>NC_133324.1:48178823-48847543 GCF_042186555.1 Aquarana catesbeiana | reverse complement strand
AAACAATCATCATAATCCTTCAGCAACAATTGGACTTTTTTTTTTTTACTCACCCCTTCTTTACTGTTGCTATGGGGTCTCCTGTATTCTGCCTCTTCAGCTCTGCGGTGATTTACGTCATTTCCCTTGGTGCCTGCGCTTGCTAAGGCTCCTGGGAGATGTGCGTTATTCTTTCCCAGGAGTCAGTGGGCAGCGCCGAGGGCTTCTCATTGATGCAATGTGTGCTTACTGTGCATGCGCGAGAACGGGCAGTGCAGGCTGGTTGTTCAGCAGCACCGTAAACCCGGAAGTTGATGCTTGTGGGCTTCGCCTGCCCACAAGCAAGATGGCAATGCCCAAGCAGGAGGAATATAAAAAGGTACGTTTTAAAATAAAATACTAACAAAAGCGGCGCTAGTTACCAGCCTAACGAATGCAACATTAGCATAAGATGATAGTAACAGATGGATTAAAAAAAAAAAAAAAATCATATACGTGGTTGGAACTCCGCTTTTAACTATAGAACAGTACTGCTCTAACGCTCCAGGAGATGAATCCTATTGGCTGGCGACACTGTCTGCTGGTCGGAATGTAAGGCTTGTCCGGCTCATCTTAGACTGCAGGAAAATGGCGCCCGGCCACAGACCGGACCAGCAGATCGTAAAAGATGAGAATTGGCTTCAGCTTGAGTTCTCAACTCATAGAAGAAAAATTTCAGTAAAAGAGAACCTATCATTACACAAGATAGTATCACAATTTTTTTTTTTTTTTTTAATCAAACGGGTGACGAAAAACCTATAAAAAGTTTTCTTAAAAAAAAAAAATACCCATCACAATCTCTGCATACATCCAGAGTGAGATTAATCATTCTAGGTCCACTCTAAACTGATGACCTGCAGAGGTTTTTAAAGTGTTACCTATGGAACATTTAGTCTCAGGTCACACTGATGTGGTACGGGAATTCGCAGCGATTCCTGTGCGTTTCCCGCAGCGCATCACAAATCGCACTCAGTTCCTGCGAACCGCTGCATGTGTCAAATGTTAAACGACATCCAAAAAAACAGGTTGCAAAATGCAGCGAGATTGGCTGAATCAGATCTCATAGGATCGGATTCCAGTGTAAAAAAAAAAAAAAAAAAAAAACAGAAAAAAAACAAAACAAAACAAAAAGACAAAAAAGAAAAGAAAAAGACAACCCCCCCCCCCCCCCCCAAAAAACACAAAAATACATTTAAAAAAAAAAACACAACAAGCACCTTTTTGTTGCGGCTACCGAGCAATTTGAGCAATACAAAATCAATGGGCTCAAATCTGTCCGTATTGCACCGCATCAGTGTGAACCAGCACTTAAAGTACCAAAACTTGCTGCCATTTCACACAATTCTAAAACTTGATCCAGTACAACCTCATCTTTTATAGCTTACAAAAAATGGGGTAACATGTAGCATTTGCGTGCCCCAAAATGAACTTTAGTGTATTGTTTACTGAAACTTTTGTTCTAAAGGGCCAGTTCACACCATGCCCACACATGAATCGCACAGGAACGCGCAGTGTGATTCAGACTGCATGTTTGACCATTCTTCCAGAAGCGCATTTGTGAGGTCAGGCACTGATGTTGGACGAGAAGGCCTGGCTCACAGTCTGCGATCTAATTCATCGCAAAGGTGTTTTATTGGGTTGAAGTCAGGACTCTGTTCAGGCCAGTCAAGTTCCTCCACCCCAAACTCGCTCATCCATGTCATTATGGACCTTGCTTTGTGCACTGGTTCGCAGTCATGTTGGAACAGGAAGGGACCATCCCCAAACTGTTCCTACAAAGTTGGGAGCATGAAATTGTCCAAAATGTCTTGGTATTCTGGGGTTGTTTTTTGGGGGTTGGGCTTGGCCCTTTAGTTCCAGTGAAGGAAACTCCTTAAAGTGATCGTAAAGGATCGTTTTTTATTTTTTTTAAATAACAAACATATCATACTTACCTCTACTGCACCTCGTTTTGCACAGAGTGGCCGCAAACATCCTTTGCTGGGGTCCCTCGGCGGCTCCTCCCCGCAGCAGATAACCCCCATAGGAGAAGCGCTCTCCCGAGGGGGTTACCTTGCGGGGGACGCTCCCGAGTCCAGCATTTGCGACCATAGGCACGATACCGGATTCGGCCCCGCCCCCGAGTCATTGGATATGATTGACAGCAGCAGGAGCCAACAGCTGCCCTGCTATCAATCTATCCAATCAACAGCCGGGACCACGTGGAGAGAGGGAGAGCGCATACCCCCGAAGAGATGAAGGGGGCCGGTGACTGCCAGGTGTTTTTTCACCCTAATGCATAGGATGCTTTTAAGTGAAAAAAAACACAAAGGTTTACAACCCCTTTAAGGCGTCAGAATACCAAGACATTTTGGACAATTTCATGCTCCCAACTTTGTGGGAACAGTTTGGGGATGACCCCTTCCTGTTCCAACATGACTGCGCACCAGTGCACAAAGCAAGGTCCATAAAGACATGGATGAGAGAGTTTGGGGTGGAGGAACGTGACTGGCCTGCACAGAGTCCTGACCTCAACACGATATTCATCCCAAAGGTGTTCTTAGGAGCAGAGACTGTGAGCCAGGCCTTCTCATCCAACATCAGTGCCTGACCTCGCCCGCAATGCAATTTTACATGTGTGGGGGTGCCATTCCGAATGAATGGCAGGACTGTGCGATTCTGCAGAGCAATGCGTTTTCAATGCGGGTGGTTGCGGGAATTGCTCCAACAGGAGCCAGTGGGAAGAGGTTAAATAGCACAATTTATGCATAAAAAAACTTCCACAACCCCCCTTCTGGCAAACATCAATAATAAACGAATGTGCCGCCAAGACAAAAAGGCAGCCGGGCTGGATAACGACTGGAGCGCCTTTTCATTTCTGCTTCTGGAGGGCAGCGGACAATTCAGCAATGTAACCCCGGCCGGAAATTAGAGGGAAATCTATTCTCAGATGCAGAGAGGTCACCGGGATCTTATTAAATCTCACATAACATCCCGGGGGGGGGGGACAAGGAGAGCAGAACCTGCAGTAATTAACAGGACTTGTTTCTGGTGCTTATTAAAGACTAGACTGGGGCGAGACACGGGACGTGGATTGTGAACGGGTCAATCTAAGAGCCATTACATCACGCTTCATAACAGCCGACAATGACATCAGCGCGGGGAAGCAGACGTGTTGTAAACGTTATGTCAGGCTCCGAAGAGACGCCAATATATTTTCTTAGGGAATTGCTAAAGAAATGACTGCAGAGCCGGGTCAGACCCATCCAAAAGAAAAATGATCCGTTTTCACAAGGTGAGGAGGTAAGTAGAACCTTGGACAGAGGGGTGGCTGTGGACGTGGTATACTTGGATTTTGCAAAAGCGTTCGACACAGTTCCCCACACACGGCTCATGTGTAAGGTAAAGTCTACCAGCCGGGAAAAATCCATTTGTAAATGGATAGAAAACTGGCTAAAAGACAGAATTCAGAGAGTAGTGGTTATTGATTCTTACTCTGAATGGTCTAAGGTGATAGTGGTGTGCCCCAAGGTTCAGTGCTGGGACCCTTACTTTTTAATATCCTTATAAATGATATAGGGGTCTGAGATTAAAAGTACCATTTCAGTCTTTGCAGATGACACCAAACTATGGAGTAGAAGAACGTCCTTACAGGATGTCTCCAACTTACAAGCCAACCTCAATGAATTGTCTAACTGGGCAACTAAGTGGCAAATGAGGTTTAATGTTGATAAATGTAAAGTTCTGCACTTGGGGGCTAAGAATATACATCATACATACTAGGGAGAGTACAACTGGGGAAATCAATGGTGGAGAAGGATCTGGGTGTTCTGGTAGATTATAAACTTAACCACTTCCCGTCCGGCCTATAGCAGAATGACGGCCGGGTGGTGGTTCAGTTATCCTGACTGGGCGTCATATGATGACCTTCAGGATAAACTACCGCCGCGCGCCCGTGGGAGCGCACACTGTGGCGATCGGTGGTGCGGTGTGTCAGTCTGACACACCGCTACACCGATCTCGGTAAAGAGCCTCGGAGGCTCTTTACCACGTGATCAGCTGTGTCCAATCACGGCTGATCACAGTGTAAACAGGAAGAGCCGGTAATCGGCTTTTCCTCACTCGCGTCTGATAGACACGAGTAGTGGAGAGCCAATCAGCGGCTCTCCTGACAGGGGGGGGGTCTGTGCTTATTGTTTATCAGCGCAGCCCCCCCCTCGGATGCCCACCCAGGACCACCAGGGAAGGGGGCAACATATGGATGGCCAGGTATGTACCCCATGGCCATCCATATATGAAAAAATATGCACAATAGATGCCAAATCAGTGCCCACAAATGGCCACTGACTGGCAACATTATGGTCCAGATAAAACAAGTCATGCCCAGCAATGCCACCCATCAGTGTCATCAGTGCCACCTCAGTGCCCATCAGTGCCTATCAGTGACCATCAGAGCCCCCTATCAGTGCCACCCATGAGTGCCCATCAGTGCCGCCTCATCGTTGACCATCATTGAAGAAGAAAACATACTTAATTTACAAAAAAACGAACAGAAACAAAGAAAAAGCGCTCTCCTGGGGAACCCGCCCCCCCCGGAACCCACGTCATTGGATTTGATTGACAGCACCGGGAGCCAATGGCTGCGCTGCTATCAATCTATCCAATCGAGAGCCGAGAACCCCAGGCAGAGGAAGAGCGCATCTCCGCCGGGTGAAATTCCAGGGATCAGGTAAGTAAAACGGGGGGGGGCGGGGTGCTGGGGGGCCGGTCACTGACAGGTGTTTTTTCACCTTAATGCATAGGATGCATTAAGGTGAAAAAACACGAACCTTTACAACCCCTTAAAAGCACCAATGACGTTGTACCCAAACAAAATTGACATCCTTTTTTTCCCCACAAGTAGAGCTTTCTTTTGGTGATATTTGATCACCTCTGCAGTTTTTATTTTTTGCGTTATAAACAAAAAAAGAGCGACAATTAGAAAAAAAAAAAAAAAATTATAATAAAATATATAAAATATAAAAATACTATTTGCTATAATAAATATCCCTAAAAAAAAAAACAAATCAGTTTAGGCCGATATATGGTCTTCTACATATTTTTGGAAAACAAAAAAAACACAATAAGCGTTTATTGTTTGGTTTGCGCAAAAGTTATAATGTCTACCAAATAGGAAATAGATTTATGGCATTTTTGTTATTTTTTTTTACTAGTAATGGCGGTGATCTGCGATTTTTAGCGGGACTGCAACATTGCGGCGGACGGATCGGACACTTTTGACACATTTTTGGGATTGTTGACATTTTTACAGTGATCAGTGCGTCAAACTTTAGTCAGAAAATGAAGTCCTGCTACATCATGTCAGGCTGACCCTTTTTTGCAGGTATAGCTATGTAAAACATTAAAAATAAGAGTCTATACCAGGGATAGGCAACCCCCGGCACGGGTGCCACAGCGGCACATGAAGCCTCTTTTACCGGCACTCGACTCCCTCCACATCAGCAGAGCAGCGCAGGGAAGTGTCAGTGAGACACCAATGTATTCCAATTACAGAATTCCCCACTCCGTTGTCATTGACTGTCATTGGCCACTGGTAAAGCCAATCACAGTCCTGCTAGCCCCGTCCACCATCTGGAGGAAGAGGACTCACTTGGTTGCCACTACCAATCTCAGAAAGAAGAGATTTCACTGCGATGGAGAAAACCAATCAGGTGACAGGTTGTGGAATTACTGTTGAGCTTCTGGGAAATTTGTTGACATTATTCCTGAACCTTTACGTCACTTACTACTGAACCCCTGGTGGGGCAGATGTGCAGGGCTGTACAGCGGTGGGGCAGATGTGCAGGGCTGTACAGCGGTGGGGCAGATGTGCAGGGCTGTACAGCGGTGGGGCAGATGTGCAGGGCTGTACAGCGGTGGGGCAGATGTGCAGGGCTGTACAGCGGTGGGGCAGATGTGCAGGGCAGTACAGCGGTGGGGCAGATGTGCAGGGCAGTACAGCGGTGGGGCAGATGTGCAGGGCAGTACAGCGGTGGGGCAGATGTGCAGGGCAGTACAGCGGTGGGGCAGATGTGCAGGGCAGTACAGCGGTGGGGCAGATGTGCAGGGCAGTACAGCGGTGGGGCAGATGTGCAGGGCAGTACAGCGGTGGGGCAGATGTGCAGGGCAGTACAGCGGTGGGGCAGATGTGCAGGGTTGTACAGTGGTGGGGCAGATGTGCAGGGCTGTACAGTGGTGGGGCAGATGTGCAGGGTTGTACAGCGGTGGGGCAGATGTGCAGGGTTGTACAGTGGTGGGGCAGATGTGCAGGGCTGTACAGTGGTGGGGCAGATGTGCAGGGCAGTAAAGTGGTGGGGCAGATGTGCAGGGTTGTACAGTGGTGGGGCAGATGTGCAGGGTTGTACAGTGGTGGGGCAGATGTGCAGGGTTGTACAGTGGTGGGGCAGATGTGCAGGGTTGTACAGTGATCTGAGGTGTGAGAGTGCAGGATGTTAATTTCTCACTACTCAAGTAGTTTACAGCATTTACTTTATAAAAAATCCTCAAAATGCTCAAAAGGTTGCCCACTCCTGATCTATACTGTTTAAAATCCAGTAATACTTGGTCTCACCCTCCTCTGCACATGCTCAGTTGCTCTCCATTTTTAGGCATTGCTGAGTTTGTAAAGGCCGATCTGCTGACAGCGTTAAAGCAGAATTAAACCCTCCTATCCTTTACAGCCAAGGAAGCTGCTTCAGTTTGATCTGCAACTGCCATGGAGCTGCATGTGATCAGTTATGACTCCAGCCATTTGATGGTGAGACAGTTGAGGACACAAGCAAAATGTGACAGTTTGCATTTCCATCATTCCAGGAATGTAACTTTTTTTGAAACCGGTAAATTGATGGGTTTAGCTCTTCATGATTTACTGCTCTGGCTTCAGCAAAATGGCAGCCTCCAGCCAGAAGTAACAATAGCAATGCTGGAGGCAATTTACAGCACACACTAATTTTGGTAGCATTATTATTATTAAAGCAGTTGTAAACCGTTGGGTGTTTTTATTTTATTTTTTTAGGACCTGCAAGGTAAAGGCATATTGTGCTAGTATGCATCACATACTAGCACATTATGGGAAACTTACCTGAAAACAAAGCTTTCCAGCGTTACACTAGAGCGAAAAAGAGCGAGAGCGAAAAAGAGCGAGAGAGCGAGAGCGAAAAAGAGCGAGAGAGCGAGAGCGAAAAAGAGCGAGAGCGAAAAAGAGCGAGAGCGAAAAAGAGCGAGAGCGAAAAAGAGCGAGAGCGAAAAAGAGCGAGAGCGAAAAAGAGCGAGAGCGAAAAAGAGCGAGAGCGAAAAAGAGCGAGAGCGAAAAAGAGCGAGAGAGCGAGAGCGAAAAAGAGCGAGAGAGCGAGAGCGAAAAAGAGCGAGAGAGAGCGAGAGCGAAAAAGAGCAAGAGAGCGAGAGCGAAAAAGAGCGAGAGCGAAAAAGAGCGAGAGAGCGAGAGCGAAAAAGAGCGAGAGAGCGAGAGCGGAAAAGAGCGAGAGAGCGAGAGCGAAAAAGAGCGAGAGAGCGAGAGCGAGAGCGAAAAAGAGCGAGAGAGCGAGAGCGAGAGCGAAAAAGAGCGAGAGAGAGAGAGCGAGAGCGAAAAAGAGCGAGAGAGAGAGAGAGCGAGAGCGAAAAAGAGCGAGAGAGAGAGAGCGAGAGCGAAAAAGAGCGAGAGAGAGAGAGCGAGAGCGAAAAAGAGCGAGAGAGAGAGAGCGAGAGCGAAAAAGAGCGAGAGAGAGAGAGCGAGAGCGCGAGAGCGAAAAAGAGCGAGAGCGCGAGAGCGAAAAAGAGCGAGAGCGCGAGAGCGAAAAAGAGCGAGAGCGCGAGAGCGAAAAAGAGCGAGAGAGAGAGAGAGAGAGAGAAAAAGAGCGAGAGAGAGAGAGAGCGCGAGAGCGAAAAAGAGCGAGAGAGAGCGAGAGCGAAAAAGAGCGAGAGAGAGAGAGCGAGAGCGAAAAAGAGCGAGAGAGAGAGAGCGAGAGCGAAAAAGAGAGAGAGAGCGAGAGCGAAAAAGAGCGAGAGAGCGAGAGAGAGCGAGAGCGAAAAAGAGCGAGAGAGAGAGAGAGCGAGAGCGAAAAAGAGCGAGAGAGAGAGAGCGAGAGCGAAAAAGAGCGAGAGCGAAAAAGAGCGAGAGAGAGAGCGAGAGCGAAAAAGAGCGAGAGCGAGAGCGAAAAAGAGCGAGAGAGAGAGCGAAAAAGAGCGAGAGAAAGAGCGAAAAAGAGCGAGAGAGAGAGCGAAAAAGAGCGAGAGAGAGAGCGAAAAAGAGCTTGAGCGAAAAAGAGCGAGAGCGAAAAAGAGCGAGAGCGAAAAAGAGCGAGAGCGAAAAAGAGCGAAAAAGAGCGAAAAAGAGCGAGCCCGAAAAAGAGCGAGCGAAAGAGAGCGAGCAAAAGAGAGCGAGCGAAAGAGAGCGAGCGAAAGAGCGAAAGAGAGCGAGCGAGCAAGAGCGAGAGAGGGAGCGAGAGGGAGAGAGGGAGCGAGGGAGAGAGGGAGCGAGAAAGAGAGGGAGCGAGAAAGAGAGGGAGCGAGAAAGAGAGGGAGCGAGAAAGAGAGGGAGCGAGAAAGAGAGGGAGCGAGAAAGAGAGGGAGCGAGAAAGAGAGGGAGCGAGAAAGAGAGGGAGCGAGAGAGCGAGCGAGCGAGAAAGAGAGAGAGAGAGAAAGAGAGAGGCAACCCAGCAGCTAGTTAGCTGCTGCCTAATATATCCCACCCACTGTAGCTGTCAGTGATTCATAATGTTATGGGTGATCAGGGTAAAGCCTGTAAAATATTACTGGATAGATAAATTATATATATATATATATATATATATATATATATATATATATATATATATATATATATATATATATATATATATATATATATATATATATATATATATATAATTTTTTTAATTATTAAATACATTTATTAATAAAGAGAGGTAATAATAATAAATATATATATTTTTTTTAATTACCTCTCTTTATTAAAATATATTTAACATTTTTTTTATATATAAAAATAATAAATCTCTCTATGTAAATATATAATCAAATATATTTATATAATATATTTATTATTATTTTTGTCTATAAAAAAAATAATATTTTAGTCATTATACATATTTATAACCTAGAATATATAGAATAAATCTGGTAAAATCTTGGTGCTATATAAAATACTACCAATATGAATAATAAAGCAGAGTGAGATAGATGAGCTCACCTGTCACCGCCTAGGAAGGGGCGGGGGGGGGGAGGGGGGAGCTAGACCTGTAAATGTCATGAACTGCAGTAAAGTGAAGTCTCTTGCTCTGCCAGCCAGGGCTGTGCTGTATGGCAGAACTGCGCAAGTCTTAGGCCTGGATGGACAGCGATACAAGCATTTTAGCACATAAAACAACTCCCACATATATACGGTATATCATCCATGTATTTTAGCGTCTTGCCTGGCGTTTAGCTTTAAAAAGTGAGGAGGCGCCCTGTAAAAATAAAACCTCACATGCATTTTTATATTAAAAGTTCCTATTTCAGTTTGGTCACAATAAAGAATCTACCTCCAATGCGAATCCTCAAACTCTGGAAAACCATGCAAATCCTCTCCCAGCCATGAAATCAGGATAAGGAAGGAAAGCTCACCTTGCCAACTCTTTGATTAGATTTGCAATTCTCCTCTTGTCTTCTGGGCACAAATCCTTCAAAGAGGCACTTCTGGAGTCAGCTTCTCCCCGAGTCCCCTGAAGAGAGATGAATCCATGAGATACAAAGACTGCAGGCCACCAAAGCCAGGACATAAAGGCAGAGAAGGAAGGTAATAATTCCCAATTACATTTCTATCAGTGGTGTCAGCGCACAGAGGAAGAAAAACAACTGAAATATCATCTCAGAGACGGATAGTAAACAAAATGTCAATTGCAGGAGTGGAGATACGTTCTAGGTCATGTACATAGAGCAATTTAAAGTGAACCTGTCAGTTATAGCGAAGTACAGGGACCTGGAGGAGCCAACAATCACCATCAATGGTTTCAAAATATCAAATAAGACCTTGGATTACAGGTCTCTGTATACTTAAAGGGGAACCTACCCAAGGCTTATCTAAATTCCCTCCAATTGTCCCCGTATGTAGAAAAAAGAAAAAAATAAAATATATTCCATGCATGCGCAGACATGTTGCCGGTGTCTGCCAGGTCCCAAATGTAAAATTTCACCGACACCAACATCGGGGGTTAATACCGTCACAGGCACCAACGATGGAGGATATTTATTGCCGTCACAGACACCAACGCTGGGGGTTATTTATTGCCGTCACAGACACCAACGCTGGGGATTATTTATTGCCGTCTGTCAGGGCTGGGCTCAGCCCTTCCTTCTCTGAGCTGGCAACTCAACTGTCGGCTAATTGCCAGCTCCTATCTCTCTCCACAGTTACTCAGCTGTTGATGATCCTGCTCGTCAGTCCTGCCTACTTAAGCCGCCCAGTCCACAGGAACCCTGCCTTCGCCACATCACAGAAACCATCTCCGGCGATCCTGTTCAAGACTTGCTTTGCTGACATCCCTTCTGGCTCCAGATCCTGCTTGCTGTTCCACTACATTGATCCCTGACTTCTGGCTTGGCTGACTAACCAAGTTTGTTCTTTTTACTTTTATTATTAAACAAGTGTGATTTAACTGTACTTCTGTCTTGGCCTGATTTCATGGTTTCTGACATCGTCACAGACACCAGTGCTGGAGGTTATTTATTGCCGTCACAGACACCAGTGCTGGAGGTTATTTATTGCCGTCACAGACACCAGTGCTGGAGGTTATTTATTGCCGTCACAGACACCAATGCTGGGGGTTATTTATTGCCGTCACAGACACCAGTGCTGGGGGTTATTTATTGCCGTCACAGACACCAGTGCTGGGGGTTATTTATTGCCGTCACAGACACCAGTGCTGGGGGTTATTTATTGCCGTCACAGACACCAGTGCTGGGGGTTATTTATTGCCGTCACAGACACCAGTGCTGGGGGTTATTTATTGCCGTCACAGACACCAGTGCTGGGGGTTATTTATTGCCGTCACAGACACCAGTGCTGGGGGTTATTTATTGCCGTCACAGACACCAGTGCTGGGGGTTATTTATTGCCGTCACAGACACCAGTGCTGGGGGTTATTTATTGCCGTCACAGACACCAGTGCTGGGGGTTATTTATTGCCGTCACAGACACCAGTGCTGGGGGCTATTTACTGCCGTCTGTCAGGACTGGGCTCAGCCCTTCCTTTTCTGAGCTGGCCGCTCAGCTGTCGGCTAATTGCCAGCTCCTATCTCTCCAGGTACTCAGCTGTTGATGATATCCTGCACGGCAGTCCTGCCTACTTAAGCCGTCCAGCTCAGAGGAGCTCGGCATTCACCTTGGTCACATCAAAGAAACCATCTCCGGCGATCTTGTTCAAGACTTTCTTTGCTGACACCCCTTCTGGCTTCAGATCCTGCTTGCTGTTCCACTACACTGATCCCTGACTTCTGGCTTGGCTGACTATCTGTTCCGGTTACTGAACTTTGGCTATGTTTTGACCAAGTTTGTTCTTTTTACTTTTATTATTAAACAAGTGTGATTTAAGAGTACTTCTGTCTCAGCCTGATTTCATGGTTTCTGACACCGTCACAGACACCAACGCTGGGGGTTATTTCTTGCCGTCACAGACACCAATGCTGGAGGTTATTTATTGCCATCACAGACACTAATGCTGGGGGTTATTTATTGCCACAGGCAACAATGATCACTCCAGCTCTCTTTTTAAAGCACATTGAAAAAAAAAAAAATTAAATAAAAAATGGAGCAGCAATGACATTTCCTTCAGGTGAATGGGCTGTCTGACTCAATGCAAACAACCTCAAAGCACTAAAACACGCTATTTTGTGCAGCCCTCTGGATGTGTTGGAGGACGCATTTGAGGCCCTCTGTTAAATTCAAAATTGACTGCCACAGCTGTACAACCAACAGATTGCTTCCATGTGAAAGCCGACAGTTAACTTAGTAGAGTTTACACAAGCCCGCTGCTGTTTAACATATGTTGGTGGCAGCAAAATGGTTAAAAACGAAAAAAAAATGCACCAAGATAAATTAGGTTAACGCATTACTAAAAACTCTACATGCACCAAGATAAATTAGGTTAACGCATTACTAAAAACTCTTTACACCAAAACAAAATTTTCAACTAGCATATAAAGGCTTGAGCAGTGCATGTATAAATCACAGCCACATGCACAGATATCCTCAGACTATACATGTCCCATAATGACTTGCACCTACATTTTTTAATGCGGGTGTAAGCTCCCCAATTATTTGCAAGGTGTCTGCCATTTCCTGGGGACAATGTCAGCCAGCTGGACTGTGGACAGTGCTGTGAAGCTTCATTACTAGTTGTAGGAGGTGCTATGTGGCAGCGGCGACTCGTAGCAATGGAGTTCACAACAAGAACATCGAGGAGAGTGGCTATGCTATCCCTACAGTAAGATCATGTAAGGCTAACATAGCCACCCTGAAAAAGGTCTAATAAAAAAATAGGACACATATAAAAGAAATGTGCACTGGAAAATGTAATGGAAAATGAAACTATTACTTTGGGTTCAGTTACAATTTAAGGAAGCCATGCATTCTGCCCCACCCCCCACAAAAAAGCACCTATACCAATTTTGATGGCAGCACATTGCACACACACCATGTGTTAGTTTGACGTCTCTCCGTGCTCCGGGTTGTCCAGCAATCAGCATTGGAACCTGCCAACCATCTACCCAGCAGCACCCCTTCATGCCATCTATGTCTCTGACGGCATCAATCAGGATGTGCAATAACAAGACTTGGAGATTGCATGGAGGGGCGGAGAAACAATCTTACAAAAAAAATAAATACAGTGGACTTTGAGTTATCTGTAACTTCCATATCTTGGAAGTACAGTACACTGCGTTATAGGCCTGTAGCTTCAGGTGATTGAACACTAGCATGCGTTGGAGGACACGACACTAGAGCTGCACGATTCTGGAAAAAATGAGAATCACAATTTTTTTGCTTAGAATAAAGATCTTGATTCTCAGCGTAACATTTTTCACATTATACAAAAAAAATGGGCTAACTTTGCTGTTTAGTTTTTTTTTAATTCATTGAAGTGCCACCCCCCCCAACCCAAGACTGCTGCACAAATATTGTGTGACATAAAATATTGTAACAACAACCGCCATATTATTCTCTAGGGTCTCTGCTAAAAAAAAAAAAAATGTATATAATATATTATATATAATGTTTGGAGGATTTAAGTAATTTGCTAGCAAAAATACTAATTTTAACCTATAAAGCCACAAGTGTCAGAAAAAGGCCTGGTCTTTAAGTGGTTAAAACGACCACATTTGCAGACAGAAGTTGATTCCTTTATCTAAAAGAACAGATTGATACATTGGTTATAGTTATCTCTCAGTGCTGAGAAATGTTGATAAACATTTGTAGAGGCTCTTTTTTTTTTTTTTTACAGCTGTGAGTGAGCAGAGAAAAGTTCTGCACTGTTTACAGAATCGTGGAAATGCCGGATTAAGATCCTGAGGGGGGTTAAGTAGAATTTTTTAACGATTAATCGTGCAGCTCTACACGACACCCCACTCCCCTCCGGTTTACTAGCAATGCAGAGAGACCCAGGAATAGGGGGGGGGGGTAGCCTGCGTACTGTACTCCAAGATATAGAATTTACAAAATTCCTCTCATCTTAATTCCACAGAACAGAACACCGACAAAGCAATCAGACACTGGGATATGGGATGAATGAGCAGGGTGGTCAACAAAAAAAAAAAAACACAGAACTGTGCCAACCAACCTAACTGCCACAGCAAGCAATTTGAGTTGAAAACTGCATCCACAGAAAGTTGGACATCCACCTGGTAAAACTTAGAAAAGGTATGAATAGAGAACCAGGCTTAAAAAGCTACGCAACAGAGGCCTGGTGCCCAAATGACCAGGAAACACCCACTGACATGGAGCTATGTCCATTAACGTGTAAGCTCTGGTGAGGAGTTGTCTTATCAATCTATCCATGAAGATGTCCCTTGCAAGGTCCAGAGGGTAGGACATATAGTGAGTCAGTCTTCCCGACAGAGGCTGTTCTGAAGTAGACTGATGGCTCTGAATACATCTAGGCAGTAAAGAGCAATTTCCTTTGGGCACTTTGGAGAAGAGTACAAAGAAGGCAAGACTATGTTTTAGTTGATGTGGAAGACTGATACCACTTTAGGAAGAAGAGATTGTCTTGGGAGTACAGCTACTTTGTCTTTATGAAGAATGAGGAATTGCTCCTTCAAGGAGCGCCGGTAACTCAGTTGCTGTCACATCTGCTAGACGGGTCTCCAAGAAGGCCACTTTGCAGAAAAGATCATCTAAGGGGATTTCAAAGGGTGATTTCTGCAGAGGAAAGAACTAGATTAGGTCCCAAAAAAGCATAGGGTCCTGTAGAGGAGGCCTAATCCGAGATGCACCTTTTATAAAAGACAAGGAGGTGGTCAGATGCTTTTGAAAAAAAGGGGAAGAGTTAAGGCCAAAAACATGTCCATTTAAAAGCAGTACTTAAGGCAAAGGTCTGGTCAAGTCGCAATTTTAGGAAGGCCAGAACTTGAGGCACAAAGTAGTATATTGGATTGAAGTGTGTTCATATCAGATAAAGGATTTCCAGACATGTTAGTAGATCTTTCTGGAAGTGTTTTTTTCTTGCCTTTAGCAAACTTGGGATGACAGACTCAGAGACCCCACAGTCCCATCAAAACCAGGACTGCAACAAACATGCTGTTAAAAGCCAGTAACTGAGAAACAGGGTGAATAGAGGGCCCAGAGACAACAGGCCTGTTGGGATGACGCCAGGGTTCATCTCCTAGTAGTCAGAGCATTTCTATATATCATCAGGTTCTTCTGTGCCAGTTTGGTGCAATGAGAGTCACCAGTTTGCTCTCTTGGTCTATTTTGTGGAGCAGGCAAGGCAGAATTCGCACCGATTAACCTGAACTGCTACCAAAGAATTACCAAGGCATCCAATGCTAGTGCTAGAGGATCCTTGTTTCTGACAAAACTGAAGCAACTTGTTGAATCATGAGGGCAGAATATCCATGTCCAGGGTCACCCATATCGGACATATGAGGTTGAAGATGTCAGGATGAAGGGCCCATTCTCCTTGGTCCAGGAAATGACAGCTGAGAAGTTATTAGGTTGTGGACAGCAGTGATCATTGGACTGTGTTTTTCCATCCAAGAGATAATCTTGCTTGCTTCCATCAAGACTTCATGAACCATGGTACCCCTTGGTGGTTGATGTAGGACACAGCCGTGACATTTGATTAAACTTTGATTGGGTGTACTTGCAGATGGGGGGAGTTCAGTGTTGCAGAGCCATCCTTATTGATCGGACCTTCACTGATGACAGTGTTCCTTGAACTGTGAAGGACTGGAACACTCCTACCCAGCCTGAACAACTGGCATCTCTAGTTATTACTTTCCAGTGATAAGGAAGGAAACACTTCCCTATTACTGGAGGCTGGGCTGGAGATCCACAAATACTAGGGAATTCCTTGTTTGGCAGCATAGGAGCATGGGCAGGTCAAGAGAGGTCACCTGCTTGGTCAATTCCAACAAGATGTGCGAGAGAGGTCTCAATTGAAATTAGATAAATGAGGATACGCAAAAAGGGTTCTTGTATATCTGCAAATGCAAAGTATTCCTCTTGTCTCAGAGAGGCAATAGGTGACCTTGCAGATTCCATACAAAATTTTGGAATGTGAAGGCATTTGTTGAGGGATTTTAGGTGCAAGATAAGAAGCATGAATAAACGGTCCTTCTATGTGTAACGTCCTACATACACACAACCAACCACCACTGCGCCTCGGAGCAAATCAATTAAATGGTGATAAACATCAATTGGTAAAGCCTATCTAAAGCTGCCACTTAGTGTATAATAGTATCTAAAAAATATTTTTAAATCTTGTGACGTGATAATGATGTATTGCAACCCACGTGAAGAATAAAAATGTGGCGCTATTCTAATCACTCTTTCCGTAATATTACCATTACAAGTGAATATTCTAAATTCATAACCCTTTTGTTCAAAGGGTGTGAATCAAACACATAATTAGTGAAAAATAGTGATAATAAAAATCAGAAAATACAAACAAAAAAACAAAAAACAAAAAACACCAAAACGCAATGAAGTGACTTCAGTGACTCAGTGATATTGCTGAAAATCGCAGATGTGTCAATTCTATAATCAAGTGTGCAGTTGATCAATACCACACTCAGCATGAACTTCGTGACTAAATAACAAAAAAGGTCCAATAGTAAGTGCACATATGTGAAATAAAAAGTCCGTGTTGAAAATGCACAATAAATAGTGTCACAGCAAATCTTGGAAGATCCTGCAGTAAACTTGAACTCTCCACCACACCTCTGTGTTCAGTGTTCCCTCTCCCAATAGACAGTCTCTTACCAACTCTGTATGCCTCCACTTTCGTATGAGGCTAGCAAGCATAAGAATATCCAGGCAATCAGAAGAGGTTAAATGTATTCCATTCAGGGACTCGTTCCATATATAAATGAGAAAGAACTCCCAATAGTGTGATAACGTAAAAACTTTTAATATCCACACTATAAAATACACTACAAAGGGTACACTCACATTGTGTCAACTTTATAACAGCACATCAAAACACTCCACGGCACTCTGTGCACAGCAATCTCAACAAGGTAATCTGGGTGGTCTATCCTAAGATCTTCACATAGGGTGTGTGGTCACGGAGGACCTCAATGCCAACAGTGTGTGTAGGGGTCTATCTCACCCACTCCTCGCTCGCTCTTCCAATGACTCCTCCGTCTCCCTGACAAGTGAACCGCAGCTCCTTGTTCTATTAAGCCACACAGTCTCTGGTGTTTATCCTTCTCTCGGCCTTGCCCCCGACATGTTTCGCTACAACTGTAGCTTATTCATGGGATAGGCCGCTCAGATTGTCAATCTACTTATATAACCTCCCTCCCCTCTGTCTAACTAAGGGGATCTCAGTGCGCATGCGCGTCCCGCGTGTCCCGCGCATGCGCAGTTAGAGTGTCCCCATAACGCGCAAACCACAGCTAAATACAGCTGTCTGTTTATCCTGTCATGTTATTCTCTGCAGCGGTTTCAAGTTATTAGCATCCCCCTGCTCAATATCTATGGATCTGAGTGTCCTAAAGCCCAATGACAGTTTAAAAGTTATATTGAATGTCCTGGAATGTATTTCAGAGCGCTTTCTGCGCTTAATACTGACACAAATTAAATAAATAATATAGGAGTGCTTTAATCCCCTCTCCATTAACCCTAGGAATCCAAAGCTTCTCAAATTGTCAGCTAATACTCTCATTGGTCTGTAGCATTGAGTGTCCTCACTACCACACATCAAAAAGAGGTGTAAAACCATATATTAATAATCTGTAGCTCTAGAAATTAAAAATTATAAAAATATATATATAATGCATAAAATTATATCAAATGGAAGAATGGGCTTGGCTAAATTCAAAATAAAATGAGATCAGACATATTGCATCTGATGTTACTACAACTGCCTCTATTAATATCAGTCATATGTGACCAATTTCAGGAATACTATTGCAGTATTCCAAAAAATTCTGCCTGAAACCATTGTATATCTATAGCTATATCACATATCATTATATCAGGATATCTATACTCCATATTCTCACATAGGTAATATATCCATTATTTCTAATTGGCATGGTCATAACTCAAAGTTATCATCTGATTATCTTCAAAGAATAATACATCAGGGACATACATACAGTACGTGCACAAATATATATAAAAATATAAAAAATATATATATATATATAAAGATAAAAAATTATATTATGTAAAAAACTGGACAATCTACTAACAGGCATCGCATTATCTTACTGTTAGGAAAGTTCTGTATTCATCTTATCTCAAAATAACCCCATTTATCCTGCAGGAAGTATGAATACAACTCTGGGGTATATGGGGAAACAGTACCATTTTACCTGGAGGCAGGGATTAATGTGCCAATCTTAAACCCGAGAGAATATGCCTACTCAGCTAAAAATCGTTGATGAAGCAATTGAGGTCTAGCTCAATGTTGAGCCCCCTCGGAGTGAGGCTTTTAAACAGGAATATCCATTCCGTTTCTCGGCGTGACAAATCCCTCACTCTGTTCGAGCCTCTCCAGGAGGGGTATACCACCTCTAAGCCACAGAATTGTAGCAAGGATGGGTCCCGTTGATGTTTCTCCCTAAAGTGCATAGACACGCTATGATACTTGTACCCATTTCTTATGTTGGTCAGATGCTCACTAATCCTAATCTTTAGTTGCCTTTTCGTTCTACCAACATAATACAAGCCACAGGGGCACCACATGAGATATACTACATGTGTGGTGGTGCACGTGCTAAATTCCTTGATCTCAAACCTATCCCCCTCTCTGTTGGTGACAGTGGTGACACCTCTATTCCTAACCTTTACTGTCTTACAACAGATACACTTCCCACAGCAGTAAAAGCCCTTAAAACCAAAGGACAAAGATCTTAAATTAGGTGGATCAAGGATCTTTTTCACTATTTGGTCTCCTATACTCGGGGCTCTTCTATATATAAACCTCGGCTGAGTTGACAAGATATCCCCCAGATATTTGTCTCTACATAGTATGTGCCAGTATTTTCTGTGAAGTGTGAAGACAACGAAAGCATATCTGAAGGATACCTCGGACTTGCTACGATTGTTGGAACCAGTGAAGCTTGACCCCACAGTGACATCTTATTTGGTGACAGCTGACGTAGCGTCGCTGTATACCAATATACAGCATGAAGATGCAGCGCTGGCCCTCAATTGGGCGCTCAGCAAACGGGACGACATTCCTTTCGCGCAGAAGAAGTTTGTGGGACATGCACTAGATTTCTGCATGTCCCACAACTACTTCTGGTTCGATGGACACTTCTATTCCCAGCAGGTTGGCGTGGCAATGGGGGCAAAATACGCCCCCAGCCTCGCCAACCTGTTCATGTCTGAATGGGAGGACAGACGTATTTTTAACATCAATAGACCTGAAATGGTCTTCTACAGAAGGTTCATTGATGACATTTTGCTAATATGGCAGGGCACGAAGGAATCGTTGGAGGTATTCTTGAAACATCTTAATAACAACACAAACAACATTAAATTGGAATACCAAGTTAGTGAGGAGTCGATCAATTTTCTTGATGTCACTATAGAAAAAATGAATGGATCACTGAAAACCAAGGTGTATTTCAAACCGACGGACCGCAACAGTTATTTGTCCGTGGCTAGTGGACATCATCCATCATGGATAAAAAACATACCGAAGGGCCAACTGCTGCGGATCCGTCGGAATTGCACGTTGAAGGAAGACTTCCTAACTCAATCTGATATCCTGAAGAAAAAATTTATGCAGAAGGGCTATAAGGAAGACGTATTAGCTGAAATAATAGAGGAAGTTGCTGAAATCCCTAGAGAGGAATGCCTGAAAGAAAAAGGAGTACAAAATGAGGAAACCAGGCATCAATTAAGCTTTATATCCGGGTTCCATTGTCAGTATAAGGACATTGAGCATATCTTTAGAAAATACTGGCACATACTATGTAGAGACAAATATCTGGGGGATATCTTGTCAACTCAGCCGAGGTTTATATATAGAAGAGCCCCGAGTATAGGAGACCAAATAGTGAAAAAGATCCTTGATCCACCTAATTTAAGATCTTTGTCCTTTGGTTTTAAGGGCTTTTACTGCTGTGGGAAGTGTATCTGTTGTAAGACAGTAAAGGTTAGGAATAGAGGTGTCACCACTGTCACCAACAGAGAGGGGGATAGGTTTGAGATCAAGGAATTTAGCACGTGCACCACCACACATGTAGTATATCTCATGTGGTGCCCCTGTGGCTTGTATTATGTTGGTAGAACGAAAAGGCAACTAAAGATTAGGATTAGTGAGCATCTGACCAACATAAGAAATGGGTACAAGTATCATAGCGTGTCTATGCACTTTAGGGAGAAACATCAACGGGACCCATCCTTGCTACAATTCTGTGGCTTAGAGGTGGTATACCCCTCCTGGAGAGGCTCGAACAGAGTGAGGGATTTGTCACGCCGAGAAACGGAATGGATATTCCTGTTTAAAAGCCTCACTCCGAGGGGGCTCAACATTGAGCTAGACCTCAATTGCTTCATCAACGATTTTTAGCTGAGTAGGCATATTCTCTCGGGTTTAAGATTGGCACATTAATCCCTGCCTCCAGGTAAAATGGTACTGTTTCCCCATATACCCCAGAGTTGTATTCATACTTCCTGCAGGATAAATGGGGTTATTTTGAGATAAGATGAATACAGAACTTTCCTAACAGTAAGATAATGCGATGCCTGTTAGTAGATTGTCCAGTTTTTTACATAATATAATTTTTTATCTTTATATATATATATATTTTTTATATTTTTATATATATTTGTGCACGTACTGTATGTATGTCCCTGATGTATTATTCTTTGAAGATAATCAGATGATAACTTTGAGTTATGACCATGCCAATTAGAAATAATGGATATATTACCTATGTGAGAATATGGAGTATAGATATCCTGATATAATGATATGTGATATAGCTATAGATATACAATGGTTTCAGGCAGAATTTTTTGGAATACTGCAATAGTATTCCTGAAATTGGTCACATATGACTGATATTAATAGAGGCAGTTGTAGTAACATCAGATGCAATATGTCTGATCTCATTTTATTTTGAATTTAGCCAAGCCCATTCTTCCATTTGATATAATTTTATGCATTATATATATATTTTTATAATTTTTAATTTCTAGAGCTACAGATTATTAATATATGGTTTTACACCTCTTTTTGATGTGTGGTAGTGAGGACACTCAATGCTACAGACCAATGAGAGTATTAGCTGACAATTTGAGAAGCTTTGGATTCCTAGGGTTAATGGAGAGGGGATTAAAGCACTCCTATATTATTTATTTAATTTGTGTCAGTATTAAGCGCAGAAAGCGCTCTGAAATACATTCCAGGACATTCAATATAACTTTTAAACTGTCATTGGGCTTTAGGACACTCAGATCCATAGATATTGAGCAGGGGGATGCTAATAACTTGAAACCGCTGCAGAGAATAACATGACAGGATAAACAGACAGCTGTATTTAGCTGTGGTTTGCGCGTTATGGGGACACTCTAACTGCGCATGCGCGGGACACGCGGGACGCGCATGCGCACTGAGATCCCCTTAGTTAGACAGAGGGGAGGGAGGTTATATAAGTAGATTGACAATCTGAGCGGCCTATCCCATGAATAAGCTACAGTTGTAGCGAAACATGTCGGGGGCAAGGCCGAGAGAAGGATAAACACCAGAGACTGTGTGGCTTAATAGAACAAGGAGCTGCGGTTCACTTGTCAGGGAGACGGAGGAGTCATTGGAAGAGCGAGCGAGGAGTGGGTGAGATAGACCCCTACACACACTGTTGGCATTGAGGTCCTCCGTGACCACACACCCTATGTGAAGATCTTAGGATAGACCACCCAGATTACCTTGTTGAGATTGCTGTGCACAGAGTGCCGTGGAGTGTTTTGATGTGCTGTTATAAAGTTGACACAATGTGAGTGTACCCTTTGTAGTGTATTTTATAGTGTGGATATTAAAAGTTTTTACGTTATCACACTATTGGGAGTTCTTTCTCATTTATATATGGAACGAGTCCCTGAATGGAATACATTTAACCTCTTCTGATTGCCTGGATATTCTTATGCTTGCTAGCCTCATACGAAAGTGGAGGCATACAGAGTTGGTAAGAGACTGTCTATTGGGAGAGGGAACACTGAACACAGAGGTGTGGTGGAGAGTTCAAGTTTACTGCAGGATCTTCCAAGATTTGCTGTGACACTATTTATTGTGCATTTTCAACACGGACTTTTTATTTCACATATGTGCACTTACTATTGGACCTTTTTTGTTATTTAGTCACGAAGTTCATGCTGAGTGTGGTATTGATCAACTGCACACTTGATTATAGAATTGACACATCTGCGATTTTCAGCAATATCACTGAGTCACTGAAGTCACTTCATTGCGTTTTGGTGTTTTTTGTTTTTTGTTTTTTTGTTTGTATTTTCTGATTTTTATTATCACTATTTTTCACTAATTATGTGTTTGATTCACACCCTTTGAACAAAAGGGTTATGAATTTAGAATATTCACTTGTAATGGTAATATTACGGAAAGAGTGATTAGAATAGCGCCACATTTTTATTCTTCACGTGGGTTGCAATACATCATTATCACGTCACAAGATTTAAAAATATTTTTTAAGATAAGAAGCATACCTTGTTGGGCTTTGGTACTGTGAATAGGTTTGAACAGAATCTTTTGAACCAGTCCTGTAGGAATACAGGCACAACTATTTCAAGGAAGAAATCTTGGGAAGATTTTGGTTGATTTGAGCGAACAAGTTGAGCTGGAATTTTCCACTGTGGAAGAAGATCATCCCTCCTCTGACATCTCTGATCATTTTGTTAAGTGTCTCACTAAGCACATGAATGTGGTAGTGTCCCTCGCGCTATAGGGAATAAAGGAATGTGTCTCAATCTAAATGGAACAAATTAAATAAAAAGTGAATCTGTGAATAAAGCAATAGAAATAAGTGAGCGTAAGTATTATGTGATGATGTCTCTCAAAACTGCCGCAAAGTCAAAAGTGTTCACACTACACTTCAGCAAACTAAAAAACTGTGGGAGGACTTCGCGCTTCAAATCTATCACATAAAAGGTGTCAGTATAACAACCTATAAATGTGCAGCTAAAGTGGCTGTACACATATATATAAATGTGAGTGAACACAACAATGAATAAACACACATAAAGGTAATCAAATGAATCCAAATCTGTTGGTGACACACATAATCTTCATAAGTGAAAAGTTCATATTGTCCTCTTCAAAAAAACCAAAATCCTGTATGACTGTAGCTGGGATCAGATATGGGGGATAATGGAGACAGTTTATAAATGGGGGGTCCGGTATATCCGGGCTCTCTAGCCTCTCACCTTAAAGAAGGGGAATACAGGCATCAGGTGTCTGCTGCAATCAGTCCTGCAAAGTGCAGTGCATAAGATAATCCGGGTGTTGCGCCTCTAATGATAAGATGATCTTCCCGGCGTGCAGATGCCTATAGGAACAGAGAAGGGGAGAGAGAGGAGAGGGGTGCCCACCTTGGGCTCCACCGGTCCGGTGGAAAAGGTAAAGAGGGAAAAGAGAGAAGTCTCCAATAGTGTAGTAGATTTGACCAAAATAGTGTTTATTAAAAATGAGGGTGGTCTCTTACATTTAAAACATGATAAACAAGCATAAAAACAAGAGAGAAAGCTGGAGCGGCGTCCGAGGCGCCTCCTTACTAACTTCCGGTTACGTATTAGTCTCTGCCACGCCCTGGCAGAGACTAATACGTAACCGGAAGTTAGTAAGGAGGCGCCTCGGACGCCTCCTCGGACGCCGCTCCAGCTTTCTCTCTTGTTTTTATGCTTGTTTATCATGTTTTAAATGTAAGAGACCACCCTCATTTTTAATAAACACTATTTTGGTCAAATCTACTACACTATTGGAGACTTCTCTCTTTTCCCTCTTTACCTTTTCCACCGGACCGGTGGAGCCCAAGGTGGGCACCCCTCTCCTCTCTCTCCCCTTCTCTGTTCCTATAGGCATCTGCACGCCGGGAAGATCATCTTATCATTAGAGGCGCAACACCCGGATTATCTTATGCACTGCACTTTGCAGGACTGATTGCAGCAGACACCTGATGCCTGTATTCCCCTTCTTTAAGGTGAGAGGCTAGAGAGCCCGGATATACCGGACCCCCCATTTATAAACTGTCTCCATTATCCCCCATATCTGATCCCAGCTACAGTCATACAGGATTTTGGTTTTTTTGAAGAGGACAATATGAACTTTTCACTTATGAAGATTATGTGTGTCACCAACAGATTTGGATTCATTTGATTACCTTTATGTGTGTTTATTCATTGTTGTGTTCACTCACATTTATATATATGTGTACAGCCACTTTAGCTGCACATTTATAGGTTGTTATACTGACACCTTTTATGTGATAGATTTGAAGCGCGAAGTCCTCCCACAGTTTTTTCACTAAGCACATGACCTCCTTCAAAAGGGCATGTGTGAGATGTCTTACAGGCAGCTTCAGGTGACCAGACTTTGACCCACAAGATTCTGCGTGTGTAAATGGAAATTAGAGCCATTGTGTAAATTTGTGTCATTACTTGTGCTAGAGCATCCACATAATAACAGGGCGGAAAGTAACTGCTCAGTTAAAGTAGATTCCTGAAATACAGGATTGTGTAGGTTGTTCATTGTCTTAGTCCAGTTAGCTGTGGTTTGACATACAGAAATTACAGCAGTAGCTGGTTGCAGAGCTGGACCTGCAAGTATAAAGAAAGCCTTTAAGAGCGTCTCAAACTTTCAAAATCACCAGAATTTCTGAAAGACGGAACATATTTAATTGGTACAGTGAAATGTTTATTTAAGACAGACTGTAGATCTACAAATGGAACAGACCACTTTTCTGTGGACTCTTTTTCCACTGGATGGAGCCTGGCAATGATTTTCAGAGGGATGAAAAACTTTCCTAGATTGACCCAATTGCCATATTGCCCATTTTATTCGTTCATGAACAGGGAATGCCTGTTTAAATGTAGCAGGTCTCTTTATATCCTAAAGGGCCTGGCAAGACAGGGCAGATTCAAGTGCAACAATGCTGAGGTTTTTGCGCACAATAGAAGTGAGCATATTCAGGTTGGCAAGCATAGAGCATGAAGCTACAATATAAGGCGTCTGGGAAAGAAATCTTGCACAGCCTCCAAGTCCTCTCCACTCCATTCTACATCTACTTCTTACATGGTGGGCATATCTGGAGATGACTCGGGTAGAGATGGTGGATTGGGAAAAGGGCTTAGTGTCTCAGACCTGGACAGGCTTGTCCGAGGAATTTTGACATAGTTGCAGAAAAGTCTTCCTTAGGTAGGCAGCTGCTTTTGTGCCCGAGGTAGAGCTAAATCAGATACAAAGACTGGTGGTAAAATCTGGTCCTATTTAGGTGAAAGGGAAGCATCGAAACTGAGGTTGAGGGTTGTGCGGGCATTCGTGAGAGAGAATGTTTGCCTCAGCTTTTGAATAGGCCACCCCTTTTGCGTGGTTTTACTATGAGTGAGCGTGTCCCCCATGAGGTACTTACGGAAGAGGGTGTGGCTTACAGGCAAGCACGTCCAAGAAGGCGTATGCAGCACACCAGGTGCAGGGCGTGCTGTAGTGAAGCCTGCATAGAAAATGGGTGGGAGTCCAAGAAAACCTTATAAAAGGGGTCTGGGCGGAAGTGGTGGTAAACTGTGCAACCAATGGTCTGATGCTGCATCCACCTAGGAAAGTATGAACCTTTAATTTAAAAAAAAAAAAACATACTTCTCTATAAAATTCATTATTTTCCCCAAAATTCTACAAATAATACCCCATAATGACAATGTGAAAGAAGTTTGTTTGAAATCTTTGCAAATTAAAAATAAAAAAAAATCCCATGTACAGAAGTAGTCACAGCCTTTGCTCATTACTTTGTTGAAGCACCTTTGGCACCAATTAAAGCCTCAAGTCTTTTTGAGTATGCTGCTACAAGCTTGGCACACCTATTTTTGGGCAGTTTGTCCCATTCTTCTTTGTAGGACCTCTCAAGCTCCATCATGTTGGATGGGGAGTGTCGGTGCACAGCCATTTTCAGATCTCTCCAGAGATGTTCAATCAGGTTCAAGTCTGGGGCACTCAAGTACATTCACAGAGTTGTCAAGTAGCCACTCCTTTGTTATCTTAGCTGTGTGCTTAGGGTTATTGTCCTGTTGGAAGATGACCATTCGCCCCAGAAAGCTCTGGAGCAGGTTTTTATCAAGGATGTTTCTGTACATTGCTGCATTCATTTTTCCCTCGATCCCGACTAGCCTCCCTGCTCCTGCCACTGAAAAACATCCCCACAGCATGATGCTGCCACCACCATGCTTCACTGTAGGGATGGTATTGGCCAGGTGATGAGTGGTGCCTGGTTTCCTCCAGACAGGACGCTTGCCATTCAGGTCAAAGAGAGAGAACCTTCCAGAAGAACCATCTCTGCAGCATTCCACCAATCAGGCCTGTATGGTAGAGTGGCCAGACGGAAGCCATTCCTCAATAAAATCACATGACAGCCCGCCTGGAGTTTGCCAAAAGGCACCTAAATGACTCTCAGACCATGAGAAACAAAATTCTCTGGTCTGATGAATCAAAGATTCATCTCTTTGATTCATCAAACCAGAGAATTTTGCAGACTCCAGCAGGTTTTCTTCTAAGTTTGCCCTGTATTTGGCTCCATCCATCCTCCCATCAACTCTGATAAGCTTCCCTGTCCCTGCTGAAGAAAAGCATCCCCACAACATGATGCTGCCACCACCATGTTTCATGGTGGGGATGGTGTGTTCAGGGTGATGTGCAGTGTTAGTTTTCCGCCACACAGAGCGTTTTGCTTTTAGGCCAAAAAAGTTAAAATTTTGGTCTCATCTGACCAGAGCACCTTCTTCCACATGTTTGTTGTGTCCTCCACATGGCTTCTCGCAAACTGCAAATGGGACTTCTTATGACTTTCTTTCAACAATGTCTTTCTTCTTGCCACTCTTCTATAAAGGCCAGATTTGTGGAGAACATGACTAATAGTTGTCCTGTGGAGAGATTCTCCCACCTGAGCTGTGGATCTCTGCAGCTCCTCCAGAGTTACCATGGGCCTCTTGGCTGATTCTCTGATTTAATGCTCTCCTTGCCCGGCCTGTCAGTTTAGGTGGACGGCCATGTCCTGGTAGGTTTGCAGTTGTGCCATACTCTTTCCATTTTCGGATGATGGATTGAACAGTGCTCTGTGAGATGTTCAAAGCTTGGGATTTTTTTTTTTTATAACCTAACCATGCTTTAAACTGCTCCACAACTTCATCTCTGACCTGTCTGGTGTGTTCCTTGGCCTTCATGGTGCTGTTTGTTCACTAAAGTTCTCTAACAAAGCTCAGAGGGCTTCACAGAACAGCTGTATTTATACTGAGATTAAATTACACACAGGTGGACTCTATTTACTAATTAGGCGACTTCTGAAGTCAATTGGTTCCACTAGATTTTAGTTAAGGGTATTCAGAGAAAAGAGGGCGGAATACAAATGCATGCCACACTTTTCACATATTTTTTTTTAAAAATTGGAAAATGTATAATTTTCCTTCCACTTCACAGTTATGTGGGGTAGGGTTATAGGTGTGATACCCAGGGAGTGTACTCTTAAAAAGCTTGCCAGTGTCCAATCACCTGAAAATACCAGACTAGAACGCAGGCTCTATGAATACTCCACCTGTGCACCTGTGTTCTCTATGACTTATGCCCCGTACACACGATCGGAATTTCGATCAGAAAAAAAACTTGGATGGTTTTTCCAACAGAATTCCGCTCAAGCTTGCCTTGCATACACACGGTCACACAAAACTTCTCTAAACTTTCGACCGTCAAGAATGCAGTGACGTACAACACTATGACGAGCCGAGAAAATGAAGTTCAATGCTTCCGAGCATGCGTCGAATTGTTTCCGAGCATGCCTCGTTTTTTGCGCGCCGAATTGCATACAGACGATGGCATTTTCGGATAGGAACTTTTCCCGACTGAAAAATTAGAGAACCTCCTCACAATCTTTTGCTGGCTGGAATTCCACCAGCAAAAGACCGATTGGGCATACACACGGTTGCATTTTCCGACCAAAAGCTCTCATCGGAGTTTTGCTGGCAGCATTTCCGATCGTGTGTACGCGGCATTAGGATATTCTGCCTTGAGATACACTTTGAAGAGCATCTCTGGGTGATGTCTGATCTAGCAGGGTCCGGTCACAGCAAAACCAAAAGTAAAGACTGAGGACTCTTAAAATTACGAAACGATATATTTTACAGGGATTTATTAAATTGCTCCCCCATGCTGGTTCCCTAGTTTGTAGAGAAGTCTCTAATTTTTTTTACTGAGTGGAAAAGCAGCACCTCCTATGCAGGAGACCAGTCACCTCTGCCTGTGCTTGTTCTCTAGGTGGACCAGCCTCCTCAATGCCCTCTAATACTTTCATTTAAAAAAAAAAGGGGCTGGCCTTATCAAATCAGGACTTCCTGTATTAATAGAAATGCAGCATGGAAAGGATTGGTAGCTCCTCTTGCCAACCAGCAGAACATTGAACCCAGCGGCTGCAGAACACAGAACTTTTGGTCCCTACTAAACATGCAACCAGCCATCTTACTACTAGTTTACACCACAGGGAAACAAGGTAATTCAGGAATACATATTCAGGGATTATATAGCGAGGGAGGCAAAGGAAGGGAGAGGAGGGGGGGGGGGACCTGGACATGAGCTATAAGGAAAGGGGGCTAAAGCAATAAGCAGTACATTACCTGCTGATCTCTGTGCCGTGTCCAGTCTGGTACCAACTCCATAGAAGCCTCTGGGACGGGAGCTGCAGCTCTGGCCTTTCTTTCTTCAGGTTTCAAATTCTTAAACTTGGAAGCTGATCTGAGGTTACCTTCACTGCAGAGTCCTAGACAGTGTGACAAGCCCATAGCATCAAAACATCGCAATGTCTCATACCCGACCAAACAAAAAAAACATAACATAACCTTGCAAAACTGATCAAAGACAAAACTATATATTTTTTTGTTTTTTTCAGCAAGCATACATCTTGCTGTATTAGGCCTCATGCACACGAGACGTCGGTGCAAACTCTGCTGAACACGTTTTTAAAAGCTGAAACCGGCGTTTAGAAATGCCCGTTTTGCCGCGTTTGCATGCCGCGTTTAGCCGCATTTTATCACGTTTGCGTCTACAAGCGCCTGCAGAGCAAGAGAATGACATTTTGCGACCCAACTGTGGGGCCCCGTATCTCGGGGCCACTTAGGTCTAGGAACCCCAAATTTGGATATGTTATAGTGTCCAACTGTGTTAGCACGCCAAACTTGGGGTTCCTAGCACCAAGTGGCCCCGAGATACAGGGCACCAAAGTCGGGTTGCAAAATGTCAAGCACCTCTGCAGCAGAGAATGAAATTTTCTGACCCGAATTTGGGGCCCCATATCTCGGGGCCACTTGGTGCTAGGAACCCCAAATTTAGGTATGTTATGGTGTTAGTCCACCTGTGTTAGCACACCAAATTTGGGGTTCCTAACACCAAGTGGCCCCGAGGTAAGGGGCCCCATAGTCTGGTCGCAAAATGTCAAGCACTTCTGCAGCAGAGAATGACATTTTTTGACCCGACTTTGGGTATGTTGTAGTGCTAGTTCCACTGTGTTTGCAAATTTGGGGTTCCTAACACCAAGTGGCCCTGAGATATGGGGCCCCAAAGTCGGGTCGTAAAATTTTCCTTTAAAAACACTTATAAATGCAAACGCGGCTAAACGCAGTACCCATGTTTAGCGTCTGAAACGTGGAAAACTTTTGCGTCTGAACCCATTTTTTTGCTTCTAGAAAAACGAGGTTAAATGCAACTGCCTAAAAACGCCAAAAAACAAGACTGTGTACATGGACACATAGGATAACATTGAATGAGTTCAGGGGCAGTTGAAAAAAGTGTCCAACTTCCTCTGAACACGTGTTTAACAGCGTCTCTAGTGCATGAGGCCTTAGCTATATGATTTAATCGTTATCGCAATTTTTTCCCTCTTGCGATTTTGACAAAGTATTTCCCGATTCTTTCTATGCAGAGAATTCTCTCTGCTCTGCTAAAGAAAGGGGGAAAAAAAAAAAAAAAACGGGCAGTCTGCCAAGAATCACAACATTCTTTAGCAGTGGAACTTAAGTATAAACATTGTAATAAGTTGTCCTTTAAATCAAAGGAATACACTTTGGTGTGTAAAGGAGGGAAGCATAACCACTTTAACACTAAAACTTTTTCTGACATTTGTTGGTTTCAAGTTAAAACCTTTTTTTTTTTTTGCTAGAAAATTACTTAGAACCCCCAAACATTATATATGTTTTTTTAGTAGAGACCCTAAAGAATAAAATGGTGGTTGTTGCAATATTTTATGTCACACTATTTGTGCAGTAGTCGTTCAAATGCAATTTTTGGGGGAAAAAATTACACTTAAATGAATTTAAAAAAAAACTAGCCTGTAGAGTTAGCCCAATTTTTTTGTGTAATGTGAAAGATTTTACGCCGCGAGAATCATGAGAGAATCGTGATCTTTTTATTCTAAGCAAAAAAATTGTGATTCTCATTTTGGCCAGAATCGTGCAGCTCTATTAGCTGTACCTTAAAGTATTTTTTTTTTTTATAAAAATAGTTTACACATTTGCTGCTCTTTAATTTCATGATTAGGTTTATTCTTTTGTAGATTCTTCCTTTAGCGACTTGCTATACATAAGACAACTACATTTATCACCCCAGCTTAGAGCTGCACAATTAATCGTTAAAAAAAATCTTGATTCACCCCCCACCCCTCCTGCAGATTTTACCGATTCTTTCATTTAAACAAGTGGAGAGACTTTATCTGCTCACTCAGCTGTCAAAAGAAAGCATCTGGGCAGTCTGCCAAGTCTTTAACTTGAAACATTGTAACTAAGCTTCCTTCTTAGATCAAAGGGATAGAACTTCTGTGTAAATAAATAATCTGGGCAGTCCACCAAGTTTTCAACAAGGTGTAAATGCAGGAAGTTTTACCACTTAAAGTCTAAATCTTTTTCTGACACTTCTTTCTTAAGTTAAAATCAATATTTTTTGCTAGAAAATTACTTGGAACCCCCAAACATTATATATAGTTTAGCAGAGACCCTAGGGAATAAAATGGCAATTGCTGCAATATTTTATGTCTCACTGTATTTGCCCAGCGGTCTTTCAAATGCAATTTTTTGGTAAAAAATACACTTCAAAATCAATAAAAAAAAAAAAAAAACGAAACAGTAAAGTTAGCCCAATTTTTTTGTTTTAATGTGAAAGATGATGTTACGCTGCAAGAATCGTGATCTATCTTCTAAGCAAAAGAATCGCGATTCTCATTTTAGCCAGAATCATGCAGCTCTACCCCAGCTGAGAAAAAACAAATCAGTGGTGGTCAACTTTCTTGATATTGAGACTACAGATCTACTACAGGAGATGGTCAGAGACTACAGATCTACTACAGGAGATGGTCAGAGACTACAGATCTACTACAGGAGATGGTCAGAGACTACAGATCTACTACAGGAGATGGTCAGAGACTACAGATCTACTACAGGAGATGGTCAGAGACTACAGATCTACTACAGGAGATGGTCAGAGACTACAGATCTACTACAGGAGATGGTCAGAGACTACAGATCTACTACAGGAGATGGTCAGAGACTACAGATCTACTACAGGAGATGGTCAGAGACTACAGATCTACTACAGGAGATGGTCAGAGACTACAGATCTACTACAGGAGATGGTCAGAGACTACAGATCTACTACAGGAGATGGTCAGAGACTACAGATCTACTACAGGAGATGATTTCACAATATTAAAAAAATGGGCTAACTTAAAAAGTGTGCTTGTAAGACCGCTGTGCAAATACGGTTTGACAGAAAGTATTGCAACGACCGCCATTTTATTCTCTAGGGCAGGGATATGCAATTAGCGGACCTCCAGCTGTTGCAGAACTACAAGTCCCATGAGGCATAGCAAGACTGACAGCCACAAGCATGACACCCAGAGACATGTAGTTTTGCTGGAGGTCCGCTAATTGCATATCCCTGCTCTAGGGTGTTAAAAAAATTATATATATATATATATATATATATATATATATATATATATATATATATATATATATATAAAATATGTTTGGGGGTTCTAAGTAATTTTCTAGCAAAAAAAAAAAAAATGGTTGTAAACAAGTGTAAAAAAGAGGCTCAGTCCTTAAGTGGTTAACAAGACTTCTTCTCACTTCCTTTTTCAATAAAAAAAAATAAAAAATAAAAAAATGGACAGGAGTTTAAACTATTCCATATTCATCCAAAATGGGGGGGGGGGGGGTGTTCAGTTTCAAACATACGTCAATATTAATGAAATATCATATGAACTTTTGAGGTGCGGTTTCTCCACAAGCACCTGAACCTCTGATATGTTTAATGAGACGGGAGCACTAGGGTATGGCCATGCTAAACTATGACCATGAGAAAGGCATTGCTGTGAATCTGGTCAAGTCAGCATCTGAAAACCAATACTGAGAACCAGTATTTCAGCCGATTACTTATTGTGGGTTTGATTTAAAGCTGAACTCCAGGCAAACCATTCCAAGGAAAAATATATTGGTATTCAATGTATAACAGGTGTAGACAGGAATCAGTTTTGTTCACACAAATAAAGTATGAAAGCATCCTAAGGTCATCAGACATACCTGGTACATAGACCATCTGTTGTTCCTCATCTGAATCTGGATAGGACATTAAGGAAAGCTAATTTCATGGCGAAGATTTCCTTCCAGAATTCTTTTATAAAAAAAGAAAAAGTGGACCTGAGGTCAAAAGTGAAGATTTCACAACTTATGGGGAACATGTTAATTGTGCCCAAGCAGTACCCTCAAAAGTGCACCTCTCCCTCCTGAAAAATAGCCAGACACTTCCCACATGTGACCGTGCCTAGGTACTCATAGGGCAGTGATGGTGAACCTCGGCACCCCAGATGTTTTGGAACTACATTTCCCATGATGCTCATGCACTCTGCAGTGTAGTTATTTATCATGGTAAAATGTAGTTCCATAACATCTAGGGAGCCAAGGTTCGCCATCACTGTCATAGGGGGCGATTTACTCTGTACAGAAACCAATCAGCTTCCAGGTTTTATTGTCAAAGCTTAATTGAACAAGCTGAAGTTAAAAGCTGATTGGCTACCATGCACTGCTGCACCAGATTTTGCGTTCTCCGGTTTTAGAAAATCAACCCCACAGTCTCATTACAAAGGCACTGCTACCTTTTCTAGCTACTCCCTGAAGATTTCTAGTGAGATTTGGTGATGTCACTTCAGTGCTGCTCACTCTTCTCCTTGCTGGAGATGAAGCTGTACCCGAGGAGCTGCAGTGCAAGGATCTCCCTGCTTGTGAGGTTCTATACTTCCTCCACAGCTCCTTCTGCTTAATTGTTTTTTTTTTAAATCATAAATTTCCATCAGCGGACGGCTGCTTTCACACAAGGAAGCAAAGCCTGGCACTGCCACCTCCACACAGAGACACAGTGCAGAACAAGGCATGGTAAGACAATGATGTGGAAAGATCAACTGAAAGGAGAACACAGGCAATTCTGGTAATTCGTTCTTTTCTCCCTGCTTGCCTTTACTTGGGGGAGCTTCCATGATACAGGTCACACTTAAGACACTCCAATGTACCATGTCCCCTTAAGGACATACCCTCCCAGCCCCCAATGGGCCCCGTGTACCATGTCCCCCTAGTGACACATCCCTCCCAGCCCCCCCCCCCATATACCATGTCCCCCTAGTGACACATCCCTCACAGCCCCCAATGGGCCCCATGTACCATGTCCCCCTAGTGACAGATCCCTCCCAGCCCCCCCATGTACCATGTCCCCCTAGTGACACATCCCTCCCAGGCCCCATGTACCATGTCCCCCAGCCCCAATGGGCCCCATGTACCCCCTAGTGACACATCCCTCCCAGCCCCCCCATGTACCATGTCCCCTTAAGGACATACCCTCCCAGCCCCCAATGGGCCCCATGTACCATGCCCCCCTAGTGACACATCCCTCACAGCCCCCAATGGGCCCCATGTACCATGTCCCCCTAGTGACAGATCCATCCCAGCCCCCCCATGTACCATGTCCCCCTAGTGACAGATCCATCCCAGCCCTCCCATGTACCATGTCCCCCTAGTGACACACGCCTCCCAGCCCCCCAATGTACCATATCCCCTTAGTGACACATCCCTCCCAGCCCCCCATGTACCATGCTCCTTAAGGACATACCCTCCCAGCCCCCAATGGGCCCCATAGTGACACATCCCTCCCAGCTGCCAATGGGCTCTATGTACTATGCCCCCATAGTGACAGACCCCTTCTGACCCCCATAATGACACACCCCTCCCAGTTGTCCCCCCCCCATGTATCTGGTCCCCATAGTGACACCTCTCCCAGCCCCCCCATTATTTTGGTCCTCATAGTAACACACACCTTCCAGCCCCCCCCCCCCATGTAACTAGAGCTTTATTTTGGTGGCATTTAAACAATGCTGGGTTTTTATATTACTAAAAAAAAAAAGAAGAAAAGATAAGATGAAAACATTTTGAAAAAAAAAAAATTGACAGTTACTTACCGATAACTGTTTTTCTAGGATATCTTCCAGGACGGCACACCTGAGATGAGAGGCTCCTCCCTACAGGAAACACAATCAATCGACAGCTGTTTTAAGTCCCCACCCTTCCCCTTGATCCTCAGTTTGTAGAGAAGTAACTCCTGAACCTGGTTCACAAGGGAAATCATTCCTCATAGGTACTCACCTTCTAGTGTTCTACCATTTTCCCTCCTCCAACGGGTGGGAAGTAGGCCTGCCGTCCTGGAAGATATCCTAGAAAAACAGTTATCGGTAAGTAACTGTCAATTTTCTCTAGTCATCTTCCAGGACGGCACACCTGAGAGGATAATCAAGTACCTCAGGCCTACCTTAGGGTGGGACCACTGCAAGACCCTCTTGGCGGACCTTGGTTCTGCAGTGAGTTTTACCTCCACTCCATATGCTTGATGAAGGTATCTTAGCTGGATCATGCGGCTGATCTGCAGGTCTACTCCACCGATGTCCCTGCCTTCTCTGCTTCGGATGCAGGACCTAGGTGGAGTGGGCTCTTAAAGATGGAATCAGAAAACATGTTAAACTTGTAGGTTATCAATGTTGCCTGTCTCACACATCTAACAACCATGGCCTATTGTGCCTGTAGGTGCTACTTAGAACCCTTAAAGATTAATCAGAGACCTGTGTTGTAAGACAAGGACACTAATTGATCACCAAGAGGGCCTGTCTTAACCATAGGTGTGCGCAGCCAATTTCATTAGGGTGTGCACCCTAAAGCTCAAACACCCATGCATGTGTGTGTGTCTACATATATATGACCCCGGCAAATTGATCTCTCTGCTGCCACAGTGAAAGAGAAGAGCATAGACACTTCTCTTATGGCAGAGCCAGCAAGATGTAGATCTTTCACATGTTCCTGCTGCTACACAGAGCGATAATACTAATGCGCATGGGGTGATTAGGGTGTGCCTGGGCACACCCTGTGCGCACGCCTATGGTCTTAACACTATCCTGTTCAGGGAAAGAAAACTGCAAAAAAAAAAAAAAAGGTGGGCCCCTAACAGACAACCTTTTTTGTTCATTTATATCTTTACATCAGCAAAGACTAAAGGGAAGCCTACTTAAGGGTAATAGATTAACCGAGGCTTAATCCCTGGGTTTAAGGCATGCCCACTCTGTGGCTTTACTTACGCCTGAGTGCCTACTTCAGGAGAATAAAGTTCATAGCAGGAGTATAACACTTATACTGCTACATCTAGTTCTGCTAGAAGGGTGAGATGAAGGCCATGCACCGAGCCGTAACCTATTCGGTCGGATATACATCTTTATACTTCATCTTCAGGTCATAATATTCCTCTGAACAGAACTTCCCAAGTTCTTACTAAGCAGGGTGATTCTTTATCGCCTTCCTCCAGTGTCCTATAACCCTACTGGGCTTCAACCCTAGGAAATGGTTCCAGCATCCCTGAATGTAAGGGGCTGAGGCTTTCTGACATGTGACGTCTGCAGCCAGAACTCCAGGCCCCTCCACGGAAAAGAGGGCTGAAATACAAAAGGTGATACATGCATTATTAATATCACAAATTAAAAAAGACCATAGATTGTGGACCCAGCACAATAGATTTAGACAGAAAGGACACAAGCATAGACAATAATGTGTATCTGAGTGTGGCTAGCTAAACCAACATATCAAATATGGGAGAGACCCAAATCTGAACTTCAATGTAGACAAACAGTCCTCACAGTCTGGTTTTCTGATGTACAGCCAATCTGTAAAAACATTAAGATACACGCAAACACTCAGCCTTGGTTCACACTGGGACGACTTGTCAGGCGACCTAGTCACCTGACAAGTAGCGTCCTGTTCTGTGCAATGGAGCCATTCTAAATCGGCACGATGCAAGTCGCTCCGACTTAGAAAAAGGTTCCTGTACGACTTTGGGGGCGACTTGCATTGACTTCTATACAGAAGTCGTTTCGCAAGTCGCCGCTGAGTCGTGTCCTGGGTCGCCTGAGGCAGTCGCGCTGTAAGTCGTGCTGCCTCAGTGTGAACCGACCCTAAATGCTGCGTGTTTCTGAAGTGCAGCTAGCTAGGTCATAACTGATATATATACATAAAGAATGGGAGTCCTGTTTACGGTGGAGTTTTACTGATGTACAGCAAAACAGGGCAATAAATATAAGACAGAAAGACCCAAACTTCTATGTTGCGTATTTCTGATGAACCACCAAATACAGTTATAAGATCAATATGGCCCTGGCTAGCTAAACCAACATAAGACAATATCTTTTCTGTTATGCAGTTCTGTAGTGCAGTCACATAGAACCAACACGGAAAGGACCCAAGCAACCTGCAGCATTGTGTTTTTCCGAAGTGCAGTAAGGCAAGGGAATCTGAAACAGAAAGCACCAACAAGCTTCAATGTTGAGTATTTCTGCTGTACAGCAACATAAAAACAGACAGCCTTCCTAGCTGCGATCTTTCTGGTGTATTGCAAAGTAAGGCAATAAACTCCATGATGTCTATTCTTGTGTGTAGCAAAACCTCAACCAGAAGGGAACTTCGGGCTCCCACACCTGTGCGACCCAACCTGCAACCGCAAAAACGCAAGAGAATCACTATGGCTTCCAATGGGAACCATTTGTGTCTGTGCAACTCCAGGTCGCAGCGCCACCAAGCAGACCCTGCTTTCTGGATCCACAGACCTCAAGATTACACAGGTCGCAGGTAACTTGCAATTTTCAGGTTGAACAAGCGAGGGGTCCCCAATGCTCTATCTCCCTGGAGGCGTGCAGCCAACAACACCCTGCTGTGTATCCCTAAGAAGCAGCAAGGTAGAACAATGAGAAACAGAAAAGACACCCCTCACTGCTGTGCCTTTCTGATATGCAGCCGATAAGGCAGTAAATATAGGACATACAGGACACAAACAATCTTCAATCTTTGTGTATGTCTGATGTGTAGTAATATACCAATACTGAGCAGAGACGCCACCATCCTCAATGTCTCCCTGCTGAGGCAGCAAAAACAAATCAGAAAAGGACAAGCAACCTCACTGCTGTGTCCTTTCTGATATGCAGCCAATAAGGCAGTAAATGTAAGACATAAAAGGACAGAGAACCTTCAATCTTGTATATATCTGATGTGCAACAATATAACAATCTGAATAGAGATAGCACATCCATATTGAAGGGATTTGGCATGCGACTCAACATGTCAAATCGCATGCCTAAAATCGGCAACCTTTGCCGTTAATAGCACTGTCAGCCTGACGCCACTTTGCGGGGCTGCACCGATTACCAAAGGCAGTACTAGTACTACCCCTGGCACAGGTTCAATTTGTATTTCCCAATAATTCAGGAACATCAATCTTCACTACTGCCTATCTAATAAGCAACCAATAAGGCAGTAATACAGGACACACAAAAAACCCCAGACAGAACTCAATTTTGAGTATGTCTGATGTGCAGCAATATAACAAATATGAGCAGAGATGTCATAAGACTAAATGATATGCATTTCCGCCATGCATCACAAAACCAGAAAGTACAGACCACCTTCCCTGTTGTATTTTTCTGATCTGTAGCCAAATAAGGCAGTACCTTTAGGATATAAACAGACAACAACAAAGCTTCAGTGCAGTGCATTTCTGATGTACAGCACTATATCCCTTATGAGCAGAGATGTCACAAATTTCAATGTGTATTTCTGCTGTGCCACAAAATATCCCAGCAAGGACAAACCTTCACTACTGAGGTCTACTGGTGAATCCCTTTATGCAATAACCAAACAGAGCAATTTGATCCCTAGGCATAGCCTGGGCTGTAGATACTAACACTTCACCCCCCAGTGAAGGAACAAATTCTAAAAATGGTTAGACACCTTACAATAGTAGCTGTTGTCCTACCTTACCTCCGTGGACTGAGCAAACGCTGGCCAGCTCACACACAGGTGGGGCTGATCAGAAACTAAAGTCTCAATGAGCCCCGCCCTAGAGGCCAATTTAGGACAGCCTCTAGAAAAGGTGATCACCAATTTAGCCTGGAGGAAAATAGCCACCTGCAGGCTTTAAACAAGCAATCATGTATCTAGCTCTTGCATATGTTTGCACAGAAAATCCTTAATTAAAGGATATAGGAAGCGATTTATGGTAAATCGCCTTTAGATCTGTCACTGAGTTGACTGCAGCCCAAACCAACAAAAAGGTTTTTCTTACCTCCTGCACTTCAATATAACCACAATGTAAAGGTGGAGTGGGAGGTTGGAGCTTAGGACTTCAGATTCCTAGCAGCTGGGCTAATAGGGCCATATAACCTAGTGCACCTGCTGACCAGGAGAGCTTACTCCTGAATCCTTCAACCATTGCATAATCCATAAATTGTTCAGTGGTATACCTGGCCTGTAAGGAACTCTTTGTATCTACCAGGTCCTTCCCCCCCCCCCCGCTCTATTCATCCCTACTAATGTCCCACAACCGGACATGTAGGGAGAGTGTTGGAAACCTACTGTTGTGATCACCACAGTGTCTCTGCTGTAAGAGGGAGCTGTGGATGGTGGTTTTAGCAGTAGCTTCTGGGCTATTTTGTTATGCAGACCCCAGGTCCTGCACTGCACCCCTTAGTAAATTCAGGGGGAAGGGGAAGAAATGCCTTACCTACCTCTTTCCCATCTGAGGTGGTGTAGGCACACTCACTCCTCTGCACTACTTGTCCACCATACAGCATCTCTGATGTAAGAGGGAGCTGTAGCTGGTGTTTTTAGCAGAAGCTTCTGGGCTATTTGAATCCAGACCCCAGGGGAGATTATCTCAAATGCCCAGAAACCATCTGGCTGGGATTGGGGATTTTGCAGCTAAATTCCCAAGGTAAAGGAAAGTACTCACCGTTGTAGTCTTCCCCTTTTTCCACAGCCACAGGGCTTGCTTTTCCATCCTTATGGTCCACACGCAAGGAGGATAGCCGCCAAAGTGCCCCCCCCAACTGCTAGGCTGTGTCCTGCCAGTCAGTATATACATCTGGGGGGGGCAATGCCGTACGTTCCTCATTCCCTTCTGAGGTGGTTTAGGCAGACATCCACCGTAGTGAACTGGTGCCTCCTCGAAAGGAGGATGTGGGCGCCTGCTCCTGCTGACTCTCAGCCTTCCCACCTGGGTAAGAACGCAGGTCGTTCAGGCGGCGCCCTCCCCAGCAGCCCACGCGAGCTACCAGGGGCCCAGGAGTCGGGGGCCCTGGAAAGAACTGACAGCCAGCACCCCTGTCTGAACGGACGCCCGGACAGGTAAGGGGGGGAGACAGGAAAAAGGCCCCTGAAGTTCTGGGGACACCACTGTACCCAGGGGCCTTCAGCTCTCAGGGGGGCTCTTCCAGTTTCTGCTGCCCCCCCTGAGGAAAGGATAGGGGAACCCCCCAGGAAGGATAAATATATCCGGCCAGACCCAGAGGCCCATCAGGTACTAACCAGGCCCGACCCTGCTTTGCCTCCGAGATCATACGAGATCGGGCAGGCGGCGCCCTCTTTCACTTTCAGGGTGATGTGGCCGTAGGCCTTCCCCAGGCATTTGGTCCGGCTCCCAGGGGGGGACCACCAGCCACAGGCTTCGGGTCATTTGGAAAAAAACAAACGGTTTCGCTGTGTAGGGAGAAACACAATCAAAAACTGAGGATCAAGGGGAAGGGTGGGGACTTAAAACAGCTGTCGATTGATTGTGTTTCCTGTAGGGAGGAGCCTCTCATCTCAGGTGTGCCGTCCTGGAAGATGACTAGAGAAAAAGTTTCTTAGTTTGTCAGCAAATTTTGTAAATAAGTAATCTTTCTCCTTCACTGATGTGTGCCGATGAGGCATCACTGATGGGTGGTAGTTGTGGGCACTGATGAGGAGGCACTGACTGGCATCACTTATGGTCACTGCTGTGGCTTTCCTGTAACCAGAGCATTGATGATCAGTGTCCCGATTACCTGCCCTGGTCTCCCCTGCGAGGAGATGCCGCTGATCAGCACTGCACACTGTCAGTGTGAGGCAATGACAGCTGATTACCGGCACTTCTGCATTTACATGTGATTAGCTGTGATTGGACACAGCCGATCACATGGTTAAAAGGGGTTGTAAACTCTTGTGTAAAAAAAAACAAAACACCAAGTCATACTTACCTCCACTGTGCAGTTAGTTTTGCACAGTGTGGCTCCGATCATCGTCCTCTGGGGTCCCCCAGCTGCGCTCGCGGCTCCTCCCCGCATTGATAAACCCCCTAGGAGAAGCGCTCTCCCGAGGGGGTACCTTGCAGGCGCGCTACCAAGTGCAGCATTTGCGTCCATAGCCACAGAATGCTGGACTAGGCCCGGCGTCATTTGATTGACAGCAGACAGAGCCAATGGCTGTGCTGCTATCAGTCTATCCAATCAAGAGCATAGAACCCCGGGCAGAGAGGGAGAGCGCGACTCCAGCGAGGGACCGAAGGGGCTCAGGTGAGTAAAAAAAAAAGGGGGGGGGGGGGGGGCTGGTCAGTGTCAGAAGTTCTCTCACCTTAATGCATAGAATACATTAAGGTGAAAAAACCCCTTCCTGTCCAGGCCATTTTTCAGCTTTCAGCGCTCTCACACTTTAAATGACAATTGTGCAGTCATACAACACTGTACACATGTGACAATTTTAGCATTTTCTTCACATTTTCTTCACACAAATAGAGCTTTCCTTTGGTGGTATTTAATCACTAGTGGGTTTTCTATTTTTTCCAAACAAAAAAAAAAAAGGGGAACAATTATTTTGAAAAAAAAAAGTTTCTCTTAGTTTCTGTCAGTAAATTTTGTAAATAACTTAATTTTTCTACTTTACTGATGGGCACTGATAGGTGGCAATGATAGACAGGGGACACTGGTGGGCACAGATACGGGACACTGGTGGAGGGGACAGTACTGGTGGGCACAGATAGGGGACACTGGTGGGCACAGATAGGGGACACTGGTGGAGGGGACACTGGTGGGCACAGATAGGGGGACACTAGTGGGCACAGATAGGGGGACACTGGTGGGCACAGATAGGGGGACACTGGTGGGCACAGATAGGGGGACACTGGTGGGCACAGATAGGGGGACACTGGTGGGCACAGATAGGGGGACACTGGTGGAGAGGACACTGGTGGGCACAGATAGGGGGACACTGGTGGAGAGGACACTGGTGGGCACAGATAGGGGGACACTGGTGGGCACAGATAGGGGGACACTGGTGGGCACAGATAGGGGGACACTGGTGGGCACAGATAGGGGGACACTGGTGGGCACAGATAGGGGGACACTGGTGGAGGGGACACTGGTGGGCACAGATAGGGGACACTGCTGGAGGGGACACTGGTGGGCACAGATAGGGGACACTGCTGGAGGGGACACTGGTGGGCACAGATAGGGGACACTGCTGGAGGGGACACTGGTGGGCACAGATAGGGGACACTGCTGGAGGGGACACTGGTGGGCACAGATAGGGGACACTGCTGGAGGGGACACTGGTGGGCACAGATAGGAGACACTGCTGGAGGGGACACTGGTGGGCACAGATAGGAGACACTGCTGGAGGGGACACTGCTGGGCACAGATAGGAGACACTGCTGGAGGGGACACTGCTGGGCACAGATAGGAGACACTGCTGGAGGGGACACTGCTGGGCACAGATAGGGGGACACTGCTGGGCACAGATAGGGGGACACTGCTGGGCACAGATAGGGGGACACTGCTGGGCACAGATAGGGGGACACTGCTGGGCACAGATAGGGGGACACTGCTGGGCACAGATAGGGGGACACTGCTGGGCACAGATAGGGGGACACTGCTGGGCACAGATAGGGGGACACTGCTGGGGGGGACACTGCTGGGGGGGGGGACACTGGTGGGCACAGATAGGGGGACACTGGTGGGCACAGATAGGGGGACACTGGTGGGCACAGATAGGGGGACACTGGTGGGCACAGATAGGGGGACACTGGTGGGCACAGATAGGGGGACACTGGTGGGCACAGATAGGGGACACTGCTGGAGGGGACACTGGTGGGCACAGATAGGGGACACTGCTGGAGGGGACACTGGTGGGCACAGATAGCCGGCACTGACTGGCATCACTAATGGCCACCGATTGCTGGCACTTGTGGGCACTGATCGCTGGCAGTGGTGGGCTCTTAATTGTAATCAGGGCACTGATTACATCTCTAGCTGTCCTCTGTGAAGAGATGCCGCTGATCGGCTCTCCTCTCCTCTAACTCTTGTCAGTGTGAGGCGAGGAACGCCGGTTACCGGTGTCTTGCCGAGAAAGTTCCCCTGGCGGATAAGGTCCCCCTTGTACTGCGCAGGCGCAGCGCTTGCGCAGTACGAACGACTAGGAGCTGCCGAAAATAGCCAAAGATGAAAAACTTCAATCAGCTGTACACGGCGCCTGCGCCCTGAGTCCAGGCTGAAGCCCCTCCATCCAAGTGGACCTAGAGGGGGAATAAAGAAGTGCCGAGCGAAGTGAGCCCACGAGGGGCCCTCTTACAGGCGCCGTGTACAGCTGATTTCTCTTCTATTCGCCTTCGGCTATTTCCGACGGTTCCTACTGCGCAATTGTTGCACAGTAGAGGGGGGGGTCCTTATCCACCGAGGGGAACTTTCTCGGCAGAACACCGGCATCTCCGTGTTTACATGTGACCGGCTGTGATTGGACACCGCTGATCACGCGGCTCTTTACACAGATCAGGGTCACGCCGTGTCCTAGGCCCGCCCCCCGGGGAAGCGTGAGAGCGGCCGTTCCGGGACGCCGTCATGTGACGTCCACCCAGAAGGGGAGCCACACCGCCCCGCCGTCATTTTTCGGGCGGCGAGAGGTTGAAGTGAATGGGACTGTCGGTGGGTCTCCAGCAGGGCAGAAATGAAAGGTTCTCTTTATAAAATGATGATTTAAATGAGATCCCCCCTGATGTGATGAATACTATCAGCTCCTTTCCCTTCCCAGACCCTCCACTACACATTCCTCCACACACCTCCCCCCCTGGGCCTGACACAGCCCGCACACCCCTCACACACACACCCCTCACCCCCGGGAAGGATACTATCCTGACTCCAGTACACCGAGTCTTCTCTCTTCCCACACTCCGCCATCTTCAAACACCCGCCAGACCCGACCGCCCCAACAACCGTCTCCTGGACCCCGCCCACCTCCATTTCCCAATCTGCTCATTGGCCAGAGCGCCCCCCCTCGCCTTCTCTCCTATTGGTTCTCTCCCCGGTGCCCTCACTCAGCTGAGACGTCCGACGTTGTTGACGTGCGGTCTGGATGCCGCGGTGCATTGTGGGTGTGGTAGTTCCCCGGGCTGTCCTCTCCGTTTGCCGCTAGCGGCGCGCTGACTACAGCTCCCGTCGTGCAACGCGGGGAGGCGACGGCTCCCAGCATTCACCGCGGGAGGGTTGTGTATCCTGGATACGGCTGAGGAGCAGAGCTGGGGTGCTGTATGGGGTGAGGCTGTTCTTATCATCCTCTGGATGTATGGAGGTGCATGCAGCTCTGATAGTCACCTATTTCAGTAGGAGTGGGAGGTGTATGTAACCCCGAAACACTACATTGTAATATATTGCAGCGTACCTGTTGTTATATGTATTGGCTGCATTCGTTTTCATGGCTTTTGTTTCTGGTGATCCTGCCAATATCACACTTCCTGTCCTGGGGTGACAACGCTCACTGTGCTGTGTGTGTACGGAGGAGCGGCGTTGTCACCTGATTTGGATTACAAACCCCTCCTCTTTCACTCAGTTACATAACATGGGAGGGGTTATATTCTACAAAAGGAAAGTGGGGGGGGCTGAGAACACTGCATGAGGGAATGGGCGGGGCCGAGAACACTGCATGAGGGAATGGGCGGTGCCGAGAACACTGCATGCGGGAATGGGCGGGGCCGAGAACACTGCATGAGGGAACGGGCGGGGCCGAGAACACTGCATGCGGGAATGGGCGTTGCCGAGAACACTGCACTAGGGAATGGGCGGGGCTGAGAACATTGTGTGGGTGAATGGGCAGGGCTGAGAACATTGTGTGGGTGAATGGGCGGGGCTGAGAACACTTTATTTTTGTACCTTGTACTAAGATTAATTTGGGTGTATACGGTGTGTGGTAGATGTATGATGTGACAAAGCTGCTTTTATATTGACAACGTTGTCTCATTTTAACATTAGTCTAGGAGGTGGTGGTGGTGGATACCCAGGTTTTGTTTTCTTTTTATTACCAACTGTGCAATAAAAATTCCCTTAATAAGCAGCTTGATCCGCCCGTGACTTTCTTTTCAGGGGGTCCCTTTCCCCTGTATTTCTATTTTTGTCAGGACTGAGAACACTGCATGGCGGGAATGGGCGGGGCTGAGAATACTGCATGGCGGGTATGGGCAGGGCTGAGAACACTGCACGAGGGAATATGTTTGGGTGAGAACACTGCATGGGGGAATGGGCGGGGCTAAGAACACTGCATGGGGGAATGGGCGGGGGTGAGAATACTGCATGGGGGGAATGGGCGGGGGTGAGAACACTGCATGGGGGGAATGGGCGGGGCTGAGAACACTGCATGGGTGGGGCTGATAACGCTGCATGAGGGAATGAACTGGCCTGAGAACACTCCGTGAGAGAATGGGTGGGGCTGAGAACACTGTATGAGGGAATGGGTGGGGCTGAGAACACTGTATGAGGGAATGGGTGGGGCTGAGAACACTGCATGAGGGAATGGGTGGGGCTGAGAACACTGCACGAGGGAATGGGTGGGGCTGAGAACACTGCATGAGGGAAGGGGCGGGGCTGAGAACACTCCATGGGTGAATGGGCGGGGCTGATAACACTGCATGAGGGAATGAACTGACCTGAGAACACTCCATGGGTGAATGGGCGGGGCTGATAACGCTGCATGAGGGAATGAACAGGCCTGAGAACACTCTGTGAGAGAATGGGTGGGGCTGAGAACACTGTATGAGGGAATGGGCGGGGCTGAGAACACTCCATGAGTGAATGGGCGGGGCTGAGAACACTCCATGGGTGAATGGGCGGGGCTGAGAACGCTGCATGAGGGAATGAACTGGCTTGAGAACACTCCGTGAGAGAATGGGTGGGGCTGAGAACACTGTATGAGGGAATGGGTGGGGCTGAGAACACTGCATGAGGGAATGGGTGGGGCTGAGAACACTGCATGAGGGAATGGGCGGGGCTGAGAACACCCATGGGTGAATGGGCGGGGCTGAGAACACTCCATGAGTGAATGGGCGGGGCTGATAACACTGTATGAGGGAATGGGTGGGGCTGAGAACACTGCATGAGGGAATGGGTGGGGCTGAGAACACTGCATGAGGGAATGGGCGGGGCTGAGAACACCCATGGGTGAATGGGCGGGGCTGAGAACACTCCATGGGTGAATGGGCCGGGCTGAGAACACTGTATGAGGGAATGGGTGGGGCTGAGAACACTCCATGAGTGAATGGGCGGGGCTGAGAACACTCCATGGGTGAATGGGCGGGGCTGATAACGCTGCATGAGGGAATGAACAGGCCTGAGAACACTCCGTGAGAGAATGGGTGGGGCTGAGAACACTGTATGAGGGAATGGGTGGGGCTGAGAACACTGCATGAGGGAATGGGCGGGGCTGAGAACACTTCATGGGTGAATGGGCCGGGCTGAGAACACTCCATGGGTGAATGGGCGGGGCTGATAACACCGCATGAGGGAATGAACTGGCCTGAGAACACTTTCGTGAGGAAATGGGTGGGGCTGAGGACACTGCATGAGGGAATGGGTGGGGCTGAGAACACTGCATGAGGGAATGGGCGGGGCTGAGAACACTCCATGGGTGAATGGGCGGGGCTGAGAACACTCCATGGGTGAATGGGCGGGGCTGATAACGCTGCATGAGGGAATGAACTGGCCTGATAACACTCCGTGAGAGAATGGGTGGGGCTGAGAACACTCCATGGGTGAATAGGCGGGGCTGAGAACACTCCATGGGTTAATGGGTGGGGCCGATAACACTGCATGAAGGAATGAACTGGCCTGAGAAAACTCAGTGAGGAAATGGGTGGGGCTGAGGACACTGCATGAGGGAATGGGTGGGGCTGAGAACACTGCATGAGGGAATGAAATGGCCTGAGAACACTCTGTGAGGGAATGGGCGGGGCTGAGAACACTGCACGAGGGAATGGGTGGGGCTGAGAACACTTGATGGGATTTCAGTGTAGCGCAGGAAGTTGTCAGCTCCCTGGCACGGTCAACAGTTTTTTTTTCTCTTGTGCAGCTTTAACTAAAGTTGAATAAGGTGTTGGCCGTTTATGTACCTCCTGAAGCCTGACCGACACACTCCCAGAGATGGAATCATCCCATCCTGCTTTGTTGCTAGAATGTTGCTAAGACACTCCTAGCCGATGCAACCCCCCCACCCCCACCCCCTTGCATGCCTTCTCTCTCTCTCCCTGTCACAGTAGTTTTGAGCTAAGCGATGCTGTGATGGAGGAGATAGTAGACCGTGCATGTACGGGGGGGTCGGAAAGCTCATTCCTGTCATGGTGGAGGTGAGCAGTAACGGCTGGGAGTGTCTTAGAAACATCCTAGCAACAAGGCAGGAATGGATGATGCCATCTCTGGGAGTTTTTCACCCAGGCTTCGGGAGCTACACAGATAGACTAACCTTGGCACCCCAGATGTTCTGGAACAACATTTCCCATGATGCTTATACACTCTGCTGTGTAGTTGAGCATCATGGGAAATGTAGTTCCAAAACATCTGGGGGTGCCGAGGATCACCATCACTGGGCTACACGTTTAACGGGGACAACTGCTTTTGTAACATTTTGTACACTTTCCAGCCAGCAATGTTTTTGTCAAAAACAGGAAGTAAAACCCGTCAGAGTTCACTTCCTCTTCAGCCCGGGTTCACACTGAGTGTCAGTCCCCATTTGGGACTGCTTTTGGAAATCGGTGCGGCGTCATTGCTGCCGATTCTGGCATGCGATCTCACATGTCAAATCGAACACCAAATCGCACCAATGTGAACCAGGAGTTAGCGTCAAAGATTAATTGAACAAGCTGAAGTTAGAAGCTGATTGGCTACCATGCACAGCTGCACCAGATTTAGTAAATCATCCCCACAGAGTTCCGTAGGGCTGAAACAACTAATCGACTTCATCGATTATGAAAATAGTTAGTTGTCAACTATTTTCATAATCGATTAGTTGGTCAGCTGATTAGTTGAACTGCATAGAGAAGGCATTATTTGTTTACATGTCAGTATACACAGTGCAGCACACATACAGCTCAGTACACCCTCCATACATGTCAGTAAGTGCCTGAGAGCATGGGAATGTGTGAGGAGCAATGCCTCATGGGAATTGTAGTCCTGGCAAGGAGAAGGAAGTGATTTTAACCACTTTAGCCCCAGAAGGATTTACCCCCCTTCCTGCCCAGGCCATTTTTTTGCGATACGGCACTGCATCGCTTTAACTGACAATTTCGCGGTTGTGGCAACGTTGTACCCAAAAAAAATTTGATGTTCTTTTTTTTCCCCCCACAAATAGAGTTTTCTTTTGGTGGTATTTTATCACCTCTGCAGTTTTTTATTTTTTACGCTATAAGCAAAAAAGAAAAAATAAAACTTTTTTTTTTTTTTTTTTTTTTTTTTTTACTTTCTGCTATAATAAATATCCAAAAAAAATGTATTCATCAGTTTAGGCCGATATATATTCTTCTACATATTTTTGGTTAAAAAAAAAAAAAAACACACAATAAGCGTATATTGATTGATTTGCGCAAAAGTTATCGCGTCTACAAAATAGGGGATAGCTCAAGGGACTTTTATTTTTTATTGTTTTTACTGGTAATGGCGGCAATCTGCGATTTTTAGCAGGACTGCGACATTGCGGTGGTCAAATTGACCCCCAAATTACACTTTTTGGGGACCGGTAATATTATTACATTGATCAGTGCTATATAAATGCACTGATCAATGTAGAAATTACACTGGCAGGGAAGGGGTGAACACTAGGGGGCGATCAAGGGGTTAAGTGTGTTCCCTGGGTGTGTTCTAACTGTAGGGGGGATGGGCTACCAGGGACATGACAGAGATCACTGCTCCCGATCACTGGGAACAGAAGAACATGTCATAACGGGGATTCGCCTTGTTTACACTGGCAGATCCCCGTTCTGCCCCTGTACACCGCGATTGCGGGTCGCCGGTGGACATCAGAGTTGTTGCCGTTTGCACAGGAGAGTTGACCTGCTAAAGTATAATGACGGCGGCTGGTCAGCAAGTGGTTAAAGGCAGAAGTGTTTTTCACCTTGCTATAACTCTACATCAGGGATATGCAATTAGCGGACCTCCAGCTGTTGCAGAACTACAAGTCCCATGAGGCATAGCAAGACTCTGACAGCCACAAGCATGACACCCAGAGGCAGAGGTATGATGGGACTTGTAGTTTTTCAACAGCTGGAGGTCTGCTAATTGCATATCCCTGATCTATAGTATACTTTGCGGATTGCTATGAGGGTACTCTGAAGACAGGAGGAGCAACAAGTGCCGACGGGGTGCCCCAGAAGAGGATGTACGAGTACTGATACTTTTCTCAAGTACTACCCAATACCTATTTTTAATGTCGTGGCAGTTTTTTTTTTGTTTTGTTTTTTTTTAGACTAATGAAAAATGATTAAGGTTTCTTTATCATTATGAAGTAAAGTTCTTCTGTGGCTTTGAAATTGGGCTACTTCAGCACGATTTCAAAGCCAAAAATCAGTGCGATTTGGACGTCCGATTTCATTGCAACTTACGACTTCATTTAACAGAAGTCAATGTAAGGTATCAGTTTTAGTATCGGAGACTTCGCAAGAGTGCAAATGCTTAGTATCGGCACCAATATTGGTGCAACGCTATTGGTGCCGATACTAAGCATTTGCACTCTTGCGAAGTCTCCGATACTAAAACCGATACCTTTTTTTTGCGATTACATTGACTTCTGTTAAATGAAGTCGCAAGCTGCAATGAAATCGGACGTCCAAATCACACTGACATATATATATATATACATATATATATATATATATATATCTTCTGTCTGTTATTAGAGTAGATTTGATATTTGGTTCCCTCACCATATAGCTGGTTATTTATATTTACCACTGCCAGAAATTATTCAAGAATAAATTTTTTTTTTTTTTAAACTTTACATAGTAACTAAATTATACACTAGAGCTGCACGATTTTGGCTGAAAGGAGAATCGCGATTTCTTTGCTCAGAATAAAGATCACGATTCTCGCGGCGTAACATAATCTTTCACATTATACAAAAAAATTGTGCTAACTTTACTGTTTAGTTTTTGTTTAATTCATTAAAGTGTATTTTTTTTTTTTAAATTTGCGTTTGAAAGAACCACCATTTTATTCTCTAGGGTCTCTGCTAAATATATATATATATATATATATATATATATATATATATATATATACATATATCATATAAGCCGAGTTTTTCAGCACATTTTTTTTTGTGCTGAAAATGCCCCCCTCGGCTTATACTCGAGTCAAGCACTTTTCTGCAACAGAGAATGACATTTTTTGAACCAAATTTGGGGCCCTGTATCTCAGGGCCACTTGGTGCTAGGAACCCCAAATTTAGTGTGCAAACCCAGAGGAACTAGCACTACAACATATCCAAAGCTGGGGTTCCTAGCACCAAGTGGCCCCGAGATACGGGCCCCAAATTCGGTTCGGAAAATGTCATTCTCTGCTGCAGAAAAGTGATTGACATTTTCCAAAAGGACTTTGGGGGACCCGTATCTCGGGGCCACTTGGTGTTAGGAACCCCAGCTTTAAATATGTTGTAGTGCTAGCTTCACTGGGTTTCCACAAATTTTGGGTTCCTAGCACCAAGTGGCCCCGAGATACGGGGCCCCAAAGTCGGTCAACTGTGTCCATCTGCAGCAATGTCATTTCGGGACCCTTTGGGTCCAGAGACCCCAAGTTTTGGCTGCAGCTAGGGGGCATCTAGGAACCCTTAACTACCGAGTTCGAGGTTCGGGGGACCTATGGCTGCAAATGGGCACAGTGAGGCTGCAAATGGGCATTGTAGATCCTCTTTTGCACTTATAGTAGCTGCGCATTTCTCACCCTAGGCTTCTACTCGAGTCAATAAGTTTTCCCAGTTTTTTGTGGTAAAATTAGGTGCCTCGGCTTATATTCGGGTCGGCTTATACTTGAGTATATTTTATATATATATATATATATATATATATATATATATATATATATATATATATATAATATTGATTTTAACTTGTCAGCAGCAAGTGCCAGAAAAAGGTTTAGGCAGGCCATACACATGGGTCGAATGTCGAAAGAATTTTCTTTCGAAAATCTTATCTAAGAATTTTTGTTCGTATTTCGCACCATTAGTGGGGCTGCAGCAACAGCCGATTTTCCTGCGCCCATCGAATTTGAGTATTCGGACATGTTGGAAATTTGAACGTTTTGAAAAACGAACAATTTTCTACTAAATAATGGGAGAATCGTGCAAGAAATGTAATCGAAAAAGAAATGCGCATGTGCAAGAAAAGAAAATTTGCGGAAAGAAAAGAAGATTCCCAGCCACGAAAATTTATTTTCTGTAGCAGCATGAGGTGAAATTGAAGGCTTGGTTGGTCGAATTTCTAAAATCAATGGTGGCACCATCGGATCGCAAAACGAGCAAATTTTCTGATTTTCAAAAGAAAATTCTTTCAAAATTTGGCCCATGTATGGCCACAGCCTAAGTCTTTAAAGGGGTTGTAAACCTTCATGTTTTTTCACCTTAATGATTCCTATGCATTAAGGTGAAAAAACACCTGGCAGTGACCGCCCCCCCATCCACCCCCCACCCCCCCCACCCCCTCCGGTTTTATTTACCTAAGCCCTGGAACTTGACCCGGCGGGGAAGCGCTGTCTCTCTGCCCGGGGGTTCTCGGTTCTTGATTGGATAGATTGATAGCAGCGCAGCCATTGGCTCCCGCTGTTGTCAATCAAATCCAATGATGCGGGCGCCGGTGGGTGGGGCCGAGTCATACATTTAGCGGCTATGGACGCCGAATGCTGGACTCGGGAGCGCGCCCGCAAGTTAACCCCCTCGGGAGAGCGCTTCTCCGAGGGGGTTATCTGATGGGAGGAGGAGCCGCGAGAGCCGCCGGGGCACCCCAGAAGACGAGGTTTGGGGCCACTCTGTGCAAAACGAGCTGCGCAGTGGAGGTAAGTATGATATGTTTGTTTATTAAAAAAAAAAAAAAGAACCCTTACGATCACTTTAAGTGGTTAAACTTCCCTCATCTAGAGGCAGAACTTGAACTTAATTCCTTTGATCTAAGAAGAAATGTTACTTTGTTTATACTTATCCACAATGTTGTGATAAAACTATTTTTTCCAGCTGTGAGAACTCTCTGCATGAATCATGAAAGGCTGTTTTAAAAGATTGGGAAGGGAAAAGAATCACGATATCGCTTTGTAACGATTAATTGTGCAGCTCTATACACTTTTTTTGAGGTTCTTATCCGATTAATCGATTAATCAAAACAATAGTCGGCCACCTAATCGATTTATGAAAATAATTGTTAGTTGCAGCCCTTGAGTTCAGGCACAGATTTTAATTTATTTATTTCGGGTATTTTCTATAGCATCAGCAATTTACACAGCACATTCTATATTGTACATTCATATTAGTCCCCGCCCACGAGGAGCTTACATTCTAAGATCATGCAGACATACACATACTAGTATAAACAGAAAAGTCAGTGCTACTACCCATACACCACATAGATAGCAGAGCTCCCAGGTTCTCGATCCACAGTCGCTGGCTGAGTAGAGTAATGTAGAAAAAATGATCCGCACTCCGGTTGTTGCTCTTAAAATGTCTTAATTTTATTGAATAGCCACAGTGAACAAACGCTGATAAAGTCAGTTGACACGTTTCAGCCTATAAGGCCTTAGTCATAACTAATGACTAAGGCCTTATAGGCTGAAACACGTCAACTGATTTAATCAACGTTTTTCACTGTGGCTATTTAGAAAAATGAAGAAATTTTAAAGAGCAACAACCGGAGTGCGGATCGTTTTTTCTACATACACATGCTAGGGCCAATTTAAACAGACAACCTATCAGAAAGTGTTTGAAGTGTGGGAGGAAACCCTTAGTAAGCACAGGGAGAACATGCAAGCTCACATCAGGAGGGGACAGTGACCCCAGAGACTGTGGATAAGGGAATCTCACTGACGTAGGTGGCATTAGGGGCGCATGGGCGCCGCCCCCTCTCTCCATGCCACCCCCTTATATAAATAATGGATAGATTCATGCATGGCCGCCCAAAATTCAGGCGCCCGGCCCCTTTCAGGATGCCGGGTGCCTGAATTACAGCGGCGGGGGTGGTTTTTTTTTGTTTTTTTTTTTTAAGCACCAGATTAGAGCCATAGGCACTAATAGGCTTCAAAATAGGGTGGGCTTGGAGTGCAGAGCATTGCACCATGAGCCCACCCAGGTGTTACAACAGCGAATGAATATTCGCTGTTGTAATACTGATTATCAACCCGGCCAATCAAAAGCAGGTCTGGTTGGACAGTGGTGCAAGAAGGGCCCATCTACCATATATCTCAGATATACTCAGCAGTGTAACTCCATCCCTCGGCTGTCATAGGGAATCCCGGACTGACTAAACTGTGGTATTGCCTGTGACTGTCAGGACTGCAAAATGGGTCCGAAGAACAACCAATGATCACTGAGGGGCTTCACTGGATGATCTATACCCGGAGACTAATCCTCTGTTCTTCTATAGGTGATGTCATGCCCACCACAACAAGACTGACACCACCATGGCCTCCCACATAGAGAAAATCACTTTGGGGATTAGCAAGATATTAGGTGAGAAACTACAATTCTTATCAGTTTAAAGAGACCCTGTCACCAACTTAAAGGCATTATAAAGATGTAGATTGATCGGGGAGTTTCATGGTGTCATTTGTTGTCCAATACGCACCACCTATAGTAGAGTACAACCCCAATAGATCCCCTTCAGCCGTCCCCAAGTTGGGACGTTGTATAAAATCTACATAAATAGACCCATATTTTATTCACAATAGAAATAGGGCCATGTTTACCATGGTGCAGCATCGCTTCTTCTTTTAACAACACTCTTTTTTTAGTTGGTGAAAGGTCTGGACTTCAGGTAGGCCAGTTAAGCTCCCGGACTCTTCTACTAGGAAGCCATGCTGTTGTCATAGGCAGTTGTGTATTTAGGTTTTGTGCTGCCCTAGGCCTGACTAAACTCGTGCACCCCCTAATTTAAATATGACCCACCCCTTCCTGTCAAGGCCACACCCCTTGCTGTTTAAGACCCGCCCTGAAATTTTCGAGAGGGGACACTAGTTCTGAGGGCCTGGGGGGGGCAATGGATTCCCTTAATTTGCATAGATTTCCTCTCACTTCCTGTTTGGCTATGGGGCAGAAAGTGAAGGGAAATCTCTGCAATGGGACAGGGATGGTAAAAAATAAACAGTGCAAGCCGGTGGGGACTCTTTCCGTGCTGCCCCACTACAAAGTGCTGCCCTAGGCCTGGGCCTTGTCAGCCTAGGCCAGGATACAGCATTAGTCATATGTGCAGTATGGAGTTTAGCATTGTCCTACTGAGATATGCAAGGCCTTCTCTGAAAAAGACGTCATCTGGATGGGAGAATATGCTGCTCTAAAACCTGGATTTATCTTTCAGCATTACTGGTGCCTTTCCAGACGTGCAAGCTGCTCATTCCATACACACTAGTCACGCAGGGGTCTCAAACTGGCGGCCCTTCAGCTGTTGCGAAACTACAAGGCCCATGAGGCATTGCAAAGGCTGACAGTTACAAGCATGACTCCCAAAGGCAGAGGCATGATGAGATTTGTATTTTTGCAACAGCTGGAGGGCCGCCAGTTTGAGTCCCCAGCACTAGTTCCCCCCCCCCATACCATCAGAGATGCCAGCTTTTGAACTTGAGCGCTGATAACAAGCTGGAAGGTCCCTCTCCTCTTTAGCCCTCGTTCACATTGGAGCGACTTGTCATGCGACAAGTCAAATCGCATGACAAGTCGCACACTATTTTCGGCAATGGCATTGTTCAAATCGGTGCAACGCCGACTTTGTGGTGCCGCGTCGATTTGAAAGAGTCATTCCTGCAATACGTTTGCCAATTTTGGGTGCAACTTGGATAGACATCTGTGCACAAAGCCACACAGATGTCTTCCAGGTCGCACTGACATGCGACTTTCAAATCATGCAATTTCAGATGAAGTCGCACAATTTCAAAGCTGCCTTTTAATGTGAACGAAGGCTTAGACACGGTTCCCATGGTTGCCAAAAAAGAATGTCAAGTTTCGATTCGTCTGGCCACAGAACAGTTTTCCACTTTGCAACAGACCATTTTAAATGAGCTTTGGCCCTCATGAAAAAATTCTCCACATCTACCCTAAAAACCCAACATGTTTCACTTGTAAAACAAAGCTTTGTCAGAGTGAAGTGCAAACAAATAACAAACATCAGAAATACCACATAGCAAATGGCCACATGGGGAATTTTTAATCACCGTGTGTTATTTATCGCTGGAACTCCTCTGTTATGGGAAATTTTTCAATACATATTGTTGAACATTGGAGAGAGAGATTATGCCTAGAGATATTGTTCTTGTTTTTTACCAATTATAAGGAGAGATCTCTATCAATAAGAACAGAGTTCCCCTGTTAGGATATAGCCATCAATATCCATACATCAATATTTGCGTAAAATCAAGTTTTTAAAGAGGAAGTAAACCCTGGTGAGTTTTTCTTCCTTTCTAATTCCCTGCAAAGTAAAGGCAAAGTGACATCGCTTCCGGGTTACTGGATCCGAGACCCGAACGAAGCATCATTTTTTTTTTTTTCGGGTATTTGGCCAGCCGCCGGGCGTGTTGGCTGGTTACTTGGGCCTCCCGGTGAGACGGGTGAGCCCGGGCGAGTGGTGGGGGGCGTCCCCTCCTGCTGATCGTAATAACAGCCGAGCGGCTGCTGAGCTGCGTCGATTGTTATTACAATAAAGCCGACCGTCCGCTCTAAAGAACGGTACGGGGGTGATGCCTGCAGCTGCGTGCATCACCCTGCTAAAACCCCTTGAAGCAATATTGGTAATATCGGGTACGTTTGTGACCGAGACTTCAAAAAAAGTGAATATCGTCCGCCGATAATCGGTTGATCCCTAGTCTTCTGTTGCTGTAGCCCATCTGCTTCAAGGTTGTGCGTTCAGAGATGGTATTCTGCATACCTTGCTTGTAACGAGTGGTTATTTGAGTTACTGTTGCCTTTCTATCATCTGGAACCAGTCTGCCCATTCTCCTCTGATCTCTGACATCGACAAGGCATTTTCCTCCACACAACTGGAGGAAACAACTCGCTGGATATTTTCTCTTTTTTGGACCATTCTCTGTAAACCCGAGAGATGGTTGTGTGTGAAAATCCCAGTGGATCAGCAGTTTTTCAAATACTCAGACCAGCCCGTCTGCCACTAACAATCATGCCACGTTCAAGGTCACCTAAATTCCCTTTTCTTCCCCATTCTGATGTTCGGTTTGAACTTCAGCAAGTCGTCTTCACAGCGTCTAGATGCCTAAATGCATTCAGTTGCTGCCATGTGATTGGCTAATTATTATTATACCCGTTCCAACATTATTATATTCCCCCCCCCCCTCTACATTGTAAAGCGCTGCATAAACTGTTGGCGCTATATAAATCGTGTATAATAATAATAATATTAGATGCATTGAGTTGCTGCCATGTGATTGGCTAATTAGCAATTTATGTTACCAAGCAATTGAACAGGTGTACCTACATACTGTATTGCCTTTGGATTTTCAGGTTATTTTATGTGTGTTGCGATAGGAAGCAGTGACTTATTTTGAATCCTTTTTTTCGTGGCCGTATTTTGTAGAATCATCTCCTGGAGTGACTGAGGTGAAGTTTGAGGCCATTCCTCCTGCTGAACGTCAGACAATTGTCTCCTGGGAGCAGGTATGTACAATGTTGTATTCCTGCGACAAGCGGCTCCACCTCTGGGTATCACGGCTTAGGGGTCTCTAATATTGTTCCCAGTGATGAGTATACTAACAAATAAACGAAAGCCTCGTACACACGATCGGATTTTTCGACGGGAATTGTGTGATGACAGACTGTTGGCGGAAAATCTGACCGTTTGTACGCTCCATCAGACAATTGTTGTCAGATTTTCCACGGACAAATGTTGGATGGCGGGTTTTAAAATTTTCTGCAGTCAAATGTGTGTTGTCGGATTTTCCGATCGTGTCTACACAAGTCCGTCACACAAAAGTCCAAAGTATAAACACGCATGCTCGGAAGCAAGGACGAGCCGGAATTGGTCGGTCTTGTAAACTAGCGTTCCTAATGGAGAATGAAAATTCGTGACGCGGCAAATTATGAAATGCAGGTGATCAGGGCATTTTTTCTAAGACAATAGGCGCAGGAACTCCCCTTTTCCGTGTCACCTCTTTTCCCCGCCCCTACCCACCTCCGAGTACCGTCCCTTGGTTACATCCCCCTACCCACCTCCAAGTACCGTCCCTTGGTTACATCCCCCTACCCACCTCCGAGCACCGTCCCTTGGTTCCACCCCCTACCCACCTCTGAGCACCATCCCTTGGTTACATCCCCCTACCCACCTCTGAGCACCGTCCCTTGGTTCCACCCCCTACCCACCTCCGAGCACCGTCCCTTGGTTCCACCCCCTACCCACCTCTGAGCACCGTCCCTTGGTTCCACCCCCTACCCACCTCTGAGCACCATCCCTTGGTTACATCCCCCTACCCACCTCTGAGCACCGTCCCTTGGTTCCACCCCCTACCCACCTCCGAGCACCGTCCCTTGGTTCCACCCCCTACCCACCTCTGAGCACCGTCCCTTGGTTCCACCCCCTACCCACCTCCGAGCACCGTCCCTTGGTTCCACCCCCTACCCACCTCTGAGCACCGTCCCTTGGTTCCACCCCCTACCCACCTCTGAGCACCGTCCCTTGGTTTCACCCCCTACCCACCTCCGAGCACCGTCCCTTGGTTCCACCCCCTACCCACCTCCCAGTACCACCTCTTTTAGAACCAAGTATCATTTTGTGGTGGTAAGTAATTTGTATGGAATTTGGTAATGATATCAAGAAAAGCAGTAAAATAGATCCCCTTCAGCCAGCAACAATAGATCCCCCTAACAACAATGTACCACCCACAACAAAACCCCCCCCCCAGCAACAACAGACTCCCGGCAGCATCAACAGATCTCCGCACAGCCAGCATTAATAGACTCTCTGGCAGCCATCAACAATACAACTCCCCCAGCAGTAGATCTCCTTCAGCAACAATAGGTCCCCCACCAGCAACAATAGACCTCCTCAGCAACAATAGACCCCCCTGCAAAAATATATCCCCTCCAACTAGTATAGATCCCCCAGCAGTGAGCATCAATACCGTGCAGCACACCCCAGGACCCCTTGCCATTTCATACAGTCAGTCCAGGAGGTGCGGGAACTGCACCCCCCCCGCGTTCCCGCTGAAAAAAAGCCCTGCTGGTGATACTGATGGAGTTATTGCAAACGTATTTTAAAAGGCTTTTATTTTCTAGTGATATCAAGAATAATATTATTATGGGTTTTTTTTTTTTTTTTATTTCGGGAAGTTACCACAACACCATTATCCTGTAGGTTTTAAGATCAAAGATACAACTATGTTGGTGTCCCTTGTCTTTTTTTTTTTTTTTTTATAATTCATTATTTATTAAACATTTTTCTCTTATTACAATAAACATTTACATGGCTCATCTGCCCAAGACAGAGGACTATATTCAATATCCTGGTTTATATATACACGCCAACAACAGGAATGGCTCCCTCTACACCCCTCCCCCATACCCTAAAAAAAAGAGAAGAAAAGAGAAAAAAAAAAAGCCCAGTTTTATAAGAGCCCTTTCACACTGGGCCGCCCATAGCGTCAGCGGTAAAACGCCGCTATTTTTAGCGGATTAGCGGCGCATTTCGGCCGCTAGTGGGGCGCTTTTACCCCCCCCCCCCCCCCTGCTAGCGGCCGAGAAAGGTTTAAAACCGCCCGCAATGTGCCGAATTGGCGGCGTTTTGCCGGCGGTATCCCAGCGCTGCCCCATTGATTTCAATAGGGAGCAGAGGTGGAGGAGCGGTAAACAAAGAAGCTGCTGGCAGGACTTTTTTTCCCGTCCTGCCAGCGCAGCGCTCCGGCGTGAAAGCCCTTGGGCTTTCACACTGGAAACAATGGAGCAGCTGTTTGAGGGTGGATTGCAGGCGTTATTTTTAACGCTATAGCGCCCTCGGTGTGAAAGGGGTCTAAGAGTGCTATAAAAATAATTTAAGATCTTCCAATATTGTACTCTGTATACATTGTTGACTTAATACGTGTTAAAGGAGAGGGAAAAAAAAAAAAATTTGAAAGAAAGGGAAAAGACCTTCTTTCAAGTGCTGTGCTCTATATGTGTCATTAACTTATTACACGTGAAAGAAAGTAAAACCAAAAACTCAAATTTTATGAAAGTGTTATAAAATGTATTTAAATTATTCAAATATTAGTGCTCTATATATATTATTGACCTGTTATGTGTGAAAAAAAAAAGGGGGGGGGGGGTAAACCCTCCCCTCATTTATAATGCATTATAAAATAATTCAAAAAAAGTTCAAGTACTTGTGCTTTCTGTATGTTATTAACTTATTAGACCCCTTTCACACTGGGACAGTTTGCAGGCGCTATTGCGCTAATAATAGCGCCTGCAAACCGACCCGAAAGTGCCGCTGCATGTATTCCTGTGTGAAAGCCCCGAGGGCTTTCACACTGGAGCGATGCGCTGGCAGGACGGTAAAAAAAGTCCTGCTAGCAGCATCTTCGGAGCGGTGAAGGAGCGGTGTGTATACCGCTCCTTTACAGCTCCTGCCCATTGAAATCAATGGGACGGCGCGGCTATACCGCCGGCAAAGCGCCTCTGCAGAGGCGCTTTGCGGTGGTATTTAACCCTTTCTCGGCCGCTAGCGGGGGGTAAAGCCGCCCCGCTAGCGGCCGCATACCGACGGTAAAACGCCGCTAATAATAGCGGCGTTTTACCGCCGACGCCGCCCCAGTGTAAAAGGGCTCTTACGGAAAAGGAGAGTAAAAGAAGAAAAAAAAAGGAGGGGGGGTGAGGGGAAAACTTATTAATATATTTATTAGTTGATTATATAAAAATTCAAAAATATCAAGTGCTTATGCTCTACGTGCCGGTTCACACAGGGGCGGCACGACTTGCAGGTCGCCTCTGTATAGAAGTCTATGCAAGTCGCCCCAAGTCGCCCCCAAAGTAGTACAGGAACCTTTTTCTAAGTCGGAGCGACTTGCGTCGCTCCTATTAGAACGGTTCCGTAGCACAGAACGGGAAGCGACTTGTCAGGCGACTAGGTCGCCTGACAAGTCGCCCCTATGTGAACCGAGCCTACCTCTGTTATTACCTATTAAATGTGAAAAAAAAAGGGAGGGGGATAGGGGGAAATGTTGCTGTCCCTTGTCAATTTTACATTGTATTTTTTAAAATGTAACTGCCTAATACCAAACTGTCATTTGAAGTAAAACACATAGCCAAGTAATATTCTCCACAATTTTTTTTATTGTGCATTAAAAAAAGAAAACAAATAAAATTAGACACGCTATCTGCCAATAGAACTTAACCAAAAAGTGCATTCTGTGCATCCAAAAATATAGAAAATATATCAAATCAAATCATTATTATTCAACCAAAAATATAATGTCAAAGCAATAACTCCAAGGCCAATAATAAATAACACTTTATCTCCTCCGATTCCGCAACATGGCTGGTTGACGAACGGCCGTTCAGAAACGAACTGAAAAGTGCGAAATGAAAAGTACAAAATGAAAAGCGTGAATCAACACTCACCAAACTTCTACTAACACGAAATTAGCAGAAGGAGCCCAAAGGGTGGCGCTAAAGAGCTGAAAAACAGCGTAATACGTCACTAGGTTCGTATTTGTTGGCCAACAATTGTGTGCCGTGTGTATGCAAGATAAGTTTGGGCCAATGCCTTCGGACAAAAGTCCACGGTTTTGTTGGACAACAATCCGATCGTGTGTACGAGGCTTAAGATTAACTAGATTCTACTCAGTATAACCCTTTATAGATGGGTTTTCCGTATAGCAGTCATACAAGGGAATAAGGATGAGCTCCGGCGTGTTCGCATGGCGCACGTGCCGAGCCCGCCAGGAAGTCGGCACGGCGCAGCGCTAATCACAGGCAGGGAGACATTTCCCGATCTCTGCAGCCGCACATCGGGAAATGTCTCACTGCTTGTGATTAGCGCTGCGCCGTGCCGACTTCCTGGCGGGCTCGGCACGTGCGCCATGCGAACACGCCGGAGCTCATCCCTACAAGGGAATTCCTTTTAGACCAGCCATACCAAACAGGAGGTTTCTAGACTCCACGCAGCACTTCCTTGTAGCCATCAGTCAGTTGAAATGATAACTAAACTGAAGAATAAAATTATAAAGTTGTGCATTTTTCCAGTCCTTAAATGTGCTGGCTGCATTCTTCTTTTTTTTTTTTTTTTTTTTTTCAGGCTAAAAACGTTTTCAGCTAGTGCAGAAAAAACCTGGTGATCTTGCCAGAAATGCAGCGTCCTTATCCCTTCCTATATACTAAGGTTCAATATTGAGTTGGCTCACTCTTTGCAGCTTAACAGCTTCAACTCTTCTGGGAAGGCTGTCCACAAGGTTTAGGAGTGTGTCTATGGGAATGTTTGACCATTCTTCCAGAAGCACATATGTGAGGTCAGGCACTGATGTTGGACAAGAAGGCCTGGCTCGCAGTCTCCACTCTAATTCATCCCATAAGTGTTCTATCGGGTTGAGGTCAGGTCAGTCAAGTTCCTCCACCCCAAACTCGCTCATCCATGTCTTTATGGACCTTGCTTTGTGCACTGGTCCAAATCATTTGGTGGAGGAGGGATTATGGTGTGGGGTTGTTTTTCAGGGGTTGGACTTGGCCCCTTAGTTCCAGTGAAGGGAACTCTGAAGGTGTCAGCATACCAAGACATTTTGGACAATTTCATGCTCCCAACTTTGTGGGAACAGTTTGGGGATGACCTCTTCCTGTTCCAACATGACTGCGCACCAGTGCACAAAGTAAGGTCCATAAAGACATGGATGAGAGAGTTTGGGGTGGAGGAACTTGACTGGCCTGCACAGAGTCCTGACCTCAACACGATAGAACACCTTTGGGGTGAATTAGAGCAGAGACTGCGAGCCAGGCCTTCCCGTCCAACATCAGTGCCTGACCTCACAAATGCGCTTCTGGAAGAATGGTCAAACATTCCCATAAGTTTGCCCGCTCAGGCTCTGAAGAAAGGGGTGCTCCCCGAAAACGCGTTAGCCGTTTGCACCGGTTTGACCCTCTTGGCAATAGGTCCTGGTGTGTCGATTCACAGAAACAGCGCTGATGCGCCCTTTTCAAAGCTGGTTTTGCAAGCTCGTTTGTGAGTATTATTTTTGCTGTTTTTATGCTGCATTAAAGTTTATTAGTGGTAATGCACTAGGTTGGTGCGCCCTCCTTCTTTTCTGTTTTTTTCAAACATTCCCATAGACACACTCCTAAACCTTGTGGACAGCCTTCCCAGAAGAGTTGAAGCTGTTATAGCTGCAAAGGGAGGGCCAACTCAATATTGAACCCTACGGACTAAGACTGGGATGCCATTAAAGTTCATATGCGTGTAAAGGCAGGTGTCCCAATACTTTTGGTAATATAGTGTAGTTTGACAAGAGCATATAGTCTGGAGTTCCACTTTAACAACTTTCTGTTTTTGTTGCAATATACAGAAATGCAAATGTACATTACCGGAAGATTTGAAGAACTTTTATTTAATGACCGATGGCTTCCTGATGACCTGGTCTGTGAAACTGGATGGTAAGTTTACGTTTTCATGTGTTTATGTTCCAGCTGCCCTCTGTCACTTCCTCTCCGTATTCTAATATGCACCACATACTAGTACATTATGACAGGCTTACCTGCACATGGAGCCCTCCAGCACAGCGCTGTCACAGCTCCCCGATGCTTCCATTGGCACCCAGTCTTTCTTTTCGGGGTTCGTGGGCTCCAGCTGTATGAATGGCCGGGGCAGCGATGATGTCACTCCTTCACATGTGTTCAGGAGCCCCAACGAGGAGATCTGAAGGTACGGTACGGGTATGCTGTCCCTTCAGAGTGCATGCCCCGGTGACGTCACCGGTTTTATTCCATGTGTATATCTCCTAAACTGTGCAAATTTAAGAGATATTCACTGACCTACAGGTAAGTCTTATTATAGGCTCTCCTGTAGGTACCAGTTAACCACTTAAGGACCGAGCCTCTTTTTGAGATTTGTTGTTTACAAGTTAACAACATTTTTTTTGCTAGAAAATTACTTAGAACCCCCAAACATTATTCTTTTTTTTTTATAACACCCTAGAGAATAAAATGGCGGTTGTTGCAATACTTTCTGTCACACCGTATTTGCGCAGCGGTCTTGCAAGTGCACTTTTTTTGAAAAAAATACACTTTTTCGAATTAAAAAATAAGACACCAGTAAAGTGAGCCCAATTTTTTTTTTATATTGTGAAAGATAATGTTACGCCGAGTAAACTGATACCCAACATGTCACGCCTCAAAATTGCGCCCGCTCATTGAATGGCGACAAATTTTTACCCTTAAAAATCTCCATAGGCGACGTTTAAAAAATTCTACAGGTTGCATGTTTTGGGTGAGAAATGTAAAGAGATACCCAAGACCAGGGTGTAGAGGATTGGTGGTAGTAGTCCTATTGGGAGGACTGTAATTGGAGTGGGAAACAATAAGGTTAAGTGAGCCCACTTATACATTTGGAATAATGAGATCTTTTGCTTACAGACCATCCCATCCAGGTGGGCTCTATGGTCATTAACAGCATTTCCAATCTGACCCGTCTGAGATCGTCCTCTGTCCATTCCTTGCCTAACGCACCGACTTTAGATGACCTGGATGACGGCTCGGACGAGGAAGGTACACATAGCTAATAATAGATAAAACTGTATTTTGCTTTTTATTATCTGAATATAATCTTGATAAAAGCTGGAATCAGGCAGGTATATAAAAAGGACATTTCATCTAGTTTATGTGTTAAAGTGTCTCTCCACGTGTAGTTTCTCATAATATACAGTCGTATTACTGTATGTTAATGTTTCAGTTGATCTTTTATAATACAGCAGTTTTTTTTTTTTTTAACCCTCGTTTAATGGAAAAAAAACTGTGTTTAACCAGCTTTATCCGAATCAGAATATTTTATTAATCTCTTCTTTTGTTTAATTTTTTTTTTTTTTTTAATTCTATATTTTATTTTTTCAACAATTATTATACATATAGACAAACAAATGTTTGTTACATACGTATCACAGAGTATATCTTAACATAAATCAATTCTATTTTCATCCGATATATATATATATATATATATATATATATATATATATATATATATATATATATATATATATATATATATATATATATATAAGGTCATTATTTAAAAAAAGCAAAAAGGGAAAAAAAAGAGAAGAAAAAAAAAAAAAAAAGAGGACGAGGAGGGGATATCACCCCCACTCTCTAATTTATCCTTTGTACCATTCATGAATATTTTCTCCGCTTCGCGTCTCACTTATACACAGGTATAGTTTACCAGGGCAGGCGATAAAAAGAAGAGAGAGAAGAAAAGAAAAAAAAAAAAAGGGGGTTACATTCTCTCTCCTCCCTATTTTATTAATCTCAATAATTTCCCTTTGGGATTAAAGTGATTGTAAAGTCTCATTTTTTTTTTTAAAACAAAAAATAATAAACATGTCATACCTGCTCAGTGCAGTTGGTTTTGTACAGAGCAGCCCGGATCCTCCTTTTCTCTGCTCCTGACCCCCAGTCAGCAGTTTCCTATGAGGGGCACTGGAGTCGAGTCACAGCTCCGTGTGTCCAGAGCCCCACCCCCGCCCTATCTCTCCCCTGATTGGCTGACTGACTTTGATTGACAGCCGCGGGAGCCAACGGCGCCACTGCTGTGTCTCAGCCAATCAGGAGGAGTGTCCCGGGCGGCTTAGACATTTGTGGATATCACTGCAAAGAGATGGGGCTCAGGTGATGGTTGCCACCTCATCCCTTTGAAACCCGAATGAATTACACAGGTTCTGGGGATAATTTAATGCAGATAAGGCACCAAGTGAGTTTAATTACCACCTTAATTGGCCACAGAACCTGTGTAATTAATAAGTGTTTGGTTTTAAAGGGAAGAGGTGGCAACCCTAGCTCAGGTAAGTAATTAGGGGGGTGCTGGGGTGGCTGCTACACACAGAAGGTTTTTTATCCTAATGCATACAATCCATTAAGATAAAAAAAAAAATTCTGCCTTTACAACTCCTTTAATAAAGTATTCTGATAAAGCTGAGTACAGTAAAGCTAGGTGGTTTTTTTTTTTTTTTTTTGTTTTTTTTTTTCGTTAAATCAGCAGGTTGAACCCCAAAAAAAAAACCCGTCAGATCCCCACATCAACACAAATGAGGTTGATTCAGGGATCTCTCCCACTGAGACATTGGGGGAGATTTATTAAAACTGGAGAGTGCAAAATCTGCTGCAGCTGTGCATGGTAACCAATCAGCTTCTAACTTCAGCTTGTTCAATTAAGCTTTGACAAAAAAAGAATATACTGGAAGCTGATTGGTTTCTATGCAGAGCTGCACTAGATTTTGCACTCTCCAGTTTTAGTACATCAACCCCAATGTATTCTGACAGAGGGACGCCCCACCCTCAACCAGAATACACAGATCAGTGCTGCAGACATTGGCTGCAAGCGCTGATCGAATGCTGGTTCAGCATGACCTGCTGACCTGGCAGATTTTCGGGCCCATGTGAATCAGGCTTAACTTGTTGATCCTGCCAGTGCTCCGTTCATTAATTGTGTTCTGATGCCGGGCCGACAACACTACACAGTCTCCATTCAAATGGATATTTTATCAGTGTTGTTGGCGCCCTGAAAGTATAACAAAAGGCTAAATGTTTTAATAGTGCAGAGGGATTAGAACCCCTGTCAGTTTTTTTTTGCTGTCTGTGCTCCCATTATGGAGATTCTCCCTCTCTCTATTTGTCCTGTTTACCATTATCATTGAAAGTGAAGGTAAAAGAAAATCCCCAATTTTTTGGTTATTCCCATAAAAGTTATAGAGGGGAAATCTTCCAATAGGGACACTAGTTCTGGTGATCTGGGGGTCCCAAGGTATTCCCTTCTTCTCACTTCCTGTTTTGGCCCTGGGACAGGAAGTGAAGGGAAATCTCCCCGATGGGACACAGGTGTCAAAAAATAAACAGACAGGAGTTATGACCCTCCCTTACTCTATCCAAAATGAAAAAAAAAAACGTTTTGCCTATAGTTCTACTTTAATTGTGTTCTGGTGCTGCGCTGGGAACACTGCACAGTCTCTATTTAAATGTATATTTTATCAGTGTTGTTGGTGCCCTGAAGCTTCCCCACCTCATTATGTGTGCAAAATGACTGGTCACGTCGGATGGAGAGAGACGACCAGTTGGAATTTAGCTTAAAGTGGTTGTATACCCCTTTTTTAGAACTTGTACCTATAAGGTAGGCCTTATTCTAGGCTTACCTATAGGTACTGTAAATATCTTTTAAACGTGCGCCGTTTAGGAGATATTTATCTTGTAGTGGGCCCATGATGTCATCGGTGCATGCGCTGTGAAGAAACGGCACTCTGTGCCATTTCTTCACGAGCGAGTGCTGTTACTGGCGGCTCCGGCGCGCAGTGCGCGGGAGTGACGTCACGTGGCTCTGGCCAGTCACAGAGCCAGAGTCCGTGGCCTCGGAAGGAAGAGGGGCGAAGATGGATGCAGCCTGCAGCAGGGACAGCGTGGGCTTCGATTGCAGGTAAGTGGCACATAAATGGGCTAGTATGTGATGCGTACTACCCCATTATGCTTTTAGTTTGCAGGGAACAAAAGAGGAAGTAAAACCCATTAGGGTTTACTTCCTCTTTAAAGCGGTAGTGAAAAAAAAAAAAAGGAAGACAATTGCATAGCCAGCAGGCTGGTTGCACCCAAGTTGATTGATCGATCAACTTGGTACATTCAGCCTGCCCACACGCGGTTTGAGATTCAAATCGTTTATGGACAACCTTAGACCCCTTTCACACTGGGGCGCTTTGCAGGCACTACAGCGCTAAAAATAGCGCCTGAAAGAGCCGCTGCTGTCTCTCCAGTGTGAAAGCCCCGAGGGCATTCACACTGGAGTGGTGTGCTGGCAGGACACTAAAAAAAGTCCTGCTAGCAGCATCTTTGGAGCAGTGAAGGAGCGGTGTATACATTGCTCCTTCACCGCTCCTGCCCATTGAAATCAATGGGGCAGCGCAGCTATGCTGCCGACATAGCACTGCTGAAGCAGCGATTTGTGGTGGTTTTTACCCTTTCGCGGCTGTTTTTTAACACTTTCTCGGCCGCTAGCGGGGGGGGGTAAAAGTGCCCCGCTAGCGGCCGAATAGCGCAGCGAAATTGACGATAAAGCGCCGCTAAAACTAGCAGAGCTTTACCGCCGACGCACCCACCGCCCCAGTGTGAAAGTAGTAGTCCTTAAAAGCCCTTTCACAATGGGGCGGTTTGCAGGCGCTATTGCGCTAATAATAGCGCCTGCAAACTGACCCGAAAGTGCCGCTGCATGTATTCCTGTGTGAAAGCCCCGAGGGCTTTCACACTGGAGCGATGCGCTGGCAGGACGGTAAAAAAAGTCCTGCCAGCAGCATCTTCGGAGCGGTGAAGGAGCGGTGTGTATACCGCTCCTTTACCGCTCCTGCCCATTGAAATCAATGGGACAGCGCGGCTATAACGCCGGCAAAGCGCCTCTGCAGAGGCGCTTTGCGGTGGTATTTGACCCTTTCTCGGCCGCTAGCGGGGGGTAAAACCGCCCCGCTAGCGGCCGCATACCGACGGTAAAACGCCGCTAATAATAGCGGCGTTTTACCGCCGACGCCGCCCCAGTGTGACAGGGCTCTAATAAATCCATCCCATTGACTTTAGGATAAGGCCCCTTTCACACTGAGGCACTTCTAAACTGGCAGTAAAACACTGACCGCTTTTCAGGCGCTTTTGAAGAGCTTTCCATTCCTTTCAATGGAGAAGGGCGTTTTTTCACAGCACTGCCAGTGCACTGCCCCAGTGTGAAAGCATTCAATGATTTTAATTTAAACAGTTTTCCGTGACCTTTTCAGGTGCTTTTTTTAGCGTGAAAGCGCCTGAAAAGCGCCTCAGTGTGAAAGGGGTCCTCTTCAAAAGCGCTCAGTGTTTAAGGCCCCTTTCACACTGGGGCGCTTTGCAGGCGCTACAGCGCTAAAAATATCACCTACAAAGCACCCTGAAACAGCAGCTGCTGTCTCCCCAATGTGAAAGCCCCAAGGGCTTTCACACTGGAGCGGTGCGCTGGCAGGACGACAAAAAAAGTCCTGCTAGCAGCATCTTTGGAGCGATGAAGGAGCGGTGTATACACCACTCCTAAACCGCTCCTGCCCATTGAAATCAGCGGCGCTTTGCGGGCGGTTTTAACCCTTTTTCAGCTGGTAACGGGGGGGGTAACCCCCCCGCTAGCGGCCGGATACCGCCGCTTAAGCGATGGTAAAGCGGCGCTAAAAATAGCGCCGTTTTACCGCCGATGCCGCCCCATTGTGTAAGGGGTCTTACTGGCAGTTTAGAAGCGCCTTAGTGTGAAAGGGGCCTTAGCGTCCTGCCAGCGCACCGCTCCAGTGTGAAAGCCCTCGGGGCTTTTACATTTGAGAGACAGAAGAGGCTCTTTCAGGGCGCTTTGCAGGCACTATTTTTAGTGCTGTAGCGCCTGCAAAGCGCCCCAGTGAGAAAGGGGTCTAAAACTGGGGAAGCGCGCTGGCAGGGTGGTGAAAAAACGCCCCTCTCCATTGAAATGAATGGAAAGCGCTTCAAAAGCGCCTGAAAAGCTCTTCAAAAGTGCTCAGTGTTTTACTGGCAGTTTACAAGCGCCTCAGTGTGAAAGGGGCCTAAAGCTAAAAAGGTTTTTATATGTATTCCTTGCATTTAGGCCCCTTTCACGCGGGGGCGGCATCGGCGGTAAAACGTCGTTATTTTTAGCGCCGCTTTACCGTTGTTTCCGTGGCGTATAGTGTGTGTCGCAAGTGCGACCAAATAACCTCTGTGTATTCTTCTGCGGTTGCTGCTATAGCACTATGTAGGTGATTTCACCGCACCCTCTAATGTATAAACCAAATATAACAAAATTAGTGCAGCGCAACTCAAAATTCACAACATCAATAATACTGAAAAACATCTACATGAAATTGTAATAACATAATGTAAATTCATATACAGTCCCAATTTTATAAATACCGCAGTGCATTCAGTGCAATAACAGTCTTCAATCTTGTGAAGCATTTTGTGACCACCACCTTTTAGGTGAAAAACCTGCTCACCTCAGCTGCAGACTCCACAACAGAGTCTAATAAGCATAAGTCATTCTCCTTCTCCTCGAGTACTGGAATATTAGACCTCCTCCTATGTCTCCTCTCACAATTAGAAGCTCCAGAGTCAGCACATCCACATGATAGGGAACACAAGAAAGAGACCCATAGTGCTATCTATGGGGTTGATTTACTAAAGGCAAATAGACTGTGCACTTTGCGAAGTGCAATTGCACTCTGCAAGTGCAGTTGCTGCAGGGCTTAGTAAATGAGGTAGAGCTTCACTGTACAAAGAATACCCCCATCACGTGCAAGGAAAATTTTAAAAACAGCATTTTTGCTTGCACATGCTTGGGTGATGGCAGTCAGCAGAGCTTCTGCTCATGTACTAAGATTTGGAGCAACTGCTCTTGCAGAGTGCAACTGCAAAGTGCACAGTTTACTTTCCTTTAGTAAATCAACCCCTATTTCCACATCTATTAGGAAAGGTTTCACCTGCTGGTGGCACTGTCAGATCTTTGGACCGCAGTACTGGTGTCCACCAGCGGGTGTCTCCTAGCAATCTGAAGCCAACATCATCTCCTGCAATCAGGCATCACCTGAGACTGAATTTATACCCGGCAAGCACTTACACACTTGCCTTGGTATTGTCCTTGAGCCCTGACCTGTACCTGTGAACCTGAACCTGTTCCAGTCCCTCCTGTAATCCTGTTATTCTCTACCCCTACCCTGCAGCCTGATCCCTTCCACTTTCTCCCTGTCCTGTCTTGCTCCTTGCCTCATCTGCTGATCTCCCGTATATGACCCTGGCCTGGCCACGATTATGATTCTGCTATTCCCTATCTGCTGTATATACTAGTTTAGATTGCTGTTCTTTGTCATAAGTTTTCATTCACTCTGTTGCAGTCCACACAGTTCTGGTCACACCTGTTTATGACACACAGGGATAAAAACACTTACAAAAATCCTTAGATAAACATGCAATAAGTATAACACTTCCTGGGTAGTGACGTCCCGGGCTCAACTCCTCCCACGCGTTACACCCCCCTTGACTGGGCTTCCTCAGTAGGCGGGGAGCCCACACAACACCAGCCCTTAAATAATGTTCCGGCAGTCCCATAGCTGTCAAATTGAGACACAGAGGCTACCCTAGGCTCGAGGCCATGTACCCACACTTGCATGGCTGTCACATTGGGTGCAGCTTTTCGTGTCCGTGCAGGCGCTGCGTCGCAATAGACAACACTGGGACTGACAGCATAATGATGCACACAACACTCTGTGCAACCTTGTGCCAGTAAAACACGGCCCTGCATTGGTGCACAGAATAAATTGCCCCATGTGAATGAGGCCTCACATTTTCACTTCTTACCTCACATTTGTGAGATATATAATTTGGCAATTTAAAATAAAAATGATAACTTGTGGGACCGTATACAATATAATAACTTTCATGTTTAATGTTTAAGGACATCCTGATCGGCCGCATTTTAATTCCAAGAACATCATATTTGAACTAGACCCGTGTAATGGTAATGGGAAGGTGTGCCTGGTATACAAGACTTCCAAACCAGGTGGGTTGATGAGAATAATATGTCATTCTTTTCTAATAAGTGCACAGTTTTTGTTTCAGTAGAATCAGCAATTTAGCAATTAAAGTATAACTAAAGGCAAAACTTTTTTTTTTTTTTTTTTAGTTCTGGATAGAGTAGAGAGGGATTAGAACACCTGTCAGTTTTTACTGCTGTCTGTGTTCCCCCATTAGGGAGATTCACCTTCTCTATTGGTCCTGTTTACCATCATTGAAATTGAAAGTACAACAAAGTCCCAAATTTTTTGTTATCCCCAGAAAAGTATTAGAGGGGAAATCTTCCACTAGTTCTGGTGACCTGGGGGGTCCCCAAGAGATTCCCTTAAAGAGGAACTGCGGTCTGCTCACATAATTTGTAATAAAAACATCTTTGCCATTCTGAAGCTTCCCTCCAACCACTTTGCATATTATTTTATATATACTGTGATTCTGTACTTGCCAAATATGCTGTAGAAATCTCCCTCCACTGAGTCTGGCTGCAGCCATTTTAACTGTGGGCAGATGACGCTGCTGCCTGTTCACTTCCTGGATTTACACAGCTCCAGCTCTGCAGCTCTCATTGGCCCTCTCCCCCCCATCCCCTTCCTGGCAAACGCTCGTGAGAGAGAGAGAGCTGTGCATGATGTCATAAGCCTAGGCTAATGACCAGACAAGAAACAGGAATTGAACTGTATAAGGGATTTACTGGCAGAAAAGAAAAATGTTTTACTATCCAAAGTTAAACAACAACAAGGGCAGAAGATTTAATAGATGGAAAGATGAAAAATGACTCAAGTTCCACTTTAATTTGCAGGGATTTCCTCTCACTTCCTGTTTTGGCTATGGGATAGGAAGTGAAGGTAAAACTCTCCAATGGGACAAAGAGGGCAAAAATAAACCTTTACAGGGGTTATAACCTTTCCTTACTATATCCAAAATGAAAAAAAAAGTTTTGCCTATAGCTCTACTTTAAACATTTCGCCTTCTTCCTTTCGCTTGCTGCAAGGTGAGGTGCTGTGCAGTCATTGAGGTCTGAAGTTTAATCTGCTTATATTTTACCTTCAATGGTTCTTCCCTCCCCCCTCCTCATCAACTTGCTAATGAAATATTAAAACCTCTCTGTTTTCATAAAAGTGGTTCTAAAGCAATGGTTGTCAACTTGCAAGGTAATGGGAGCCTCACATGTGGTGGCCCCCGAATGTCTCCAAAGGGCCTCATATAATATTTATTACATGCAAAGCGTCAGAAAAGTGTTGTAGACTAAAGACTTCCTGGTGGAAATGGTCAGAGAACGTTCTATTGGTGTGCTTGGAGACTCAAGTCATGCTTTAGGACAGGGATAAGCAATTAGCCGACCTCCAGCTGTTGCAGAACTACAAGTCCCATGATGCATTGTAAGACTCTGACTGTCACAAGCATGACACCCAGAGGCAGAGGCATGATGGGACTTGTAGTTTTGCAACCACTGGAGGTCCTCTAATTGCATATCCCTGCTTTTAGGAGACTGTCAGAGACTAGGGATATCTACCCTTTACAGACCAATGCTCCATCTACTGACTGCTGGTACCAAGCACCGCACTTCAAACGCCAAAGGGCCACAGATTGGGCACTAAGGTTCTAAAGGCATAAGGGTTGTTTCCTTCATGCATTTGCTGCAATTATTTACTAAACCCAGGACCCTGCATTCACTATATCTGGTCTCCCACAGTACACAGAACATGGAAATGCAATTATTTTAGTAAATATAAAATGCTAAATACCTTTTCTCATCAGCAGTAATATAGAAGTCTTGTGACTTCTATTAGTGTCTGGTTAAAGCTTGTAGGAGGAGTTTTCATTCTGCTCTGGCTGTCCTATGAGGCTGCAGGACCCCTGACTCTCTGTCTGGACAGTGCTGATTGGCCCTGTGCTGATCACATGCACCCTCCCAAGAAAAAAAGAAACTCTCTAGCAATACACACCAAATTGAGCATGTGCAGCTTGTCCCCTAGTTCTGTACTATCAGGAAATATATTGGGGACTGTGGAATAAGGGGAGGATTAGAGGAGACAGGATCAAACAGCCTTAAGGATTAACCCCTCAGGTTCCACAGCATATACAGACTGATTTTACTGTTGTGGGTTTAGTAACACTTTAAGGTTAAAAACCTTCCATGATCAGCTCCTCCTAGCCCCCTTAAACCCCCTTAAAGTGTTACTAAACCCACAACAGTAAAATCAGTCTGTTAATCCTCCGCATTGTGTAAAAAGCCTGTTTGATCCGGTCTTCTCCTATCCTCCCCTTCTTCCACAGTCCCCAAATCATCTGCTGATTGTACAGAGTTTTGGGGGCACTCTGCACATGCTCCGTTTGGTATGTAATGCTAGATAGTTTTTTTTTCTTGGGAGAGTGCATGTGATCAGCAAAGGGCCAATCCGCACTGTCCAGACAAGGGGGTCAGGGGTCCTGCAGCCTCATAGGACAGTCAGAGGGGAAAGAAAACTCCTCCTACAAGCTTTAACCAGTGCTCAGCCAGACACTGATAGAAGTCACAAGACTGATGAGTAGCAGTTTATATTTAATAAAATAATTGCATTTCCATGTTCTGTGTACTGTGGGAGACCAGATACAGTGGGGCAAAAAAGTATTTAGTCAGCCACCAATTGTGCAAGTTCTCCCACTTAAAAAGATGAGAGAGGCCTGTAATTGTCATCATAGGTATACTTCAACTATGAGAGACCAAATGTGGAAACAAATCCAGACAATCACATTGTCTGATTTTTGAAAGAATTTATTTGCAAATTATGGTGGAAAATAAGTATTTTGTCAACATCAAAAGTTCATCTCAATACTTTGTTATATATCCTTTGTTGACAATGACAGAGGTCAAACGTTTTCTGTAAGTCTTCACAAGGTTGTCACACACTGTTGCTGGTATGTTGGTCCATTCCTCCCTGCAGATCTCCTCTAAAGCAGTGATATTTTGGGGCTGTTGCTGGGCAACACGGACTTTCAACTCCCTCCAAAGGTTTTCTATGGGGTTGAGATCTGGAGACTGGCTAGGCCACTCCAGGACCTTGAAATGCTTCTTACGAAGCCACTCCTTCATTGCCCAGGCGGTGTGTTTGGGATCATTGTCATGCTGAAAGACCCAGCCACGTTTCATCTTCAATGCCCTTGCTGATGGGAGGAGGTTTGCACTCAAAATCTCACGATACACGGCCCCATTCATTCTTTCATGTACATGGATCAGTCGTCCTGTTCCCTTTGCAGAGAAACAGCCCCAAAGCATGATGTTGCCACCCCCATGCTTCACAGTAGGTATGGTGTTCTTTGGTTGCAACTCAGCATTCTCTCCTCCAAACACGACGAGTTGTGATTCTACCAAACAGTTCCACTTTGGTTTCATCTGACCATATGACATTCTCCCAATCCTCTTCTGGATCATCCAAATGCTCTCTAGCAAACCTCAGACGGGCCGGACATGTACTGGCTTAAGCAGGGGGACACGTCTGGCACTGCAGGATGTGAGTCCCTGGCGGCGTAGTGTGTTACTGATGGTAGCCTTTGTTACATTGATCCCAGCTCTATGCAGGTCATTCACTAGGTCCCTCCATGTGGTTCTGGGATTTTTGCTCACCGTTCTTGTGATCATTTTGACCCCGCGGGGTGAGATCTTGCGTGGAGCCCCAGATCGAGGGAGATTATCAGTGGTTTTGTATGTCTTCCATTTTCTAATTATTGCTCCCACAGTTGACTTCTTCACACCAAGCTGCTTGCCTATTGCAGATTCAGTCTTCCCAGCCTGGTGCAGGTCTACAATTTTGTTTCTGGTGTCCTTCGACAGCTCTTTGGTCTTCACCATAGTGGAGTTTGGAGTGTGACTGTTTGAGGTTGTGGACAGGTGTCTTTTATACTGATAACAAGTTCAAACAGGTGCCATTAATACAGGTAATGAGTGGAGGACAGAGGAGCCTCTTAAAGAAGAAGATACAGGTCTGTGAGAGCCAGAAATCTTGCTTGTTTGTAGGTGACCAAATACTTATTTTCCACCATAATTTGCAAATACATTCTTTCCAAATCAGACAATGTGATTTGTCTGGATTTGTTTCCATATTTGTCTCTCATAGTTGAGGTATACCTATGATGACAATTACAGGCCTCTCTCATCTTTTTAAGTGGGAGAACTTGCACAATTGATGGCTGACTAAATACTTTTTTGCCCCACTGTATAGTGAATGCAGGCTCCTGGGTTTAGTAACACATTAAATACTTTCCTGGCACCCCTTCCTCCCTAAATAATTACCTGGTTCCGCTTTCGATCCAGTGCTGTGCACATCTGCAGCAGCACTGCTCTCTCTTCCTGTATTCACAGAATACAGAGGCAGCATCGGGAGCCATTGGCCCCTGTTGCTGTCAATCAAATCCTGTGAGGAGGGCAAGGGGGAGTGGGGCCAAGACATACACAATCTAGCTCGGGACTGCACCCATATAAGTGCCCCCTAGGAAGCAGCTTGCTATGGGGGCACTCAGAGAAGAGGCGGAGCAGACAGCGCCGGCAAGGGACCCCAGAAGAAGAGGCTTGGGGCTGCTCTGTGCAATACCATTGCACAGAGCAGGTTAGTATAACATGCTTATTATTTTAATTAAAAAAATAGCCCTTTACAACCGCTTTGAGACATTGCCCGCCATCATGGGTGAAGATTTTACCAGGTAGATGTTAGAGCCGCTGAGGACGTGGCCTTTGATCGCAGTGTTTTCCAGGCAGCTGTAATTGCTCAGAAGGATGGTACCTGGACCCCATGTTGGCGGGAGAGGACAAGATGCAGGGATCGCCTGTAATGCAACCGGTCAGAACTGACAAGGTGTCTCTGATGGTGCTATACAGGTCCAGAGCAATGGATAACAGCAAGGGGATTGGATCCCTGAAGGTCTTATAAGACATTGCCAGCAATCATGGGTGAAGATGTTGGGGCCTCTGAGGACTAGGCCTTTGGTCACAGTGTTTTGTAGGCTTCTGTGTAGGTTCTTTTTGGCCTGTTGGTTGTTGCCGTGTCTCCCTCCCCTCATGGGCATTGCTTTGGGACATCCCTCTGAGTAAGGAATAATAGATTTGCATCTGTTTCCTGTGATTTACAATAAAGGAAACTGGATTCTTGACTTGCCTGTAAAATCCATTTCCTGAAGTAGATCACAGGAGATCCCTCCCCTCTATGATGGGATGTATGGCTTGCCACAAAACTGAGCTACATCCTGTATGGGAGGTGTTCTATAGGAGAGGACTTCCTGGGGTTTTTTTTGCCAACCACCTGTAGGTGGCACATAGCCCTCTAAGTAAGGATCAGTAGAGCTGTACTGTGTCCTGTGATGTACTCCAAGAACTGGATTTTACAGATACAGTGCCTTGAAAAAGTATTCATACCCCTTAAAATTTTCCACATTTTGTCATGTTACAATCAAAAATGTAAATGTATTTTATTGGGATTTTTTTGTAATAGACCAACACAAAGTGGCACATTATTGTGAAGTGGAAGGAAAATAATAAATGGTTTTCAATTTTTTTTTACAAATAAATATGTGAAAAGTGTGGGGTACATTTGTATTCAGCCCCCCTGTGTCAATACTTTGTAGAACCACCTTTCTCTGCAGCTCCTCCAGAGTTACCATGGGCCTCTTGGCTCTTCTCTGATGAATGCTCTCCTTGCCCGGCCTGTCAGTTTAGGTGGACGGCCATGTCTTGGTAGGTTTGCAGTTGTGCCATACTCTTTCCATTTTCGGATGATGGATTGAACAGAGCTCCGTGAGATGTTCAAAGCTTGGGATATTTTTTTTATAACCTAACCCTGCTTTAATCTTCTCCACAACTTTATCCCTGACCTGTCTGGTGTGTTCCTTGCCCTTCATGATGCTGTTTGTTCACTAAGGTTCTCTAACAAACCTCTGAGGGCTTCACAGAACAGCTGTATTTATAATGAGATTCAATTATACATAGGTGAAATCTATTTACTAATTAAGTGACTTCTGAAGGCAATTCCTTCCACTAGATTTTAGTTAGGGACATCAGAGTAAAGGGGGGCCTGAATACAAATGCACGTCACACTTTTCAGACATTTATTTATAAGAAATGTTGAAAACAATTTATAATTTTCCTTCCACTTCACAATTATGAGCCACTTTGTGTTGGTCTATCACATAAAATCCCAATAAAATACATTTACGTTTTTGGTTGTAACATGACAAAATGTGGAAAATTTCAAGGGGTATGAATACTTTTTTAAGTCACTGTAAGTAGAAAATCACTTATCTGACCACTGAAGTCCTGGAGAGATGCCACCAAACACAGAAAATGAAATCTCACTTTTGGGTGGCCTTTAAAACTATCCTGAACTTTTAATTATTTATATTTTTGTCTTTTGGCTTACAGAACTTTTCTCATAGGCTTCCAGAGACATGTTTATTTCCATATGCTGTGCGTTAAATTATGGATCAGTATTTCTAAAGGTTTATTGAATCTGATATGAAAGTAAGATTTATGCAGCTGGTCCTGGAGCTCGGGGTGTAAATCCAGATGTTTATACCTTTCTTATTGAACTACTATATATTGCTTCCAGAGAAATCCATATTACATCTTCAGCAGCGCTGTATATTCGTTCTGATGGAGCCAGACTTACAGCTGGGCCCGGCACTGATAGTAATTACTGTGCGCCCAATAACTCAGATAATAGATGGTCCTCGGTGTGCCCCTGTGCTCCGCTCACCACTATGTCTATGAGATGAACACAATCCGCCTGAACACCCAACCAGACAATGACACACAGGAGCTCTTCTATAAACTGGGGGGGGAGAGATAGTGTCTGCCTTACCTCTAACAAAGCAAAAATGGAAGCCGCTCAGATCATTTTATAGCTGGCTGTAGAAAAGGTGAGTATAGACTGAGCAATACAAAACATCCCCCAGCCACACAGCATAAAAGGCTGACCTCCAGCCTTCCCTTCAGTCTTGCACAGTTGTACGGTTACAGCTTGCATGAATGACAGCTACAGCGCAGATCTGCTTTGCCGGGAGTATGTCTATTTATGTCATCCCCTTTGCAGGCTCGCCACGCCCCCCTGAAGGGCGCACGCAGCGTGCGCTGTGATCACCCGAGTCAATGAGACTCGGGTGATTACAGTTCCGAGTGAGGGGTCGATCCCAGCCCCATTCCACGTGATCAGCTGTCAGCCAATGGCAGCTGATCACGTGATTTAAACAGAGGATCGGTAAGACCCCTTTCACACTGGGTCGCTTTGCAGGCGCTACAGCGCTAAAAATAGCTCCTGCAAAGCGCCCTGAAAGTGCCGCTGCTTTGTCTCCAATGCGAAAGCCCCAAGGGCTCTCACACTGGAGCGGTGCGCTAGCAGGATGGGAAAAAAAGTCCTGCTAGCAGCATCTTTGGAGCGGTGAAGGAGCGGTGTGTATACCGCTCCTGCCCATTGAAATCAATGGGGAACCGCGGCTATACCACTGGCAAAGCGCCTCTGAAGAGGCGCTTTGCGGTGGGTTTTAACCCCTTCTCGGCTGTTAACGGGAGGTAAAACCGCCCCGCTAGCGGCCGAATACCGCCGCTAAAACGACAGTAAAGCGCCGCTAAAAATAGCGGCGCTTTACCGCCGATGCACCTCCCGCCCCAGTGTGAAAGGGGCCTGACAGTTTTTTGTTTTTTTTCCTCACACTCGCAGCGTGAGAAGAATAAAAGCCAATCACCGGCTTCAGTTTGAAGGGACATCGGTCCCGAAGATGAAGAGCCTCACATGTTCCCACCAGTACCGCCTGTCAGTGCCATGAATCAGTGCCCACATAGCCCACCAATCGGTGCCCACAGTACGTAAGTGCCAGCAATCAGTGCCACCTATCAGTGCCCACAAGTGCTGCCTATCAGTGCCCACCAGTGGTGCCAATCAGTACCTCATCAGTGCCACCTAGCAGTGCTGCCTATCAGTGTTACCTACCAGAGCCGATCAGTGCCACCTGTCAGTGCTCTTCAGTGCCACCTATCAATGCCCTTCAGTGCCACCTATCAGTGCCCACCAATGCCGCCTATTAGTGCCCATCAGTGTCACCTTATTAGTGCCCATCAATGCAGCCTATCAGTGCCCATCAGTGTAGCCTCATCAGCGTTCATCAATGAAGAAGAAAAATTACCTGTTTGCAAAATTTATTAGCAAAATATAAAACGGTTTTTCTATTTTTTCTTTAAAAAATTTGGTATTTTTAAATTTTTTTAACAGAAATTAAAAAAACCCAGGAGATGATCAAATACCACCAAAAGAAAACTCTATTTGTGGGAAAAAAATGCAAAAAAATGTAATTTGAGTACAGTGTTGTATGACCGCGCTATTGTCATTCAAAGAGTGACAGCGCTAAAAGCTGAAAATTGGTCTGGGCAGGAGGGGGTTTAGGTGCCCAGTAAGCAAGTTAATATTAGTTAGTTATTAATTAAGATTTTCGAATTCCGAATTTTTCGAATATTGGGAAAAATTTGATAAACAGGTTTTGTTAATTTGGTTATTTACGAATTAACGAGTTGCACGTCTAGTCCACACTTTTCACTTATTGGACTTTTCATCACATGTGGGTGTTACCAAGTGTGGTCCTCCAGACTGACATCCACCCATCAAGGCTTTTTGATATATTCAAAACTCCTCCCAAGAGCCCGCCCACTGCTTTTCATCAGTACTGGAGGGCTCTTGAGAGAAGTACAGAGGCACGGGGCGCTGTGATGTTTTCAGGACACTATTTACAGCACCTTCCTCTCCCCTCCTCCATGCTATGATCTGCCTGCATTGTATGGAGAAGCACAGGGACCCATAGAGGAGATCACTGGGAATAAAATAAGGTATGTAATGAAAATGGAAATAGTTTATTTTAAAATGTAATCGGCTTGTTGGCAAATGAGAAATTGGGGATGGCAAAATATAAACAGATTAAGCTTCACCATTTAGAAAAGAAAAATGGTCTTCGGTCTTGTTTCTCTTGAAGAGATGCCACGGATGAAGAGTCCCCAGCATGCAACACTTGTGGATGTGTGATGCCTGTATTCCATACGGATCGCTAAACTTCCACCCACTGAGCACTACGTCACTACTGTGTTCATGACCTTCCTGTGACCTCATTATTCTCTTCCTGTTCTTATGACACCCATACAGGAACTAGGGGGGGCAGTTGTCACTGGGACAGGAAGGCATAGACCGCAATAAAAGCTTTGCTTACCCTACTAGAACTGTATTTTTGTTTTTGTCTGTGTTTGTTACTTCATTTTGGGGATAATTTTTCTCACTTCCTGTTGTTTCTACAGAACAGGGAAAGAAGGAAAATCTCCCCCCGTATGGACACGGAACAACAATAAAAACCAATCCCTCCTCTATCCAAAAACAAAATTAAAAAAGTTTTGATAGGGTTTTGCTTTAATAATATATTTATATATAAAAAGATATATAAGCAAACAAAAGTCCATCAGAGATGGTGGGAGCCCTTCATAATGGGCACAGCAGGTGTACAGACCTGGGAACTCAGCACAGGGATGGTGGGAACCCCTCATGTAGTCTTTTTCTCTCTGATGTTTGTGAAGTACAATCTTGGTAACATGTTGGCAGAGAGACCGCCTGGGTGGGTTGGTATTTTCCAGCCCTGGTTTAGGCCCTATCTGCGAGACTGGGAAAATGATGGGCCAGTGAAAAGCCTGGGGGTCAAGCGTGATAAGCTCCCGCCTTATGTTGCCCCGTGTTTGAAAATGCTTCGGCAGTGGCAAGTAACAGCTGGAGAAGTCAGATCTCTTCCAAGGAAACTTCGTGAGAAGCGGATCATGAGCTCTGCTTTTTGTGAGCCATTGGCCTTGAGGGATTGCCCAAGCCTGGTTTTGGGGGTGGGTTTGCGATTGATTCATTTGGAGAGAATCCCAATGAAGTTTAGGGATCAGGCTTGGCTTGCCTTTCATGGAAAACTATATGTGAAGGGCAACTTGAAGTTTCTTTCCATGAGTGATCGGGGCTGCCCGAGAGTGGAGTGTGGAGGAGTGGTGGAGTCCATGGATCACTTTCTACTTCAATGCCCTTTTAATATAGAGGTGTACAAGAGGGTGGGGAGGGCTCTGAGTATACCCTTCCTCCCCCATATGAGTTATGCATAGTGGGTGTATGGGGCATTCCAGACTCGTCGGGATTATGATTTGGAAACACTTTTTTTAGTTAGTTTAGTAGTCCGTTATTTCACGTGGAGTGCACGGTGTCAGGTACCCCTACGGAGTAAAATCCTCCCTGTGGAAGTGGTGGTGCAGGACATTCTGGGTGAGGTTTGGAAGATTCGGGGTCTTAAGAAAGGCAGGTGGCAGCAGGAGGCCTGGATAAGGGCGTGGAGGAATATCAGGACTCTGTAGCTGCTGCCTGTTGATCTCGGGGTGTGCGGCTTTTCTTTGTATTCTTGTTTCACTCCCCTAGATTCTCAGATCAAATCTATTTTTGATAAAAGGCTACATGCATGGTGACGGTGATGTTCCTCAGTCTGGCTCTCCCGTAGGGATTGTGTTGTGCGCAATTTGGTTTGCACCATTTATTATGTTCTTGTTTTGTATAATCATATTCAATTATTTTGTAAATATGTTTTATTTATTTATTATGGTTTTATTGTATATAAGTTGTTTGTAAGATTTTTCAATAAACAAAATTAACCCCTTATAATGGGCACAGCAGAGATACAGACCTGGGAACTCAGTACAGGGATGGTGGGAACCTCTCATAATGGGCACAGTAGGTGTACAGACCTGGGAACTCGGCATAGGGATGGTGGGAGCCAAGCAGTAAGACCTTATAGAGTCCAGAGAGATAGAAGAAAATGTCAGTGGGTTTAAAGTATTAGTTCATCTTTACCAAAAATCTGCCGCACATGTATGGTCCACTCTCTCCTCTGTTGCAGCACTCCTGAGCTCAGAGCTACTACAACAGGGGACAGGGTGCGCATGTTGAGGGGGTTTTGAATCGGCTGGGAGTGTCTTAGCAACGTTCTAGCAACAAGACAAGATAGCATGGTGCCATCTATGGCAGTTATTTAGACCAAGCTTCAGGAGGTACATTTCCTACACCTTTAGCGTGGGCATTATTTTAAAGTGGTTCTAAAGACTGGGTGTCTTTTACCTTATTACATTCCTGCATTAAAGTGGGGTTCCACCCAAAAAAACAAAAATACATGAAAAATCATTAAAAAAAAAACAAAAAAACATTTGGATATTTATTTTTTTAACTTACCTCTAAATGCCTGTTGCTAGGGGGTCCCTCGTAGTCTGCCTCTTCCTTTGCCTGGGCTGGTGACATCACTTCCCCCTCGGCACAGGAAGGGCCTGCTCCGCTCTGCTCCCTCCCTCCTGTCAATCATCTGGGACCCATTACAGGTCCCAGGTGACTGAGCGGCCAATCACGGCGCGCGGCGCCGCTCGCGCATGCGCAGTGGGTGCCAGGCTGTGAAGCCACAGCCCGGCGCCCACAGTTGCAATGCCGACGCCGCTGAACGGAGGGGGAGATGAGCGGGGCTTCGATCCCCCGCATCGCTGGACCCTGGGACAGGTAAGTGTCCAATTAAAAGTCAGCAGCTGCAGTATTTGTAGCTGCTGACTTTGAATTTTTTTTTTTTTCATGGGCCCCCTGGGTGGAACTCCTCTTTAAGGTAAAAAGCACTCCACTATTTCCCTCCGTCACCTCTCTATACACTTACCTGAGCCTGTCAGGGATACAGCGCTATGCCTGGCTTCAGTCTTCTCCCCCCTCTCTTCCTCTTCTCTCAGGGACTCAGGCAGCAGCAACTGGAAGCACCAGGGGGGCGGGGCCGAGCCGAGCTGTGTGTGACTATGGACACAGGCAACACGGCTTGGAAGCGAGCCCGTGGTTGTGTTGCCATAGCAAGAGGCTTGCTATAGGGGCACACAGAAGAGAGGAGGAGCCTGGAGCACCAGCGGGGGACCTCCAGAAGAGGAGGTTCAGGGGGGCTGCTCTGTTAAAAACCATTACACAGAGAGCAGGTAAGTTGCCATGTTTGTTATTTTAGTGGGAAAAAAATTCTAGACTTTACAATCACTTTAACTTTGGTCAGAGCAGCACAGTTTGTTTTTGAATACAGGCGCCCCTTACTTGCATAGGCAGTTTTTGGTAAAGGTGAACTAACCCTTCAACTCCCCAGTATCTACCAGAAATCTCAGTTCTGAGTGGAGGGACTCTTTTGATGTGTGTGTGTGTACAGTGATCCCCGACTGATTTTGTACGTTTTCCCGCTGACAAAGAAACGATCAGTCTATAATTTTAATGGTAGGTTTATTTTCACAGTGAAAGACAGAATAATAACAAAAATATCCAGAAAAACGCATTTCAAAAAAGTTATAAATTGATTTGCATGTAATGAGTGAAATAAGTATTTGACCCCTTTGCAAAACATGACTTAGTACTTGGTGGCAAAACCCTTGTTGGCAATCACAGAGGTCAGACGTTTCTTGTAGTTGGCTACCAGGATTGCACACATCTCAGGAGGGATTTTGTCCCACTCCTCTTTGCAGATCCTCTTCAAGTCATTAAGGTTTTCAGGCTGACATTTGGTAACTCCAACATTCAGCTCCCTCCACATATTTTCTATGGGATTAAGGTCTGGAGACTGGCTAGGCCACTCCAGGAGCTTAATGTGCTTCTTCTTGAGCCACTCCTTTGTTGCCTTGGCCGTGTGTTTTAGGTCATTGTCATGCTGGAATACCCATCCACGACCCCATTTTCAATGCCCTGGCTGAGGGAAGGAGGTTCTCACCCAAGATTTCGTGGTACATGGCCCGTCCATCGTCCCTTTGATGCAGTGAAGTTGTCCTGTAGCCTTGCCAGAAAAACACCTCAAAAGCATAATGTTTCCACCTCCATGTTTGACGGTGGGAATGGTGTTCTTGGGGTCACAGGCAGCATTCCTCCTTCTCCTCCAAACACGGCGAGTTGAGTTGATGCCAAAGAGCTCGATTTTGGTCTCATCTGATCACAACACTTTCCCCCAGTTCTCCTCTGAATCATTCAGATGTTCATTAGCAGACTTCAGACAGGCCTGTACATGTGCTTTCTTGAGTATTGGGACCTTGCTGGCACTGCAGGATTTCAGTCCTTCACGGCGTAGTGTGTTACCAATTGTTTTCTTGGTGACTATGGTTCCAGCTGCCTTGAGATCATTGACAAGATTCTCCCGTGTAGTTCTGGGCTGATTCCTCACTGTTTTCATTATCATTGAAACTCCACGAGGTGAGATCTTGCATGGAGCCCCAGACCGAGGGAGATTGACATCTATTTTGTGTTTATTCCATTTGCCAATAATCGCACCAACTGTTGTCACCCTCTCACCAAGCTGCCTGGCGATGGTCTTGTAGCCCATTCCAGCCTTGTGTAGGTCTACAATCTTGTCCCCGACATCCTTGGACAGCTCTTTGGTCTTGGCCATGGTGGAGAGATTGGAATCTGATTGATTGCTTCTGTGGACAGGTGTCTTCTATACAGGTAACAAGCTGAGATCAGGAACATTCCCTTTAAGGCTGGATTCACACCTATGCAGTTTTAGTGCTTTTGGCATTTGGCAGATTTGCACTACAGTCCATTTAACATGGTTTCCTATGGAACACGTTCTGCAGTGAAAATCTGCAAAATGCAAAAAGCACTAAAAATGCATAGGTGTGAATCCAGCATAAGAGAGTGCTCCTAATCTCAGCTTGTTACCTGTATAGAAGACACCTGGGAGCAAGAAATCTTACTGATTGATAGGGGATCAAATACTTATTTCACTCATTAAAATGCAAATCAATTTATAACTTTTTTGAAATGCGTTTTTTTTTTTTATATTTTTGTTGTTATGCTGTCTCTCACCGTTAAAATAAACCTACCATTAAAATTATAGACTGATCATTTCTTTGTCAGTGGGCAAACGTACAAAATCAGCAGGGGGTCAAATACTTTTTTCCCTCACTGTATGCTCTTTATGCTCCTTTACTTAAAGTCCTCCATTCGCTGATTTTTTTTCTCAGGAGAGGTGACACCTGACCCCAGCATCTGGTTCCTAGACCGCGCGCTCTACTGGCATTTCCTGACGGACACCTTCACCGCTTACTACCGGTTACTCCTGTGCCACCTGGGGCTGCCACAGTGGCAGTATTCCTTTACCAGCTATGGCCTCAGTCAACAGGCCAAGGTGAGTTACCCAAACTCCTCTAGTCTCCTTTGGGTAATCCCTCTACCAACTGCTGCTAAGCAGCAGCTGGAAGTTGTAGAAAAGCTCATAATGGAATTGGTTACGTGATCCCTCTGCACTGGCATTTGGCTAAGTGCGCTTGTAAAGGACCTCATCTGACCTGTTGATATAAAGTTGCATGTATCTGATAACAGACTGCTAATACTCCCTTTTCAGCAGCTTGGCATAAGGCGGACTTCCCAGTCCTTTGCTCCTGCTGTGCTTACTTTTCATTTTATGAGTAGCCAAAAAAGTGTAGCAGCAGTCTTAAGCCTCGTACACACGGTACGATTGTTGGCCAACCGAGTGTCTGATTTTTGTCAAAAGGGCGTGTGCCAGGAACTTGTCTTGCATACTAATGTTAGACAATTGTCGGGCAACAAACACGAACGTAGTGACGTACTACGAGGAATTTCAGCTCTTGAGAGCCACCCTTTGGGCCCCTTCTGCTAATTTTGTGTTTGGTGAACATTGATTCCGAGCATGTGTGTTTGTACTTTCAACTTTTGTGTGACTGACTTGTGTACTGACCATACGAAAATCTGACAACAGACCGTTGTCCGCCGAAAATTTACTAGCCTGTCATCCAACATTTGTTGGCCGAAAGTTGGACAATTGTCAAAATGAGCGTACTAATGGTAAGATTTTAGGACAACAGTCTGTCAACAGACAGTCCCCTGCCAACAATCGTACCGTGTGTACGCGGCTTAAGGCAGGCCATACACGGTGCAAATTTCATTCCTGCAACCATGGGATTGCTGCTGAACTGGCCGGCTTATTGGCTGGTTAGGCTCGGGTCACACTAATGAGTTTTTTTATGCATTATGAATAAATGCAGGGAATTTTGTTAACACGGGTTCCTATAGAACACGTTCACATCAATGCATTTTTGTGGCTCTGAGATTTTGGAAAGGGCCAGGGGCTTTTTTTTCTGGCAAAATGCAGTGTTTTGCATGTAATAGACCCGCATCCAAAATGCGATTTGCGTTTTTTGGGGTTTTTTTTACACTTTTTATAGCTGATTACATCCTTAACAACCGATGAGTCATCAGCTTCAGCGGCCTTTCCCACTGACAGCTGAATGTAAAAAAAAAAGAATTGCGGGCTAAATAAAGAATTGTGAACAAAAAACAGCGTGGGGTCCCCCCCAAAATCCATACCAGACCCTTATCCGAGCACGCAGCCTGGCAGGTCAGGAAAGGGAGGGGACGAGCCTCCTCAACCATACCAGACTGCATGCCCTCAACATGGGGGGGTGCTTTGGGGCAGGGGGGGCTCTGTGCCCCCCACCCCAAAGCACCTTGCCCCCATGTTGATGAGGACAAGGGCCTCTTCCCTACAACCCTTGCCATTGGTTGTTGGGGTCTGCGGGTGGGGGGATTATCGGAATTTGAAAGATCCGCCCTATGTGAATGGGTAGGGGTACATCGTACCCCTACCCATTCACCTCAAAAAAGTAGTGTAGTGTGACAAAAGACCATAGACAGTTTTTGACGAGTCCAAATGTCTTCTTCCTCCTCCTCCGGGCTTCTTCTGCTTCTTCCTCCGGTCTTCTCCTTCTTCTGCTTCTTCCTCCGGTCTTCTTCTTTTTCCTGTCTTCTTTGTCCGGTGTTCTTCCTCCCCCGCCGCTCCCACCAACGACCCTCCTCCGATGCTGCTTCCCGCTGATCTGTCCTTGCCCGTGTCAAGCATTTCTTAGATTACTACAGGGCTTGGCCATCGGATGATACCATCCGGATGCCCCGCCCCCCTTGTGACATCACGGACCCATCATGCCCCGATGGTTAAGTCACAAGGGGGCGGGGCCTCCATCCATGTTGAGGGCATGCAGTCTGGTATGGTTCAGGAGGGGGACGCTCGTTCATCCCCACCCTTTCCTGACCTGCCGGGCTGCATGCTCAGGTAAGGGTCTGGTATGAATTTTGGGGACCCCACGTCATTTTTTTTTTTCATGATTTTGTTGTTGTTTTTTAGCCAGCAATTCTTTTTTTTTTTTTTTTTTTTTTTACATTCAGCTGTCAGCAGGGAAGCCCGCTGACAGCTGGTGACTCATCAGTTGTTAAGGACGCGGTGGCCAGCTTTCCGGCCCCCCCTTAGCAACCAGCTATATACAGTGAAAAAAAACCCGCAAATCGCTGTAAAAAATGTGTCCAAAAATGTGGCATGCACCGCAAAAAGCACTGCAGAAACGCTCAAAAGCAATACTATACTTGGTGAGTATGGAAGCCGATACTATTCCCTGAATGAATTCAGAATTTTGTGAAATTTTTTTTTTTTTTTTTGGGAAAGTGTGTAAGATTTTGAACAAGGTGGGTGGAGTTTATCTTAAATCGGAACTCCAGCCTTCCTTCAAGTCTCCCACAAGTTTGTACAGGAACTTGTCCTTGTACTGAAATTGCTAATGCCTCATACACACGATGATAAAATCGGATGAAAAATACCGCTTTCGTAGCGATCGTCATAATCTGATCGTTAGTACACACAGCTTTCGAGAGCCGATCACGACACTTCATGCAAAATTATCCAAAAGGACAAACACGAAAATGTTTCTGGTATGATGTCGGAACAAATGACTTTCGTTTAATCAGTATAGTATTTGTCCGTAAAAAAAATAGAATGAACAAGACCGCACATGCACAGAAATAAAAGAATGCGTTACAATACATCATCGCTGAAAGTTGTACTTGAGAATTTTCATAATTTTAGTAAGCTCTTCATTCTCGATATGAGACTAGCATGCAAAAAAAAAGATGATATTTGTCCGATATTCTCATTGTGTGTACCAGGAAATACTCTGATTTCACTGCACACTGTGAGCTTCTCACAATGTGCATTAGAAGCTGCAGCAAGTCACATTGAGCCCGCCTACTTTTCTGGATGGATGATGTCCCGCATCATCTAGCTTCTCCTCCCCAGTTTGACTGTTCCTGGTACCACACCTTCCATTCATTAGACTTCAGTTATTTCAGACATGGAGGTTCAGCTTTACAGGCTTGCCAAGAGCAGTCTGTATTCAATTGCAGCCTACCTATGAACACTCACTCCTCCAGACTGACATTTGTTTGTCAAGGCATCTTGATATTTGCATAACTCCTCACAAAAGTGAGCTCACTGCTTGCATCAGAACTGAGGGCTCTGGCGAGGAGTACCCTGCCGGCCCCTCCCACCAACCATGATCTGCCGGTGTTCCGTCAGATATGGGGACCTGTCAGATTTTGCAACAGAAGTGACGTTCCATTGCTGCCATCTTGCTACACCCTGCACTCCTCCTCCACAGTAACGATACACCGAAAAGGGGGCAAGTGGACATCTTGTTACACCCACCGGAGTTTTGCATTTCACAGTTATTTTTAACACTAACCGCAGCTTATAAGGTGAAATACAGTATATAAAAATCCGACAAACTGTTTAGATGTTGAACTTTAAAAGCAGCGGCAAACCTGCTGATTTCACAGTTTTGCTAATTTGACAGAACACTGCTGCTTTTATAATTCAACGTAAACAGTCCAATGGATTTCCAAATACTGTATTTCTCCTTATAAGCCTAGTTTCCTGTTAAAAATAACTGTGGAATGCAAAACTCCAGTGGGTGTAACAAGATGTCCGCTTGCCCCCTTCTCTGTGTATCCTTACGGTGGAGGAGTACGGGGTGTAGCAAGATGGCGATGATGGCACGTCACTTCCTTTACTAATTCTGACGGGTCGCCTAATCTGACAGAACACCTGCATTGTACAGAGAAGTACAGAGACCCAGTGATGAGATTACTGGGTCTAAAATAATTTATGTAATAAAAATGGAAAGAGTTGTGGCTGAAATTTTAGTTGGTCTACCTGACCGTGGTTTGGTTTCAACAGAACCCCTCATTTTCCACTTCTTGATTAGAGTTTGAACACTGCTGATTGGCATTCTCAACTCCTTGGATATCTTTTTATATCCCTTTCCTGTTTTATACAGTTCAACTACCTTTTCCCGCAGATCCTTTGACAATTCTTTTGCTTTCCCCATGACTCAGAATCCAGAAACGTCAGTGCAGCACTGGATGAAAGATGCAAGGGTCTGTCAGGAGTCCAGAAACTCATTGACCTTTTATACACACACACTAATTACAACCAAACAGATCACAGGTGAGGGTGGTTACCTTTAATAGCCATTCAAACCCCTTTGTGTGAACTTGTGTGCATGTTATCAGGCCAAAATCACCAGGTTATGTAAACTTTTCATCAGGGTCATTTGGGTAGTTTATGTTGTGATTATGATGTAAAAAGAGTAAACACAGTTGATTGATAATAAATGGCTTCAGCCAAACACTAACCATGAGTGAAAGGAATGTTTTTGTGTTATCATTCATATTCTCTGAAAAATGGCCAAGAAATCATAAATTCTGCCAGGGTATGTAAACTTATGAGCACAACTGTTTATACGTGACTCTGCGCAGCCGCCCTGTAGAATCCAATCTGCTATGGGGCAGTCGGTAAGTAGTTAAACAAGTCATTGGCATTTTGATGAGGGAAGGGCAAAATAACAGCAGAATGAACTTCCTCCATTAATGATATTAATCTATGTGACAGCAATGGATGAACATGTACAAACCCATCACCTTCAACCCCGCCACACTGTCTGAGGATCCTGAAGCCTTCACCAACAAGCTGGACCCAAATAAAATCTTCAAGACCAAAAACAAAACTCCGGTGACAAAGAAAAAACTTCCCGGCCCCCCAGCAGGCCAGAAATTAAATCTCACCCCTTCCAAAAACCCGGCCTTGTCGGGGGCGGCAACGCGAAAATGACACCTGAAATGACCGTCTTCTGACCTGACCTCGGCTGTGGTTCTGCTACATTATGTTTATTTATTTACTTGTGTGTAAGTTGTATTTTTTTGTTTAAATTATGTTTGTTTGTTTTTTAATTTAAAGGAATTTACACTCCTGCTGATGTTGTTATTATATTATTTACATTAAAGCAAATGTGAACCCAATCACTTAGGTCTCATATAAGCTTTAACCCATTTTCTGTGTTGGCGTGGGGGGGGGTTACACACACTCCCGGTGGCTGCAGCCATATCTGTCAGATGAACGCAATCCGGCAGCTGTGCATCCACTGGATTGCTTCTCCACACCTCATACTGTATGTTTCCCTTCCCCCCCACCATGTGCACGCCCCCGCCATGTTTCCTGGGCTCTGTGCACACATCAGCAGACCCGGGATTGGCATGGTGGGTGCTGCCTGGTAGAAGGGAGGGAAATCAGCGAACGTTTGTTCACTAATCTCCTCTTCTTGCTAATGACTTGGAAGCAACATGTAAACTGTCACTTTCAGGTCCTGGTGTCATTTCCCCCATCAAGAAGCTAATTGAGTGTGAAGAAACTGACCGGAAACTGACTGCATGGTGTGAACTAGAGCCATTGGAATACATAGAAAACACTAGGGATGCATTGATAACATTTTTTTTACAATGCGTACAAGTACCGATACTTCTTTTTTTTTTTTAGTACTCGCTGATACCAATTACCGCTACCTACCGCAACTGTTTTGTTTTAACTTCAGCTGTCAGCAATGGTACAAAGCATTGAAAAGTTATTTACGAATGAAATAAATAGATTTTTTTTTTTTAATTTAGCGCTTTTTCAATGTGAAATGTGTAAATATATGTTAATATATATGTGTAAAAATATTCACTATCAAAGCAATCAAAAAAAAAAAGTTTTATTTGTTTATCGTTTATAAAAATAGACGTGAACAAACGAAAAAAGGCAGGAAAATAATAATTAAATGGAGGAGAATAGGGAATTAATTAAGGCTGATTAGAGTAAATTAAGGGTTATTAAGGGGTTAAACAGAGGAACATTTGTTCATCCCTTTGATCTGCAGATGAAGAAACAGAAATATACAAAAAGAAACAATGTTTCTTTTTATTTTAGTGTTTCAGGGCTGAGCAATGTTGGTACCAAACATTGCTGGCTGTTTTTTTTCTTTTTTGACAGCTCCAATTACCGGACTTCTTTAACACCGTTTACATATGCGGGCGCGACTTACGTAAGTGTTCGCTTCTGCACACGAGCGCGGAGGGATGGGGCGCTTTAAAAAAAAAAATTGGGGCGCTTTAAATTTTTTTCTTTTCTTATTTATTTTACTTTTTATTTTTATGCCGCGTACACACGGTCGGACTTTTCGGCTACAAAAGTCCGACAGCCCGTCCGACAGACTTTCGACGGACCTTTGGCGGACTTGCGGCAGACTTTCTTACGAACAGACTTGCCTACATACGATCACACAAAAGTCCGACGGATTCGTACGTGATGACGTACACCGGACTAAAATAAGGAAGTTGATAGCCAGTAGCCAATAGCTGCCCTAGTGTGGGTTTTTGTCCGTCGGTCTAGCATACAGACGAGCGGATTTCTGGGTCCGGCGGAGTTACGACGTAAAGATTTGAAGCATGTTCCAAATCTAAAGTAGGTCAGATTTGTGGCTGGAAAAGTCCGTAGAAAGTCTGGGGAAGCCCACACACGATCGGATTGTCAGCCGGCTTTGGTCCGTCGGCGTCCATCGGACTTTTGTAGACGAAAAGTCCGACCGTGTGTACGCGGCATTACACTGTCTCTTTAAAAAAAAATCCCTTGTAATAGAAAAAAAGCATGACAGGAACTATTTAATGTGAGATCTGGGGTCAAAAAGACCTCAGATCTCACATTTACACTTAAATGCAATAAAACAAATTTTTTTTTTTTCAATTAAAAAAAATCCCCTTTAAGACCACTGGGCGGAAGAGACATCACTTCCGTCATCCAATGGTATTGAGTAGAGTGGGGGCCATCATTCCCTCCCTCGACTTCCAGCCTCAGAGGGGAAAGGACCGAATCGTCTTCACCACTACCGAGATGACCGGGACGTGGTGGGAGGGGGGTGGGCACCTCTCCCGCTGCCGATAAAAGTGATCTTGTGGCGAATCCGCCACAGAGACCACTTTTGTCTGAAAGTGAACTGCCCACAGTTTTTAAAAATACAGGGGTTATGGCAGCTATCTTCTGCTATTACAACAACGGTATTCAACGTCAAAGTAGCAACGTTTAATATTTATTATATCTCAGCTTACCATTTCTTAGATGAGATGGCTGCATTTGTTTTCCTTTTCTTTTTCTTTTATTTTCATCTGGTGATCTTTCTAGCCAGTAAGTCTGTTTTTTTTCAAAAGATCAAGCACTTTTGCAGATTTAGCAGTTAGAGAGTTGAGGCAAACCATTCAACACTGGCAGGGGTGCTTACAATAATCAGCTTTTATTCATGGAAAAACTTTATCCCAAAAGGTACAAAACAGTTTGTTGTAAATGCCTATAAAGTGTGAGGTGGAGTTTGGCTAAATCTGCTAGTCCATTTAACACATCCCTTTCACCAGACTGACAATGCTGCTCTCCGAAAGGTGCTCCCCTGTTCTCCTTCACCCAGAGTGGGGACCCTCTAATACAGGAGGTGTGTTACTGGCCAGATCACCAGGTGAAAAGGAATGCAGCCACCATCTCTAATGATTGGTTAGCTGCAATAAGGGCTGTGACAAGTGGTGGGCAGGAGGGGCAGCTGCCCTGCGCACTGTGGTATCATGTGATGTGGAGGGGGGCAGCACAAGGAGATGGGGGGGTAGGGGGTTTGTGCTGAGAAGGGGAATTTGGGGGAAGGCAAGAATTGTTCTAGGAGGGCAAATTTAGGGAGGTGTGCTAGGAGTGGTGATTTGGGGGAATTTGTGTTGGGAGGGGGGATGGAGGAAGAGGAGAATTTGCGGGAGGGATTTTTGCTAGCATTGGGGATTGGAGAAGGGGACTTTGCGCTGGAAGGGGGGATTTAGAGGGGTGGGGGGGGATAATTGTGCTGGGGGTATATGGGGAGAAAGAGGGTTTGAGCTGGCGGGAAATGGGGGAGCAAAGTTTTGTGCTGGAAGGGGGATTTCAGCAGGGAGGGGGCGAATTTGTATTGGGAGAAGGGGGAATTCATGCTGAGAATTTATGGGGGTGAGCATGAGGATTAGTGCTTCATTTTTTTTGGGGGGGGGGTGAATTTTCAGTGGCACATAATGCTCATTAGGGTTGCACCGATATCACTTTTTGAAGACCGAGTACAGGTACGAATACTTTTTTCAAGTACTTGCCGATACCGATTACCGATACTTTTTTTTAATGTCATGTGACAGTGGCACTAATGAGTCAGTAGTTTTTAAGGCGTGGACTGTGTCAGTAGTTTTTTATTTTATTTTTTTTTTTACAATTTTTGTAACGAAGTGTCCCACACTCCGCTTGAGTGCTTTCGTCATATACCGCTTCCTCCCAGTCTGAACATAGATATCAGATTTTTTTTTGATTGAAAATGTATACTTTAGTAATTTAGTAAATGTAAGTAATATAGATATCAGATATTCCAACCGCTCCCAACAACAAACAAGACAATACTCGTTTGGTTGCTGAACATGGACTGTTTATTGAAAGCACATGTACACAGGTAACACTTGGGACAAGCCCCCCACCTTTGCATTCCGGGTGGGGTAGACTGTCCAATCAGCAGTGAGACCTGTTGGAGGAATTCGCCCCCAACAATCTTAGATAATCTACATACACATCCCATAATATCCAAGGCAGACAGACACAATAGAACATTGGAATACAGCCACACCCCAAACGACCCAGCAAAGAGTACACAACAAAATGAGACAATATACAAAATATATATATATACACAATATTCCAATGTGGCTGTACAGTGAGTCCGATTAGTACAGATCAGACCGGATTTCTCAGTCACCCTGTGCTCCGTCACAATTTTATTTTTAAAAATGTTTTTTTTTACAATTTTATATATTTTTTTTATTTTTAGTATTTTTTACAATGCTTTCTTTTTTTTGGGGGGGGGGGAGTGGACAGTCAGTGGGTTTTTTTTATTTATTTTTTTTATTGTTTTTACAATTTTACTTTAAAGTATTTATTTATTACATTGTTTCCTTTTTTTTTTTTTATTTTTTTTTTTTTATTTAACCCTGTTGGGGGGGGGGGGGGTAGGGGGGCTTTGGTGAGATGTCAAGGGTCTAAAGAGATCCCTGACATCTCCCCTTTGAGACAGGGAAAGGGACTGAGGATAGAGATTCCCCAGTCACTTTCTCAGCAGCCTCAGCTGCACTGAAGATGAATGGACAGGAGACAGGAGAGGCTCCTCTCTCCATTCGTGAACTGAAGAATCGTAAACACAGTTTACTCTGCTCAGTTAGGTATGGACAGTCCGTGATCATTGACATTCAGAAAAGGAAGGAGCCGGTAAATGACATACCGGCTCCTTCCTCTGCTCTTCATCCTTAAAGATCTGGAATGGGGGGGCGGAGGAGGACTGGGGGGGGTGCAGGGGAGGACGGGGGGACCAGAGGAGCACATGTAGGGGGAGCCGACGGAGGAGCACAGAGGAGGACACAGAGGGGATCCGAAGGAGGATACAGGGGACACTCAGGGATGATCGGTGCGGGAGCGAGGGAAGTTATAATCAACGATCTTTCTGTGTGGCTTTCAACTAAACAGCTGAAAGCCACGGAGGGGAGAGGAAGAGAAGCGGCTGTCAGCTGCTTTATTGAAAGCCACACAGGGAGATCGGTGAGTATAACTTCCCCTGCCGCCGCACCGGTCATCCCTGAGTGTCCAGGTATCGAACTAGGCATCAGGAGCAGTTGCACGAGTACAAGTACTCCTGCAAATACTCGGTCCTGGCACTGATACCGATACTGGTATCTGTATGGGTGCAACCCTAATGCTTATACAATTTTTTTTTTTTTTTGGGGGGGGGGGGGGGCAATTACCCGCTTTAATTTGCTAATGAAGGATAGGTGTGTCCCCATGGATGTAGGTTCATTACTCTTCCTGTTCTGTCACACACACATCATCTGGACAGGAAGTAAGGGGAAATCTCCCTCATGGGGAACACAGCAAATCCAATCCTGATAGAAGTTTTAACCCTTCCCCACCCTTCTATATGTTTTGTTTTACCTCTAAAGAGACCCTGTCACCTTGCCCATATAGGACAAAGTGATGGTATCTCTGCAAAGGAATTCCCTTATCCCATCAACCCCATACTCCCCTTAGCTACATTCTCCCGCCACTCTCTCCTTCTATGCAGCAGCCACAATCCTCCTGGCGCTTCCACGTACAGTAAAACCTTGGTTTGAGAGCGTTTATCAAGACAAGCAAATTTTTTTGATAAAATTTGACTTGATATACAAGTAGCATCATGTAACAACTGAGTATAAAAGAAAAGAGAGGCATCTCTAAGTGTAGCAATATGGTTAAATTTAATGAAGGTACAATATTTAGCAACTCACATGGTTGATGATTAAAAGAGGCACATCTAAGTATGTAGGCATCCGGGAGTAAAGCTGTTCACATAGACCAGTGGTCTCCAAACTGCGGCCCTTTGCTTGCTTTTATTGGGCCCTTGGGGCACTATTTCATCCACTGACACCAACAATGGGGCTCAATGACACCAACAATGGGGCACAGTTCCTCCCAATGTCACCAACAATGAGGCCCAATGACACCAATGATGGGGCCCAATTCCTCCCAATGTCACCATCGATGGGGCACAGTTCCTCCCAATGTCACCAACAATGAGGCCCAATGACACCAATGATGGGGCACAATTCCTCCCAATGACACCAAAGAGGGGGCATCGTTTACTCTCACTGATGCCGGGACCTTTTCTACTCCTGATAGCCACAATCCGGCCCCCCTAAAGTCTGAAGGACAGTAAACTGGCCCTTTGATTAGAAAGTTTGGAGACCCCTGACATAGACCATAGTGTAATGTAACCATAGTGCTACACTTAGAGGCGCCTCTCTTCTCTTTTATACTCTGGAGCTCCGGCTGGATTTTGCTTTGAATCCCCTTGTGGAGGCTTCCATTTGAAGGTGGACATTTTATGGTTACACAACCTGGTCACATTACTATAATCTTTTTATATGGACTATAAACTGAAGGACCTATGAATAAATGGTTGTGGAACGAATCACCTTAGTTCCCATTATTTCTTATGGAGAAATTCGCTTTGATATACAAGTGCTTTGTATCACAAGCATGTTTCCGGAATGAATTATGCTCGCCATCCAAGGTTTTACTGTATAAGGACGCATGTGACCCCTTCCCATGTGACACTGCTCATGCCTAGCAGCTTTCCTAGGTTGCCAACAAAGATCCTAAAAGCGCTGGCTGCCGAAAAAAGGAAGGTGTGACCAGGGAGCGCAGGTAAAAGGGAATATAAAAGAAACAGGAAGGAGGGGATTTTTGCAGAGACGCTGTCACGTTGACCTGCATGGCAAAGTGACAGGTTCTCTTTAAAAAAATATATTATTTAGCCAAGCTTTACACTCAGTTCCTGCAAAATACCTTTTCACTGCGATAGTGCGGCGTGAGCGATACCACGGTGATAACCGCTTGCTCATGACGCACTTGAGATATACACATAAGGATATTTGATAAATATTGTCCGGCATGTCCTGGGATCTGTGGATACCAATGCAAACAGTAATGTTTATGGTAACTACAGTGTGTGAAAAATATCAGAGAACGGCAGTGACAAGAAAGGATCATGGAAAGAGAATTGCAAAGATCCCAGATCGCCTTTTGTTGTACCTCTGTAAACGTCACATAGAGATTATCAAGCTATGATTTCCAGAAAGCAGACATGGTGTGCATTCACTGAGTACACATGTTCAGTATTATTATAACTTTTTATACGAAAGACATTCTTGATGTTATTTTACATTTTTACATGTTTGCAGAATTAAGTCTGCATGAGGAAGTTTTAAAGCTGAACTCCAGTCTAGCAGCTAAAAACAAACAGTATATGGAGCCGTCTTACCGTTCTGTCCATCCAGTCCTGAGATTACAAGGCCCTGCCACACAATACAGCCAGGTGACATCTTCTCTGCTACATTTAACCCTGTTCCACCTGCAATCTATATATTAATGCTCCCCTGCACAATGCCCAGTGCTGGAGATACCTTATTAAGCCCTCGTTCACACTGAACGCGGGTTTGAAATCGTGCAAGTTTAGCTGAACTCACACGATTTCAAACCCACATTTCAGTGCGAGGTCAGGGGGCAATTTGAAAGACATCTGTGCGGGTTCATGCATTGATGTCTATTGAAATCACCCCCGAAGTCTCCAAAAGTAGTGCAGGAACTACTTTTGGAAAGCGTTGAGGCGCTGCAAAGTCGGCGCCGCACCGATTGGGACAGTGCCGTTGTCGGCAATAGGCTGCGATTTGGCATGCAATTTGACATGTCAAATCACGCCAATGTGAAAGGGGCTTAGGCCCCTTTCACACTTGTGCAACTTGTCCTGCGACTGCAAAGTCGCATGACAAGTCTTACCCCATGATTTCCAACGAGTACCGTTCATATCTGTGCGGCTTCAGGTTACAGGGACTTCAAAGTAGACCCTGCACTACTTTGGTCCAACTTTGATGCGACTTGAGGTCCACAGACCTCAAGATTACAAGTCACGTCGAAGTCGCACGCCTTTCAGGGGTCTTAATGTCCTTCTTCTGAGAGCCATTAGCCAATACTTTGCGCCAATACTTTATTAGCTGTCACGGACAGCTCCGGCCCCCACTGAGGAACCACCCTGTTTGTTATGTCAACTATATGATAAAATGCAAACTGGAGCCTTTGTTAAAAAAATAAATAAAATAAGTTGGTCTGGAAGGTCACTGCAGCCTGAAGGTGGCAGTGTTTATCTGTTTAATACTGTAAATGTCAGATACAATTACTATATTAAAAAATAATAATTAAAAAAATAAAATAATTTTACATTTTTGTGCATTTGACAAATATAGTATCTCACAAAAGTGAGTACACCCCTCACATTTTTGTAAATGTTTTATTATATCTTTTCATGTGACAACACTGAAGAAATGACACTTTGCTACAATGTAAAGTAGTGAGTGTACAGCTTGTATAACAGTGTAAATTTGCTGTCCCCTCAAAATAACTCAACACACAGCCATTAATGTCTAAACCGCTGGCAAGAAAAGTGAGTATACCCCTAAATGAAAATGTCCAAATTATTGTTATCGCTCGCACTCTCTCATACTGGTCACTGGAAGTTCAACATGGCATCTCATGGCAAAGAGCTCTCTGAGGATCTAAAAAAAATAATTTTTGCTCTACATAAAAATGGCCTAGGCTATAAGAAGATTGCCAAGACCCTGAAACTGAGCTGCAGCACGGTGGCCAAGACCATACAGCGGTTTAACAGGACAGGTTCCACTCAGAACAGGCCTCGCCATGGTCGACCATAGAAGCTGAGTGCACGTGCTCAGCGTCATATCCAGAGGTTGTCTTTGGGAAATAGACATATGAGTGCTGCCAGCATTGCTGCAGAGGTTGAAGGGGTGGGGGGTCAGCCTGTCAGTACTCAGACCATACGCCACACACTGCATCAAATTGGTCTGCATGGCTGTCATCCCAGAAGGAAGCCTCTTCTAAAGATGATGCATAAGAAAGCTCGCAAATAGTTTGCTGAGGACAAGAAGACTAAGGACATGGATTACTGGAACCATGTTGTGTGGTCTGATGAGACCAAGATAAGCTTATTTGGTTCAGATGGTGTCAAGCGTGTGTGGCGGCAACCAGGTGAGGAGTACAAAGACAAGTGTGTCTTGCCTACAGTCAAGCATGGTGGTGGGAGTGTCATGGTCTGGGGCTACATGAGTGCTGCCAGCACTGAGGAGCTACAGTTCAATGAGGGAACCATGAATGCCAACATGTACTGTGACATACTGAAGCAGAGCATGATCCCCTCCCTTCAGAGACTGGGCGGCAGGGCAGTATTCTAACATGATAACGAGCCCAAACACACCTCCAAGATGACCACTGTCTTGCTAAAGAAGCTGAGGGTAAAGGTGATAAACTGGCCAAACATGTCCCCAGACCTAAACCCTATTGAGCATCTGTGGGACATCCTCACACGGAAGGTGGAGGAGCGCAAGGTCTTTAACATCCACCAGCTCTGTGATGTCATCATGGAGGAGTAGAAGAGGACTCCAGTGACAACCTGTGAAGCTCTGGTGACCTCCATGCCCAAGAGGGTTAAGGCAGTGCTGGAAAATAATGGTGGCCACACAAAATATTGAAACTTTGGGCCCAATTTGGACATTTTCACTTAGGGGTGTACTGACTTTTGTTGCCAGCGGTTTAGACATTAATGGCTGTGTGTTGAGTTATTTTGAGACGACAGCAAATTTACACTGTTATACAAGCTGTACACTCACTACTTTACATTGTAGCAAAGTGTCATTTCTTCAGTGTTGTCACATGAAAAGATAGAATAAAATATTTATAAAAATGGGAGGGGTGTACTCACTTTTGTGAGATACTGTATATATATATATATATATATATATATGTATGTATAATATTTAGGTATGCAAATTAGTCACAGAGTTGTTGGCTTAGGCATCTTGGAACCAATTTGCATGAACTCTACGCAGATATAAAGGACACAAATCAGTGCAGCTCTGTAATCATTGGTACATCATTAAATGTAATTTTTTTAATGCAAACAGTTTAAGTACCTGAATTTGACTTGTTATCAGCCTCTTGCAGTCCCTGTACAGCACAGCACAAGACAGGGAGAGAGGGAAGCAGAACAGGGAGCCAGTAAGGCCTGCTGCAGTGCAAATAGCATGCAAAAAGGAGTAACAGAGAGATGAGCTCATCAGTGCTCTGCTTCTCTTTTCACTGTCCAATCACAGGGTGGGGACTTGGATAAGACCTGTAAGGAAAAGTGAAACTGCAGCAGAGCAGATCAGGATCCCTTCCCCTGCCAGACAAGACTGTGTTCTGTGGCAATGCCGTGTAAATCTCAGAACAGAAATACAAATCCTTTGGCAGCTAATACAACTCTCTTATATGTATTTCATCAGTATATTTAGCTGTATTATACCTGTTTAGCTTTAAAAGGAATATCTGTTTTGGGTGGAGTGATCCTTTAAATTCCATTTACATATGCAATTAACACAATGGCATAATCGCTGAAACAGAAATGACAATGCCCACTTTGCTACAGTACATGAAGCTGAGTAGATGCAGTACTTGCTCTCCACTACAAGGGTTGCCGAAGTGTCTTCAGTTCTGGGAATGTCAGAGCATGGGTTGGCTGACTAAGTTCTGGCAGTGCTTTAAAATAAATAAAACGTAATAATTCAATATTACATCAGTCTTGTTTTAGTCTGTTGTCTCCTCCAGGTCAGTTATTATATACAATTCATCTTGCTTATATACAACTCTTGTCTCTTACAGAGTCCAACATTTGAACCAGTGCTAGGTGAGTGGAAACTGTAGGTCCAATCTCCTTATATAGTCCCAGAGTTTACATGTATTCACAGTTCACCATCTCTGTGTTCCCATTTTCCATCTCCTGTAACTTTTTCTCTTCATGGTCTGTCTGAAGGTGAAGTCCCACCAGCAACTTGTACAGGAAGGCTCCGGTCAGACCACCCACTAGAGGGGCCACAATAGGTATCCAGCACCAGTAGTTTCCAGCCCTGGAATGGAAAAACAAAGACTGTGGTCTATGGTTGTAAACAGGTTCCAGCAAGACAATTGTCCATTGACATATCGTTATATTTTTTCTTTTTTATTATTATTATTATTATTATTATTATACAGGATTTATATAGTGCCAACAGTTTACGCAGCGCTTTACATTAACTTTATTCTTCCTGTATCCTGTGCTTGTTAAGCTGGCCACAGTTGGATCTAAATTCAGCCTGTTCAGCAGAGACTGGATGAATTTTCATCAACGGTCTCTATTCAACAGAAGTCGATAATTGAATGTTAATTTTTTTTTTTTTTGTTCAGCCTATTGGCTGATGGAAAAAAAAAAAAAGTCATCTATGGCCAGCTTTCGTGGAGGATTCTTGGACACATTACACACATATGGCTGTGCACACCTCAAGGAGGATGCTCCACTTTCTTCTCTGGCCTTTTTCTGAGTTATACTCATTTCCTCCTCCCAGTTTACTCTCTCCACAAATGTGACCCCTTTTCTCCTCCGCGCTGTAATCCTCAGTTTTGCTCTCCTCACCACTCCACTCTTCCCTTAGTGTGTCTGCTCTTCTCCTCTGCACAAAAATCAATACTTTCCTCCTCTGTGTACTCGCTCTTCTGCTTTGTTCCCAATCTCCTACCTGTCCCACCACTTGTCTCCCCATTCTACTGTCTCCCTTTCTGTTTCCATTTTCTGCCTTCTGCGCCTGAAGTTTCTTCACGTGACCCTCTTTTGTGTCGTCTTCTCCTTCTGCTCAATACCCTCAATGCCTCTGGTAGCCTCTTAGCTCCTTCTCCACTTTGTTGCATTTCCCAGTCGGAGGACCCACTATGCTTTCTGCTCCTTTCCCCATCAGTGTCTATCCCATTTACCATCAACTACTGTGCCCCACCCTTTGCTATGATACAACTTTAGTGGAGGGTTCTTGCACACGTTTGGCTGTGCACACCTCAAAGATGATGCTCTACTCTCTTCTCTGCTCTCCTTCTGAGTTTTACTCAGTTCTCTTTCTCAGTGTACACTCTGCTCCTATGTGACCCCCTTTCACCTCTCCACTGTCATCCTAAGTTTTGCTTGCTTCACTTCTAGGACCTCTCCCCCCACCCCCCCCCATTCTTTTTTTCAGCCTGTCCACTCTTCTCTTAGCGTGTCTGCTCTCCTCTGTATAAAATTCACTTGTTCCTCCTCGGTGTACTGATTTTCATTGTCCCACCACTTCCCTCCTCATCCTACTGTTAAGCTCTCTCTTTCTGTTTCCATTCTCTACTTTCTTCATTCGAAGTTTCTTCATGCGATCCAATTTTGTGTCCTCTTCTACTTCTGCCGACTATCTTCAATGCCTCTGGTTAACATCTTAGCTCCTTCTCCACTTTACTGCATTCCCCAGAAGGAGGACCTACTATGTTCTCTGCTCCTTCCCCTATCAGTGTCTATCCCATTTATCATCAACTACTGTGCCCCAACCTTTACTCTGATATAACTTTAGTGGAGGATTCTTGCACATGTTTGGCTGTGCACGCCTCAAGGATTATGCTTCACTCTCTTCTCTGCTCTCCTGAGTTCTACTCATTTTCTTTTCCCAGTGTACTCTCCAGTCTGGTGTGACCCCTTTCTTCCTCTACGCTGTAATCTTCAGTTTTGCTCTCTTCACCACTGGATTTTCTCCCCCCCCCCATTCTCCTCTCTTCTCTTAGTGTGTCTGCTCTCCTCCTCTGTGCAAAATTCAACACTTTCCTCCTCAGTGTACAGTCACGCCCTTACCTATTTCCATTCTCTACTGTCCGTGCCTGATGTTTCTTTATGTGACCCTCTTTTGTGTCCTCTCCACCTTCTGCCCAATACCCTTAATGTCTCTGACTAACCTCTTAGCTCCTTCTCCACTTTGTTGTGTTCCCCAGTTGGAGGACCCACCATGTTTTCTGCTCCTTCACCCATCCGTGTCTATCTCATTTACCATCAACTACTGTGCCCCACCCTTTACTATGATCAGCTTACATATCCTGCCCCAACAAAAACATATGTCTTCTGTTTATCAATGATCGGGAGCTTGTAGAACATGCTCCTGATCACATCATAATTGACAGCCAATGATCACATGATCTAAAAGTCCAGGAAACACCTTTGTTTTTGCCAACTAAATAAAAAAATAAAATATGATCTGATGCACCCAATGATGCACCTCCATCCCTACATTAACATACCCATAAAAACCTTCTATTTGCCCTGGGACTTTATATGAGGCACAACACATACAACCAATAAATAAATGGTATACAAGATTACAGGTTTATTAAAGCTGTTCGGTTTGATGAAGGAGCACTCCGAAATATGTTGCCGCCTACCTCGCGAGGTCATCACAGCATGACGTCCTTCCAGCCACAGCATTCACGCCAGCCTGCATCCCAGCCTGGCGCGGCTTCCCTCACTTGTCCACCTGCCTGAAAATTACCATCATCCATCCCCCTTTGGAACTGCGGACATCTGACTGCCCACAGCCTGCCAGTCCATCCAGATAAGATGTCATGGTGACACTCACCTGCGCCCCTGAGTTTTTTTTAATAATTGTGTTTTTATACATTTTATTGTTACACTTAGATGGCAGCGCCTTCTCCTTCAGTTTTCCATTAAAGTTCACAGAGGCTATCAATACCCTCATTGAAAAAGATCTGCAGCCATTTATGAAGTGAACTTCTTCCACACTGACCTTTATCCCATGCACTGACATTCTAGCTACAATGGGTCCAAGACCCACTCTCTATCTGTTTGCGCTAAGGAATTTTTATCTATTTTTCCTATTAATAAATAGATACAAAGCTCATTATATAAAAAACAGATATAATAATAGCAAACTGATTTGTAGTTGTTCTATATGAATATATTTCATATATAGTTAAAAAAGTATTGGCCATATACATTCCAGGTATCAATACATGATTAGATTAGAAAATGCAGGCGAAAATTCAACGCGTTTCGTCAATCACGTGAACAAAGATTCACAAAAAACTTCGGGTTTTGGGATGCATTTTCTAATCCAATCATGTTTTGATCCCTGGAATGTATATGACCAGTAATATTTTAACTATATATGAAATGTATTGCTATAGAATAACTACAATTCAGCTTGCTATTATTTTTATTTTATATGTTTTTTTTATGTAATGAGATTTGTATCTATTTATCAATAAAGTGGTGATCTTGTATACCATTTATTTATTGGTTGTATGTGTTGTGCCTCATATAAAGTCCCAGGGCAAATAAAATATTTTTATGAATTGTCTTAAAGGGCCTGAGAGAGGCAGAAAGGGGATTAAACATTAGTTTTATGGCTAATTTTTTTACCAGATGCAGTCCAATGCATTTTTAAACACGCTACAAATGCATATGCAAGAAAAATGAAAGGTAATTCAATGAGCCCAGTTTACACCATTGTAGTGCTTTCACGTGCTTTTAAAAGTATAGCATGAAACATTTTGTCAGACGTAAATGTAGCAAAATGCACGGGAACACACTGCAAACACATGTAAATGCAACTCAGTAAAACAAAAATCATACATAATGCCTAAAAATGCATAATGTGCTGCAAACAGTATATATATATATATATATGTGTGTGTATAAAACGCGCATAACTGCACAGTGGACAGGGAGATTGCGGTACAGAAAATCCCTAGAAAATGATAACTAGAAAAAAGCAACAAAAAATAAAATTGTCCTTAAAGAATTCAAGTCCCCCCCTCCCCCTTTAATGTGTCATCTGTGCGTCAACATGGAGCTCCTACAAAATTGTAGAGGTTACCTGAACACATCCAGCCCCCACCCTGCAACGGCTGTGAAGAGGCGGGGCCCAATATCTCTGGCGGGGTTGATAGCATATCCGGAATTCATGCCCATAGACATTCCAATAACGGTGACCAGGAGCCCGATTACCACGGCCTGCGTGCCTCCAAGTGCCGGGCTGTTCTTCTTATCATTTATAGCCAAGATACATAACAAAAGCGCAGCTGTTCCCACCACCTGCAATGACATGTTACATTATGACCTTCTGTGTACTGGATCTGCCCTCAAGTTCTGGATTTGCTGTGTTTCTATGTCTGACCATCTGGTACCTCACATGCAGCGATAACAAACCTCCAACAAGTTCCCACCACCTCCAGCACCCACCACTGTTTTCCCTTGGGATCGCTGTGATTGGTTCACAGCAATCACAAGATACAGTGCATGCCTGCTTTGGGATCTTTAGCTTTCTCAGTGATCCTTTTTCGGTCTCCTGAGGGTCAGAGGTCTAAACGAAGTCTAATCTTCTCCAGCATAACCTGCAAAGAAGGATGTTGCTGTGCCACGTTTCCAGGTTCTGTCTGCTCAAGTGGTATGTGAGGGTGCCTAGGCACCCTGAACCTACAGCCTCATTGCTGTATACCTGCTGTGTAAGATCTAAGGCACTGCTGCCTGTAACTGCTAGTAACACCAGATTTGGTGGCATCACTACTGTGCTGCTCAATGTTTTCCTTGCTGGAGAGGAAGCCATATCTGAGAACCTGCAGTGCAAGGATCTCCCTGCTTCTGCTTCATTCATTCTGTGGGTCTGTGCTTCCTCCAATGTTCTTACTGTTTCTTGAATATCCCCCCACCAGTCATTAGGTTACCAGTCATCAGAGAAGCAAAGCCCTGTTCTTCTACCAAGATGGCCACCCCTACACAGGGACATAGTGCAGAACAAGGCATGATAAGTCAGTAATGGGGAAAAGATGAGCTGCGGGGAGACTACCTGCAATCAAGTGAGCGGTCCATTACCTTCTGTTTGACTTTTTTGAGGACATCTATCAGAGCTCAGTTCCTCTTTAAGAATCTTTTCATACGAGCCACAGGTGCCATGCAAAATTGGTAGCACCGAAAGTCAAAGAAGAAAATAATGCTGACACTTGGAAAGCTTCAAGTGAATCTCTTTTATTTAGAGCAGAGGTCTCCAAACGATGGCCCTCCAGCTGTTGCAGAACTGCACGTCCCATGAGGCATTGTAAAACTCTGACATTCAGAGACATGACTAGGCATTATGGGAATTGTAATTCCTGAACAACTGGATGGCCATAGTTTGGAGACCCTTGATTTAGAGCATAAGGACAAAACACCAAAATATATACCTTCCTATGTATTATATGGACATCAGGGCAGGAAATGAGGGGAATCTCTCAAATGGGAGCACACACAGAACCCAGTTTATAGCAGCTGGACCAAAAAAAATATTCATCCATGGTACATGATGCTCCTGGATGCTGTGAAAAGTAAACCTTGACTTTTTGTTTCATGTAACATTGGCCATACCCCAGCAGAATTTTGTTTAAAAAAAATTCAATTTTGGGACATTCATTAAATTTTTGAATGGTTAGTTGGATCAAATCAATGTTCATTTTCATCTGCAGTGTCAAGAAAAGGAGCAGGATGGAAATTCTTCAATGAACGAAGTTTCTAACTGTGAGTGTAGTTTTCGTTAGTGAAAAATCATACATACTGCAGCTAACCAATCAATAGATGTGGTGGCTGCATCAGTTCTCAGGCCAGTAACACACCCCCTGTATTAGTGAAACACCACTCTGGAGGAATGAGTATAGGAGGCACAGCAGACAGAAGCATTGTCATTGTGAGGGGGCGGGAAGTGTTAGATGTACTGGTAGATTTTGAACCACTAACAAATTGTAGCCAAAAACTGAAAATTGTATACTCACCTTTCCGTAATTTTCCTTTCCTGGTGCATCTTAATGGCAGCATACAATGGGGGCGGAGTCACCACCCATTGTATGCTGCCATGATGCACCCGGAAAAACAGCTTACACTTTATAATCAGTTATAGCAAACAGTTTTTGCATGAATAAATAAAAGCTGATCTTTTTAATCACCCCTGCCAATTTTAAGTGGTTTGTCTCATCCATGTAAACTGATACATTCTGCTGGAGAGTTTGTGCTGTGTTTGTGCTGTGAAAAAACAAAAGACTTGCTGGCTAGATTACAAGATGAAAATAGAAAAAAGAAAGCCTAAAAAAATCTGAAATCTTTTTTGCTGTTGATAAGGAGGATGTGCTGGTGTAACAATAGTGGGTTTCTTTGCGTTTAATCTGATCACATTCACAAACATGTACGAAGTGTAAAACTTGATTAGTTAAATCATCTGTTATTGTTTACAAGACCGAGTATAGATTTGTACAGTATATACAGCATAGGCAGTAATAAATAACTAACCTGAAATAATATTACCTTTGTACCAGTATTCTTGCTGAGGTGTTGGTTTACGTTTCTATTTTATTGGTAGCGCCAATAAACTTGGTATTTATAGAGTGCTGTTATCTCTTCCTGCATATTGAACTATAGAATAGACTTGGCTGATTGCCTATTAGATGTCCAATGCGATATATATAATATATATATATATATATATATATATATATATATATATATATATACTGTATATACAGTATCTCACAAAAGTGAGTACACCCCTCACATTTTTGTAAATGTTTTATTATATCTTTTCATGTGACAACACTGAAGAAATGACACTTTGCTACAATGTAAAGTAGTGAGTGTACAGCTTGTATAACAGTGTAAATTTGTTGTCCCCTCAAAATAACTCAACACACAGCCATTAATGTCTAAACCGCTGGCAACAAAAGTGAGTACACCCCTAAGTGAAAATATCCAAATTGGGCCCAATTAGCTATTTACTCTCCTCACTGTCATGTGACTCGTTAGTGTTACAAGGTCTCAGGTGTGAATGGGGAGCAGGTGTGTTAAATTTGGTGTTATCGCTCTCACTCTTTCATACTGGTCACTGGAAGTTCAACATGGCACCTCATGGCAAAGAACTCTCTGAGGATCTGAAAAAAATAATTGTTGCTCTACATAAAGATGGCCTAGGCTATAAGAAGACTGCCAAGACCCTTAAACTGAGCTGCAGCACGGTGTCCAAGACCATACAGAGGTTTAACAGGACAGGTTCCACTTAGAACAGGCCTCGCCATGGTCGACCAAAGAAGTTGAGTGCACGTGCTCAGCATCATATCCAGAGGTTGTCTTTGGGAAATAGACATATGAGTGCTGCCAGCATTGCTGCAGAGGTTGAAGGGGTGGGGGGTCAGCCTGTCAGTGCTAACAGTTTGCTGAAGACAAGCAGACTAAGGACATGGATTACTGGAACCATGTCCTGTGGTCTGATGAGACCAAGATAAACTTATTTGGTTCAGATGGTGTCAAGCATGTGTGGCGGCAACCAGGTGAGGAGTACAAAGACAAGTGTGTCTTGCCTACAGTCAAGCATGGTGGTGGGAGTGTCATGGTCTGGGGCTGCATGAGGAGTGCTGCCAGCACTGGAGAGCTACAGATCATTGAGGGAACCATGAATGGCAACATGTACTCTGACATACTGAAGCAGAGCATGATCCCCTCCCTTCGAAGACTGGGCAGTATTCCAACATGATAACGACCCCAAACACACCTCCAAGATGACCACTGCCTTGCTAAAGAAGCTGAGGGTAAAGGTGATGGACTGGCCAAGCATGTCTCCAGACCTAAACTCTATTGAGCATCTGTGGGACATCCTCAAATGGAGGGTGGAGGAGCGCAAGGTCTCTAACATCCACCACCTCCGTGATGTCATCATGGAGGAGTGGAAGAGGACTCCAGTGGTAACCTGTGAAGCTCTGGTGAACTCCATGCCTAAGAGGGTTAAGGCAGTGCTGGAAAATAATGGTGGCCACACAAAATATTGACACTTTGGGCCCAATGTGGACATTTTCACTTAGGGGTGTACTCACTTTTGTTGCCAGCAGTTTAGACATTAATGGCTGTGTGTTGAGTTATTTTGAGGGGACAGCAAATTTACACTGTTATACAAGCTGTACACTCACTACTTTACATTGTAGCAAAGTGTCATTTCTCCAGTGTTGTCACATGAAAAGATATAATAAAATATTTACAAAAATGTGAGGGGTGTACTCACTTTTGTGAGATACTGTATATACAACCCCTGGCAAAAATGATGGAATCACTAGTCCCTGAGGATGTCCCTTCAGTTGTTTATTGTTGCAGAAAAAAAGCAGATCACAGACATGGCCAAAAACTAAAGGCATTTCAAATGGCAACTTTCTGGCTTTAAAAAACACTAAAAGAAATCAAGAAAAATAATTGTGGTGGCCAGTAACAGTTAGATTTATAGAACAAGCACAGGGAATAAATTATGGAATCACTCAATTGTGAGGAAAAAATTATGGAATCATGAAAAACAAACAAAATAACACTCCAACACATCACTAGTACTTTGTTGCACCACCTCTGGCTTTTATAACTGCTTGCAGTCTCTGAGGCATTGACTTAAAGTGGGGTTCCACCCAAAAAACAAAAATACCTGGAAAGATTCTAAAAAAAAAAACAAAAAAAATTTGGATATTTTTTTTTTTTCACTTACCTCTAAATGCCTGTTGCTAGGTGGTCCCTCGTAGTCTGCCTGTTCCTTTGCCTGGGATGGTGACATCACTTCCCCCCAGGCACAGGAAGGGCTCCTCTCTGCTCCCTCCCTCCTGTCAATCATCTGGGATCCATTACAGGTCCCAGGTGATTGAGCGGCCAATCACGGCGCGCGGCGCCGCTCGCGCATGCGCAGTGGGTGCCAGGCTGTGAAGCCACAGCCCAGCGCCCACGGTTGAAATGCCGGCGCCGACGAGCGGGGCTTCGATCCCCCGCATCACTGGACCCAGGGACAGGTAAGTGTCCAATTAAAAGTCAGCAGGTGCAGTATTTGTAGCTGCTGACTTTTAATTTTTTTTTTTTTTGACGGCCCCCCTGGGTGGAACTCCTCTTTAATGAGTGATAAACAGTACTCTTCATCAATCTGGCTCCAGCCTTCTCTGATTGCGGTTGCCAAATCATCTTTGCAGGTTGGAGCCTTGTCATGGACCATTTTCTTTAACTTCCACCACAGATTTTCAATTGGATTCATGACATTGACCTTATGTGTCTTTCTTCAAGGAATTTTTTCACAGTTTTTGCTCTATGGCAAGATGCATTATCATCTTGATAAACGATTTCATCATCCCCAAACATCCTTTCAATAGATGGGAAAAGAAAAGTGTCCAAAATTTCAATGTAAACCTGTGCATTTATTGAAGATTTAATGACAGCCATCTCCCCAGTGCCTTTACCTGACATGCAGCCCCATATCATAATTGACTGTGGAAATTTGCATGTTTTCTTCAGACAGTCGTCTGCATAAATCTCATTGGAACGTCACCAAACAAAAGTTCCAGCATCATCACCTTGCCCAATGCAGATTCGAGATTCATCACTGAATATGACTTTCATCCAATCATCCACAGTCCACGATTGCCTTTCCTTAGCCCATTGTAACCTTGTTTTTTTGTGTTTAGGTGTTAGAGATGGCTTTCTTTTAGCTTTTCTGTACATTTCCTTTAGGCGGATTCTTACAGTTCAGTCACAGATGTTGACTCCAGTTTCCTCCCATTTGTTCCTCATTTGTTTTGTTGTACATTTTCTGTTTTCAAGGCATATTGCTTTAAGTTTTCTGTCTTGACACTTTGGTGGCTTCCTTGGTCTACCAGTATGCTTGCCTTTAACCACCTTCCCATGTTGTTTGTATTTGGTCCATGTTTTAGACACATCCGACTGTGAACAACCAATATCTTGTGCAACACTGCGTGATGATTTACCCTCTTTACCTACATACTAACAAGCAGATTTAATCTGATGCAGGTGTTAGTGTTTGTAATGAAAATTTACAGGGTGATTCCATAATTTTTTCCTCAGAATTGAGTGATTCCATAATTTATTCCCTGTGCTTGTTCTATAAATCTAACTATTACTGGCCACCACAATTATTTTTCTTGATTTCTTTTAGTGTTTCTTAAAGCCAGAAAGTTGCCATTTGAAATGCCTTTAGTTTTTGGCCATGTCTGTGATCTGCTTTTTTTCTACAACAATAAACAACTGAAGGAACATCCTCAGGGACTGATGATTCCATAATTTTTGCCAGGGGTTGTATATACAGTGGGGCAAAATGTCGTCTTTTTTGCCCCACTGTATGTATATATATATATATATATATATATATATATATATATATATATATATATTGTATATACAAACACACTTTCCAAATGGCCAAAAGGTTTTGGACACCTGACCATCACACCTAATGTCAGTCATGGACATTCATTTTACGTTTCCCTCCCTTTAGCAGCTTTAACATCCTTCACTCCTCTGGGAAGCCTTTCCACAAGAAATTGGAGTGTGACTGTGGGAATTTATGTCCAGTCAGCCAACATTTAGGAGAACATTTGAAGGTTATGTTGGATGAGAAGACCTGGCTCACCATTGGTGTTCCGATTCATCCCACAGGTGTTCAGTCAGGGCTCTTTGCAGGCCACCTGAGTTCCTTCACACCATCAAGCCATGTTTTTATGGAATTGGCTTTGTGCACAGGGGTGCAGTCATGCTGGAACAGAAAAAAAAACCTTCCTCAAACTGTGGGCACAGGGTTGGAAGTGCACAATTGTCTAAAATGATTAATATTATTATTATACAGGATTTATATAGCGCCAACAGTTAGCGCAGTGCTTTACAATCTAAGGGGAGACAGTACAGTTACAATACAATAAAATACATGAGGTTTAAGAGGGCCCTGCTTATAAGAGCTTACAATTTAACAGGGTGGGGCAAGTGGTACAAAGGATAACAGTGGGGGATGAACTGACGGAGGAATTAAAAGTTTAGTTAGTTGGAGGGGTCATAGGCTTCCCTGAGGAAATTAGTTTAGAGAGATCGCTTAAAGGTGGCCAGAGTAGGAGATATCCGGACAGATTGATGTACAGAGTTTCAGAAGATGGGAAAGCCTCTGAAGAAGTCCTGGAGATGAACATGGGAGGAGGAGACAAGAGAGCTAGGGAGCAGGAGGTCTTGGGAGGAGTGGTCTCCTTCACTGGGAAACATCTGAACTCAATTGTTTGGAGGTCATATAGTAATACATTTTAATCTTTGAATCTGAGTTTGAGTTATACAAGCTAAGAACAAAGGTTCCCCCATCTTTACTCCCTATCCTACTGGGAAATAAAGGGGGTCCTCCCAAGGAATGGTTTTAAGGGTCGATTGGGTTGCTACCCTGATTACATCACTGTTTACAATAGTACAGTAGCTAACAGCACATGCATAACAGGGTCAATCATGTAATGCAGAAAAAAGTGGCATCAAAGGCAGTTTTTGCCTTCAAGACATTTACAGCCTTTGGTGGTCATAAAGTAGTCTAATTCCCCAGACCCGACAAGGTTCTGGCTGATAACACACAGTAAGATTCTTCTACACACCTGGTCCAGGAATCCGCTTCCTATGCTCAGGTATGGCTGTGGGTAGGTGGCAAATATACTGGCTGTTTCCAAATCTCCAGTTACAGTGAAGTTACCACCACAATAAACATGCAGGGCATCTGTCAGAAAACAAAGAGATATTATTATAATCACTTGTTAAAATTAGTCTAAAGGTATGTGTTGCACCCTCTAGTGTAGAGTGCTAGCTGTAAAGAGTTAGTGTTTAGTGTAAGTAAATTTTAGCCTGGCTGAGAGCCAGGCTGGGTTGAATCTGGGTCAGGGTGAGTGACTCAGGGAGGCTGGATGACTCATCAGGCAGCACCTCTGGTACCTCCCCCTACTTACTCGAACCTTGGAGAAGCTTCCAGAAGAATGGGAGGAAGGTTAGGAGGAGCTGCATGGAGTATTGAGGAGGGCACCAGCCAATCCCCAGCAAGTGGGCCGGCAGAGGGTGGGCACCTCTTAAATACTCTGGGTCATGCCAGCAGGGGGCAGTCGGGTGGAAGCTGGACATGGAGTGCTGAGGAGGCTGTCGGTGGCCCTTGAGGGTAACCCCTGGTCTGGGGGGGGGGGGCAAACTGGAGCCCTGAGGTTCAGGTGCTGGAGAGATCCTTTTATGACACACGGGGGGAGTCCTGTCCTGGATGCACGGGAGGACAGTGGGAGAGAGTCAGCATGTCCAAAAGAGTTCCAGGGAGAAGTCAGCCAGGTGGCTGATGAATGTGCCGTCTGGGAGGACTGTGGAGAAGTAGCCAGATGGGCTAGTGAAAGGGGAAACTGCAGCCAGGTGGGTTGGCAGCGCCCAAATAGGTGGTGCTGGGATCTAGCTACGGGGATGTAAGCAGGACACTGTATTTCTACACAACCCAAGGGGCCCAGGGGCACTGCCTGTAAAGGGCTTTTTCTACAAGATCTGACTGTTGCCTTTTTGCCAGATCAATTATCAGTGTGCCAGTTAGGATTCTGCAAGCAAGAGTGCTGGAGGAAGTGAGTGGAGTGTATATAGACTGTATATAGGAGAGTTGTCCCTGTAGAGTTCTAAGTCAAGTGGGCATCCCCTATCCCCATCCAAGTTTTATGCCATCAATAAAAAATACAAAACCATTATCACCATGAGTGAATGAAAGGAAATCCCAAATTTTCACAGATTTTAACCAGAAAAGAAATAAAGGGGACATCTTACAATGGGGACACTGGCTTGGGTGGCAACCAGGGGTTTCCCTACATTTGGAGAGATTTCCTCTGACTTCCTGTTTTGGCTATGGGAAGTGAAGGAAAATCTCCCTAATACAGATGGCAAAAATAACTGACAAGGGTTATAACCCTCCCTTACTCTATCCAAAATAGAAAAAAAAATGACCCAAGTTCTACTTTGAAGACAGAATAGTGCAGAAGACAGACTATATCGCCCAAAATAAAAACAATGCAATTTATTAAGGAAATGTACAGCCATGGCCAAAAGTTTTGAGAATGAAACAAATATTAATTTTCACAAAGTCCGCTGCTTCAGTTTTTATGATGGCAATTTGCATATACTCCAGAATGTTATGAAGAGTGATCAGATGAGTTGCAATTAATTGAAAAGTCCCTCTTTGCCATGACAATGAACTTAACCCCATAAAAAACATTTCCACTGCATTTGTGAAGAAGGCTTAAGGGCACCCAAAAAAGTCCAGCAAGCGCCAGGACTGCCTCCTACAGTTGATTTAGCTGCAGGATCTGGGCACCACCAGTGCAGAGCTTGCTCAGGTATGGCAGTGGGCAGGTGTGAGGCGCCCACTGTGAGGCGAAGAATTTTGAGGGATGGCCTGGTGTCAAGAAGGGAAGTAAAGTAGCCACTTCTCTCCAGGAAAAACATCAGGGACAGACTGATATTCTGCAAAAGGTACAGGGATTGGACTGCTGAGGACTGGGGTAAAGTAATTTTCTCTGATGACTTCCTTCCGATTGTTTGGGGCATCCGGAAAAAAACATGTCCGGAGAAGAAAAGGTGAATACTACCATCAGCCCTGTGTCATGCCAACAGTAAGACCATGTGTGGGGTTGCTTCTCAGCCAAGGGAGTGGGCTCACTCACAATTTTGCCTAATAACACAGCCATGAATAAAGGATGGTACAAAAACATCCTCCGAGAGCAACTTCTCCCAACCATCTAAGAACAGTTTGGTGATGAACAATGCCTTTTCCAGCATGATGGAACACCTTGCCATAAGGCAAAAGTGATAACTAAGTGGCCTGGGGAACAAAACATTGAAACTTTGGGTCCGTGGCCAGGAAACTCCTCAGACCTTAATCCCTTTGAGAACTTGTGGCCAATCCTCAAGATGCAGGTGAACAATAGAAAACCCCACAAACTCTGACAAACTCCAAGCACTGATTATGCAAGAATGGGCTGCCATCAGTCAGGATGTGGCCCAGAAGTTCACTGACAGCATGCCGGGGCGAATTGCAGAGGTCTTGAAAAAGAAGGGTCATCGCTGCAAATATTGACTGTTGGCATAAACTTAATGTAATTGCCAAAAAAAATCTGAATTCCAGTCATGTATAAATTAGATCAGGCATAGATCCTCAATAAGGTTATTCTATTGACCTTGGGGGGCCCAGCATACTTTCCTTTCTTGTGTTTTTCTTGTTATTATATTCCCATTGTATAAAGGAAAAGAGACTTGTATAGAGGAAAAGAGAATTATTTTGTATATGGAAAGTGCTTACTCATAAGAATACATCCCAGTGCCCAGTGGCCATCACTACTTATTCATCTTACTTCTGGGATAAAGGCTCCACCAAGTCTTATTAAACATTATGTACATGACTGGAGGCTGAGATGACAAGAGGGCTTCCTTTACAACAAACACCTCTTGAGAGAATAGGGAGCCAGAGGGCACAAGGTGACCTGCATGCAAAGAGTCCAGTCCATGGAGGCAATGGCATCCCTAGGAGGGGCAGAGGGGGCCCTGACCCCCCAACATTATGCTGTGCCCCACCATGTGCCCCCAAATTTTAAAAAATTTATTTATTTTTTTGCAAAAAAGGCAATGTCTAAGAGGGAGAGCGTCTCCCACCTCCCTCTGCTCACTGACACTGCATAATGCACTGCATTATAATGACACTGCACGGCCACCCGATCTGCTCCTTCCGCTGCGTCCTCATTGTCAGGGAGAAGAGCGAGTTTCAGGAAGGACTCCACCAGGACTCTCAGTTACTGAAAAACAGACTGATTTCTCCAGTCCTAAGGACAGGAGAACCAGCCTGTAAATTCCAAGAGATGCCAGACCAGCGCTGTCAATAGCAGGGGCAGGACAGCAAGAGGAGGCTGGGGAACCCCACAGTGGCAGAACACCAGGGCCCGGTGGCAAGACAACTTTTGCAACCCTGATAGTTCTCCCACTGCTGGACCCTTATATTTTCTTGGTGTGCTGGTGACATATATCTCTTGTTTTCTGCCTCCCTGGGGGGGGGGGGGGGGGGGGGCAATACATTAGGAAGGGAGCTCACTGCAGAACATGTGAAAGGGCCATTGTGGGATCGTAGTAAAGGGCCCCAGGATATATATATAATTGCATTTTATAGTTGCCCCCCTACTTTTGTCCCTGTCCCCCCATGTGGCCCCCCTAAATATGAAAGCTGGAGAAGCCACTGCATGGAGGTTCACTTTTCGAGGCATTTTGGCTATGAGGTGCTTGTGCAGGCCAACAGAAAGGTAGCTATTTGATGTTGTTTTTTAAGAGTATATTTTATATTTTGGGTAATACTTTATATTTAATCTTGAACTACTGAGCTCTGTACTCAACAGATTTCTTACAACAAGAGCTATAGAGAAAAACTGGAGAACTTGTGAAAAGATGCCAAACATCTGCTGCTGACTTGAGATAACATAATAAAATATTCATATGTGCTATTGCATATTTATCTGCCCAAAAAATGATTGTTTGTTATTTTTTAGTCCTCACTGCTGACTATGATAAAGAAAGGAAAGCAAAACCTAGTACACACATTAAGAGCCATGTGGCACTTCCCACATTATGTGAAGTGTGATGTTTCTGAATCCTTATAAGACCATAAAGTCGCGCTCAGTACCGTAGTATAGGCAGAACACCACCACGGCGGCCAGGAAGGATCCAATGATCTGGGACAACATGTACAGGGGAAGTTTCTTCCATGGAAGTTTTCCCAACACACAGTTTGTTAATGACACAGCGCAGTTCATGTGAGCTCCTGAAAGAGACAAGATGCTGTAGTGAGTTGACATTATTATTATTTTACATGTAATTGGTTATTCCATTCAAGAGTTCAGTAAATAGATTATATGGATGACCAGCCTTCAAAGTGGTCCACATCCCTAAACTTACATTGCCACCACCAAGAATTAACAATGGGACTTCTCAGGTGCTACTTTTGTATATACAATGTGTACATCAAAATATAAGTGTGACAGACCAAACTGGGACCCAGGCTTCTGGAGGGGACTGCAGGCTAGCCTCTTGCCTACTGACTATGGGCCCTGGCTTTTATGGAAGCACTACTCTTTGGAAGGTGTGTGCCTGAGGGACCCTTTGAGTGGTCTTATTTCTGATTCAAGTTCCTGTCTCCCCAAAACACACAGACTCTGGGAATCTAGGGCCACTATCAATGTTTAGGGCCTAGATGCCCCATTACCAGCAATGACTGCTTCAGACTGTGAGACTCAAAACAGATGTTAATATCATCAGCTTAAAGTAGCCTGATTCTGCAGTATCCTGATATAATCTGTTTCGCGTCGATATACGTCGGCAGAAGGGCACGTACAGGCAGATTAACGTACCTGTACGTAGCCCTTCAAGAAGCGGTTTGCAGCCTCTGTGAGTGTGATTGCGGGTCCCGCGGACTTGATCGTCTCAGGGAGAGGAAGAACAGGGAGATGCTAATTTAAACAAGCATTTCCCCGTTCTGCCTAGTGACCAGACACTGATCACCGCTCCCTGTAATCGGGAATGGTGATCAGTGTCATGTCACACATAGCCACACCCCCCCCACAGTTAGAATCACTCCCTAGGACACACTTAACCCCTTCACTGCCCCCTAGTGGTTAACCCCTTCACTGCCAGTGTCATTTACACAGTAATCAATGCATTTGTATAGCACTGATTGCTGTATAAATGACAATGGTCCCAAAAATGTGTCAAAAATGTCTGATGTGTCCGCCATAATGTCGCAGTCCCGATAAAAATCGCAGATCGCCGCCATTACTAGTAAAAAATAAATGAAAAATAAAAATGCCATAAAACCATCCCCTATTTTGTAGACGCTATAACTTTTGCGCAAACCAATCAATAAACGCTTATTGCGATTTTTTTTTACCAAAAATATGTAGAAGAATACATATCGGCCTAAACTGAGAAAAAAATTTTTTTTTATATATATTTTTGGGGGATATTTATTATAGCAAAAAGTAAAAAAAAAAATGCGTTTTTTTTTTTCAAAATTTTTGTTTATAGCGCAAAAAATAAAAACCGCAGAGGTGATCAAATACCACCAAAAGAAAGCTCTATTTGTGGAAAGAAAAGGACATCAATTTTGTTTGGGAGCCACATCGCACGACCACGCAATTGTCAGTTAAAGCGACGCAGTGCCGAATTGCAAAAAGTGCTCTGGTCTTTGGCCAGCCAAATAGTCCGGGGCTTAAGTGGTTAAGGTGTTATGTGTCAAGTGTATTTCTCCCATCGTTCTATTGTTTCTGTCTGTCCGATCATCACTTGGAGATGAGATTAACCTTGTGTACACTTGAACTTGTTATGGAACTATTGTGAGATGTTATGTGTTTATACTTATGATAATGTGTAATGTACTCTGTGAGCTTGGTGCCAGACAGTCTGACCTGGAGTGGGAGCTCTGATTATTCACAACATTGTCTGAGTGGGCCCTGAGTCACCTAGGTGGCTAGTTGTTTAATTAACCTAATGTTTATAGTATATGTTGGCTGTTGTTTAGCTACAGTATGTTAATTATATCCCTGTTTACAGTTTGTATTGTTAGGATACTATGATCAGGAGCGGACTGTCCTCCTGTGGGGTATAAAGTATGTATCTGAGTTTCAATAAACAGTCATTGGTTTGAGTTTCGCTTTTTGAATTGAATTAAACATTTTAATAAAAAATTAACATTTTGATGATATTCTAATTTTATGAGATACACCTGTATACTATGGCATATTTAGACAGGAGCCAATTAACCTACCAACATGTGTTTGGAATGTGGGAGGAAACCACAGTACCTGGAGGAAACTCGCACAGTTACAGGGAGAACATGCAAACTCCAGGCAGGTAGTGCCACGTTTGGGATTCGAACCAACGAGCCTAGAGCTGCTAGGCGGTAGTGCCAGCCACAGTGGCATATTAATAAATATGGAATAATGTTTTATATATATTTGTTGAATTTATGTTCTTGGGAGCCGCCCTAGAAAGTCCCTAGTTTTTTGTTGCAATCATTCTCTTCACACTCTCAATGACATAATCACTGTGCTATACATAGCCTGTGCAGAGAGCAGAGCAGTGGAAGGGGCCCCCCAGGATCCACCTACTAGCTAGCTGTTAGGTAATTTGGACAGGGTATAAGCCCCAATCCTTACTAAATTTAATAGGTACGATGCCCGGCGGGTGTGGAGAGGTGACTTTTTGTACATCTTGCTGCATGTATGCGTTCCTTGATCATCCAATCGAGGGCGAATACTGCTGTGCAAAATGTAAGCACATTGTTTCCCTGTCAGCACTGAGAAGTCCCTCCATACTAAAGGAGAGCCAGGAACATACACGGCAGGTGCCGGCAGGGGCCAGCACAGAGGCGGATGGAGACAAAGAGGTGCAGGCACTAGCAAAGAGTAGATGGGTGACAGTCAGGAAGGGTAGAGGGGGAAGTGCCAGGGAGGCCGATCCAGGACTGGAGCATCCCAATAAGTACGCTCCATTGAGTGACATTGGTGAAACCAGTCAGGGACCAGCACTGCTGGAGCTGAGGGACACTTCTAGCTGCCGGGGGAAGAACTCCTGCAGTGAGAGTGGGGGGGCAGCGAAGGGAAAGGAAAGACAGATTCTGGTGGTAGGGGACTCAATTCTTAGAAGGACAGAGAGGGCAATCTGCAATCTGTAACAAAGACCTGAAGCGCCGAACAGTATGTTGTCTACCGGGCGCTCGGGTTCGGCACATCACGGATCTTGTGGACAGATTACTGGGAGGGGCTGGGGAAGACCCAGCTGTCATGGTGCACGTTGGCACCAATGACAAAGTCAGAGGCAGATGGAGTGTCCTAAAGAACGATTTTAGGGACTTAGGAACTAAATTGAGGAAAAGGACCTCCAAGGTAGTGTTCTCAGGAATACTACCGGTACAACGAGCTACACCAGAAAGGCAGAGGGAGATTAGGGAAGTAAACAAGTGGCTGAAGAGCTGGTGTAGTAAGGAAGGGATTGGGTTCCTGGAGGACTGGGCCGACTTCTCAGTCAATAACCGGTACTTTAGAAGGGACGGGCTGCACCTAAATGAGGAGGGTGCAGATCTGCTGGGAATGAAGATGGCCAAAAAGTTAGAGGGGTTTAAACTAAGCGATGGGGGGGGGGTCCAGAGGTAGAGATAGTCAGCACTGAAAATATTCCAGAGGGTAGTATTGGGGGCATTAGTGGTAGGTTGACCAAAGCACAAAAACACAAGGTAAGTATAGTAGCAAGTCCTAGTTGCAATCTCGAAACACCCAATACGAGGACAATATGCGACCGGTCTAAACTATGTGGCATGTTCACCAATGCCAGGAGCATGGCGGACAAGATGGGTGAACTAGAGATATTGTTTTACGAGGAGGATTTGGATTTTGTGGGAATTTCAGAGACCTGGTTCAACAGCTCTCATAATTGGCTGGCAAACATTCAAGGGTATACCCTTTACCTCAAGGATAGAGAGGGTAAAAAAAGGGGAGGGGTATGCCTATATATCAAGAATAATGTACAAGTGAATGTAAGAATTGACATCACTGAGGGAGCTAGGGAGGAGGTGGAATCCTTATGGGTAGAGCTCCAAAGGGATGAAGCTAAGGGGAAAATAATACTGGGAGTATGCTATAGGCCCCCTAACCTGAGGGAGGAAGTGGAGACAGATCTCCTATCACAATTTGGATTAGCAGCAAGGATGGGAAGTGTTATCATAATGGGGGATTTTAATTATCCAGACATAGACTGGGCGGAGGGAACCGCGCATTCAATTAAGGCTCGCCAGCTCCTTAAAGTCTTGCAGGACAATTTTATGGGTCAGATGGTAGACGCAACAACTAGAAATAAAACATTACTGGATCTACTGATTACCAACAATACAGACCTGATCACAGATGTGGAAATACGGGGCAATTTAGGTAACAGCGATCACAGGTCAATTAGTTTCAGTATAAATCACACAAATAGGAAACATAAACATAGTGGCTGTTCAGCTGCTTGTTTTTACAGGTGGTGGGAGCGGACCCCCCCTCCGGTGCTTCTGCCAGCTCTCCCGTGCGATCAGTGAATGAATCTGCCGGCCCTTTTTTACTATAGAGCTGACCGGGAACCAGATGGTCTCCGATTATCTCTATGACCTTCGGAGGCCAGGCATGACGTTACGTTACAATTTCCGACCAACTTTGTGTAACCGTGTATTGGAGCCAACATCCGTCAGAAAAAAAACAGGGATTTTGTTGTCGGAATGTGCGATCGTGTGTACGCGGCATAACTCCGAACAGGTAACTTGTAAAAAATGTTAAAGCGTCGCCTAAGGAGATTTTTAAGTACCAAAGTTTGGCGTCATTCCACGAGTGGGCGCAATTTTAAAGCATGACATGTTAGGTATCTATTTACTCGGCGTTACATCATATTTCACATTATGCAAAAAAAAGTCAGGCTAACTTTAGTGTTTTGTTTTGAATTGGTCTGGGTGGCAAATCCATTTCTAGTGTTGTGTGATCTCTTTTGATCAGGCTATAATGCATCTCTCTGGATGTGCTATTGATAAGTAGCTGTCTGCTGTAAAGAGCAAATCAATGGAACAATGATTGGTAAGAAGAAGATCTGATCACATTTTCAGAGCCATTGATGGAGACAACTTTTTTTTTCTTACAACATCTCAAACTTAGAATTTTAAAGTGATCATGAAGTTTGGTGGTGAAGTAGTGTTGACTGCACTTGGAGTTACACTTTTGTTTACTGGAACAAGACAATCATTAGTGAAAGATTTGATTTGCTATTTGCACACATTCGGTGACAGTTTAACAAATTCCTCGTCGGTGTAGTATTTGAACCTGGAAGCTGGAGTACTCACCGGTGATTCCCCCGGCCACGTGGATACCCATTGTGACACCGATTCCAAAGGACAGGTTAATGCTCAGGTATTGTCCGTATTCCTTCTTTCCCAGAACCACCTGGGCCACTGAGCCCAAACCAAACAGCTGCAGGGAAAAAGAACCTGGTTAGTAATGTTACACGGAACATTTTATCCTGCTGGCATTAAATATCATTGATTAGAAAATAATCTGTGTCAAGTTCACCATAAAAGTCTTGCTTACATCAGGGTCCTCATCAGAAGCCCCCTCCCGACATAAGGGTCCCCATCATATTCCCCGCTTATATTATTGTCCCCATCAGAGTTCCCCTTTACATTAAAGTCCCTATTAGAGTCTGCCTTACATTGGGGTACCAATCAGGGTCCCCCTTGCATCTATGTCTCCATCAGTGTCCCTAATGTGTACATTGTATTTTTTACAAACATTTTCGGGTCAAAAAAAGTCCCCATTGCAGCACCCCTTACATCAGAGCCCCCCTAAACATCAAGGAGTCCATCAGAGTCCTTATTACATCAGAGTCTTCATCAGGTTCACCATCAGGGTTCTCCATCAGTTAGAGTCCCCCTCTGCGTGTCTATCAGAGTCCCCCCTAACATTAGTGTCTCTGCTGTGCACATTCTATAGCAGGGGTCTCCAAACTATGGTGTGACATATGGCCTTCCAGTTGTTCAGGAACTACAATTCCCATTCATGTCTGTGAATGTCGGAGTTTTGCAATGCCTTATGGGATGTGTAGTTCTGCAACAGCTGGAGGCCCGTACTTTGAAGAACCCTGTTGTATAGTTTACAAATATTTTTGGGTTGAAAAAGTCCCCATCGCAGTACCCTTTACATCAGAGTCCCCCCTAAACATCAAGTTCTCCATCAGATTCCTCCTTACATCAGAGTCTTCATCAGGTTCACCATCGATGTTCCCCATCCATCAGAGTCCCCCCTTACATCAGTGTCCCTTTGGTTAGATAATAATAGGTATAAGCAAAATGCACTGATTTAGCAACTTATAAATGCAGTGATGTAACTAACAAACCATCTAGAGTTGTAAACTTTTGGTCTAAACCAGAGGTCTCCAAACTTTTCAGTATGAGTACTACATTGTATATTTTACAAATATTTGTGGGTCAAAAAAAGCCCCCCCCTCACAGTACCCCTTACTTCAGAGTCCTCCTAAACATCAAGGTCCTCTTTAGATTCCATCTTACGTCAGAATCTTCATCAGATTTGCCATCAGAGTTCCCCTTCCATAAGGGCCCCCAACGGAGTCCCCACTTACATCAGTGTGCCCTTCAAAGTTCCCCTTATATCAGTGTCCCCATCAGAGTCCCCCTTACATCATAGTCTTCATCAGACTCCCCGCTTACATTGTTGTCTTCATCAGAGACCCCCTTACATTAGTGTTCCAATCAGAGTCTGCATTACCTTATTGATTTCATCAGAGTCCCCCCTTACATCAGAGTCTCCATCAGAGGCCTAACTTATATCAGGGTCCTCATCAGGGTCTCCCATTACATCATGGTCCCCATCAGAATCCTCACTTATAGCAGAGTCTCCATCAGAGTCTCAGTTACATCAGTGTCCCAATCAGAGTCTCCCCTACAGAGTTCCCCTGTACATTAGGGTCCCCATCAGAATCCTCACTTACATCAAGGTCCTCATCAGAGTCCCCCCGTACATCATGGTCCCCATCAGAGTCCTCACTTATATCAGAGCCTCAGTTACATTAGTGTCCCAATCAGAGTCTCCCCTACATTGTTGTCTCCATCAGAGTCCCCCCTGTACATTAGGGTCCCCATCAGAATCCTCACTTACATCAGGGTTCTCATCAGAGTCCCCTCTTACATCATGGTCTCCATTAGAGTCCTCACTTATATCAGACTCCTCATCAGGGTCCTCCATTAAATCATGGTCCCAATCAGAATCCTCACTTATATCAGAGTCTCTCTCAGAGTCTCCCTTCCATCACTGTCTCCATCAGAGTCTCCCTTACATCATTGTCGCCATCAGAGTATTCCCTTACATAATGTTCACTATCACAATCCTCACTTACATCAGTGTTTCCAATCAGGGTCTCATTACATTATTGACTTCATCAGAGTCCCCGCTTACCCCCCTTACAGAACACTGATACAATGCTGGGAAACTAAACTGTATCAGTGTTCCGTCCATCATGGACGAGGAGGAGGCAGGGCTTTGTTACAATGGGTGGCTGCCAAACAGACTGCAGGACACAGCGGGAGACACCCGCTGTTTTAGTTATCAAAGGTACAGCTGAAGATGGGCACAGTGAGGCTGCAGATGGGCACAGTGAGGCTGCAAATTGGGCACAGTGAGGCTGCAGATGGGCACAGTGAGGCTGCAAATGGGCACAGTGGGGCTGCAAATGGGCACAGTGAGGCTGCAGATGTGTACAATGAGGCTGCAGATGGGCACAGTGAGGCTGCAAATGGGCACAGTGAGGCTGCAGATGTGTACAATGAGGCTGCAGATGGGCACAGTGAGGCTGCAGATGGGCACAGTGAGGCTGCAGATGTGTACAATGAGGCTGCAGATGTGTACAATGAGGCTGCAGATGGGCACAGTGAGGCTGCAGATGTGTACAATGAGGCTGCAGATGTGTACAATGAGGCTGTAGATGGGCACAGTGAGGCTGCAGATGGGCATTGTTTACCCAGTAGCTGCTGCATTTCCCACCCTAGGCTTATACTCGAGTCAATAAGTATATACGGTAAATAGATTAAAACAAGTTTCGTAAACAAACAAGAATTTTGCTTTTTGACCAGTGTTAATTTTGACGTCAAATTTCAATTTAGTTTTAGTCATATTCTTTTGACTAAAATCTCATTTTAGTTTTAGTTGTATTTTAGTCATCTGAATTAAAACTGAATTTTTTTTTTTCCGTTTTCGTGACTGAAAACATGAAGCTGATGAAAACTATGACGAAAATATTTTCGTCAACAAAATGAACATCGTTATGATGTTCGTTAGCAAACTAATTGTTGTCGAATTAGGTCTTGGATCTACTTGAAAACTCTTTGTTTTGCACTGACGTTTAATCGGCAATGGCTACGCCAATTTAAAAGCCAGGTCTAGATCTAATGTAACACAAGCGTTAAGTACCATTGGCGGTCACACGCTTGTTGACATTTTCCGCCTGACAAGGCACAGGAGGTCGCCATGATACAGAGCGGAGGTTATAAGAAGCATCAGCAAACACACAAACAGTACCACTCAGGGAGCCCAACAGGCTCAGAATGTTGTCAGCTAATGAAGAAAAATGTCAGGAAATTGTCCGTCTCGGGAAAAGGTTAATGATTTCAATCATAGGAGATAACCATGGCTCTGAACACATCATATGTAAGATTTGCACTTTTGCAGCACAGACAGAGATCCAAAATACACGGCCATGCTGCTGGATTTATGAAGGCTTTGCTGCTACAGTGCCTTGAAAAAGTATTCATACCCCTTGACATTTTCCACATTTTGTCATGTCATAACCAAAAACATTTATGTATTTTATTGGGATTTTATGTGATAGACCAACACAAAGCGACACATAATTGTGAAGTGGAAGTAAAATGATAAATGGTTTTACAAATAAATATGTGAAAAGTGTGGCGTGCATTTGTATTCAGCCCCCTTTACTCTGATATCCCTTCCTAAAATCTGGTGGAACCAATTGCCTTCAGAAGTCACCTAATTAGTAAATAGAGTCCACCTGTGTGTAATTGAATCTCAGTATAAATACAGCTGTTCTGTGAAGCCCTCATAGGTTTGCTAGAGAACCTTAATGAACAAACCACATCATGAAGGCCAAGGAGCACACCAGACAGGTCAGGGATAAAGTTGTGGAGAAGTTTAAAGCAGGGTTAGGTTATAAAGAAATATCCCAAGCTTTGAACTTCTCACAAAGCTCTGTTCAATCCATCATCCGAAAATGGAAAGAGTATGGCACAACTGCAAACCTACCAAGATATGGCCGTCCACCTAAACTGACAGGCCAGGCAAGGAGAGCATTAATCAGAGAAGCAGCCAAGAGGTCCATGGTAACTCTGGAGGAGCTGCAGAGATCCACAGCTCAGGTGGGAGAATCTGTCCACAGGACAACTATTAGTCGTGCTCTCCACAAATCTGACCTTTATGGAAGAGTGACAAGAAGAAAGCTATGGTTGAAAGAAAGCCATAAAAAGTCCTGTTTGCAGTTTGTGAGCAGCCATGTGGAGGACACAGCAAACATGTGGAAGACGGTGCTCTGGTCAGATGAGACCAAAATTTTACTTTTTGGCCTAAAAGAAAAACACTATGTGTGGCAGAAAACTAACACTGCACATCACCCTGAATACACCATCCCCACCGTGAAACATGGTGGTGGCAGCATCATATTGTGAGGATGCTTTTCTTCAGCAGGGACAGGGAAGCTGGTCAGAGTTGATGGGAAGATGGATGGAGCCAAATACTGGACAATCTTAGAAGAAATCCTGTTAGAGTCTGCAAAAGACTTGAGACTGGGGCGGAGGTTCACCTTCCAGCAGGACAACGACCCTAAACATACAGCCAGAGCTACAATGGAATGGTTTCGATCAAAGCATATTCATGTGTTAGAATGGTCCAGTCAAAGTCCAGACCTAAATCCAATTGAGAATCTGTGGCAAGACTTGCAAATCGCTGTTCACAGATGCTCTCCATCCAATCTGACAGAGCTTGAGATATTTTGCAAAGAAGAATGGGCAAAAATGTCCCTCTCTAGATGTGCAAAGCTGGTAGAGACATCCCCAAAAAGACTTGCATCTGTAATTGCAGTGAAAGGCGGTTCTACAAAGTATTGACTCAGGGGGCACCATACAAATGTACACCACACTTTTCACATATTTATTTGTAAAAAAATGTGAAAACCATTTATCATTTTCCTTCCACTCCACAATTATGTGCCACTTTGTGTTGGTCTATCACATAAAATCCCAATAAAATACATTTACATTTTTGGTGGTAACATGACAAAATGTGGAAAATTTCAAGGGGTGTGAATACTTTTTCAAGGCACTGTACATAGTAAATGAAAGTGTACCAATCAGGGTCCACTCACACTTCTGCGTTGTGGCAACGTGAGCTAAAATGCACATTGCCTGGCAATGCACCTGCTCTATTTACAGTGCATTGCGGTGTCGTTCGTTGTGAATGGCACCCTATGCACTATACAGTAGAGTGCAATGCACCGCACCACAACACACAAACTGTGCATTGTGGTGTGCTACACTGCTAAAAAGGGGTCATGTATTTTTTTTTTCTATATCCGTTGTGGTATGTTGGCCGTCCATTCATAATGTAACGGCTGCTTTAAGGCAGTGCACATCAATGCATGCTGCAACGTGCATTAATGCACCACAATGAAATGCTTTAGTGTGAATAGGCCCCCAATATTTATTATACTGTTTTTTTAAAGACCTTGGTTCAGGATTGGCTTTAAAGTGGACCTGTGTGAGAAAAGTAAATAAATCTGCTTGCATTACATAAAGCCCAGTGTCTGGTTAGTGAATAATTATGCTTGCACTGTACTAAGTCCCTGTATCTGGATAGTGAATAAGCCGGTTTGCACCGTACAAAGTCCCCAAATCTGGATAGTGAAAAAAACCTATGTAAAGATAAAAAATCTATCAAGTGAAAATTGCAACATATATAAATATTTACATATAAATGCTCAAAATGAAAATCAATAAAGATTTCATATAGGTGCTCAGAAAATCAATCCAAATAATCAAAAAAGCACTCAGTGCAAAGTCCATAAAAAATGAATGTGCCATCTAAATTCCAGTGATCCGGCAAAGTAAATGACACTCTTCACCCAGGTGTGCACCGCCACTCACAAGCTGCTTACCGGATTATAAGACCTCAAAGAGGGAGGCCTGGCTGAGCTTTGGGAGAGAGCCCGCAGGGATGGATGATGACCCCGGGTGTCAGATGGAACTCATCCCACTGGTCGTTACAATCCACATGGTATATAAAGCTCAATAATGAGCAAGAGGAAGATAGTATCTTATAGTGTAGTAGTTAATAAAATCCAGTGTTTATTAAAGTTAAAACTACTTACAAGCATAGGCAGATAAATCCGATAAAAACACAAGTAGTCCCCGATAAATGTCCCAGCGGGCGTGATGATGTCACCAATGTAGCTCCACCTCACACGATTTGTCCTTTTGGACATCATCACTGGGGAAACGGAATGAGTAAGTTGTTTTAACTTTAATAAACGCTGGATTTTATTAACTACTACACTTTAAGATACTTTCTTCCTCTTGCCCATAATTGAGCTTTGTATACTCAGGTGCTAAGTATGGCTCTACACAGCCTGACAAGGGGGGGGGGGGGGGACTATGAATTTAGAGGGCTCCCCATGACCTCCCTCTGTAGCAGCTGGTGGTGTCAACTGTGACAATACGTTTATATTGATGCTAATATAATCAATGTCTAAATCAGCCTTTTTCAACCGTTTTATCCCAGAGGAACCCTTGAAATAATTTTCAGGTTTCAGGGTAACCCTATTATGATTATTCAACCAAGTCATTGGGAAAATGACCCTTTACATTGCCCTTTACATTGGTGGTGGTAAGTGGGGAAAAATACCCCCCACACCCACTTACAGGGTGGCCAGAATGACACCCTCGCAGTCATGCCGCTAGCTTTACCAAGTGGCATTGGACCTAGAACCATGCAGGAAACCCTAAATGGGAGGTCATGGGAGGTTGCAGCTCAAGGAACCCCTAGCCACCCCTTGAGGAACCCTTGGGCTTCACAGAACCCTGGTCTAAATCAAGGACAGTCAGCATAATCAGTACACAACAAGGGACCAGAGCTGTAAATAAAAGTTCTAGTTGCATTAGCAATAATAAAATAATAATAATCATCATCATGACAACTTACATTCTGAGTCTGACCAATATGTAAAAGCTCGGGCACACAATTATTCTAAAACCCTAATACAAACCTTTCTCAACTATGTCTTCTTCATCTGTCTTATCAGGTTTTACCATACACAGGGCTGGTGCACCCTAGGCGAAACCTCATTTTGTCGCCCCCCCCCCCATTGACTCCACCCCAGACTTTCCCCATCCCATGTAAACCCCACCTTTTACTGAAGCGTCTATCAAATGCAGCCTCACCAGCGCCCATCAAATGCAGCCTCACCAGCGCCCATCAAATGCAGCTTTACCAGCACCCATCAATGCAGCCTCAACAGCTTCCATCAAATGCTGCCTCACCAGCGCTCATAAAATGCAGCCTACCAGCGCCCATCAATGCAGCCTACCAGTGCCCATCGATTCATGTTTACTTGCTTCCATTCATTCAGGAGTCGGTACACAGATACAGTCCTCCACCGCCGCTGCGCCTCCATCAATATGTGCGAACGGAGCGGTGGCTGCCTGCTGATGCTGATGCTTAGTTGCTTGCTGCAGAGAGAAGGAACACAGTGGCCAGGTGCCCTAGGCAGCAAGGCACCCTAGGCGGCTGCCTAGTTTGCCTAGTGGTAGCACCGGCCCTGACCATACAGGGTTCATTCATACAGGGTTCATTCAGTCCACAGCAGAAGTTCACAGGGCAGTAAATCTATACTGCTAACATACTGCACAGAGAGGGATCTGTGACTAGCAAGATACTGACATCTGACTTCAGCCCTTCTATACTGGAAACTTCACATTCTCGCTAGGTAGATGACCTTAGCTACCCCGGCTCACCCTATCCACCCACCTTTGGGTGGAGACCTGAGCTGCAGTCAGCTTCCTTAACAAAATCCTTGTGCACAGCTGTACAGTTGGTGCTGGTTACCACCAAAACATAGACCTAGGGTTGGAAGCTTCATCCCACCCAAAACTTTACAAAGCCTCCAGGCTCCAGGACCCAGAACAGAACTTGCCCTGAGAAAACTGAAAATTCAGTTTCCTACCTACTGGATATAAATGCTGGATCCATATCTCTCCTGAGCCTATGGCTCCTCACCTGCAAAATGGCACGCTAATTGCTTTTTTTTTTTTCACAACACGGGCATGTTACAGTTCGTAAATATATAGTATGTAGAGGGAGATTGAGCTAGATTAGGCAGGCAGGTTAGTTAGTAGCGTGCAGGCAGTGTATTTAATATATAGATATATATAGATATATATCTATATATCTATATATATAGATATATAGATATATATATATACAGTATATATATATATATATATATATTCTGCAGCATTAAGTGTAGACTAGATATTCAGTGTAGACTCTATATTCAGTCAATGCAGGCAATGTAGTATATAGAGCACAGTGTATTGAAGTGGTTAAGGGGAGCCCTGTGCCGAAATGTAAAAAAAAAATGATGTGGGGTACCCCCCAAAATCCATACCAGGCCCTTCAGGTCTGGTATGTATTTTAACCACTTGACAACTGGGCACTTAAACCCCCTTCCTAACCAGACCAATTTTCAGCTTTTGGCGCTCTCACATTTTGAATGACAATTACTCAGTCATGCAACACTGTATCTATATGAAATTTTTGTCCTTTTTTTCACACATATGGAGCTTTCTTTTGGTAGTATTTAATCACCACTGGGTTCTTTATTTTTTGCGCTATAAAAGAAAAAAGACAGAAAAATCTGTAAAAAAATACATTTTTCTTCATTTCTGTTATAATATTTTGCAAATTAGTAATTTTTCTTCATATATTTTGGCCAAAATTTATACCGCTACATATCTTTGGTAAAAATAACCCAAATCAGTGGATATTATTTGGTCTTTGTGAAAGTTATAGCGTCCACAAGCTATGGTGCGAATATCTGAAAATTGATCACGCCTGAAGTACTGACGGCCTAATTTCTTGAGACCCTAACATGCCAGAAAAGTACAAATACCCCCCAAATGACCCCTTTTGGAAAGAAGACATTCCAAGGTATTTAGAAAGATGCATGGTGAGTTTTTTGAAGTTGTCATTTTTTCCCACAATTCTTTGCAAATCAAGGTTTTTTTTTTTACTTTTTTTTTTCCACAAAATTGTCATATTAGCAGGTTATTTCTCACACACAGCATATGCATACCACAAATTACACCCCAAAACACATTCTGCTATTACTCCCGAGTACGGCGATACCACATGTGAGAGACTTTTACACAGCGTGGCCACATACAGAGGCCCAACATGCAGGGAGCACCTTCAGGCGTTCTGGAGTGCCCAGGCAATTCTGACATTTCTCTCCTACATGTAAAAATCATTATTTATTAGCTAGAAAATTACATAGAACCCCAAAACAATATATATGTTTTTTTAGCAAAGACCCTAGAGAATACAATGGCGGTCGTTGCAACTTTTTATCTCGCACGGTATTTGCGCAGATTTTTTTTTTTGGAAAAAACTGTTTTGTGCTTTACAAAAACTGAAACAGTAAAGTTAGCCCAATGTTTTTGCATAATGTGAAAGATGAAGTTACGCCGAGTAAATAGATACCCAACATGTCACCTTTCAAAATTGCACACGCTTGTGGAATGGCGCCAAACTTTGCAACTCAAAAATCCCCATAGGCGACGCTTAAAAATTTTTTACTGGTTACATGTTTTGAGTTACAGAGGAGGTCTAGGGCCACAATTATTGCTCTCGCTCTACCGATCGCAGCGATATCTCACATGTGTGGTTTGAACACCGTTTTCATATGTGGGCGGGACTTACATATGCGTTCACTTCTGCATGCGAGCACACAGGGACAGGGGTGCTTTAAAATTTTTTTTTTTTTTTTTTTTATTGTTCATTTTACTTTATTTATTTTAGTTTGATGCTTTTTTCCAAAAAAAAAAAATTTTGATCACTTTTATTCCTAAACATCCTTGTAATAGGAATATGGCATGACAGGTCCTCTTTACAGTGAGATATGGGGTCAATAAGACCCCACATCTCACCTCTAGGCTGGGAAGCCTGAAATTAAAAAAAAAACAAATAACGATCCTGGCTTCGATCGTAGCGGTGAGTCGGTAGAAGCACGGGAGGGGGGGACATCCCCTCTCGCCTCCCGTAAGAACGATCAAGCAGTGGAACAGCCACTATGATCATTCTTATGGTGTAGGGAATCGCCGGCTGAAAAAGCTGATATCTGAATGATGCCTGTAGCTGCAGGCATCATTCAGATATCCCCGCACAAAGTCAAGGACGTTGTATGATGGCCGGCGGGCGGGAAGTGGTCAAGACCTCCTGCTTTCAAGCTCTCTCATCTCCTCCTCCCATGCTCGTCTCCAGGATTTCTCCAGAGCCTCTCCCATCCTCTGGAACTCGCTACCTCCATCTATCCGGCTAGCCCCTACTCTTGCTACCTTCAGGCAATCCCTGAAAACTCATCTCTTCAGGAAAGCCTATCACGTCTCCAACTAATCTCCTACCACTTCCACCAGCTCATTCCCCACAGTTACAACCTTTTGTACCACCTGCCCCACCCTATTAGATTGTAAGCTCTTCTGAGCAGGGCCTTCTTAATCCTATTGTATTGTATTGTATTATATTATAACTGTATTGTCTCCCTTTTATATTGTAAAGTGCTGCGTAAACTGTTGGCGCTATATAAATCCTGAATAATAATAATAATAATAATAAAAACGCATTTTTTTTTTTTAACACAAAGTTGTCCATTTATACAATATTTCTACCACATAACATGTACATACCAAAAATGACACCCCAAAATAGATTCTCCTACTCCTCCTGAGTACGGAGATACCACATGTGTGAGACTTCCACAGCCTGTCCACATACAGAGGCCGAGTACAGCCGAGCATGGCTCAGCATGGCAGGGTATGGCTGGGTATTGCGGAGTATGGCGGGGTATTGCGGAGTATTGCGGAGTATGGCGGGGTATTGCGGAGTATGGCGGGGTATTACGGAATATGGCGGGGTATTGCGGAGTATTGCGGAGTATGGCGGGGTATTGCGGGGTATTGCGGAGTATGGCGGGGTATTGCGGAGTATTGCGGAGTATGGCGGGGTATTGCGGAGTATGGCGGGGTATTGCGGAGTATTGCGAAGTATGGCGGGGTATTGCGGAGTATTGCGGAGTATGGCGGGGTATTGCGGAGTATGGCGGGGTATTGCGGAGTATGGCAGGGTATTGCGGAGTATGGCGGGGTACTGCAGAGTATGGCGGGGTATTGCGGAGTATGGCGGGGTATTGCGGGGTATGGCGGGGTATTGCGGGGTATGGCGGAGTATGGCGGGGTATGGGGGGTATTGCGGGGTATGGCGGGGTATTGCGGGGTATGACGGGGTATGGCGGAGTATGGCGGGGTATGGCGGAGTATGGCGGGGTATGGCGGAGTATGGCGGGGTATGGCGGGGTATGGCGGAGTATGGCGGGGTATGGCGGAGTATGGCGGAGTATGCCGGGGTATGGCGGAGTATGGCGGGGTATGGCGGAGTATGGCGGGGTATGGCGGGGTATGGCGGAGTATGGCGGGGTATGGCGGAGTATGGCGGGGTATGGCAGAGTATTGCGGGGTAATGCGGGGTATTGCAGGGTAATGTGGGGCTTTGCAGAGTATTGTGGGGGTATTGCATAGTAATGTGGGTATTCCAGGGTAATGTGGGGCTTTGCAGAGTATTGCACAGCATTGCAGAGTAGTAGGGATGGCTGAGCATGGATGGATGGATGGCTGGATGTCACTGTGCAGCGCTGTGGGCACTACACATCCAGCCCACAGCGCTGCAGCCATCCATCCATCCCCCTCTCCGCTCACAGTGTACCGATCGGTACACAGGAGGGGAGGAGAGGAACCGGCGTCATCAGATGACGCCGGTCTGTTTACACGTGATTGCGCCGTCATTTGACGGCGCGATCACATGGTAAACGGCCGCGATCAGTGGCCATTTACCGGGATCCGTGATCGCCGGGTCCTCCGGACCCGGCGGTCACGGATGTGTTCGGGTGCGCGCCCCAGGGGGCGCGCAAGAGGGGAATTCTGGGAGGACGTCATAGTACGCCCTCCCAGAGTTAAGCAACCGCCCTGCAGCCGTCATTCGGCTATGGGCCGGTTGTTAAGTGGTTAAGGGGAATCCCACACCAAAATGAAAAAAAAAAAAATGGCGTGGGGGTTCCCCCAAAATCCATACCAGACGCTTAATTGAGCATGCAACCTGGCAGGTCAGGATAGGGGGGTGATGAGCAAGCGCCCCCCCCCCCCCCCAAACCATACCAGACCACATGCCCTCAACATGAGAAGGGTGCTTCAACAAGAGCCTCATCCCCACAACCCTTGCCCGGTGGTTGTGGGGGTCTGTGGGCGGGGTGCTTATTGAAATCTGGAAGCCCCCCATTAACAAGCTGTCACAGCCAAGAGATAGCAGTCGGCTTTTTTTTTTTTTTAATAAAGGAATTGTCAAAAACTGTCCCCTGTCATTTTTTTTACACTTTTTTGGTGAATGGGTAGGGGTACAATGTACCCTATACCCATTCACATGGGGGGGCTGGGATCTGGGGGCCCCCTTGTTAAAAGGGGCTTCCAGATTCCGATAAGCCCCCCGCCCACAGACATCCACAACCACTGGGCAAGGGTTGTGAGGATGAGGTCTTGTCCCCATCAACATGGGGACAAGGTGCTTTGGGGGGGACCCCCATGCTGAGGGCATGTGGCCTGGTATGGTTCAGGGGGGCGCTCGCTCATCCCCCCTTTCCTGCTGAACCCCTTGCTTGCTCGGATAAGGGTCTGGTATCGTTTTTGGGGGGGACCCCCACGCCATTTTATTTTATTTTGGTGCGGGATTCCCCTTAAAATCCATACTAGACCTGAAAGGGCCTGGTATGGATTGGGGGGACCCCGCGTCATTTTCTTAAATTTTGGCGTGGCGTTCCCCTTAATATCCATACCAGACCCGTAGGGCCTGTTATGGAGTGGGGGGGGGGAGCATGCAATTTTTTCATGGATTCTTCATCTATTTTGACAGGAGCCGACAATACATTGCAGCCGCGATCAATTTTAAATGACATTTTTTCCTTTAGAAATGTCATTTTGCGGCAGGACTGTAATAAACATCGCAAAGATACGCTACTTTCCAGGCAGACTAAGAAGGCACAATACACTACTTTACAGGCACGATATTTAAAGGAATATTTAATTTTTATTGTTTCACTTTAAGCATTCTTAAAATCACTGCTCCTGAAAAACGGTCGTTTTTAAAACTTTTTTTTTAAATAATACATGTCCCCTGGGGCAGGACCAGGGTTCCCAAACACTTTTTATGGCAATAACTTGCAAATAAGCCTTTAACAGATTGCTGCCCGCCGGCCGTCATATAACGGCCAGACGGCGCGGCTCTCGTTCTGGGCGGGCGTCATATGACGTCCGTCCATTTAAACAGGGAATGCGCGCGATCGTGTGCGCGTATACCTGTACCTTCGGTGGCGGCGTGTCACGCAGACACCGCTCTCCACCGAGGGGGGCCAACAGCCATTGGGCATGGCTGTTTACCACGTGATCGGCCGTGATGAAGACAAAATGTACGGTCTTTTTTTATTTATAGCACAAAGAATAAAAAAACCCACTAGTGATTAAATACCACCAAAAGAAAGCTCTATTTGTGTGAAAAAAAGACGCAAGTTTCATATGGGTACAGTGTTGCATGACTGAGTAATTGTCATTCAAACTGTGAGAGCGCTGAAAGCTGAAAATTGGTCTGGGCAGGAAGGGGGTGTAAGTGCACTGTATTGAGGTGGTTAAAATTAACACTTTTGATTTTTCATGTTCGTGTCCCATAAACTTTAACGGTGTTCGCACAAATTTTTTGCCTGTTCGCATGCTCTGGTGCGAACCGAACTGGGGGGGGGGTGTTCGGCTTTTCCCAATTAGGGACGGTGAATAGCGGTGAGGAGAGGTTCCAGATGAGTAGGGAATGGATAGGGACATGCCATCTTTCCTGGAAGCCTCCTCTTATTGGCAGACCAACCAGGCTGTATTTGCACCCTAAAGAAAGATGCTGTCGGCACATCTGAGACTTGCTCTGCTACACATTGCTATTACATCCGGTGAGTGTTCCCAGTCGGGTGCCTTCCCGCTTGCTGTGAACTTTAACGTTAATACAAGTTCTGTCTCTACAACTGGACTTTAAGTGTTTAATGCCGCCACACCACGCTGCACCTCCCCCACATACTATTTCCTCCACATGATATAGTATAACGCACAGTATAAATATACTACAAACCGGGGACGTGCAGTCAGGGGAGGCAGGGGAGCCAGAGCCTCACCTGCCATGAAAATTAAAAAAAAAAGAAAAATCGAGCTTCGAGGGCCATAGCTTGGCGACCAAAATTAGGGCTCCTACGGCTCCTACGGTCTTGCGGTTGTCCTACAGACCTATGGTTCCGGAGATACAGGGCTCTCTGCACAGCCTGTCAGCAGCTACATACAGAACAGCCAGTTTAAAAACAAGCTAACACACTCTGTTTGCAGCAGACTGTGAGGATGAGTTCACAGTTCCTCTCCTCACTTCTTATCAGAGGCACTGAGCTCAATGGACAGCTTGGAGTCTTGGACCAGTGGTGAAGTACCATTGGCCCAAGCTGTCCAATAAAAATGCTGCAGTGGAAGCACGCCTCTCACTGCAGTGTCATAGAAGGGGGCATGTGTCTAAAAGACACATGCTCCCTCCCAGCCCAGCCCTCTTAACTAGAAGAAAAAAACATGGGTTTATGGATATAAGATTTACCCACAATCCCATGTTTTTTCACACAGTTAAGAGGGAGAATGAGAATCTGCTGCTGCTGCTGAAAAGGTACAAGCTAAATCATATATTATTATGCTATATGTTAAAAGATAATAATGTCGTATTTATCTATTTACTGTGAAATTACTAGTTGGACGTTATAACTTCAAACTTCAGTAATTTGTCCGTTAAGCCACCCGCTTGAGTACAGTTTTTGAAAATATAGTAAATTACCTTAAAAACAATATATAATAATTATTTGTATATTACTTACTTATGGTAATTAACCCCTTGCCACCCAGGCCAATTCTGACACTTCTCTCCTACATGTGAAAATCATCATTTTTTGTGCTAGAAAATTAATCAGACCCCCCAAACATTATATATATATATATATATATATATATATATATATATATATATATATATATATTTTAGCAGACACCCTAGAGAATAAAAAGGTGGACGTTGCAACTTTTTATGTCACACGGTATTTGCTCAGCAATTTTTCAAACAAGTATTTGAAACTATTTCATGAATAAAAAAAGAAAAAAAAAAAAACAGTAAAGGTAGCCCGATTTTTTTATATAATGTGAAATATGATGTTACGCGGGGAGAAAATAGATACCTAACATGTCACACTTTAAAATTGCACACACTCATGGAATGGCGTCAAACTTCAGTACTTAAAAATCTCCATAGGCAACGCTGTAAATTTTTTTACAGGTTACATGTTTAGAGTTACAGAGGAGGTCTGGTGTTAGAATTATTGCTCTCGCTCTGACGTTCGCGGCGTATGTAACCTGTGTGTATCTGGCTCTGATACTAGCCAGTGCCTCACCAGCCACTGATCTCACAGCACATCCCTACTACAAACCACAAATTTCCCATCCTGCTCCTTCAAATTTTCTCACCACTGTGGTTGGAAACGAACATTAATTTGACCCCATTAATCATTAGAAAAATCAAATAAACATTCTTTAAATGAAAAATGTCAAATTAAGTACCACTGGTGTGTTGCCAGCTTAAAGCGGAGCTCCACCCAAAAGGGAAAAATCCGCTTGATTGCCCCCCCTCTCCGCTGCAACATTTGGCACCTTTCGGGTTTTTGACAGGTATCCGTTCCCACTTCCTGGAGACCTGGTCACGACTTTAATTTTTTTGGTGGGGGGCTGGAGCTCCTCTTTAAGATCACTTCTCGGCAGAATGGCACATTGCATAGTGTTTATGTTTACAGCCCGGCATGCTGTCGTATGTCAGATGATCTTTCTTAAAAAACATTTATCTACGTGAGACAGTCTGCAATAATACAGAGTCTACATGTACAGGTTAATTAATAACAGCTACAGCTAAACACTTCACCCAACGTAGATGGTTCTTATCATCATCAACATGCTTCCTATACAGTAAGGACAGTAAGCAGACTGAGGAAGGACATAGATGGTGCGATTTTCTTTCCTACAACCACGGGTTTGATTACCCCATCAACACAGTCAGTGTTGATGGGGGAAATCCTCCCATGGAGCTATTGTGTTCTCCTAGTGGTGGGCCACCCCAGCGGGGAGAACACAGTCGGCATCCCTGCTGAACCAGACGAGATACGAACCATCTATGGCCGGCCTAAAGCTACCCATACATTCGTTTTTCTCGAACAGTAAACTGTGACCCAGTTCTGAGATGTACACAGCTCTGCCTCATGGCACATCTTTGCTTTGCGGGGCAGGTGACCTGAATATACTCTGCTGCCATTGAGTAACACTTTGAGGTCTTGTCCCTCAGCCTATCATTGGACAGTGAAAGGAGAAGCAGTGGACTGATGAGCTCATCTTTCTGTCATCCTTCTCTCTCCTCCTATCATCATGCTCCTTGCAAGCAAGTTATGGCTGTTGCTTCTTCCTCTCAAAGTTTGAGCTCTGCTGTAGAAGAACTGCGTGAGGTTGATGCCAGCTCAAATTCAAGTACCTACAGTACATTGCTTGTATTTAGATGAAAAATTAATTTAACAATGTATTAATGATTACAGAACTGCATTCTTTTGTGTCATTTACAGTATCTCACAAAAGTGAGTACACCCCTCACATTTTTGTAAATATTGTATTATTATAATAATAATAATTATATTATATTATTATACCTTTTCATGTGACACTGAAGAAATGACACTTTGCTACAATGTAAAGTAGTGAGTGTACAGCTTGTATAACAGTGTAAATTTGCTGTCCCCTCAAAATAACTTAACACACAGCCATTAATGTCTAAACCGCTGGCAACAAAAGTAAGTACACCCCTAAGTGAAAACTTCCAAATTGGGCCCAAAGTGTCAATATTTTTTGTGGCCACCATTATTTTCCAGCACTGCCTTAACCCTCTTGGGCATGGAGTTCACCAGAGCTTCACAGGTTGTCACTGGAGTCCTCTTCCACTCCTCCATGATGACATCACAGAGCTGGTGGATGTTAGAGACCTTGCACTCCTCCACCTTCCGTTTGAGGATGCCCCACAGATGCTCAATAGGGTTTAGGTCTGGAGACATTCTTGGCCAGTCCATCACCTTTACCCTCAGCTTCTTTAGCAAGGCTAAAGTCATGGTCGTCTTGGAGGTGTGTTTGGGGTCGTTATCATGTTGGAATATTGCCCTGCGGCCCAGTCTCCGAAGAGAGGCGATTGTGTTCTGCTTCAGTATGTCACAGTACACGCTGGCATTCATGCTTCCCTCAATGAACTATATCTCCTCAGTGCCGGCAGCACTCATGCAGCCCCAGACCATGACACTTCCACCACCATACTTGACTGTAGGCAAGACACACATGTTTTAAGACCTAAACCCTATTGAGCATCTGTGGGGCATCCTCAAATGGAAGATGGAGGAGTGCAAGGTCTCTAACACCCACCAGCTCTGTGATGTCGTCATGAAGGAGTGGAAGAGGACTCCAGTGGCAACCTGTGAAGCTCTGGTGAACTCCATGCAGAAGAGGGTTAAGGCAGTGCTGGAAAATAATGGTGGCCACACAAGATATTGACACTTTGGGCCCAATTTGGACATTTTTCCTTAGGGGTGTACTCACTTTTGTTGCCAGAGGTTTAGACATTAATGGCTGTGTGATGAGTTATTTTGAGGGGATGGCAAATTTACACTGTTATACAAGCTGTACACTCACTACTTTACATTGTAACAAAGTGTAATTTCTTCAGTATTGTCACATAAAAAGATATAATAAAATATTTACAAAAATGTGAGGGGTGTACTCACTATATATATACATATATAAAATGTTTGGGGGTTCTAAGTAATTTTTTAGCAAAAAATACTGATTGTAACTTTTTGAGCAACAAAAGTCAGAAATAGGCCTGGTCTTCGAGTGGGTAAAGTAAAATGCATACATTCACTATGAGCTTTATTCGATTCTGTTACATAAAAATCAGTGTTATGCGATATCATTTTAATCGACAGACTTTGAGGAATATATTTTGGGTTAATATATGGGGGTGTTGCAATTGGAAAAAAGTATAGGAAAATGCATTTATTTTTCAAATTATTCAATATTTCTCCCAAAAAAGATAGTAAACAAAAATCTATATGTATACAAAATACTTTTTGATTAAAGCCCCATCGGTTCCCCAAAAAGGCTCAATAACATACAGTATTAGGGTAGAGTACAAACTCAAAAAGGTATAATGTGTGAAACCGAGGCATCTCATCAAAAAACATTCTGGAACTCAAGGGGATTAAGGAACAAAAAGTTCTTGGGACTTGAGAAAAGCCACCTTAAAGTGTATATAAAGCCCAAACTTTTTTTTAGTTTTTGAAGGAGTAGGTTAGAGTCAACACCGCTCTTAGATAATTTTTTGTTGTCTTTCTCCCTGAAAGGAAATATGTACAGTATTTGGTCAGGATAATTCCCCTCTAGGACAAATGGTACTAGGACAGCTCCCCTTTTGTTCCAGTGACAACAAATGTTGGAACTCCCATAATTGTCTGTCCTGGTGAAAATGGTGGCCAGGACAAATAGAGGGGTAAATCTCCCAACAGACAGAGATAAAAACTTAACCCTTCCATACGTTAATAAAAAGAAAAAAAATGGCTGTAATTACGCTTAAACTACCTTGCCAATTGACTTCAATGCTTTTTACTAAAATTGTGAAATTTTACTCAAATTTACAAATGTGAACATTTCAAACTTCTTACGGATTTTACAAAATATTGGTTTCTAGGAAATTGAACTGATTGTCTCCTACCATCATAATGAAGGTGGACAGCAGCTCAGCCATGGCCTCCCGAGCCCATCTGTTGCGGATGGAGATGACGGCGTGGATCCTGTTGATGAAGGATGTCCCCGTCTTCATGTTGGCAGCTCAGCTGACTTTGACACCGGCATGCAGTGCTGGTTAAATGCTAACGCCTGGGGCTGCTTAAAAAGTTACTGGAAAAGAAATGATTAGTGCAGTTATTATTGAGATCTGGGCGTTCACCTCGCCCCCTCCTGATAGCTCCAAGGTCCAATGATCACTGCAAATAGAGAGATACGGAGCGTAGGATAACTTGGAAACAATTCCTGTTGAAATATTACAGTGAGCTCACTGCCTCCTGGATCCCATACAAGTACAAATATAGATTCACTTGTCCTTGCCAAAAAAAGTCACACACACACACAGGCTGGCTTGACACATTGACCTCTTATTATTTGGAGTCTGTATCTGGCAATGAAGTCCAAGTGTAGGGTGGCTCCTTAACCCTTGCAGGATCCTGCAGAGCCACCCTTGTGTGAGCGCTCCCGGCCGGCTGTGTGCTTCCACAAAAAAACACACATTCCCTGCTTCCTACTTCAGGATAATTAAGGGACAGTAGCTAGAGCCTGCACTGTTCCTCAATTACCTGATAATTAGTTAGTGGGCTCTCCAACAGGAAATTTGGGGAAACTGTGCCTAGGGGCCAGGAGCTGGCAGCGATGCATTGCATATGAAGTAAGTGTTTGCACCCCACATACTGTATATTGCATTAGGTGCTGGGGCAAGTTTACAAGAGGGCTTACAGTTCATTATAAAAAAAAAAAAAAAAACTTAAGGGTTTAATGATACTTAGGGTCCCTTTACTAAATTCCCGGGTTCCCACAAGCCCCTAGGCTCCAGGACAAGCCAAGGTTATATACAACATAGTTTCCCTGTCTCCCACCCTCTGTGGCTCACAGAGACTGCAAGTCAGGGCTGGGCTCAGCCCTTCCTTCTCTGAGCTGGCCGCTCAGCTGTCGGGCTAATTGGCCAGCTCCTATCTCTCCACAGTGACTCACTTGTTGATGATATCCTGCTCGTCAGTCCTGCCTAATTAAGCCGTCCAGCCCAGATGATCTCTGCTTTCGCCTTGGTCACATCTCTAGAGACGCTCTCCTGTGTTCCTTTTAAAGATTTGCTTGGCTGACAGTCCTTCTGGCTCCAGATCCTGCTTGCTGTTCTACTACGTTCATCTCTGGCTCCCTGACGTTTTGGCTTGTCTGACAATCCGTTCCAGTTCTTGAACTCTGGCTATGTTTTGACTATGTTTTGACTACGTTTACTTTTTTTATTATTATTAAACAAGTGAGATGTTACTGTACTTTTGTCTCAGTCTGATTCATGGTTTCTGACAGTAGGCGAAGGCCATGAATTCAGAAGATGCAGTCAATCCACTTGTTGTTAATATTGTTTCCAGATTGGATAAGCAGGATCACCGCATGGATCAGTTTGCCATGGCGTTACAAATGCTTCTGAGTCGAACGGTTCACCTGGAATCTCCCACTTTGGCTGCTCTGGTACAACCTGTGTTGTAGGTCATCCCTGCTGCTGCTCTGTGCAGACACCCTCCTTGAGTATTACCTCTATAAGAGGTATGTCTGGTTCCGCTCCCCTTCCCCAGCGATTTGGGGGCGATCCAGTCCAATGCTGAGGGTTTCTCAACCCTCTGCTGCCCCAGGTGTTTCCCACGGACAGAAGCAAAATAGGTTTCCTGATATCTTTGCTTTCTGAGAGAGCCTTGGCCTGGGCAAACCCTCTGTGTTGTCTTGAATTACCCTGAGTTTGTGGCTTCCTTTAAAAGAGTATTTGACGTTCCAGCATGCTCCGCTTCTGCTGCCAAGTGCCTCATGTCCATCAAATAGAGTACGAGAACTGTTGCCGATTACGCCATTGAATTCCGTACTCTGGCAGCAGAGGTTGCTTGCAACAATGAAGCCCTTGTGGCTGCTTTTTCTCATGGTCTCTTGGATACCATCAAGGATGAGATAGCAGCCCGAGATATACCCACTGAGCTAGAGAAGTTGATCACGTTTACCATCCTCATTGACTCCAGACTCAGAGAAAGACTCTCTTTTAACTACTTAAGCACCTAGCCTCTTTTTTAGATGTGTTGTTTACAAGTTAAAAACAGTTTTTTTTTACTAGAAAATTACTTAGAACCCCCAAACATTATACATTTTTTTTATCTAACACCCTAGAGAATAAAATGGTGGTAGTTACTTTCTGTCACACCGTATTTGCGAAGCGGTCTTACAAGCGCACTTTTTTTTTAAAAAATACACTTTTTTTAATTAAAAAATAAGACAACAGTAAAGTTAGCCCAATTTTTTTTATATTGTGAAAGATAATGTTACGCCGAGTAAACTGATACCCAACATGTCACACTTCAAAATTGCGTCTGCTAATAGGCGACATTTATAAAAATTCTACAAGTTGCATGTTTTGAGTTACAGAGGGGGTCTAGGGCTAGAATTATTGCTCTCGCTCTAACGATAGCGGCGATACCTCACATGTGTGGTTCGAACACCGTTTTCATGTGCGGGCGCTATTCATGTATGCGTTCGCTTCTGCACGTGAGCTCGGCGGGACGGGGCGCGTTTAAAAAATCTTTTTTTTCTTACTTATTTTACCTTTTATTTTTTATTTTTACACTGTTTTTTTAAAAAAAAAAATTGTGTCACTTTTATTCCTATTACAAGGAATGTAAACATCCCTTGTAATAGAAAAAAAACATGACAGGACCTCTTAAATATGAGATCTGGGGTCAAAAAGACCTCAGATCATATATTTACACTAAAATGCAATAAAAAAAAAAATTGTCATTTAAAAAAGAATTTAAAAAAAATGGCCCTTTAAGAGCTATGGGCGGAAGTGACGTTTTGACGTCGCTTCCGCCCTGCAATGTCATGGAGACAGGTGGGGGCCATCTTCCCTTCACTCGTCTCCATGCCCAGCTAGTGAAAGCATCTGATTACCACCGCCGCTGCCGATAACTCCGGTAAGTGGCGGAGTGCACTGGAGCGTGGCGGGAGGGGGGCCGATAAAAGTGATCTTGTGGCAAATCCGCCGCAGAGACCACTTTTATCTTGAAGAGGACCGCTGGCCGAATAAGAGGATACTAGTGTTATGGCAGCTAGCTGCTGCCATAACAACGATATCCTCCTTCAAAGTCAGGACATATATAAGCGCGCGGCGGTCCGGAAGTGGTTAAGGAGCGCTTGTGGAAGCCTCCTGTATATTTGTCTCTGAGCTTTGCAATCCCACCCTTGCCTTCCTCACCTCCCATGCCTCCTGGTACCGATTCGGTCAGTGAAGATGAACCCATGCACTTGGGCTTCTTCTCTCTGTGGATGAGAGAACCCTTAGGAGGAGGGAGAGATTGTGCCTTTATTGTAGCCAGGCAGGTCACTTTTTGAAGTCTTGTCCTACCCGTCCAGGGAACGCCCGAACCTTGAGGTCCTGTCATGGACAGACCTTAGGTGGCGTTGTTTCATCCCCAGTTATCCAGAAGGATAAGCCCCTGGTTTCGGTTACCCTTTCTTGGGCTGAGTCGTCCGTCAAGATACAGACTCTAATCGACTCTGGGGCTGCAGGCCTGTTCATTGATGCTGCCTGTGTATCGAAGCACTCAATTCCGCTGCAGCTGCGTGACACTCCACTTGCCATTGAGGCTCTTGATGGGAGACCTCTACAGCCTGCCCATGTGACTCATGAGACTGTTCCATTGTCCATGGCCGTAGGGGCTCTTCACCATGAGATAATCCAATTCCAAGTTATTTCCTCACCTAAGTTTCCGCTGGTTATTGGTTATCATTGGTTACAGAGGCACAACCCCTCTTTTGATTGGCTCTGTGCGGAGGTTCTCTCCTGGTCACCACAATGCAGTAAGACATGCTTCCATAAGGTAGCCTAAGTCCTGTGCACTTCTCTCTCCTCCCTGCCGGAGTAGTAGCGCGATTTTAGCAATGTTTTTGAGGTCAAGGCGGTAGTTTGCTTCCACACAAGTCGCATGATTGCGCAATTGACCTTCAACCTGGTGCCATACCCCCTCATGGCCGGGTTTACCCTTTGTCAGTCTTGGAGGATAAGGCCATGGAGGAGTATGTTGCAGACGCACTTTCTTGAGGTTATATCCGCAAATCCTCATCTCCTGCTGGTGCTGGTTTCTTCTTTGTGAAAAAGAAGAGTGGTGAACTGCAGTGGCGTCACTAGGGTTGGTGTCACCTGGTGCGGTAAAACATGGTGTCACCCCCCCTCCTGCCGAGGCTGCTCAGCACTGCAGGCAGTGCACGGTCACGGGGCGCACCCAAAACCAGCCTCTGTAAATAATAGTATAGGGTGGTATAGTGACAGGTTAGGGTAGTATAGAATGGTATAGTGGCTGGTTGGGGTGGTATAGGGCAGGTTCGGGTGGCACAGGGCAGGTTAGGGTATTATAGAAATTTAGAAGAAGTGACCTGTCATAATATGATGTATCAATCAAAATAAATCACATGGTATAAGTACAGACTCGAAAAAACATTGGTTTGCTTATGTTAATTTTGATTGGAAATGTATTTCTGTTATGAACTGCATCAATGTATGTCCACTGAATTGTTTGCACAAAAGATTCTTTGATTATCAATACATACATTAATCTTTATGATTATATCTGTACTCCAATTTATTTATGACTTTATCAGTTTATTCTTAATAATCATGGACTACCCCTAGGGGTTAATGACATCAAATTAAATCCAAATCAATCTTATTCATTTACATGCAATTTCCTTATCCTCAATGACATGCTTCATTTAAAGTCCCACTTTCCTTCTCCTAATTGTTCATAGGGTATTATAGAGTGGTATAGTGGCAGGTTGGGGTGGTATGGGGTAGGTTGGATTGGTATATTGGCAGGTTGGGGTGGTACAGGGCAGTTCGGGGGTGGTACAGGGCAGGTTGGGGGTGGTACAAGGCAGGTTGAGGGTGGTACAGGGCAGTTTGGTGTGTTACACGGCAGGTTGGGGGTGGTACAGGGCAGGTTGGGGGTGGTACAAGGCAAGTTGAGGGTGGTACAGGGTAGTTTGGGGTGGTACAGGGCAGGTTGGGGGTGGTACAGAGCATGTGGGGGTGGCACAGAGTAGGTTGGGGTGACACAGGGCAGGTTAGGGTATTATAGAGTGGTATAGTGGCAGGTTGGGGTGGTATGGGGTAGGTTGGATTGGTATATTGGCAGTTTGGGGTGGTACAGGGCAGTTTGTGGTGGCACAGGACAGTTTGGGGTGGTACAGGGCAGGTTGGGGGTGGTACAGGGCAGTTTGGGGTGGTACAGGGCAGTTGGGGTGGTACAGGGCAGGTTGGGGTGGTACAGGGCAGGTTGCGGGTGGTACAGGGCAGGTTGGGGGTGGTCCAGGGCAGGTTGGGGGTGGTCTAGGGCAGGTTGGGGTGGTCCAGGGCAGGTTGGGGGTGGTACAGGGCAGTTTGGGGTGGTACAGGGCAGGTTGGGGTGGCACAGGGCAGTTTGGGGTGGTACAGGGCAGGTTGGGGTGGCACAGGACAGGTTGGGGGTGGTACAGGGCAGTTTGGGGTGGTGCAGGGCAGGTTGGAGTTGGTACAGGGCAGGTTGGGGTGGCACAGGGCAGGTTGGGGTGGCACAGGGCAGTTTGGGGTGGTACAGGGCAGGTTGGGGGTGGTACAGGGCGGGTTTGGGGTGTTACAAGGCAGGTAGGGGTGTATGACAGTGTGCTGTGCAGTAACTTATACAATACCACATGCTTGCAGATGAAGACCCGGGCGGGTGGGCGCTGCTGTGTCTTTGGCTCTATCTCCTTCAGCTGTGGGATCAGCGTGAAGGGTTCTGTGGGAGGAGTGGAGGAGGTGGCCACACCCCCAGCTCCGCCCACCTAATCCGGCTGCCACGGGAGATATTGGAGATCCCCGAGTGACAGCTGGGGAGTGTTATAGGCAGCCTCCCCCGCACGGCTGAATGCCCTGCTCGCGCCACTCTGCTGCAAGCTATAGCATTTAGCGGCGGCCCCGGTGTCACCCCTCTGGTGGGTGTCACCCAGTGCGGGCCGCACCCCCATAGAAACGCCACTGGTGAACTAAGACCTTGTATTGATTATAGGGGTCTCAATCGTTTCACATTTAAGAATGCCTATCCGATTCCGTTGATTACGAAGTTATTTGACCGCCTCAAGGGAGCAACGGTTTTCAAGAAGCTTGATTTGAGAGGGCCATACAATCTCGTGAGGATTAAGGAGGGCGACGAGTGGAAAACTGCGTATAATACCAGAAAAGGCCATTATGAGTACCTCGTAATGCCTTTTGGCCTTTGTAACGCCCCGGCAGTTTTTCAGGAATTTATTAATGATGTCCTCCAAGATTTGTTGCAGTTATGTGTGGTGGTTTATCTCGACGGTATCCTTATATTTTCCAAGTCCCTGGTGAGCCACCACACAGATGTCTGTCGTGTGCTTCAGAAACTAAGAGAGAACAATCTCTATTGTAAATTGGAGAAGTGTGAACAGGTTAAATTCCTGGATTATGTAATTTCCACTGCTGGTTTTTCGATGGACCCAGAGAAACTTTTAGCAGTCCTACAGTGGCCCTGCAGCGTTTTCTTGGCTTTGCCAACTATTATCGGAAGTTTATTCGTAACTTCTCATCTCTGGTCAAGCCCCTGACTGATATGACCAGAAAGGACGGTAACCCACAGTGTTGGTCTCCAGAGTCCATTAAGGCTTTTGAGAATCTCAAGGCTGCCTTTGTTTCTGCTCATGCGTTGGCACATCCTTATCCTACGTTACCTTTTATCCTTGAGGTTGATGTTTCTGAGACTGGAGTTGGCGCCCTTCTGTCTCAACATCCTACCTCTGAGAGTGCTATGCATCCTTGTGGCTACTTTTCCAAGAAATTGTCACCTGCGTAGTGCAATTACGAGATTGGTGACAGAGAGCTGTTAGCGATCATTTTAGCCTTGAAAGAATGGAGACATCTCATCGAAGGTACCACTGTGCTGGTTCTCATTCTTACTGACCATAAGAATCTCACATTCTTGTTTGAGGCTAAACGCCTCTCTCCCAGAAGGGCGCGATGGGCTCTTTTCTTGTCTAGTTTCAATCACATTGCCTCATTCTTACCCGGTACTAAGAATGTAAGGGCTGACGCTTTGTCACAACAATTTTCCTCCACTTCCAAGATGGAGTCGGTTCCGGGACCTGTGATTCTTCCTGATTGTATTCTGGCTACAGTTCGCACCAGTCTCACTTCTCTTTTGGGTGACAAAATTCTTGCTGCTCAGGTTCATGCTCCTCCTCAGAAACCTTGTGACCGCTGCTTTGTCCCAGAGAGTCTCCGTACTGCCGTGCTCCAGACATACCATTCTCCCAAGGCTGCTGGCCACCCTGGGAAGAATTAACTCTTTTGGGCCATTTGCCAACAATTCTGGTGGCCTAGTCTACGTGCTGATGTAACTGCCTTCTTAGCTGCCTGTTCCGTGTGTGCTCAGAGTAAGACTCCACGACACCTTCCAGTGGGCCTCCTACAACCCATACCCAATGGAGAGAGACCCTGGACCCACCTGTCTATGGATTTCTTTGTGGAGTTAACCAACTCCCAGGGCAACACAGTTATCCTTATGGTGGTTGACCGATTCTCGAAAATGTCTCATTGTATTCCACTTAAGAAGTTGCCCACTTCTAAGGAACTGGTTCCATTTTTGCTCGGGAGATCTTTTGCTTACATGGGCTACCCAAGGTGATTGTCTCGGACAGGGGTAGTCAGTTTTTGTCCTGTTTTGTTTACAGTTGGGAATTCAGCTTGCTTTCTCCTCTGCGTATCACCCGCACTCTAATGGGGCCAAAGAAATGAGCCAATCAGTCCTTGGTGCAATTCCTATATTGCTATATTTCTGACCATCATAACAACTGGTCAGACCTCTTACCGTGGGCGGAGTTTGCTCACAATAGTGCCTTGAATTCTGCTTCCCGATTATCCCCGTTTATATGGCAAACTATGGTTTCCAACCTTCCATGTTGCCTGACTCATTTGTTCGGCAGAGTATTCCTGCGTTAGAGGAGCATCTCCATGGTCTTCGTTCCACTTGGGCACAAGTCCAGAAGGCGACATGCTAATGATAGGTACAGACTCCATGCTGACCGCAGACGCCTGCCTGCGCCTTCCTACCAGGTTGAGGATAGGGTCTGGCTGTCATCTGGCAACCTCAGACTTCGTGTTCCCTCTCTGAAGTTCGCACCTCGATTTATTGGTACTTTCCGTATTCTTCGCAGGATTAACCCAGTGGCTTACGCATTAGACGTTCCTTCTAATATGCGTAGCTCAAATGTATTTCATGTCTCCTTATTAAAACCTTTGGTCTGCAACCGCTTTACCACCTCGGTACAGGTTGAGAACCATGAGGAGTATGAAGTACAGTCCATTGTTTACTCCCGTAGGTTCCGTGGGCACATACAGTACCTGGTTCATTGGAAAGGGTACGGTCCGGAGGAATGCTCTTAGGTCTCATCCTCGGACGTATATGCCCCTGTCCTCCTCCGTGATTTCCATAGACGTTTTCCCCTCAAGCCTGGTGGTCCCCTGAGGGGGAGGGGCCATTGAGGAGGTACTGTCAGGGCTGGGATCAGCCCTTCCTTCTCTGAGCTGGCCGCTCAGCTGTCGGCTAATTGCCAGCTCCTATCTCTACACAGTGACTCACGTGTTGATGATATCCTGCTCATCAGTCCTGCCTACTTAAGCCGTACAGCCCAGATGATCTCTGCCTTCGCCTTGGTCACATCTCTAGAGACGCTCTCCTGTGTTCCTGTTAAAGCCTTGCTTGGCTGACATTCCTTCTGGCTCCAGATCCTGCTTGCTGTTCTACTACGCTCATCTCTGGCTCCCTGACGTTTTGGCTTGTCTGACTATCCGTTCCGCTTCCTGAACTCTGGCTTTGTTTTGACTACGTTTACTCTGTTTACCTTTTTTTTATTATTATTAAACAAGTTTACAGATTTAACTGTACTTCTGTCTCAGTCTGATTCATGGTTTCTGACACTGCCCCTGATGAGGCAGGCTGGGCATGTGATCTGCAGCCAGGTGTACAGTCCTCCACTGTTAGTTCCAGTGTGCGGACACCCAGGCAGGAGCCCAATGGCATGCAGCTTCCATAAAAGACCCAGCCACTGTGGGAAGTACAGCTTTAATTGTTACCAAAGTACTTCAAGTAAGGTGGCCCTGTGATTCCAGAAACCCACCTGAGGTACCAGTCCTGGCACTCCTTCATTCTCCATTCTTTGGTAGCAGCCCTGGGACTCCTCCAACCGCCCACCTGTGATACCAGCGCTGGGACTTCTCCAGCGGCCCACCTGTGGTGCCAGCTTTGGGACTTCAGCAGCCTCCCTTCTGTGGTAGCAGCCCTGGGACTCCTACAGCTACCCACCCATGGTACCAGCCCTGGGACTCCTTCAGGGGCCCAACTGTGGTACCAACTTTGGGACTTCTGCAGCCTCCCTTCTGTGGTAGCAGCCCTAGGACTCCTCCAGCCACCCACCTGTGATACCAGACCTGGAACTTGTACACCTTATACCTGCCCTGGGACTCCCCCAGCAACCCTTCTGTGGTAGCAGTCCTGGGACTATTCCTGCCTCCTTTCTGTGGTAGCTGCCCTGGGACTCCTCAAGGCGCCCACCTATGGTACCAGCCCTGGGATTCCTCCAGCGGCCCATCTATGGTGCCAGCTGTGGGACTTCAGCAACCTCCCTCTTGTGGTAGGTGCCCTGGGACTCCTCCTGCCTCCATTCTGTGGCAGCCACCCTGGGACTTCTCCAGGTGCCCACCTATGGCACCGGCTTGGGACTCCTCCAGCGGCCCACCTGTGGTGCCAGCTTTGGGGCTTCAGCAGCCTCCCTTCTGTGGTAGCAGCCCTGGGACTCCTCCAGCCACCCACCCATGGTACCAGCCCTGGGACTCCTCCAGGGGCCCAACTGTGGTATCAACTTTGGGACTTCTGCAGCCTCCCTTCTGTGGTAGCAGCCCTAGGACTCCTCCAGCCACCCACCTATGGTACCTGCCCTGGGACTCCCTTCCCTTCTGTGGTAGCAGCCCTGGGACTCTTCCTGCCTCCCTTCTGTGGTACCAGCCCTGGGACTCCTCCAGGGGCCCAACTGTGGTACTAGCTTTGGGACTTCTGCAGCCTCCCTTCTGTGGTAGCAGCCCTGGGACTCTTCCTGCCTCCCTTCTGTGGTACCAGCCCTGGGACTCCTCCAGGGGCCCAACTGTGGTACTAGCTTTGGGACTTCTGCAGCCTCCCTTCTGTGGTAGCAGCCCTGGGACTCCTCCAGCCACCCACCTATGGTACCAGCCCTGCGACTCCTCCAGCGGCCCACCTGTGGTACCAGATTTGGGACTCCTCCAGACGCCCACCTGTGATATCTGCCCTGGTTTAGGGACCACCTGCCTGTGGTAGCCACCCTGGGACTCCTCCAGACGCCCACCTGTGATATCTGCCCTGGTACTCCTCCAGCCTCCCTTTTGTGGTAGCAGCCCTGGGACTCCTCCTGCCTCCCTTCTGTGGTAGCAGCCCTGGGACTCCTCCTGCCTCCCTTATGTGGTAGCAGCCCTGGGACTCCTCCTGCCTCCCTGCTGTCGTAGCCGCCCTGGGACTCCTCTAGGCGCCAACCTATGGTACCACTACCAGCCCTGGGACTCCTCCAGCCACCCACCTGTGGTACCAGCCCTGGGACTCCTCCTGCCAGTCACCTGTGGTGCCAGCCTAGCTGTTTGCCTGGGTACCCAGACCTATCCTGGGCTTCACTGTGAGAGATGCTGATGTAAAGGTTATGCACAAGTAGCTGTTTATGTGCTGTACTGTTTACTGAAATAGTGGTTGCTCTCTAGTATATGTGGCTACAGAGCCTTATAGGGACTGTACAATAATGCTACCTAATGCCATCAAATGTCCTTACGGAGTTTCAGATACATTGCTCCTATGAGCTCTAGCTTGTACAGCTTCATAATCACGTTTTTTTTCTCTCCTGTATGCACACCCTTTTTCCATATTGACTCTGATTGCATTGTTAATTTTATTCTGCACATTTAGTAAAGTTAAAGCAAATCTCTCACATCATTTGTCCAATTCCCCTACCTGTTACACTCAATGTTGTTGATCTCCTGCAGCCTCTTTGCAGCCACTTCCCATGAACATGGTCTCCAGCAATGGCTAAATGGCATTTCCCAGGATGGATTCCCTGATGGACCATGTCTGAGTTATGTCTGTTGAAAAGCCACTTGTAGTTTCTGTTGGAAACCCATGCGATAGGATGACTAGGCAGGGCCACAATCAACAGAGACAGAGATTTGTCAACTTATAACAGGAAGTGCCTGAACATGGCAGGATCACCAGGTATAATTTGGGGATGCTCATTTTCAGATGATTGCAAAAGTTATCCCCAAACATTTGTGCCTCCATCAGAATCTACACCGCAAATTGTTGTCCCCTCATATTTGTGTCACCATCAGAGCCCCCCACTTATTTGTGTCCCCTTCATAGACCCCCTCACACACATTTGTGTCCCCATCACAGCCACAACACACTTATGTCCCACACAGAGCCCCCAATGCACATTTATGTCCCCACCACAGCCCCCCTCACACACATTTTTGTCCCCCTCAAAGCCCACCCACTTTTTTGTGTCCCCCTCAGAGCCCCCCACATACATTTATGTCACCCTCAGAGCGCCCCCATGTACATTTATGTCCCCTTCAAAGCCCCCCACATACATTTATGTCCCCCTCAGAGCCCCCCATCGTACATTTATGTCCCTGCAACGTACATTTATGTCCCTCTCAGATTCCCCCATGTACTTTCTTGTTCCCCGCAGAGCCCCCCACATACATTTATGTCCCCCTAAGATTCCCCCATGTACTTTCTTGTTCGCCTCAGAGCCCCCCACATACATTTATGTCCCCCTCAGAGCCCCCCATCGTACATTTATGTCCCTGCAACGTACATTTATGTCCCTCTCAGATTCCCCCATGTACTTTCTTGTTCCCCGCAGAGCCCCCCACATACATTTATGTCCCCCTAAGATTCCCCCATGTACTTTCTTGTTCGCCTCAGAGCCCCCCACATACATTTATGTCCCCCTCAGACTCCCCATGTACATTTATGTCCATGGTCAGAGCCCCCACATACATTTATTTCCCCCTCAGAGCCCCCCACGTACATTTGTTTCCCTGCTTAGAGCCCCCCACATACATTTATTTCCCCCTCAGAGGCCCCACATACATTTATGTCCCCCTCAGAGCCCCCCATGTACTTTTATGTTCCCCTCAGAGCCCCCACATACATTTATGTCCCTGCTTAGAACCCCCCACATACATTTGTCCTCCTCAGAGTCCCCACATACATTTATGTCCCCCTCAGAGCCCCCCATGTACTTTTATGTTCCCCTCAGAGCCCCCACATATATTTATGTCCCCCTCAGAGCCCCCCACATATGCTTATGTTCCTGCTCAGAGCCCCCTATGTAAATTTATTTCCCGCTCAGAGCCCCATGTATATTTATGTCCCCTCACAGCCCCCCACATATGTTTATGTTCCCGCTCAGAGCCTCTATGTAAATGTATTTCCCGCTCAGAGCACCCATGTACATTTATTTCCTGCTCAGAGGCCCCCATGCACATTTATGTCCCCTTCAGAGTCCCCGTCATGTACATTTATGTCCTGCTCAGAGCTCCCCACATACATTTTTTGTCCCTCTCAGTGCCCCTCCCATGCACATTTGCCTTCTCATCAGAAATCCCCATCATGTGTCTCTGAAATAATTAGCAACCAACCACTAGCTTTGTGCAGATCTGCTGCACCTCCCAGCTCCGGTCCTGGCACCAGTCACCCTGGGTACAAGACGTAGTAACAGTGGGTCTCCAATGAAGCACTTCATTGGTTGCTATGCGGTCCTAGCAACCAATAGCACAGTACGGCACCTGGGGGGCAGGACATTGGTTGCTATGCGGTCCTAGCAACCAATAGCACAGTGCGGCACCTGGGGGGCGGGCTTTGTCAGGTCGCAGGACCTGCTCTGTACAGTGCGGGGGGGATTGGAGCATGCAGCGTTAGTCCCGCAACCCGACAAAGGTTGAAGAGACCGGTCCCTGCAGTGAGTGTGAGGACTCAAGCTGCGGGCCGGAGAAAACATCCCAGTGGGCCCGATGTGGCCTGCGGTTCGTAATTTGGAGACCCCTGGGCTAGATGATGCTGGATGTCTTCCAGCCAGATAATGCAGTAGGCTCCATCTGATTTATTACAGTTTCTAATGTGATTGTGAGAAGCTCACAGTGTGCAGTGAAATCAGAGTAAGTAATCTCAGTACAGGAGAGGAGTCAACTGTGAAAGACTGAGGGGAAGGCCAGAGTTCAGCTTGTATGAAAGATACAGATTTAAAGATACTGAAATTACCATGTGATGAACTGACAACTTTAAAAGAGTAAGAAAATTCTTGAGAATACTTTCAGGTAACATTGGTGTCATTGAGCTGTGACAAGGTGGGGGAGGGGGAAACAAGAAGTTGGGGTATATATTAGAGACAGACGACTATGTTAGTCAGGATAGCTATGTTAGGCCCTGCGTGGCCGGTTGTTTCTGGGTGACTGTCATGTTGACATAACCCAGATGTTTGTATGCTTTGATAAAAACGTTCAATAAAAAGAAATTTCTAAAAAAAAAAAAAGATACTGAAATTACATTTATCAATTGAAAATGTCCAAATTGGGCCCAAAGTGTAATTATTTTGTGTGGCCACCATTATTTTCCAGCACTGCCTTAACCCTCTTGGGCATGGAGGTCACCAGAGCTTCACAGGTTACCACTGGAGTCCTCTTCTACTCCTCCATGATGACATCAAGGAGCTGTCAGATGTTAGAGACCTTGCGCTCCTCCACCTTCCGATTGAGGATGCCCCACAGATGCTCAATAGGGTTTAGGTCTGGAGACATGCTTGGCCAGTCCATCACCTTTAGCCCGGGTTCACACTATACCAGGCTGCGGATCGCACAGGAGCGCTGTGCGTCCCTATTCCCCGTTTCAGGGATGAATCAGGGCCGATTCTATGCCTGAATTCGGCCCTGAAACGGAGCCAAGGACACACAGCGTTTTTGTGCAGTGCGCTCCGCAGCCGCCCCGGAGATATGTGAACCGGCTCCATAGGGAGCCAATCACATTCTCTTACTATGCGAATTAGATGCGGGGAAACGCACATCTAATTCGCATAGGTGTGAACCCGGGCTTACCCTCAGCTTCTTTAGCAAGGCAGTGGTCTTCTTGGAGGTATGTTTGGGGTCATTATAATTTTGAAATACTGCCCTGCGGCCCAGTCTCCGAAGGGAGAGGATGATGCTCTGCTTCAGTATGTCACAGTACATGTTGGCATTCATGGTTCCCTCAATGAACTGTAGCTCCCCAGTGCCGGCAGAATTCATGCAGCCCCAGACCATGACACTCCCACCACCATGCTTGACTATAGTCAAGACACATTTGTCTTTGTACTCCTCACCTGGTTGCCGCCACACACGCTTGTCACCATCTGAACCAAATAAGTTTATCTTGGTCTCATCAGACCACAGGACATGGTTCCAGTAATCCATGTCCTTAGTCTGCTTGTCCTCAGCAAACTGTTTGCAGGCTTTCTTGTGCATTATCTTTAGAAGAGGCTTCCTTCTCGGATGACAGCCATGCAGACCAATTTGATGCAGTGTGCGGCGTATAGTCTGAGCACTGACAGGCTGACCCCCGCCAGCCCTTCAATCTCTGCAGCAATGAATGAGTAACTTGTATAGTGCTACATATGCAAACTAAAACACCTCAAGGTGCTTTTTGCCACCAGTGTCCATCTGGGACTTCAGAAGAGATGGGTCTTGAGCTTGTTCCCAAAGGTCAGATGGTTTTCTTCCGAGCGGATGTTGATATGGCACAGTCATTTACCCCGTGGTCATTTACCGACACGCTTACAACACATACTAAGGCCCATTTATAGACAGGATCTGATTTAGCTACCAGCATGTCTTTGGAATGTGGGAGGAAACCGCAGTACCCGGAGGAAACCCACACAGGCACAGGGAGAACATGCAAACTCCAGGCAGATGGTGTGTTGTGGTCGGGATTTGAACCAGCGACCCTATTGCTGCTAGGTGAAAGTGCTAACCACTACACCACTGTGCTGCCCTGCAATGCTGGCAGCACTCATATGTCTATTTCCCAAAGACAACCTCTGGATATGACGCTGAGCACGTGCACTTAACTTCTTTGGTCGACCATGGCGAGGCCTGTTCTGAGTGGAACCTGTCCTGTTAAACCGCTGTATGGTCTTGGCCACCGTGCTGCAGCTCAGTTTCAGGGTCTTGGCAATATTCTTATAGCCTAGACCAGTGATGGTGAACCTTGGCACCCCAGATGTTTTGGAACTACATTTCCCATGATGCTCAACAACAATGCAGAGTGCATGAGCATCATGGGAAATGTAGTTCCAAAACATCTGGGGTGCCAAGGTTCGCCATCACTGGCCTAGGCAATCTTTATGTAGAGCAACAATTCTTTTTTTTCAGATCCTCAGAGAGTTCTTTGCCATGAGGTGCCATGTTGAACTTCCAGTGACCAGTATGAGAGAGTGAGAGCGATAACACCAAATTTAACACACCCGCTCCCCATTCACACCTGAGACCTTGTAACACTAACGAGTCACATGACACCGGGGAGGGAAAATGGCTAATTGGGCCTGATTTGGACATTTTCACTTAGGGGTGTACTCACTTTTGTTGCCAGCGGTTTAGACATTAATAGCTGTGTGTTGAGTTATTTTGAGGGGACAGCAAATTTACACTGTTATGCCCCGTACACACGATCGGAAATGCCGCCAGCAAAACTCCGATGAGAGCTTTTGGACGGAAAATGTGACCGTGTGTATGTGCTTCATCGGACTTTTGCTGGCGAAATTCCAGCCAGCAAAAGATTGAGAGCAGGTTCTCTATTTTTCGGTCGGGAAAAGTTCCTATCCGAAAATGCGATCGTCTGTATGCAATTTGGACACGCAAAATATCACGCATGCTCGGAAACAATTCGACGCATGCTCGGAAGCATTGAACTTCATTTTCTTGGCTCGTCATAGTGTTGTACGTCACCGTGTTCTTGACGGTCGAAACTTCAGAGAACTTTTGTGTGACCGTGTGTATGCAAGGCAAGCTTGAGCGGAATTTTGTCCGAAAAACCATCCAAAATTTTTCTGACGGAAATTCCGCTCGTGTGTACGCGGCATAATACAGGCTGTACACTCACTACTGTACATTGTAGCAAAGTGTCATTTCTTCAGTGTTGTCACATGAAAAGATATAATAAAATATTTACAAAAATGTGAGGGGTGTACTCACTTTTGTGAGATACTGTGTATTTCCTACACCGATTTGTAAAAGCTCCCCCTAGTGGCAGATGTTACAATAGACAATAAAGTCAGCATGTTTGCCGATTGACTGCTGTGAGATAATGAGTTACAGGACAAGTCACACACGAGTGCACTCTTCTTTAACATCCCAAGGACCAAGAATTGTGACTTTGCGGTGCAGGTGGGGAACCTCAGGTAAATTTCCATCGAAGACAATGTTGTTTTTATACAGCGCAGTCACATAACTAGCGCCACGACACGTAATCCACCAGAACTCAACTGATAATTCACAATCTGTTTTTGAAATTTCTTTTTCCAGGTAAAATGTTTTGCAACTTTTATTCCTGTGACTCACCTTTATATCCCCTATATAAGAATTAATAGAAAACATCACCTTGCTTACCAATTGCCGGGGCAACTTTTCAATTGTCTACACACCTTAACGCCGACGTAAAGCAAATATGCAGCCTTCGACTTCAAGGGGTTGTAGCGGGGTGATTCCTGCAGCTGCACGCATCACCCCGGTACCTTTCTTTCAGACCCGACGGTCAGCTTTCTTGTAATAACAACCGATGCGGCTAATCAGCAGTGGGAGGGGATGTCCGGGAGGCCCAAACGACCAGCCGGCACGTCCACAGGCTGGCCAGGGACCCAAACAATGCCGGAAATTGGCTTTGATCGGGTCTCGGATCTAGTAACCCAGAAGCGATCTCATGACATCACTTCCTGTTTACTGAAGACTTAAAAGGATAGTTCACCTTTACAAAAAAACTGCCCATGCAGATAAGGTCTATCTGTAGATTAACCACCTGCCGACCGCTGCACGCCGATATACGTCGGCACAATGGCAGCGGTAGGCAAATGGGCGCACCTGTACGTCCCCTTTAATTGGCGGGGCTAGCAGGCGTGCGCACCCGCCGCGTACAGCGTAACCGTGTCACAGAGCCGCAGAACGGGAAAATGCCTATGTAAACAAGGCATTTCCCCGTTCTGCCTTGTGACATGACAGAGATCACCGCTCCCTGTCATCGGGAGCAGTGAACGCTGTCATGTCAGTGGTAGCCCATCCCCCCCACAGTTAGAATCACTCCCTAGGACACACTTAACCCCTTGATCGCCCCCTAGTGTTAACTGCCAGTGTCATTTACACAGTAATCAGTGCATTTTTATAGCACTGATCGCTGTATAAATGTCACTGGTCCCCAAAAAAGGAGGGTCAAAAGTGTCAGTTAGTGTTCAATTTGTCCGCCGCAATATCGCTGTTCTGCTATAAGTCGTTGATTGCCGCCATTACTACTAGAAAAAAAAAATTACATACGTCACATTTACATACTTTACATACATTACATACATTACTGGTCCCAAAATGGTGTCAAAAGTGTCCGATGTGTCCGCCATAATGTCGCAGTCACGATAAAAATCACAAATCGCCCTCCTTACTAATTAAAAAAAAAAATGAATAATAAAAATGCCTTAAAACTATTGCCTATTTTGTAGACGCTATAACTTTTGTGCAAACCAATCAATATACGCTTATTGCGATTTTTTTTTTCTTTTTACTAAAAATATGTAGAAGAATACATATCGTCCTAAACTGAGCAAAAAATTAGTTTTTTTATATATTTTTGGGGGATATTTATTATAGCAAAAAGTAAAAAATATTGCTTTTTTTTAGAAATTGTCGCTCTTTTTTTGTTTATAGCGCAAAAAAAAAAAATCGCAAAGGTGATCAAATACCACCAAAAGAAAGCTCTATTTGTGGGAAAAAAGGACATCAATTTTGTTTGGGTGCAACGTCGCACGACCACGCAATTGTCAGTTAAAGCGACGCAGTGCCAAATCGCAAAAAGTGCTCTGGTCAGGAAGGGGGTAAAATCTTCCGGGGCTGAAGCGGTTAAAACAAACTGTGCAGCTCTTACTAAAGATGAATAATACCCTTGTTATAGGTGTAGGCTATTTACATACCTTATGAAGCCTGACTGGAATACTTCCAGGACGTTGCTAAGTGAGGCCTAGTCATCACTGCTCACCTCCACCACCACAGGAGTGAGCTCTCAAACGCTGAGCTCAGAGCTACTGCATCAGGGGAGAGAAAGCGCATGTGAGGGGGTTTGAATCAGAGAAAGAGATCACTCCTGTGATGGAGGAGGTGAGGAGTGATGACTAGGCCTCACTTAGCAACGTCTTGGGAGCATTTCAGTCAGGCGTCATAAGGTATGTAAATGGCCTACACCTATAGCAAGGGTATTGTTCATGTTTAGTCAGAGCTGCTCAGTTTGTTTTTTATCTACAGACACCCCTTATCTGCATAGGCAGTTTTGTGGTAAAGGTGAACTATCCCTTTAAAGGCACCAGATTAAAAAAAAAAAAAAAAGACAGTATTCAAAACAGCGAAACTTGGCGTTTTGAATGCTTTTAAGTGCAAAGGAGGGATTTGGGGTCTTATAGATCTCTCCATAAAGAGTACCTGTCACTGCCTATTACTGTCACAAGGGATGTTTACATTCCTTGTGACAGCAATAAAAGTGATCAAAAAATGAATTAATTGAAAGGGACAGTGTAGGGGGCGTGGCTTGACCTCAGCGAAAGATGGCCGCTTAGCTCGTGAGCTCCCGCTAGCAGAGGAATTTAACTGACTCCAACGGAAGTGTTTCCCCCACCTACACACTCGAAAACCATGGGGATTTCTTCCCGCAACTCCTCTGCATCACGATCCCGCTCTCCCCACCGCTGGGTTTTATGGCGGGGGGGGGTTGTGTGGCGGGGGGTAAGCTCACTTGCTGGTTGCTGCCTGGCTTACCGGTGCCCATCAATGCTGTCCACTAAACTCACCTCCCTGAGAGAGGAGAGCCGAGCGCCGAGCGGGGATCTCACAGTGGCGCGGCGGCCGCATTGTAATTCCCACCTTCTGGAGCCTGCAGCGCCTATGATGGACGTCACACATCCCGCGGTCCCGCCATTGGACCAGTGGGCCGTCCATCATAGGCGCTGCAGGCTCCAGAAGGCGGGACCTGCTATGTGACTTGGCGGCACTCGGTGGCGATCGGGTTCAGATCGGTCCCCGCTTGGCGGCGCTCGGGGCTACTAATACAGTTATGCATCCCTGAGACCCGGGACTTTTCGGGGACCCATTCGGGGCTCCAGCCCCCCCCCCTCCCAATGCCACTGCCCCTCACCACACCGATTGGGATGGAACGCATCCATCGCACCCTCCGCCCATGGGGCAGAGTGCCAGATCCACCCAGAGATGTAGTCTGCTGCATAATAGACTACCAACTTAAGAAAGAGATTTTAAAGTAATTGTAAAGTCTCATTTTTTTTCCTAAAAAAATAAAAACATGTTATACTTACCTACCCTGTTGCTGTGGATTTGCACAGAGCAGCCCAGACCCCCCCCTTCTCAGGTCTCTCTTCTGTGATCCTGGCCCCTCCCTCCTGTTCAGTGCCCCCACAGCCAGCAGCTTGCTATGATGGGCACCCGAGTCAAGTCACAGCTCCCTGTGTCCATTCAGACATGGAGCCCCGACCCAGCCCCTCCCCCACTCTTCCCTGATTGGCTAGCTGACTTTGATTGATAGCAGCAGGTGCCAATGGCGCCGCTGCTGTGTCTCAGGCAGTCAGGGAGAAGGAATCTCGGATGGCTGAGACACTTATGGACATCATTGGACAGAGAGGGACCTTAGGTAAGTATTAGGGGGGCTGCTGCACACAGAAGGCTTTTTATTTTAATGCATAGAATGCATTAAGATAAAAAACCTTCTGACTTCACAATCCCTTTAAGGAAGACCCCCAACAAAACCCAGCTATCGTACAGCGGCACAGATGTACGCCTTTTCCATGATCTCTCCAACATCACAATTCAAGGTCGGAGGGAGCTCCATCCCCTCCTAGAGGTCCTCCTCACAAAGGGAATCCCATACAGATGGAAATTTCCCTTCCGCCTGTCAGCCTCTACTCAAGGCCTGCAACGCACTTCTCAAAGTGCCAGATGATCTTCATCACTTTTGTGACACACTAGACATCCCATTCACAGAAGTGCCTGAATGGTATGCAGAATTCCGTCCTCCCACTGCAAGACATACTCCATCCAGAAACTAACCCATGGAAACCCAGGAACATCGTTACCGCAGGCAACGTTCGCTGTCCGAAGACCAATACCATCAATCCACTTCAGGTCCAAACCATGGCAACAGCCCTACAAAAGCACCGCAAACCCGAAGAGCTCACCGCGATCGTTGATCAACGTCACCTACAAAGATCAACTAAAATCTTTTTTTCATTTTTTTTCTCTCTTTGTACAGTTCCATATGTTCTACCCATTACCCCAGCAGCATCCCTTACTACTTTGAACTCTATCGACCTGGTCCCAAGGTCCACACGTAACCAGTGTCAAACTTTTGTGCTTTTACCACCTGCAAAGACCCCTTCCTCCATTTGTCCAGTTACTCACGCAGGTCCAGGAGGACCATCTCTTTACTCTATCTGCAGCTGGCGCTTTACACAATATCGACTGTCTCATCTACACTCTCGGCCAAACTGTCTGTCCCATTCTGCAGATATGGTCTACCTTGCTCCACTTGCCAGGATTTATACAACTTCAGATCCAATCTTCAAGAGAGTCCAGGACTTCATCCCATGTTCCCCCCATGCAAGTTATATCCTCAAACTTACCCCCCCCCCCCTTTTTTTTTGTTCCTTGTGTGTTGTTGTATTTATGTTATATGACAGATGTAAGGTCACCCAGGTCCCCTGGGGTTCCCAAGCTCAGAGGATGACTCGCGGGGCCCTGACACCCTGCCCAGGAAATTTGCCACCGTTAAGCCCCTGTTCACACAGGGGCGTCTTGTCGGGCGACTTAGCTGCCTGACAAGTTGCGTTCCGTTCTGTACAATGGAACCGTTCTAATAGGAATGACTCAAGTCGCTCTGACTTACAAACAGGTTCCTGTACTACTTTGGGACGACTTCAAGGCAACTTGCATTGACTTCTATACAGAAGTCATTTTGCAAGCCGCCGCTGAAGTCGTGTGCAGGTCGCCTTACAGAGTCGCGCTGCAAGTCGGGCTGCCCCTGTGTGAACCGGGGCTTAAGGGACATTAAAAGCTGTCCCCTGCTGGTCCATGTTATTCTATCAGCCTCTAATAACACATAGCATACGATCAGCCAGAGCTAAACTCCCCGTTCTACACCTACACTATTAACCATTTTCTATAGTTCCTATAACACCAGCCTTTCACAGCCTACATTCGCCTAACTCAAGTTTTTGAGGAAGCTACCCCTGCTGGTCATCCTCGGAGCTGCATCAGGGCTATGACCATAAGATAACATTAATTTTATCAGGAATCCTCTTCTATCGCACCTGTCTGCAGTATTTACTTGTCTAATGTATGCCCTATATATAACTACAATACACATTCTTCTAATGGGGATAGTACAGGACATTGCCATTGGTAGAGGTTCGGCAGTACGAAATGGCATTTTTTTTTTTAAATCCATGAAAGTGTATTTCTTCCAAAAAATTGCATTTGAAAGTCCGCTGCGCAAATACCGTGTGACATAAAGTATTGCAACGGTCACCATTTTTTTCCCTAGGGTCTCTGCTAATATATATATATATATTGATATATCTATATATATATATATATATACACACACACATACATATATATATATATATATATATATATATAACCCCCAAACATTATATATATATATATATATATATATATATATATATATATATATATTAAATGTTTGGGGGTTCTAAGTACTTTTCTAGCAAAAAATATTGATTTAACTTGTAAGCAACAAGTGTCACAAAAAGGCTTAGGCATGAAGGAGTTAAAATCTGTATTTTTTTTCTAGAAATAGCTGTAACACCCCCCCCCCCCCCCAACCCCCTCTCCCGCTGCCGAAAACAAGTATGAATTTTCTAAAAGCACAGACCATGGAGACTAAAATGATGGCAGTTGCAATTTATTTATGTTGCACAATATTTGCGCAGGCATTTATCAAACCAATATTTTCAGGAAAATAAAAACAGCAAAATTAATTTTAGTATAAACAAACACAATATACCGTAATACCCAATTTTTTTTGGTAGAATATAAAAGGGGTGCGTCAAGAGATATCAAACTTGTCAAGCCTTAAAATTGTACACGCCCATAAAATTGCAATAAAAAGTTTCTCAAAGTCCATAGGTGACACTAGTTAATTTTGAATGATGGTGCTAAATTTATAGCTCTCATGCCAATATTCGCAGGGATACCTCACATGTGTGGCGCAATTTACGTTTACATACACATACGTGCCCTATGCTGCGTATTTGAATGAGGGTGTACACGGGTGCACTTTTTTAATAATTTTATTTATTTTATGTCTTTTTTATTTTTTTACTTTTTAAATTTACCTTTATTGCTTTAACCACTTCAGCTCTGGAAGATTTACCCCCCTTCATGACCATTTTTTGCATTGCGTTAATTTAACTGACAGCTGCGCGGTTGTACCCAAATAAAATTGATGTCCTTTTTTTTCCTCACAAATAGAGCTTTCTTTTGGTGGTATTTGATCGCCACCTCCTGTGGTTTTTATTTTTTGCGCTATAGACAAAAAAAAAAGAACGACAATTTTGAAAAAAAGAATATTTTTTTACTTTCTGATATAAAACATAACCATTAAAAAAATGGAAAAAAAAAATCAAATTTCTTCATCAATTTAGGCCAATATGTATTCTGTTACATAATTTGGTAAAAAAAATCCCAATAAGTGTATATTGATTGGTTTGCGCAAAAGTTATAGCGTCTACAAAATAGGCGATAGTTTTAAGGCATTTTTATTATTAATTAGTTTTTTTAATTAGTAATGGGAGCGATCTGTGATTTTTATCGTGACTGCGACATTATGGCGGACACATCGGACACTTTTGACACCATTTTGGGACCAGTGTCATTTATACAGCGATCAGTGCTATAAAAATGCAAAATGTAATTTTTTTTTTCTAGTAGTAATGGTGGCAATCAACGACTTATAGCAGAACAGCAATATTATGGCGGACAAATTGAACACTAACTGACACTTTTGACCCTTTTTTGGGGACCAGTGACATTAATACAGTGATCAGTGCTAAAACTATGCACTGTCACTGTACTAATGACACTGGCTGGGAAGAGGTTAACATCAGGGGTGATCAAAGGGTTAACTGTGTGCCTAGCTAATGTTTCAGTGTAGTGGGGGAGGTGCTTTTACTAGGGGAAGGCATAAATCAGTGTTTCTGCTTTACAGGAACACAGGATCCATGCCTTCTGTATTGACAGAATGACACTCTGCCTTGTTTACATGGACGCCCTCCCAGAATAAGCCGACCGCGCTGTAGCCATCTTTCGGCTATGGCCCAGTCGGCATGTGGTTACACACCACGGCCTACCTGAGTATTGTTGCTGACCATGTCCATCCCTTTATGACTACAGTGTCCCCATCTTCTGATGGCTCCTTCCAACAGGATAATGCACCATGTCACAAAGCTCCAATCATCTCACCACTGGACAATGAGGTCCCTGTACTCCAATGGCCTCCACAGTCACCACATCTCATCCAATAGAGCACGTTTGGGATGTGGTGGAACAGAAGATTTCCATCATGGATATGCAACCAACAAATCTGCAGCAAGTGCTGCTGCTGCTTTATTAACCATGTATAATAATTATTATTATTTTTATCATTATATATATTATTTATTTAGTAGTAGTAGTAGTATTGCAATAATAATAATAATAATAATAATAATAATAATAATATGCCCTGTTTGCTGTTACCTAGTAAATGTCACCAGATATAATAGTATCCCATGTAATATCCTTTTATAAGCACTAGATGGCACTATAGTCTTTTTTTAATAAAGATTGTTTTCATTAAAACACTTTGTTACAATTAAAAAGTAAAATACAAAAAGGTAAATAGTACTAGTTACAATAAAGATTTAGTTACAAAAAAATCACAATAACATTTTGTTGTATTGAATACAATGATATTTAAAGTGACACTAAACTCTGGTTTAAAAAGAAAATATATCCATCTGCATTTACTACAAATTACATTTTTCCCTCTTTCTTCCTATTTGAATCTTGGAAAATAAAGACATACATATTCCAATCACCCCTATATACCCCCCCCCCCCACCACCACCACCACCACCACACACACACACTAATAAAAGTCATATAATCCATTAGTATAGACTGATGAGGTGAGAAAGTCACAGGTTGGGGCAGCACAGTGGTGTAGTGGGTAGCACTTTCGCCTAGTAGCAAGAAGGGTTACTGGCTCAAATCCCAACCACGACCCTGCCTGGAGTTTACATGTTCTCCCTTTGCCTGCGTGGGTTTCCTCCGGGTACTTCAATTTCCTCCCACATTCCAAAGACATGCTGGTAGGTTAATTGGATCCTGTCTAAATTGTCCCTAGTATGTATGAATGTGAGTTAGGGACCTTAGATTGTAAGCTCCTTGAGGGTAGGGACCGATGTGAATGTACAATGTATATGTAAAGCGCTGCGTAAGTTGACGGCGCTATACAAGTACTATAGAAATAAGGCGCAGCGCTAATCATTACATCAAAAGTCTGCAAATATTAAAAAATAAAGTGCAACGCTAATCATTACATCAAGGTCACAAATATAACAATGAAACCCTAAAAGAATCCATTAAAAACAGTCTTTAAAAAGTATCCAGTGAATGACCCGTTAAGACCACCTAAAAGTGTGCTTCACCCCCATCCTGCCCAGGCCAATTTTCAGCTTTCAGCCCTGTCGCACTTTGAATGAGAATTGCGCGGTCATGCAACACTGTACCCATGTGAAATGTTTATCATTTTTTTCCACACAAATGGATCTTTCTTTTGGTGCTATTTAATCACCACTGCATTTTTTTTTTTGCTAAAAAAACTAAAAAATACCAAAAATTTTGGTAAAAATTTTTTTTCTTAGTTTCTGTCAGTAAATTTTGTAAATAGGTAATTGTTTTCCTTCACTGATGTGCGTTGATGAGGCTGCACTGATGGGCACTGATAAGGCTGCACTGATGGGCACTGATGAGGCTGCACTGATGGGCACTGATAAGGCTGCACTGATGGGCACTGATGAGGCTGCACTGATGGGCACTGATGAGGCTGCACTGATATGCGGCACTGATGAGCACTGATATGCGGCACTGATGAGCACTGATAGGCAGCACTGGTGGGCACTGATAGGTGGCACTGGTGGGCACTGATAGGCAGCACTTACGGGCAATGATGGGCGGCACGGATAGGCAGCCCTGATGGGCATTGATGAGCGGCACTGATGAGCACTGATGGGCAGCACTGATGAGCAGGCACTGATGGGCACTGAAAAGCAGCACTGACTGGCATCACTGATGGGCATTGATTGGTGGCACTACTGGGGCTATATGCCGCTGATCGGCTCTCTTCGCCTCGCACTGACAGAGTGTTAGGCGAGGAGAGCCGAAAAACGACACTTCCGTGTTTACATGTTCAATCACAGCCGATCACATGGTCATAGGCTCTTTATCCAGATTGGTGCCGTGTTCTAAGAACACGACGCGACCGCGATTGCCACGCTGTGCGCCTCTGGTGGTGCGCGAGATCTGTGACACTGGGGAGACGTCATATGACATCGCCCCAGAATGAGAGGGGATCCCGTCCGTTGTCATTTTACTATACGGCAGGCGGGAGGTATTTAAACATGTGATGCACACAAGAGAAGATATCCTACACCTTCAATCTGCACACACAGCCTCTTACCACATAACATTGACCACCAGGATCAAGCGGTCAAAAAGCACTCATATGTCATATAGCGATGGCCAGACTTCTGGGATCCCACTCCACTGGTACTTATATGCTGTAACACACTCCCAGGAAAAAGGGAGAAGTGAAGGTTTAAGTCTCCAGAATATATAAATCAAAAACTAAACAAAACCGCCTCATAGTGTAGCAAAGCCTAGTTCACATATTTAATAAAACTTAATGCACTCACATAAGTCAAAGCGGACTCAGCATAGCAAATAGTGTTAAAAGTTTCAAGCCAACACGATGGCAGCAGTCCGTTATGCGATGACATCATGTGCTGTAGCTCCACCCTACGCGTTTCATCATTAAAAGATGTCACAGGGACTCCTCTGACAATGTCTCTTGATATGCTGAATCCGCTTTGATCTTTTACATCTTTCCCTTGATGGCGACGTAACGGAAATATGCGGCCTTTGGCTTCAAGGGGTTGTACCGGGGTGATGCCTGCAGCTGCATGCATTACCCCAGTACTGATTTTAAGTGCAGACAGTTGGCTTTCTTTTAATAACAACTGATGCAGCTAATCTGCTGTTATTACGAGCAGCGGGAGGGGATGCCCCCCCCTCCGCTGCCTTCCAACGCTTGCCCACACATCCACCTGCTGGCCAGAGACCCGAAACGGCTTTGATCAGGTCTCAAAAATAGTTTACTAAAAACCTAAAGGGGTTGTAAACCTTTGTGTTTTTTCACCTTAATGCATCCTATGCATTAGGGTGAAAAAGTACCTGGCAGTCACCGGCCCCCCATCCCCCCATTTTACTTACCTGAGCCCCTTCATCTCTTCGGCAGGGACGCGCTGTCCCTCTCTCCACGGGGTCGCAGCTCTTGATTGGATAGATTGATAGCAGTGCAGCCATTGGTTCCCCCTGCTGTCAATCAAATTCAATGATGCGGGTGCCAGGGGGCGGGGCCGACTCCGGCATTCATGTCTGTGGACGCAAATGCTGGACTCGGGAGCGCGCCCGCAAGGTAACCCCCTCGGGAAAGCGCTTCTTCTAGGGGGTTATCTGATGCGGGGACGAGCCGCGAGAGCCATCAGGGGGACCCCAGAAGAGGATTTTCGGGGCCACTCTGTGCAAAATGAGCTGCACAGTGGAGGTAAGTATGATATGTTTGTTATTTAAAAAAAATAAAAACCTTTACAATCACTTTAAAGGCTCCAGATTTAAAAAAAAATGACAGTATTCAAAACAGCCAAACTTGCCGTTTTGAATGCTTTTAAGTGCGAAGGAGGGATTTGGGGTCTTATAGATCTCTCCATAAAGAGTACCTGTCACTGCCTATTACTGTCACAAGGGATGTTTACATTCCTTGTGACAGCAATAAAAGTGATCAAAAATAAAAAATGTAAAGGGACAGTATAAAAAAAAAAAAAAAATTTAAAGAGCCCCATCCCTCCGTGCTCGCGCACAGAAGCAAACGCATATGTAAGTCGCTCCCACAAATGTAAAGAATCGCCGCAATACCTTACACATTAGAGCAAGAGCAATAATTCTAGTGCAAGACCTTCTCTGTAACTCTACACAGGTAACCTGTAGAAATTTTTAAAGCACCGCCTATGGAGATTTTTAAGTACTGTAGTTTGTTGCCATTCCACGAGTGTGCGCAATTTTAAAGCGTGACATGTTAGGTGTCTATTTACTTGGCGTAACATCATCTTTCACATTATACAAAAAAACTGGGCTAACTTTAATGTTTTGTTTTTTTTTTTTGATTCATGAACGTGTATTATTTCCAAAAAAATTGCATTTGAAAGACCGCTGCGCAAATGCAGTGTGAGATAAAATATTGCAACAACCGCCATTTTATTCTCTAGGGTCTCTGCTAAAAAATATATATATAAATGTTTGGGGGTTTCTTAGTAATTTTCTAGCAACAAATGTCAGAAAAAGGCTTAGGCATGAAGTTAAGCACACTTTCAGGTGGTCTTAATGGGTTCGATGCCCTACTGATTGACACTATCCACTGCTCCAAAGTCAACGTCATTTGCCCTACTGACACCGCCCACTGGCCTACGGACATCATCCACTGTTCTACTTACTGACACCATCCTCTGCCCTACTGACATCAATTACTGCCCTGCTGACATTGACCACTTATACTTTTAAAGTGAAATTTGTTTTATCATATTTTTTTAATTTTTCCTATTTATTTATTTTCTAGTGAATTTCTTTTTTTTTTTTTTTTTTTAAAGGGGTACCTAACCCCAGTGATCTTTGATCTCTTTTATGTTGCTTAGGTAGATCTCAAAGTTGCCTACTCCTGCTTTAGGGTGGTACTCAACCCTGATGGGGCTGCTGACATCACATCCAAGATGGCAGCATCCAACAGTAGTCTTGGGGCTTGTGGATGTCCACACAAGGGGGAATTTTACTGGTAATAAAAGAAGAATAAAATATATTTAAATGGACAAACAGTATATTCTTATGAGAAGATTTAGTTGAAATGAATGTCGTGTGGCGACAGGGTCTCTTTAAGGATATTGTCAAACCAGCCAACTAGTTACAGCAAATTGAGAGATCTATAATAACTTTCATCATTGTGAGTGTACAATAAGAAACGGCTCAGCAAACATTTGTTCCCAGATAGGAGAAAGAAATCAGACATTTTATTGCCCGTTACATGACTGTGTACACAATATAAAGTGGAAGGACACAAGAGGGGAGATACGTTGTAACAAGTTAGCGCATTTTTATTTCTTTATGAGCTTCAGTATTTTTCTTTCATGTAATACATCCTCACCTAGACCAGTATATATTAACTTACACCAATCAGTCACAACTTTAAACTTTATGAGCAACCACCTAACATGGAGTACATCCCCCTTTTGCCACCAAAAAACCCTGACCCATTGAGGCATGGACTTCATTAGACCTCTGAACAGGGCTGGTGCAAGGATTTTTGACACCCTAGGCGAAACCTCATTTTGCTGCCCCCCCCCCCTTGGTTCCACCCCTGACTCTACCCCCTTAGCCCTGCCCATGTATACCCTAGGTTTTTAATGAAGTGCCCATCAAATGCAGCCCACCAGCTCCCATCAAATGCACCCTCACCAGCGCCCATCAATGCAGCCTTACCAGCGCCCATCAATGCACCCTCACCAGCGCCCATCAATGCAGCCTTACCAACGCCCATCAAATGCAGCCTACCAACGCCCATCAAATGCAGCCAACCAGCACCCATCAAAGTCACCCTCACCAGCGCCCATCAAATGCACCCTACCAGCGCTCATCAATGCAGCCTCACCAGCGCCCATCAATGCAGCCTACCATCGCCCATCCATGCAGCCTACCAGCGCCCATCAATACAGCCTCACCAGCGCCCATCAATGCAGCCTACCATCGCCCATCCATGCAGCCTACCAGCACCCATCCATGCAGCTTACCAGCGCCCATCAATACAGCCTCACCAGCGTCCATCAAATGCAGCCTACCAGCACCCATCCATGCAGCCTACCAGTGCCCATCAATGAATGTTTGCTTGCTTCCATGCATTCAGGATTCGGGACACAGACACAGTCCTCCGCCTCTGACACTATGTGCGATCGGAGCGGCAGCTGCCTGCTGATGCTGAGACTTAGTTGCTTGCTGCAGAAAAAAAGTAGGAACACCAGTGGCTGGGTGCCCTAGGCAGCAGTGCGCCCTAGTTTGCCTAGTGGTAGCACCGGCCCTGCCTCTGAAGGTATGCTGTGGTATCTGGCACCAAGCTGTCAGTAGCAGATACTTTAAAGTGGTTGTAAACCCTTACAGACCACTTTTCCCTTACAGGTAAGCCTATAATAAGACTTACCTGCAGGTACTGGAAATATCTACTAAACCTGCACATTATCGGCGCATGCGCACTTTAGAAAGGGCGCGATCGCGCTGTTTCTATAGGGCCCGTGACCACCAGCTCCCACGCGCATGCACGGGAGGGACGTCACGCGACTCCGGCCAGTCACAGAGCCGGAGTCTGCGGCCCCGTAAGGAAGAGGGTGAAGATGGATGCTTCCACCAGCAGGTACTTTGCGGGCTTCGTATGCAATGCATACTAGCCCATTATGCTTTTACTTTGCAGGGTAATAAAGAGTCCTTTTTAAGTCCTGTAAGTTGTGAGGTGGGGCCTCCATGGATAGGACTTGTTTTTCCAGCACATCCCACAGATGCTCAATTGGACTGAGATCTGGAGATTTTGGATGCCAAGTCAAAACCTCAAACGCATTGTTGTGTTCCTCAAACCATTCTTGAACCATTTTTGCAGTGTGGCAGGGCGCATTACACTGCTGAAAGAGGCAATTGCCATCAGGGATCATCTCTCTGGGTCCCCCCTGCTGACCACTTGGATTCACTGGATGGAGAGTTCCTGCTTGTCCTTCCTTTGTGAGGAGATTGAAGGTGTTGTCCCCACTGAGTGGATATCTACATATAAGCTGATTTATAGCTTGCCTTTGGTAAGCGTGCATTTTTATAGGTGGTGGATTTTTCACTGGGTGTTTGTCAGTGAACTTCTAATAATCACCATTTGAACATTGATTTGGCTTCAGGGATTTCTTTTCTTCTAATCATCGTCATCCATTTTTACAATTTCAAGTCACAATTGATTTTTGTTTCTTATCATTCAACAACGATTTGGTTTTGGGACTTTTTTTCTCTGTCTTATTACATAATTTTTTATTTGAATTCATTATTTTTTCGGTCACTCTAAATGATTGATTTCTCAAATATTTTCATTTAATTTTGTATTTTGTGGTCTCACTCACAGTAGCATACTAATTCAATCCTGTAGCGCGGTTCCTTTAGATTATTTTGCCTATAGGGATTGTTGTTGAATACACATGAAGGGGTGTACTTGGCCACCAACAGTGTTCAGGTAGGTGGTACATGTCAACTAACATCTACATTAATGGCAGGACCCAAGGTTTCCCAGAAGAACATTGCCCAAAGCATCACACTGCCTCCACCTGCTTGTTTTCCTACCATACTGTATCCTGGGCCATCTCTTCCCCAGGTAAGTGATGCACGCACACCCACGTGATGATAGTGATTCCTCAGACCAGGCCACTTTCTTCCATAGTGCCGTGGTCCAGTTGTGATGCTCACATGCCCATTGTAGGTGCTGTTGGCTGCAGACACAGGTTACCATGGGCCCCCTCGCTGGTCTGCGGCTACGCAGTTCCATACACAACAAGCTGCCATGCCCATTTTTTCTGCTTTCAACACATCAATTTCAGAAACAACATGTTCACTTGCTGCCTAATATATCCTACCCACTTTCAGGTGCTATTGTAAAGAGATAATCAATCTTATTCACTTTACCTGTCAATTGTCATAAGGTTATGGCTGATCAGTGTATTCCATTCTAAAGATTTATTTTTAAAGGCAAATAAAAATAAATGCATGTATGCTATCTGATTCCTGTATTAAAATTTAGTGTGAAGTTTTTTTTCGTTTTTAATTATTTTGTTAAATTTTACCTGGTGAACCTTTCATAGGGTGACAACGGTGCTCCTGCAGGTTCTTATTGCAGAAGCAGCATTGTCACCCTGATCTGGGTGCTCCCGACATGACAATGCAAAGGTAGATAGCACAATGTGGACATTACCTAGGGTGATCTGCATGCAAATACAGCCTGCCTAGGACCGCCCTCTCCTCCAGACTGACACCCACCCATCAAGGCATCTTGATATTTCCACAACTCCTCAGAAGAGCCAGCTCTCTGCTTACATCAGGTCTGAAGACTCTTGAGAGGAGTACTGTGGGATACAGGCAGCAAAAAAAAAATGACAAGAGTTTTAATTATTTCTTACTCCAAAACCTTTAAATTACTTTCAGGCTTCAAGCATCCCCTGCAATAATTAGCATATCTACAGCTCAAGTTGTGTTGATATGGACCATAATGTAAGAGGTCATCAGCATATTTAAAATCCCAGGGCTGCTCCAGATGACAAAATTATTTCCAGTAAGAATAATTAAAATTAAACTAATAACAATAATGGCGAAAGAAGAAATGCAAACAGTGAAAGTTGTGCTTACAATAATGCTCACAAGAATGCTCCTTACATTGGTGGCACATACAGAAGTGCCGTTACATTAGTGATCAGTGAAATACTTGGGAGAAGGTTCCCCTTACATTGATGGTCATTTGGGAAAAATGCTTCTTACATTAGTGGTCATTGTGAAAAATGTTCCTCATATTGGTGATTAATGGAAAGAATGCTCCTTACATTGGTAGTCAGTGGGAAGAATGTTCCTTACATTGGTGGTCCCTGCGAAGTATGCTGCTTATATGTTAAATGTGAAGAAGGGACCTTATATTGGAGGTCGTGGGGAAGAATGTCTGTTCCACTAGTGGACAGTTGGGAAGAATGCTCCTCACATCAATGATCATTGGTAGTATGCTCCTTATATCGGCGATTAATGGGAAGAATGCTCCTTACATCAGTGATCATTGAGGGTATGCTCCTTACATTGGTGAATTATGGGAAGAATGCTCCTCACATTGGTGATTAGTGGGAAGAATGCTCCTTACAGATAGCTAAAAACATCATTAGAATCCATGGTTTCTTATCTGAGAGGTAGAAATTTCTCATTGCTCAAGGAAACCATAGCAACCTCTGGAAGAACCCTACTAGAGAAAGGCTGCCCTACTCTATCAAAAACAAAATCAGATACATTTCAATTGCAAAAACACTATTATAGGTTGATGGCCACTACTTATCCACCGTTCCCTGCCTGTACGTTGCTCATCCACCCAACTTCACTGTCCCTGCAATGGCCAACATCTTTAATTTTCCTCCATTGCTCCTTCCACTTGCTCTAGGCAATCCTCCGTACATATTAATAGTGTATTCAATGGGAAGGCAAGTACAAATCATGCTCCTTGTACGGTGACAGCACCAGGTGTGCCTCTTAGTCCCGCCTGGATCTTGGAGACGTTATCTTGTGGCTGTTTCCTGATGTGCTATCCTGTTAATGATTCAGCTTTTTGTCTGGGTTCTGACTCCCATTTTTCTGCCTGCACTTAATTTGTGTGCCTCCAGCCCTGACCTTGGAATGTTTATGTGTAATGGCCGGGTTCCCAGGAAGCCGGGCAAACCTTACCATTCCTACTACAAATACTCAGTACTCTTAATCATTGACTCCATTGAGAGCAAGGGTCTGCACTCAGAGGACCCACTTCCTGGGAATTGATAAATTTCCATGTCAAGTGGAAGGGCCACACATGAAGAAAAAGGGGAAATCATTACACATTCACTATAAAGCACATCTTCATCTTTTGAGACTCCACCAAGAGTTCCAAGCTGCATAATTAGCCAGTGAACCAAGGCTACATCCTGCAGTTCCTGATGAGCTCCCTGAGCCTGGGGTTCTAAAGCTGGATATAGATGGATTGAAATTGGTCCAGTTTGGCAGGGACCAGCCAAATTTCGATCCATCTACCGATACCAACACTGATACTTATCCATACTTGCATTGGTCCAGCTTGGATATCCCATACCTGGCTAATCCCTGTGGATCCTCACTGTCTTATGGGTCTCAGGTCAGTCACTCAGCATGGGTGCTATACACAGAATGCCGTAATGAATGCAAAGCATTGTCTGATTGGATGAGATGGAGATTGTGATGTCACCACCCGGCCTCTTCTCCTTGTCCAATCAGGGAACGCTTTGCATTCATTCAAAAAAAAAAGCAAGGCGTCCTGTGAATGGCACTCATGCCAAGCGACCTATCTGAGACCCGTAAGATAATTAGGATCCACCCACAGGGATCAGCCAAGCTGGACCAATGTAAGTATGCAATACACATCATACCATGAGTTCAGCTTTAATTGTATTTTGAGTAGAGGGTGAATAGCATGGGGCCATGTATAGTTACAGTTTACCAACCTTTGCTGTCTGGATGAAGAGTCAGAGTTGTCCAGTTCCTCTGCCAGTCTCCTTTCTTCTCTGCAAGTTTCTAACTACCGTCAGAAAATTATTGTAGGCTCTTCTGATCTGGATTACATTTGTGTGTATCATGTACTATATTGTCTATCCATCGCATTGTACAGTACTAGCTTGATGGCAACCAGCCCTGTAAGCATTGTTAGGAGGATCTTAATCACATGAGCAATGACAGTGGGGCTTCTACAATGCAGTCAGCTAGTTTCTATTCCTAGTTAAGGGAAGTGATGGTTTAGGTTAAAGTTTAAAAATGTTGTGTAGATATGTGTCTCTTTGTGTCTGTGTTTATCATGTCACTTACAGCTCAACAAATCAACTAATTCCCAACATAGAGCGAATTGCTTTATACAACTCTACTTAGAACTCCACAACATCCACACATAATCACATAACCCTATTCCATCCACCCAAGATAATCAAGCTTTCCCGGAGAAACACGAATTGCCTAAAATATCCCCTGGCCCAACTTACCTCGCTTTCCTCACCCTTCTCTATACAAGTTATCCATGCATCTCTCCAGAACCTTCCTTTACACAAATCCCCTGGACCACATGGTTTTGGCATTGCATACTTTAAAGATTACAAAGAACTACAGTCAACCTAAGTTGTTTATAAAACTACTGCCCACTCTGGTACCTTTCCAAATGAAGCTTTAGAAGCTTTAATAGTTACTATTTCTAAACCAGGCAAAGCTCAGACACTCCCTGCTAATTACAGCCCAATGTCATTGCTCATTGCAGATATTCAAATGAATACCCAGCTCATTATTATCCGTCTAGATGGCATTCTCCTATAGCTGATCAATCTGGACCAAGTGGAGTTTGTAAAAGGCCACCATGCCCCCAGATGGAATCGAGAATTTTTTAAAATTATTGCTTGGGTTGTAGGCTAGTCAGATATCTCCTCTGCTGCCTTCCCTGGATATGGAGAAGACATTTGACCATCGGTGATACATCTGAGAGGTACTCCTTAAATTTGTCCTCACAGTCCTAATTGGTTCAGGAAGTCAGGCTTTATATTCCTTTCCTTGTGCCAGGAACTTCAAATCAAGCCGGTTATCTACAGCTTTTAAAAGTACCAATGGCACTAGACAATGGGAGTCCCTGCTCAACCCTATTTGCCTGAATCACTGCCTGTCTATATGACATTCACCTATAGCTGACCAAATGGGGTTTGTAAAAGGCCGCCATGACCTGGATGGAATTGGGCAATTTTTGAACTTATCACATTGGGTGGAGGCCAGTCAGGTGCCTTCCCTGCTCCTTTCCCTGGATGTGAAGAAGGCGATCGATTAAGTCCATTACACTTGTGAGAGGTCCTCCTTAAATTTGGCTTTGCAGGCTTAATTGGTTCAGCTATCCAGGCCTTATATATGTAGCACTACCCCAGAATCAGTGACTCAGGTTTATCCCTGGGCCAGACTATAGTCTGCCTATTCTTACTTCTAGTAGCACACACTAAAGGGTGCTACATATATATTTCCTAGTGTCAGCCTGTTAGCTACATGGGCTGCCATATATTCAGGGGTCGTTGTGGACATGCTTAGGGTGTGTACTTTTGAACCATGCGAGTGCAATCATGTCGTGTGTTTTTATGTCAGCTTAATAAATGATTTATTGTTCTAGGTTGCGCTTCCCTTTCCTTGTGTTTTTATACAGATTGTTTGGAAGTCCTTGCTGGACAGTTTAGGACAGGGTGCCTCCTTTCTATCCTATTTGCCTTATGCCCCGTACACACGGTCAGATTTTCCGACGGAAAATGTGTGATAGGACCTTGTTGTCGGAAATTCCGACCGTGTGTAGGCTCCATCACACATTTTCCATCGGATTTTCCGAAACACAAAGTTGGAGAGCAGGCTATAAAATTTTCCGACAACAAAATCCGTCGGAAATTCCGATCGTGTGTACACAAATCCGACGGACAAAGTGCCACGCATGCTCGGAATAAATAAAGAGATGAAAGCTATTGGCCACTGCCCCGTTTATAGTCCCGACGTACGTGTTTTACGTCACCGCGTTTAGAATGATCGGATTTTCCGACAACTTTGTGTGACCGTGTGTATGCAAGACAAGTTTGAGCCAACATCCGACGGAAAAAATCCTAGGATTTTGTTGTCGGAATGTCCAAACAAAGTCCGACCGTGTGTACGGGGCATTAAAGTGGTAGTAAAGTTGATTTGTTTATGTTGTACCTATAGATAAGCCTATATTAAGGCTTACCTGTAGGTACTGTAAATATCTCCTAAACCTGCACCACTTAGGAGATATTTACCTGTGTAGCAGCCTGTGGCGTCACCGACGCAAGCGCTCTAAAGGAACGGCATACCCGTGCCGTAAACCGTTACTCCCACGCTCATGCCTGGGAGTGACATCATCGGGGCTCGGCCATTCAAAGGTCCAGAGCCCAGGAACCCAGAAGGAAAGCTGGGTGAAGATGGAAGCCCTGTCAGCTGTGACAGTGCCCTGCTGGACGGTTTTGTTTTAAAGTGACATTAAACTTTTTTTTTTTTTTTAATTAAAATAACAAACATACTGACTTACTCTGTGCAATGGTTTTGCACAGACCGGCACCGATCCTTTTCTACTGGGATCCCACGCTGCCTCTCCAGGCCCCTCCTCTTTGACAAGTCCCCCGACAAAAAAGCCGCTTTCCATGGGGGCACCCGTGCATGCTCGCTCCTGAACCACCCTGTCTGCATCTATTGACACAGAGCAGGCGACTCGGCCGCTTAATGCATAGAATGCATTAAGGTAAGAAAACCTTAAGGCTTAAGAACCACTTTAAGGTAAGTTTCACATAATACGGTAGCATGCGATGTATACTAGCACATTATAACATTGCCCTGCATGGGGAAATGTTTTTTTTTTTTTTTTTTAATTTTCCACTTTCGTATGGCGTTATTCATGAAGTCTCACACAGAAGCTATTAGGACCAGCCCAGATACACTATGTTACCAAAAGTATTGGGACACTTGCCTTTACATGCACACAAACTTTAATTGCATCCCAGTCTTAGTCCGTAGGGTTCAATATTGAGTTGGCCCACCCTTTGCAGCTATAACAGCTTCAACTCTTCTGGGAAGGCCGTCCACAAGGTTTAGGAGTGTGTCTATGGGAATGTTTGACCATTCTTCCAGAAGCTCATTTGTGAGGTCAGGCACTGATGTTGGACAAGAAGGCCTGGCTCGCAGTCTCCGCTCTAATTCATCTCAAAGGTGCTCTATCAGGTTGAGGTAAAGACTCTGTGCAGGCCAGTCAAGTTCCTCCACCCCAAACTCGCTCATCCATGTCTTTATGGACCTTGCTTTGTGCACTAGTGCTCAGTCATGTTGGAACAGGAAGAGGCCATCCCCAAACTGTTCTCACAAAGTTGTCCAAAATGTCTTGGTATGCTGAGTAAAATATAAAGCATTTATTGAAAAATGATAAAATGGTATACGATAAAATTGGGATGGGCTCTTCTGATGCCACTGCGTTGCTTTGATTTTATCCAATGCTTTTAATGTCTTCTCAAATGTGAGTGACCATTTTATCATTTTTCAATAAATGCTTTATATTTTACAGTATTACACTATGTGGCCCTAATTTTTCCCCTTTTGCCATATGCCATATTGAGAGGAATCGCTCATGAATTCCGCTCACTATTCCTATGGTAGACATCTACTGATGTCAAAACGTTCATGGATCCCTATCTGTTTTGGTCTATTTTGGAAGTCATGGTTGCTGTACCTCCTTGGGTGTGTTACACCAAAAGATTGGTTGACTCATCAGGCATATGCCTAGTTGGGTTCAACCTGTCTGGTAAGCCCCTTTCCTTACGGTGGTGGATTATCTACAGACAACCAGTTCACACAGATTCACAGTCACTATATTTGATGTCATATATGGACTTTATGCACTTTATATGCACTGACACTGCTGGCTTATACTATTTTAGCATTATTGTTGTGATATTTTATTGCTGTGTATTTTTGTTGTGAACATTCATTTATCATATTCACTTTATATTGGTATAATTTTATTGCTTATTTCATCTTCATCAGCGCTGCACTATACTACTTTATTTGTTCACTTATTCACAGATTATCTGATGTGCTGGCAGCTACCATTATTTGTATAAGACAGCGTGTTTTTTTTCACAATTTTTTTCTACACAAATGTAACTGAAATAACTGACTGACCGGCATTTGTAAAACGACTCTATATTGTCAAAAGTATTGGGACGGGGTGTGTGTTTTTGTTAATTGTTTATACACATTGTGCCTTTTTTATTTTTATTTTTTTACATCTGTTTTTCCAAATGCTTGCTGTTCTTAGGATTTATTACTTTGCAATGTATTTTGCAATGCAATTATTTATTTAGGTATTATATTTTTTACCTTCTAGATGATGTCACGTGACCAAGAGGTCTTTTCTATTCTGTCATGGAATGTTCGTGGCCTTAAAGTGGTGTACCGGCCGAAATGATACTTTTTAAATAAAAATACCCCTATAATACACAAGCTTAATGTATTCTAGTAAAGTTAGTCTGTAAACTAAGGTCTGTTTTGTTAGTTTATAGCAGTAGTTTGTTATTTTATAAACTAACAGCAGGCCGTGGCCATCTTAAGTGTGGGCATTTGAAGCCAGACTGTATTTCTTCCTGGATCTCATCCTTGCAGATCTCACACATGCTCAGTGCAGCACAAGCAGTGTAATAGGTTTCAGGTCAGGTTTCCATAGCAACGGCAGTGTCAGAGGAAGTTGCCATCCCTTCCCAGAAGGCATTGCAAACAGGAAATGATGCGATGGGCCACGGCCAGGCAGGAGGAAGTGAAAAATGAATACAGCAGTATTAGTGAGGGATGCTGAAGAGTTGTAAAAGTGGGTGGAACTCCACTTTAACTCAAAATTTAAAAGAGCATTGTTTTTTAGATATTTGAAAAGTTACTTTCCACATATAGTGCTACTTCAAGAAACTCATCTAACGGGGAGCAAGCTTTTGGCCCTTAAGAAGCCTTGGGTACAGAAGGCATAGCATGTTACATACAGTATTCCACGTTTTCTAGAGGGGTTTCAATATTGATTAGTAGATCATTGCCATGTATGGTGGAGGATATATTTCTGACCACCAGGGTAAATAGGTTTTGGCTGTGTTTCTTCTGTGGGGTCAGAGATATATAGTTGTTATTAGTGGGTATATACCACCTCCCTTTGCGGGGACTCTTTTATATAGTCTCTTAGAAAAGATCTCTTTGTATGGTCCAGCTAAGTTATTGATAATGGGAGATTTTAACGCTATACTCGATCCTGCTTTGGATAGACCAACCCCCCCCCCCAAATATTTTTCTGGAGAACTCATTAATTGGGCCAAGATGGTCGATCTGGTATAAGCTTGGCAATGGAAAAATCCATTAACTAGAGCATACTCCTGTTTCTCAACTTCTTATAAGGCCGCCTCTCACATAGATCTAGCGTTTGTCAATTTGGTGATATTAGCGGATAAGGTTGATGTTAAATAATTGCTGAGTGGGTTATCTGACCATGCTCCGCATATGCTTACACTTCACATGCATCGCTTTTGAGATGCAGCACAGTGGAGATTGGGAACTCACTGGATTTCACATCCAGATATGGCTAATAAAATTCCGTCCCTTTTAACAGAATTTTGGGAATTCATTGCAGGGTCATCTACTTCAGGAACAACATGGGATGCCTTTAAGGCTTACACAAGAGGACAGTATATATCCACTATTAAGGCCTCATGCACACGAGACGCTGGTGCAAACTCTGCTGAACACGTTTTTAAAAACTGAAACCGGCATTTAGAAACGCCCGTTTTGCCGCGTTTGCATGGCGCGTTTAGCCGCGTTTTACTGCGTTTGCGTCTAGAAGCGTCTGCAGAGCAGAGAATGACATTTTGCGACCCAACTTTGGGGCACCATATATCGGGGCCACTTGGTGCTAGGAACCCCAAATTTGGTATGCCAACACAGTGGACCTAATTTGGGGTTCCTAGCACCAAGTGGCCCCGAGATACAGGGCCCCAAAGTCGGGTCGCAAAATGTCAAGCACTTCTGTAGCAGAGAATGACATTTTCCGACCTGAATTTGGGGCCCCTTATCTCGGGGCCACTTGGTGCTAGGAACCCCAAATTTGGATATGTTATAGTGTTAGTCCAACTGTGTTAGCACACCAAATGTGGGGTTCCTTGCACCAAGTGATCCTGAGAAATGGGGCCCCAAATTTGGGTCGGAAAATGTCAAGCACTTTTCTGCAGCAGAGAATGACATTTTCCGACCTAACTTTGGGGCCCCATATCTCGGGGCCACTTGGTGCTAGGAACCCCAAATTTGGATATGTTGTAGTGCTAGGTCCGCTGTGTTTGCACACAAATTTGGGGTTCCCAGCACCAAGTGGCCCCGAGATATGGGGCCCCAAAGTCGGGTTGTAAAATGTTCCTTTAAAAACTCATAAACGCAAACGCGGCTAAACGCGGGTACCGGTATTTAGCCGCATTTGGCGTCTGAAATGTGGAAAACTTTTGCGTCTGAACCCATTTTTTTGCTTCTGGAAAAACGAGGTTAAACGCAACTGCCTAAAAACGCCAAAAAACGAGACTGTGTACATGGACACTTAGGATAACATTGAATGGGTTCAGGAGCAGTTGAAAAAAGTGTCCAACTGCCTCTGAACGCGAGTTTAACAGCGTCTCATGTGCATGAGGCCTTAAGCAGTTAATAAGACTCAGCAAACAAGGAGTGATGCCTTGAAACTTATAGTGGAGGAAAAAACAGGTCAATATGCTGCTGATCCTAAGTCTAATTTCAATGCTTTACTCCATGGCAAATGGGCACTACGTCTGCATATGGTGGAGGTCACAAGGTTAGATCTATACCAAAATAAACAGAAGTTTTTTGAGCAGGGAGATCATAATGGTAGTTTTTTTGGCCATGATGGCTAAACATTAATATTCCGATATCAGAAATAAGCAGCGCTTCAGGAGATATGGTCTGTACACAGCCTAAAATTCTGGAGGCTTTTCAGCAGTTTTATCAGACACTGTACACATCTCAGTTATTTTCTGATTTCCAGGCAACAGAATTGGCAGCTTGGCTGGATTCAGTTGCACTGGCCTGGCTAAGATGCTAGTACACTCAATAACATCGGAGGAGGTCCTTCCGGTCATCGGTTCTTTCCATTGGGGAACTAACCATGGCCATATGGCCTTCCTATTGAATTTTATTAAGGCTCATGGAGAGCTTCTAGCTTCTGTACTGGCTTCTCTTTACTCTGATTGTCTGAAGGAAGGAGCCTTACCGGAATCAATGAGTCATGCTCATATAGTTTTCATTTATAAGCACCCAAAAAGATGTAGATTTTAAGATTTTGGCTAATCTCATCTCCAGACGATTACAACCTATGTTGTCTAATACTATTGATTCAGATCAGACGGGGTTCGTGTCTGGTAGGGGTACCGATGTGAATTTGAGGAGATTATATACCAATATTCATGTCTCACATCTTAATACAGGTTCTAGGGTCATTGCCTCCCTAGACAAAGAGAAGGCTTTTGATACTTTGGAGTGGCCCTTTTTGTGGGAGGTATTCCGCAGAATGGTCTTTCCAATGGTATTTATAAAATGGTTGCAGAAATGGTTGTAGAAATCCAACAGCTGCAGTGAAGATGGGGGGAGGATTGTCAACTGCTTTTTCATTGTTTAGGGGAACTCGGCAGGGCTGCCCCCTCTCTCCGACCCTTTTTGCTATTGCTATGGAGCCTGTGGTGGAGGCTTTACGTACCTCCCCCAATATTAAGGGATTGATGATTGGTTGGTTGGAGGAGAGGGTAGCCTTGTACGCAGATGACCTTTTACTATTTTTAAATGATGCTGGACCCTCTTTCCAAGGGGCTTTAAAGATATTGGACTCTTTTTCAACAGTCACAGGGCTGAAGGTAAATTGGAGCAAGTCCTTGCTGTTTCCAATAGATATGGAGGCCCTTAGTACGGCTTTGAATGATATTCCATTGCAGTGGGTGGAGAATTTCAAATACTTAGGAGTTGTAATTTCATGCCAAGCTTATGAATTTATTTCCCTGAATTTGACTCAGATTCTGGGAGATATTGGGTCAAAATTGAAAGTATGGAAGTCTCTACCATTGTCTTTATTGGGACGTATTAATCTTTTAAACATGAAAATTATTCCAAATCTTATGTATTTATTTAGACACTCTCCCCAGTGGCTTCCGATGTCCTTTTTTACAAAATGAAACCAACTTTTTTCATCTACCCCAGGTATAAATTAATCACCCTGATGCGCCCTTGTGAGCAGGGAGGTCTAGCCTTTCCGGATTTATATAAATACTTTTTAGCCACTCAGTTGGTTACGGCCGCATGGTGGCTGAACCCTGATATATATAACTCCTCTACCCGGCTGGAACTGACAGTAGTAGGCTCTATGGATGCTCTTAAGGCTCTTTTATTTAAGGGCCGTAGGGCACCATACCAGTTGACTCCTTCAATGCTCATTACCATTCGAGCCTGGGAGGTTTGTCTTAGATGTGAGCATTATCCTAAGGGTGAGATTTCTATGTGCCCCTTTATGGTTTAATCCTACTCTTCCTCAATTTTTTAAAGAACCAGAGCCTATTGCATGGACTAAATATAATAATAAATTACTTTCTCAAGTGATTACTAATGGGAAATTATCTACCTTCCCCACACTTACTTCAACTTTTAACGTTCCAAGTTCCCATCTATTTAGATATTTCCAGCTTCTTCATACTTTTCATACACAGTTTCCACAGGATAGTTTAACGATTAGACAATCCACTTTAGAATCAGTGCTTAGGTCTGAGTGTCTGGACAAGCCCACCTCGAGATTGTATTCTCATCTTATATTCATTTCTATCCTGCCATTAGAGGTTCTTAGAGCTAGGTGGGTGCGAGATATACCAGATTTAGATATGGAGGATTGGAGGAGTGTATGTGGGATTTGCCTTTGCGATCTTTGGTATCTTTGAGAGATCGCATGATTCAATATAAATTGGTACATAGAGCTTATATCACGCCACACAGACTTCAAAAAATAAATCCTGTGTGCTCTTCAGAGTGTTGGCGATGTGGAGCAATTCAGGGGGATTTTACAAATTTTCTGGACTTGCCCATATATGGTTATTTTTTGGGTGGAAGTGGTGGATTTATTGAACTCTATCACTTCTGCTCCTTTACCGGTTTCAATGTCTGTCTGTTTACTGGGCCTGGTGGAGACTATTCTTTCTACAGTGTCTGAGCGATGTTTGCTAATATAACATTATTCTACGCAAGAAAAGCTATTGCGTTGCTTTGGAAGAAACCTTGTCCCCCCTATGCTCTTATACTGGAAACAATTGGTAAATGATAATCTCTAATTTTTTTAGAGATACTTACATGAATGGAGGTTGTCCTAGTAAATACGTTAAAGTGTGGGCAAAATGGCTGGACAAATCGTATACAGCATCTAATGCCCATGGGGGCCATTATTTATAATATGCATGTTCCCATATAAGAAATGTTTGGGGTCAAAAAGAAGGAATTAATGTTTATTATAAGAAATGTTTGGGGTCAAAAAGAAGGAATTAATGTTTATTTTATTTTCCCCTTTTTCACCCTCTCCCCCCCCTTTTTTTTCTTTGGATTAATAATTGTTATATTAAAGTTTGAAATTTAATTATTATTTTTTAGGTTCAATGTGTATGATGTCTTGTTTTGTTTGTTTATTAAGAAATTTAATAAAAAGATTTATATAAAAAACAAAAAAAAAAAAAAAGTGCATGTGCGTGTAAAGACAGGTGTCCCAATACTTTTGGTAATATAGTGCATGTCCTGAGCTGGGACACATTAAAATGCCTTTTATTTACACAATTCTCACACAATATAGTGAGAGAGGTAGTAATGGGCAAAGAAAAATATATTTTTGGGGTCACAAACTTGCGCAAGGTCTTGAGGAACTCGGGGAACCCTACTAAAACCAACTTATTGCTGTCCAATGTGAAAAATGCCTTACAGTGGTGGTCAGGATGCCCCCATTACAGACAGCTGAAAGACATCATTGGTGTCACACTGTTGACTTTGCCAATTGGCATTGGCCCCGGAAGTATACAGGCACCATCAAATTGGAGGTCAGTTACCCACAAACCAAAGAAACCCTGGTAACCTCTGGGGGAACCATAAGGTTCCACTGAACCATGGTTGAGAATGACTGGCATAGAGCTTTCTATAATGTCCTTGTTTCACCCACACAGCCAGGCACTGCAGTAATCTCATGAATGTGTGAATGATCAGAGAGTGCCACCTGGTGGCTGAATATGTTATTTGCAGTAGCCCCAAGGAGCATTGCGCTCCACCTGCTGGCTGCAAAAGAATTCAACTAACATTTGCAATGTTGACTGTTCAATAGACTAAAATTCTTTTTTTCTAATTTAGTAAATGTTGTAGCTAGAGTTTTTTGTTTTATGTATTGACACACTGATGTCCTCCAGCCAGCCCAGTGGCACTGACTCAATTCCTTCACCCAAGTCAACATTCAATAAGCAAGATGTAACACAGCATTGTCTTCCAGCAACACTGCCCCATTCCTGATCCCACCAGTTTTAATTTTGGCATCAAATTTTCATTCAGTTTTAGTCATAGTCTTTTGACTAAAATGCCATTTTAGTTTTAGTCGTATTTTAGTCGACTAAAATCTCCAGTACATTTTAGTCAACTAAAATCGATTTAGTGAAATAAAATCGAATGGGTTAAGTTAAATTGTATTACATAATTTAAGCGCTTCTCTAGAATTTTCCAGACTCATATACTCCTAGGGTAAAAAAATCAAATACTGTGTTATTATTTATGTTATTAAGGTTTGAACAAACTACACACTCTGGATGGTCTGAGGAGCCCTGTAATGCTGCACAGTTCACTGGACGGTGGTCTGAGGAGGCCTTTAAATGCTGCACAGTGCTCTCTGGGCAGTCAGAGAGCCCATTAAATGCTGCACAGTGCTGTGGATGGTGGTCCGAGGAGGCCTGTAATGCTCTGGATGGTCATCTGAGGAGGCCTGTAATGCTGCACAGTGCTCTGGATGGTCGCATGAGGAGGCCTGTAATTGCTGCATAGTGCTCTGGACGGTGGTCTGAGGAGGCCTGTAATGCTGCACAGTGCTCTGGATGGTTGTCTGAGGAGGCCTGTAATGCTGCACAGTGCTCTCGATGGTTGTCTGAAAAGGCCAGTAATTGCTGCACAGTGCTCTGGACAGTGGTCTGAGGAGGCCTTTAATTGTTTCATAGGGCTCTGGACGGTAGTCTGAGGAGGCCTGCAATGCACCCAGTGCTCTGGATGGTAATCTGAGGCACACAGTGCTCTGGACGGTCATCACAGGATGCCTGTAATTCAGTGGTGGCCCGTGCATTGCGGGCGCACGGGCGCCGCCCCCCAATCCCTGCTGCCGCCTCCCTTTCAGGATGCAGGACTCATGGACTCCTATAGCGGTGGGGTGTATCTTTTGAAGCACCTGATTAGAGCCGAAGGCTCTAATAGGCCTCAAAATAGGGTGGGCTTGGGGCGCAGAGAGTGTGTCCTGATCCCACCCAATTGTGTGACCATAGCGAATGAATATTCGCTATTTTCACACCACAGTGCCTCCCCGCCAATCAGGAGGCAGGTCAGTGAGACCTGTTTCCCAATTGGCCAAAGCGCCAGGCGTCGCTATTGGATGCCCAGCGCTTTGGCGAAAGTGGGAGACAGAGCGGAGGAAGCTGCCTGGAGGAGACACAGGAGAGGAGTAGAGGACACCAGGTAAGTGCGCGAGCCACCCGGGTAAGGGGTGCTGTGAGTGTGCCGCGAGCCACCCACGGCGGGGGGGCTGTGAAAGTCCCATGAGCCACCCGTGGAGGGGGGGGATTATGTGCTATGAAAGTGCCGCAAACCACACGGATGGGGGGGGGAGTGTGTGTTGTGAAGTGTGCTGTGAGCCACCCGCGGAGGGAGGGGTGCTGTGAACCTGTGCCACCTATGGTGCTGATCTGTATACTATCTGTGGGCTGATCTGTATACTATTTGTGGGCTGATCTGTATACTATTTGTGGTGCTAATCTGTATACTTTCTGTGGGCTGATCTGACATCCCAACCTGCAAAAACGAATTTCAGAGATGTTTCAAACTCATTTCAGATAGGTGACGGTGGTCCGAGGAGGCCTGTAATGTTCTGGATGGTCATCTGAGGAGGCCTGTAATACACACAGTGCTCTGGATGGTCATCTGAGGATGCCTGTAATTCAGTGGTGGCCCGTGCATTGTGGGCACATGGGCACCGCCCCCCCATCCCTGCTTCCGCCTCCCTAGCCATGTGCCTGGCCCCTTTCAGGGCGCCGGACTCAGGGACTCCTATGGCAGGGGTGGGAGGGGGTGTATTTTTTTTAGAGCCAGAGGCTCTAATAGGCTTCAAAATAAGGTGGGCTTGGGGTGCAGAGAGTGCACCCTGATCCCACCCAATTGTGTGACCATAGCGAATGAACATTCGCTATTTTCACACCAAAGTGCCTCCCCGCCATTTAGGAGGCAGGTCAGTGAGACCTGTTTCCCGATTGGCCAAAGCGCCAGGCGTCCTTATTGGATGCCCAGCGCTTTGGCGGAAGTGGGAGACAGAGTGGAGGCAGCTGCCTGGAGGAGACACAGGAGAGGAATAGAGGACACCAGGTGAGTGCTGCGAGCCACCCGGGTGGGGAGTGCTGTGAGTGTGCCGTGAGCCATCCGATATACTTTCTGTGGCGCTGATCTATTTACTATCTGTGGTGCTGATCTATATATTATCTGTGGTGCTGATCTATATACTATCTGTGGTGCTGATCTATATACTATCTGTGGTGCTGATCTATATACTATCTGTGGTGCTGATCTATATACTATCTGTGGTGCTGATCTATATACTATCTGTGGTGCTGATCTATATACTATCTGTGGTGCTGATCTATATACTATCTGTGGTGCTGATCTATGTACTATCTGTGGTGCTGATCTATATACTATCTGTGGGCTGATCTGTGTACTATTTGTAGCGCTGATCTGTATTCTATATGTGGTTTATATACTATCTGTGGTGATGATCTATATACTATCTGTGGTGCTGATTTATATAAATATATTTTTATAAATACTGTACTACAATACTGTGCTCTATAAAATTACAGACGGGTGATAATCAACCAAACCATGTCCCATCTATATTGAATACTTATTGATGCTCTACATGTTTCGCGGTTAACACCACTGCTTCTTCAGGAGCTTGTAGTACAGTATTTATAGAGCAAACATCATACTTTTATTGCTACAGTAGAAAAATAAGGAAAAAAAGAACAAATGAATTACATAATTCCAATATAATGTAAAATACATGCATGGCATGGTTTTGTGCACGCTGTCTTACCCAGAATGCCAACACCTTGCAGAAGACCCAAAAGAGGTACAGGTCTGCCCCGGCAAGCATGGGAGTCCCATACTGGGGGGGTGCAAATTCTTTTTTCTTATTTTTCTACTGTAGCGATAAAAGTATGATGTTTGCTCTAAACATACTGTACTACCATCTCCTGAAGAAGAGGTGGTGTTCCCCGCGAAACATGTAGAGCATCAATAAGTATTCAATATAGATGGGACATGGTTTGGTTGATTATCATCCCTTGTTGTTAAACCCGTCTGTCATTTTATAGAGCTAAATGTGCAAGATATGCCTTCTGGTATATAATTTTAGATGTTTTTGTATGTTTTAAAGAGATTTTTGTATAATAAAATACTTTTATCATATATGGTTATGTATAGCCTTTGTACGGTAGCATTAAAGTCCAAATAACCTCAAAACCATGTCTTCTCTATTTGATAGGAGGTAGGTACCATTTTTCTATGTATTTTCATTTTTGGCACTCATTTTTCCTAAAAAGATTTCACATCTGTTATCTGTTCCTCACCAGTAAATGTCATCATTTAATATTTTTCATGTTTTTCCTCCATTATCAGCATTATGTTTCATGTGCAGCTGCATTAGAATCCCATAATAATACTGCACAACACAAAGGCACTTCCAAGGGAGAGCAGATATTCCTTTTAGTCTTCTATGCGCAGTGGTTTGTTTCCCATGTGTTGTGGTTTCCTGTTTTTATGAAAAATGGCACTATGCCCTAAAGACTGACAGGAAACCATTAGAGAGGTTTATAACCTGCGGTGCCTCCAACCGAGAATTATTTTTATTATGCCGGGGAAGGCATGTTTACAAAGGAAATCTAGTACCTAGTACCTATGTGATTGCGATGAGGTAAAACTCCAGCTTTAATTACTGCCAACCGCTTTTTGCATCTGAACTCACTACATGATATTATACAAGATTTCTAATAAATAAAAGAAGGGTACTATGTGGATTATATAAAGTAATATTAATAGAAAAATGGGTTTTAAAATATCACAATGTTCACACAGCTGCCACAAATGATTCTGTGTCCAATCTATGTATTTGCTATGATTGTCGGCTCCACCTAGTGGCAATAAGGCGGTATATTCCTAAAATAATACCTAATTTAGAAAAATACCACATTGTGGCCACTAGATGGAGCTGACGATTATAGGAAATAAATGTAGTACTGCCCCCCGTAGGGGGCGCTGGCAGCCACTCTCCAGTCCCTGCACAGCCAGGCTACACAGATTTTTCCACTTGCAGTCAGGCATATGAAGTTAGTCCCCTTGGTTTTATTAGGGGTAACAACTTGGATAGGAGGATGAAGGGATTTATGGGATGCCCAGCAGATGATGAACACAACAAAACTTGGAGACAATCTTCCAATCTTTGTACAAAAGTCCTGAACTGCTTCCTTCTGTACAAACTCACAGTCCTTTGTAGAATAATAGCAAAAGTCCATTACAGACTAAGGGCCCTGGGCCCTTCTGGAATGTAGCCCAAACTTAAGGTAACTGCTTGCAGCAGTGTATCCCCTCCCTCTTTGTATCTGGTCTCAGCTCCAATACTCAACAGGTCCTACCAGCCCTCCTGGCTGCTCTGGAGATCTCTCAGGGCAAAGTTGAAGGGATGAAGCACACCACTGTCCCTCCAGAAAGCTGACTACATATGGCAGACTTTACCCTTGTAGTGTCCCTGTGTGTGCTGATGTACTCACTGTCTTCTCCTTGCTCCCACTGCTCCCAGGTGGTGGTCCCAATCACACCACACTGCAGACGGGATCCTTCCTGAGCCAGCCCCCCCGACCTAGAGGAAACCGTACTGAGCCAGCCCGAGCCTCCGGCCTGTGGGGCTCCCCTTAGACCTTAGAGGGCCTCTCAAGGCAACTGACAGACTCCTCAGCACTCCATCTCGATCTTCCACCAGACTCCCCCTGCCGGCATGACTCATCTATACTTAAGGGCTGTCTCAATCACCCTGCCAGGTTCACTGCCTTGGGATTGGCCAAACTCCCCCGAGTATGCAGAACAACCCTCCTGGCCTCCGCCCACTCATCTCTAGAAGTTTCTTCAAACTTCAAGACCAAGGGGGAGGCACCAGAGACTTGAGTCATCCAGTCTAAATACAAAAAACCTTGGCCCAGATTCCATGACTCGTGCTTAACCATGAGCCAAACTATGTTTTGCCTGCTCCAACACTAGTAGCATGCTAGAGGGTGCTACTTAAACATATTAGAGTTCGTTTATACTTGTGTCGCCCTCTGGAGAGCAATCCGCTATGGAACAGAGGGAGTTGGACAGGTGGTGAGGAGACGTATGTTGCCTCATCACTATCTGTTCTATTCCCTAAAAGCACTGACCACCACATGACAACCTCTTGCATTGTGGGGTGGACCCTTTCACATAAGTGTGTCATGTTCAGCAGGGGGGATCATTTTTGCCATGATGCAGCTGCAAGTGTAAACTAAACTTCAGACACATGAAGGGGACATTGTGGTGGAAGCCCGATGTGACATTTTAGTGGAGCCCCTCTTTACCCACCTTGTCCAGCAGTGGAGGCAGGCCTCTTTCATTTTTTCCCCCATGATCCCGTGGGCTCCCACAGTCCCATGGACTCCTGGACATACTCAGGAAATATAAATTCCACTGTTTTGCGCACTCAAGTGCTCCAAAAGACTGCTGTTGATGGAAAAGCAGTGACTAGAGCTAGGCACCATATTTGTCATCCTTTGTTCCCAGTGTGTGGGCTGCTGGAAGAGTGTGCAAGAGGATGCAGCTGTATCTTAAGCCCCAGCCACCATGGTGGACACTGTATTAGCTAGCCCCAGAATACTGTCCCCCACCCCCCTAGTGGGGTGGCCCTGTACCTTCAGCTGCCTTCTTGTACACCCATCCTCAAGACTTCTGCAGATACCTTAAAAACCAGACCAGAGGCTCCTTCTGCTTTCCCTCTGTGGAGCCTGTCTAGAGACCTCTATGGTTGACCACCTGGTCTCCCAGCTACAGCCGGCTTCCTAGTAAGAGAGTTAACTCTCCAGGGAACCACAAGTAGATGTTTGCACTAGACTAAACTGTACTGTGTTGTTTATTACTAGTGGTTTCTTCTTATACTCTGTTCTCTTAGTTACTGTTATTCTGTATTATGCTGCCACCTAGTGGCCATTCTGGGCAGCATGGTACTACAATACTGTAATTGCCTTTTATACTTTGTTTTATGCTGGTTACATACCCCTTTACTATTTTATTACCATTGTCAATTTATTTTACATTCATACAGTAAACTTCACATTGCATATTACTGTTTGTCGAATCATTTTTCTGATACTTCTACATAACCACATCATGTTGCTGCTCCTTGAAATCTTCAGGACCTGGATAAAGACCAGTCAGATGGACTCTTCTCTGAGCCAATGGGAAATGTTCATCACACCGGAAGCACTCTCACAATGCAGTCCAGAAGAAAGAAGACTTGGGTCCCATTGTGTCACATGACCATAATGTTGGCCCCAAGTTAAAATAAGGTTGAATGGTAGTTGGGGGGGTTAAAGCGTCATGCAGGAGGGTTCATTGAGATGAACTTTAAGCAGCAAAAGGTGGGCGTGACAAAATCGACATAAAGAGTCGCTAAATCATTACATCTTAAATTCACTTAAAAGTTTGTCACCATTCCACGAGCGGGCGCAATTTTGAAGCGTGACATGTTGGGTATCAATTTACTCAGCGTAACATTATCTTTCACAATATTAGAAAAAAATTGGGATAACTTTACTGTTGTCTTATTTTTTAATTCAAAAAAGTGTATTTTTTCCCAAAAAAGTGCGCTTGTAAGAGCGCTGCGCAAATATGGTGTGACAGAAAGTATTGCAACAACCGCCATTTTATTCTCTAGGGTGTTAGAAAAAAAATGTTTAATATTTGGGGGTTCTAAGTAATTTTCTAGCAAAAAATCCTGTTTTTAACTTGTAAACAACAAATATCAGAAAGAGGCTCGGTCCTTAAGTGGTTTAACGGTTTTATGCTAATAATGTAGCAATACTGCACTATTAGGCGCATTCTTGGTCTGTTTCATAAACCTCTGCACTGGAATCACTGCACCTGGGAGGAGAAGAATCGGTATCTGTATACAGCTAAAGAGGGGAAAGAAAAAGCCTGGAGGAATAGAAAACAAGCGCATAAAGACCCACATATTGGGTTAGGGGGTCATGGATGACCGGTGAGTGAGGTGTGTAGAGAGGAGCCCGGAATCGGCACTTGGAGTAAACATACAATTGCACTTTATTTTGGAACCTGAGAGATCAATAAAACAGACATTATGATGATCCTTGTTTGGCACTTGAGAAAATATTGCATATCAAGAATCACATGTACACTTTATACTTTTGTAGAGCACTTTATTTAAATCTATTGAGATAGAAAACATGACGTTTTAATATTTAGTTAATTTTCTTGGCACATAGCACTTTGCATTTGTGTTGGTTTGCACAGATCAAGTAATTTGCACAATTATTGATTGCATTGCAATTGTAAGCTATACTGCTTGACGAGTAGCGCCGCACCCATACTATTAATTTTAAAACATTTAGTACCATATATATATATATATTCTGGTGATATTAATGGGGGCAGGGCAGCTACTGCAGGATACAGTATCTCACAAAAGTGAGTACACCCCTCACATTTTTGTAAATATTTTATAATATCTTTTCATATGACAACACTGAAGAAATGACACTTTTCTACAATGTAAAGTAGTGAGTGTACAGCCTGTATAATGCCCCGTACACACGGTCGGACTTTGTTCGGACATTCCGACAACAAAATCCTAGGATTTTTTCCGACGGATGTTGGCTCAAACTTGTCTTGCATACACACGGTCACACAAAGTTGTCGGAAAATCCGATCGTTCTAAACGCGGTGACGTAAAACACGTACGTCGGGACTATAAATGGGACAGTGGCCAATAGCTTTCATCTCTTTATTTATTCTGAGCATGCGTGGCACTTTGTCCGTCGGATTTGTGTACACACGATCGGAATTTTCGACAACGGATTTTGTTGTCGGAAAATTTTATATCCTGCTCTCAAACTTTGTGTGTCGGAAAATCCGATGGAAAATGTGTGATGGAGCCTACACACGGTCGGAATTTCTGACAACAAGGTCCTATCACACATTTTCCGTCGGAAAATCCGACCATGTGTACGGGGCATAACAGTGTAAATTTGCTGTCCCCTCAAAATAACTCAACACACAGCCATTAATGTCTAAATCGCTGGCAACAAAAGTGAGTACACCCCTAAGAGAAAATGTCCAAATTGGGCCCAAAGTATCAATATTTTGTGTGGCCACCATTATTTTCCAGCACTGCCTTAACCCTCTTGGGCATGGAGTTCACCAGAGCTTCACAGGTTGTCACTGGAGTCCTTTTCCACTCCTCCATGACGACATCACAGAGCTGTTGGATGTTAGAAACTTTGTGCTCCTCCACCTTCCATTTGAGGATGCCCCACAGATGCTCAATAGGGTTTAGTTCTGCAAACATGCTTGGCCACTCAATCACCTTTACCCTCAGCTTCTTTAGCAAGTCAATGGTCATCTTTGAGGTGTGCTTGGGGTCGTTATGTTGGAATACTGCCTTGCGGCCCAGTCTCCGAAGGGAGGGGATCATGCTCTGCTTCAGTATTTGCACAGTATATGTTGGCATTCATGGTTCCCTCAATGAACTGTAGCTCCCCAGTGCCGGCAGCACTCATGCAGCCCCAGACCATGACACTCCCACCAACATGCTTGACTGTAGGCACTTGTCTTTGTACTCCTCACCCGGTTGCCGCCACACACGATTGACACCATCTGAACCAATTAAGTTTATATTAGTCTCATCGGACCACAGGACATGGTTCCAGTAATCCATGTCGTTAGTCTGCTTGTCTTCAGCCAACTGTTTGCGGGCTTTCTTGTGCATCATCTTTAGAAGAGGCTTCCTTCTGGGATGGCAGTCATGCAGACTAATTTGATGCAGTGTGTGGCGTATGGTCTGAGCACTGACAGGCTGACCCCCCACCCATTCAACCTCTGCAGCAATGCTGGCAGCACTCATACATCTATTTCCCAAAGACAACCTCTGGATATGACGCTGAGCACGTGCACTCAACTTTTTTGGCCGACCACGGCAAGGTCTGTTTTGAGTGGAACCTGCTGCCATATGGCTACCGTGTTGCAGCTCAGTTTGAGGGTCTTGGCAATCTTCTTATAGCCTAGGCCACTTTATGTAGAGCAACAATTCTTTTTTTCAGATCCTAAGAGAGTTCTTTGCCATGAGGTGCCATGTTGAATTTCCAGTGACCAGTATGAGAGAGTGAGAGCGATAACACCAAATTTAACACACCTGCTCCCCATTCACACCTGAGACCTTGTAACACTAACGAATCACATGACACCGGGAAGGGAAAATGGCTGATTGGGCCCAATTTGGACATCTTTACTTAGGGGTGTACTCACTTTTGTTGCCATCGCTTTAGACATTAATGGCTGTGTGTTGAGTTATTTTGAGGGGACAGCAAATTTACACTGTTATACAAGCTGTACACTCACTACTTTACACTGTAGCAAAGTGTAATTTCTTCAGTGTTGTCACTTTTATGAGATATTGTATATATTTCCTATATACACTGTATATACATATATATACTGTATATATATATATATATATATATATATATATATATACACACACTATATTATTAAAAGTATTGGGACATCTTCCTTTATACGCACATGAACTTTAGTTGGCAGTCATGATAATCAGGCACTTCAATCTTTATTAACCAGGTGGTTTGAAGCCAAGCTTTCTTATCCCATACTCCCTTGCCAGGGGATATGCATGACCCATTTCTTCTAGATGAAGATTCTGATATGCATTCTTCAGTTACATATCTCTGATGGGTAACCTGCTGAATGGCATTCCAGGCTGCCCCTAAGAATGACGCAGCTAGGTCTAACCAAATTTTATATTAAAAAACATCTCACATTATGAAATAAAACATGTTTCCTTCCAACGTATGCCGCTTTGTGCCTGAGGGGTAAATATCTCCTTTCCTCAGAAACAGCTCCTATGGAACAGTCCATAGCTGTCTTAGCGTGTGGTGCTTCCCAACATGTACCGCATTGCACCTGAGTGATACATCACCACCATCCTTCAGCAACAGCTTCCAGGGCACCATTCTGTGTTTTCTCCTTTTTGGTATCTTCACTATGGTGTGCACTACAGGCAAGGGGTGTCCATTCAGTCACCATTCACCAACACACACTCAGAGCCACATATCAACCAGTTTTCAGATACAGAACCCCGAGGAGGGCCTTACTCACCCATATTACTAACCTAATACATATATATCTAACTATACTATCACACAAATCAATTACCATAATATATACATATTTATTCGACCCACCAAATTAAGCATCCCACCCCCAACCTCCTATAACCCTTCATTGTATATACGGGGCTGGATTAGGCAGGCTTGCTCGATATGGTCTTTTCTACTGCAATTTTGGCATGTCAGCGGTACTTGAGAACTTTGAATTGGCAGCAAAGCCTCTAACTTGTACAAAGAGACCTTACCATCAATTCGTCCCTCAACTTGCATAGATAAATGCGAGACCTTCCTATATAAATGGTGAGTACAACACATACCAACTTGAACCAAAGACAAAACTGCAGCAACAATGAGTAATACTACAACGGTATGTATCAAATAATTCAAAATACAATTGGCCTTACTGGAATCTCCGAATATTACCTCCCACCAATACCCTCTGGCATCATTCTCTAGTTGATGCTCCACCTCCTTTATTTTATTCTGATCATGGTAGATGACTATAGTACTAATATATATAAATAGTGCAGTGCTAAAAAAAACTAATAAATTAGACTTGCATATGATTTAAGCAAATTCTTAGAGAAAAGTTTCAATAACTTATGACATGCAGAAGTTGAAAAAGTCTAATCCAAAAGTCCATGTACTAAATGATGAACACAGAATCCTCAACCGTGCTCCGTGTAAAAAAACACACATCAAGTGAAGGAATGGTGATGATCCTTAAACCAGAGAGAATCCCGCTCCACACCCAGTGTGAGATAATATAGCCTGCTTACCAGCTAGATATGACCACTAGATTATAGGTGGTCTGGCGGGGCATAGGAAAAATAGGTCTCCCCAAAACCTTTCAATAATCGCTCCAATCCCTCCGTTTACACGGAACTCAGAAATAAGAAAAAAAGCACTTCCATAGTGCAGTATATCAGACACCAATTTAATTGATAAAAATAAATGATTGCACTTACAGGAATCTCCAAATAAAATCAGCATATATTAAAATCAAATGCATAAACAAAAAGTTGCGGCGTCCCTACAGGCTTTACTTCCAGGCTTGCTCATGTAACAACCAATCAGAATAGCGTCATGACGTCACCGTTGTAGGCCCCACCCTACACGTTTCGTCACATAGAACGTCATCTGGGGATAGGCCAGGTTGATGCATCATCATGCATGTCGATTATATAGAGCCGTGGCGCCATCTTAACTGCTGGCCGCTCATTGCCCATAATCATTTTAATGGAGCAGTGGTGCCATTTTAACTGCTGGCCGCTCGTTACCCATGTTAGTTTAATGCAATGGGAACGGGAAAGGAAGTATAAAGGACCTGCATAAAAATACTACCATCTAGTGGGGAAATTTATTAATTACAATCTAACAATAAAAACATTGTATTTCCCTGGAAGGAAGCCAAAACATAAGGATACCACTTATAAAACAGCAAAAATACCAGAAAAAAAAAACGGAAAAAAAGGGGGATTTTTAAGCATTATTAATGAAACAATTTATGTCTCAATCAACATTTAAGCCAAAGGGAACGTAAGATTTCATATAAAAAATCCAGCGGGTCTCAAGTCTAGAAATGGATCTAACCTTATTAGACCCTCTCAATGGGGTACCACCTTATCCAACGCATTAAAATGAGTACCCATTGGATTCCTGTCATGATATTTTGTATAGTGCCGAAGGTTATGCTTCTTGAATCCATGTTTTATGTTGCCCACATGCTCAGCCAGGCGCACATGTAACGCCCGTTTAGTACGGCCAATATATTGCTTAGAGCACGGACACTGATTCATGTAGACAACATACTCAGTGGAGCATGTAATGAAACATTCAATATCGTAATTCCTGTGCGTTTGTGTAGATTGAATGGATGCACATCTCCGCCCCTAAAAATAATTAAACTGAATAATACTACCTTTTCTCCAGGGATAAAAGCCCTTCATAGGATTGAAAAAAGGAAACTGTTTTGCGGAGATCAATGATATTAGGAGCAATTCTGTGTCGCAGGGATGGAGCACCCTTGGACACCAGGACTGGACAATCAGGGTGCACCGGGCCAAGCACCTTATCATTTTGAAGGATACCCCAATGTTTGGTAAGAATCTTTTTGATAGAAGAATGCTGATTGGAATAACCAGTAATCATGGACCATCCAGCTATATTGTCATCTGACCTCCTGGTAGTCACTCTTTCTTTATGTAGCATAGTCTGCCTGTCCATGTTCTCTACCATAGTGATTGTATCATCGATCTTGTTCTCAGAATATCCCTTCTCTAGGAATCTTCAAAATATCAGCCTGCTGATAATAGTGCATAGTAGAAAATATAGTGGTAGGAAAAATGGACTTTAACGGCACATATAGAAAAATCTAACAAAATTTTAATAGTTCATGTAAATTACATAGGTATACAGTACACATTTAATAGCACAGAAACAAATGTACATAAAGAAGGAACCATTAGTTAACCAAGGGAAGTATCAATAAAACACTTCCCGTGGGGCTATACTTATAGTATCAGGAAAAGCCCCACTGAGGTATGGTATTGTCGCTTAGGTTTTCAGAGGTCCTTGAAGAATTAAAATTGCTCTACATGTTTTCGCGACTATGAATGTCGCTTCTTCAGGAGCTTCTGTGTTTCTAGTTAGAAGAACAGACTTCAATTAGAATATGGTATAAACGATGAGATATAAGGTTATTGTGGTACATACACGCATGCATATACACAACATCTGAACTCACCACAGTTGGTGCTAGAGAGGGTTTCAACGCTCACCCATACCAGAATGATGCAGCAACTGAACAACCCCCTCTCCTGTGGGGAGAGGGAGACCATGGGCCCCGGTGCCGAACGCAGCTAAGGACCAACACATAGATTGGAATATGGGGGTGCACCAGGTAACTATGGATATAGGATATAAAGATAAGTGCTGGACTGGCTTAGATAGAAATAAACATAGATTCAAAATGAATACTGCCATACTTACTGTACATATCTAATGCAGTGTGGCTTTAGGCTGCCTGTAGACACTAGGATGGCTTTGGGTTGGATAATAACCTGCCTATAAAATGTATTTGGGTTTGGCCATCCATACATCGTGGCATATTAAATAAATGCCATTAGTGCATGATATAGTTAGTTTTGAAGTTGAACGTTCATGCACATACACAAACAAACCAACATAATAAATGTACCTTAATTGGTCCTAGGGTCCTAAGGCTGAGGGCCTGAAGAGAGCCAGCGTATCTTGCCAGACAATGTATTGGCAAGGTTGATAATGTATCCTATAGAGATAGACATAGTAAGTACAGCCACAAATGGGCAAAAAGACATAAGGCTGCAGGCAGCCCTAAGGGGGGAGCCTGAGCATCCAATGTGGATAACCATACCTGAGAGCAGATATCGCTGCTGTACGTGCCACCTACGGGGTACCAATCGGTTGTTGTGCGAGTTCTGCTGGGTGCCTCCGTCCCTCAAAGCACCTAGGGATCGGAGTCCCAACCTTGCCATTTTGTGCACTTCGTCTGAGCGGCGTCAGACCGGCATCTGACAAAATTCAGACCGGACGCCTGTACACCGCGCATGCGCCTGATTGCGCATGTGCACTGGACACCAAGGATCGGTCCCAGTGCTCACCACACAGGCGATTGCAGGAGTTCTAGGAGACGCCAGGTGGGCGGCATCTCCATGATTGCCGCGGGCATACACATGTCCCATAGGGCGGAACAGTGGTGTAGTGGGTAGCACTCTCACCTAGCAGTAAAAAGGGTCGCTGGTTCAAATCCCAACCCTACCTGCCTGAAGTTTGCATGTTCTCCCTGTGCCTGTGTGGGTTTCCTCCCACACTCCAAAGACATGCTGGTAGGTTAATTGGCTTCTGTCGAAATTGGCCCTATTATATGAATGTGAGTTAGGGACCTTAGATTGTAAGCTCCTTGAGGGTAGGGACCGATGTGAATGTACAATGTATATGTAAAGCGCTACGTAATCTGATGGCACTACATAAGTACCTTAAATAATAATAATAATACCTCCCCTCCTCCTCAATGCAGAGGCTGAGGAGAGTGGGATGGCCACATATCCCACAGTGCTGGGCACCACCCGTCCAACACCTGCCCCCAGTGGTCAATAGGGTGAACTGCAGCTGCATCCCAGCAGCTAGTAAGGGGAAAAAAACACTAATTGACAGAGAATAATAAAACATGCAGGTTTTGATAACCACGCTATAACAAAGCACCAATAATCCACTCGGCTAATAAACAAAAAGAATATATTTGCATTGAACAAAGCAGGTACATACAGTTCCTGCATATAACTTTGTGTCAAGATAACCATATAATACCAAGTTCCTACCTGTTTGAATCAATTAAAAACTATAGTTGCATAAGGTTGAGATAGATCCATAGTTGATGCTAATAAGACAATTTGACGCAAGTTTGTATCAAGACAATTGACTCCCCACCGGGGTTTTTCACACAAATATGCTCATAATAGTTGTTTATGAACTTAGATGGTTTCACATGGATACAGGATCTTGATATTGGTGTGGTGTGGGTAGATGTAGTACGTCTGCCGGGAATCAAAGGGCTATCCCACCAGTCCCTCATAGGAAGGGCCGGTATGATAGCATCTCATTGATTCCCATTGATTCCCGGTGGTTTAGTTGCTTCAAGATGCTCAATCCAGAAAGTCTCTTTCTGGAGAATGCGCTTATCCCAATTGCCGTGGGTCCTGGGGTATTACCTCCAAGACAATAAAATGAACCATAGTGGTATCAAATTTGTGGTATAGGCCCAAATGGCGGCTCACCGGGGTGAGCATTTTAGCAAATTGGGAATAATAGATGTGGTCATATAGGCGTTGTTTGAGCTGGCGAATCGTCTTTCCGACATAAAAAGCCCCACATCTACACACCGTCAAGTAAATAACTCCCTGTGTATTACAGGTTGCGTAGAAACGTGGGCAGAACGTTTCCCCATTAGGCAAACAAAACGTTGTACCCTTCTGTATTCATGGACAGTAGGTGCATTGTCCACATGAATAAATACCCCGCATCGGGGTGTCAGTGTGACAATTTGGTCTATAATGGCTTGCTGTTAGTTTATTGCCTATAGAGGGACTTTTACGGAAAACAATTTCTGGAGTATTCCTAACAAATTTATGGAGTGTTGGATCTTCACTGAGCAGATGCCAGCGCTTTTCCATGCATGTACGAAGTTGTTGATGCTGGACTGAGTACCAAGTGATGAATTTCGTAGTTTGCTGATCCAAGTTGGATTTGGTTTTAAGAATAAAGTAAAGGGGTACAGGTCTTGAGTAGGCAAAATACAAGAATGGTGTGGATTTAGATGTGTTTTGCATAGGTGTAGGTTTAGGTGTAGCTTGTGTATTCATTAGAATAATGAAATAAATCCCAATGTATCCACCTGGATTTATGTTCCTCAGTTTTATCTTTGAGGGCGGCAGTCATTTTTTCAATTTGTTGGATATCGTTTACCTTGGCAAACCATTGTGTAAGGATTGGAGAGGATTGCTGTTTCCACATGCTGGGGAATATAACCCATTTTATTTGCTACGTACACCAAATCGAATCAACCGAATCCCGCCATGGCAACGCCTTTCACCTTAGGTTGCGGGTAAAACAATTATATTGGAGTCTAAGTTTGGGCCAGCTCTCCGGAAAAGTGATTAATATTATATCTTCATCATTTTTTCCACAAGCACAATAAAATTCATGTGCCAACTAGTAAAAAGGCTTGGCCTGGCATTGAACTGGTGTGTCTGTAAAGGTTCTCATTTATCCAGGTCATGGTATACAGCAACTGGGATTAATTAGTCACATTCAATTGGCCTTGTTTTGGAAAGTTTAAACTTATTTGAAATATCCGGAGGTGGTTTTTAACCTATATAAAATAATTAATATATATTCTATCTTGCCTGTTAGTATAATATGCTATTCTGTTAGAGCTCTGATAATGTTAATCACTTGACCTCCGGAAGGTTTTACCCCTTCAAATCCAAGATATTTTCTTGCTATTCACTACCACGCTACTTTAACTGGTATCTTTGCAGTCATGAAACGCTGTACACATGTAATTTTCTTCACACAAATAGAGCTTTCCTGTGATGGTATTTAGTCACACTGGGTTTTTAATTTTTTGCAAAATAATCGAAAAAAGACTGAAAGTTTTTTTTTTTTTTTTAAACAATATTTTTAACTTTCTGCTATAAAACATATCCAATAAATTTTTTGAAATTAAAATCAAATTACTTTATAAATTTATGCCAAAATGTATTCTGCTACATGTCTTTGGTAAAAAATAAAATAAAATAAATCCCAATAAATGTATATTGATTTTTTTTGTGAAAGTTATAGTGTCTACAAACTATGGTATTTATACTGGAATTTGTATTTATTTACATACTAGTAATGGCAGTGATCAGCGACTTACAGTGCATTGAAAAAGTATTCATACCCCTTGACATTTTCCACATTTTGTCATGTTACCACAAAAAACTTAAATGTATTTTATTGGGATTTCGTGTGCTAGACCAACACAAAGTGGCACATAATTGTGAAGTGGAAGGAAAATAATAAATGGTTTTCCAAATTTTTTACAAATAAATATGTGAAAAGTGTGGGGTACATTTGTATGGCGCCCCCCTGAGTCAATACTCTGTAGAACCGCCTTTCACTGCAATTACAGCTGCAAGTCTTTTTGGGGATGTCTCTACCAGCTTTGCACATCTAGAGAGGGACATTTTTGCCTTTTCTTCTTTGCAAAATATCTCAAGCTCTGTCAGATTGGATGGAGAGCGTCTGTGAACAGCAATTTTCAAGTTCTGCCACAGATTCTCAATTGGATTTAGGTCTGGACTTTGACTGGGCCATTCTAACACATGATAATGCTTTGATCTAAACTATTCCATTGTAGCTCTGGCTGTATGTTTAGGGTCGTTGTCCTGCTGGAAGGTGAACCTCCGCCCCAGTCTCAAGTCTTTTGCAGACTCTAACAGGTTTTCTTCTAAGATTGCCCTGTATTTGGCTTCATCCATCTTCCCATCAGCTCTGACCAGCTTCCCTGTCCCTGCTGTAGAAAAACATTTCCACAATATGATGCTGCCACCACCATGTTTCACAGTGGGGATGGTGTGTTCAGGGTGATGTGCAGTGTTAGTTTTCTACCACACAGCGTTTTGCTTTTAGGACAAAAAGTTAAATTTTGGTCTCATCTGACCAGAGCACCTTCTTCCACATGTTTTCTGTGTCCCCCACATGGCTTCTCGCAAACTGAAAACAGGACTTTTTATGGCTTTCTTTCAACAATGGTTTTCTGTTTTTCTTCTTGTCACTCTTCCATAAAGACCAGATTTGTGGAGAGCACGACTAATAGTTGTCCTGTGGACAGATTCTCCCACCTGAGCTGTGGACCTCTGCAGCTCCTCCAGAGTTACCATGGGCCTCTTGGCTAGAAAAAAGAATCCTGCGAGCCACCACTGACCAGATGCCCATTAAATGTATAGAGAAAGAAAAAGCTGCTGGCATTAAACACGTTTCACAATTCGTGCAAACCTAAATGAGTAAATACTACGCCACGCTGTAAATATGACCTCAACAAAAATATAAAAATATGTAAAAGATAGTAGGATCAATATAAGAAACAGCAGCTAAAATCACACAAACAAATTGTAAAATAAATGAATTGAAAAGTGCTGTGCTATGTAATATGCACTATACACCCAATAATTGGATACCAAATGTATATATAACATAGAAACACACAAATATTGACCAATGGTGAAGTGCCAATAAATAATAAATAAAAAAATATAAGGGAGTGGAAACTCAAATACACAGTAAGTATATAGTGCTCATGTAAAAAAAAAATATAGATTCGTAAAATTCATAAAAGTTTGTAGAAGTCCATAAAATATATGCAAGAAAAAAAAAATTATATATGTATATATAGCAAGTAATTAAGTGCTCATGTGCAAACAGAGTGTACTGCTGTGTTTCTAATCATTACGCAGGTTGTCCATGCAATCACAAAACAGCTTGGGAGGTGTTCAAATGTGCCAAGGTGTCCTCCCTCCAGTGATCCCCTAAGTAGTGAACGCTCACCTTAGAACGAGCGACTTAGCGATTAAGCCAAGTCTAAACATGCATTAGAACCTCCTCTGGGCTCAGAAGGGAAAAACTGCATCCAGGGCTCCTCAGTGAAATACCTCCGTTTATGCAGAAATAAAAGCGCTTGATAGTGTAGTAGGTTTAAACAATTTAATGAACACAAGCAAACAAACCCTAATGAAGGGTACTCACATTTATAAAATGTGTCTAATGCACCACTCTATTGCCAGCAATAACCAATAAAATTATACCGGAAAGGTATGGGGGTGATGTGCGTTTCCTCCCATGGCAGGTAGACTGCTCCTCATGCCGTCCTGTCCCCTCTTGGCTGCTTCTCTGATTAATGCTCTCCTTGCCCAGCCTATCAGTTTAGGTGGACGGCCATGTCTTGGTAGGTTTTCAGTTGTGCCATACTCTTCCTATTTTCGAATGATGGATTGAACAGAGCTCCGTGAGATGTTCAAAGCTTGGGATATTTTTTTATAACCTAACCCTGCTTTAAACTTCTCCACAACTTTATCCCTAACCTGTCTGGTGTGTTCCTTGGCTTTCATGATGCTGTTTGTTCACTAACGTTCTCCAACAAATCTCTGAGGGCTTCACAGAACAGCTGTATTTATACTGAGATTAAATTACACACGGGTGGACTCTATTTACTAATTAGGTGACTTCTGAAGGCTATTGGTTCCACTCAATTTTAATTAGGAGTATCAGAGTAAAGGCGGCTGAATACTAATGCAAGCCACACTTTTCAGATATTTATTTGTAAAAAATGTTGCAAAAAAACATTTATAATTTTTCTTCCACTTCACAATTATGTGCCACGTTTGCGTTGGTTTATCACATAAAATCCCAATAAAGTACATTTACGTTTTTGGTCGTAACATGACAAAATGTGGAAAATTTCAAGGGGTTTGAATAATTTTTCAAGGCACTGTATAATTGGAATGCAAACTGATGCTGGGGGGAACTGACTAACTGCCACTGACATCACCAGTAGTGATCAGTGATAATATCAGTGATAATATTATACACTGTCACTAATGATTGTCAACACAGAGCTCTGGGCTGTGATTGCACACAGCAGTTCCCGGCCCTGAATCATTGAGCAGGACTTGCTGACAGGCTCCCGCTGTGTACAATCACAGTGGGCGTCAGCGGGGGACGCACATGCGCGCTCCCTAAACCCGGAAGAAGGCAGCGATGTACAGTTACGTTGCTTTGCCTGTGCGGCCACCCGTCCTGCAGTACATTGCAGATGGGTGGTCTGCAAGTTTGGGGCAATGGCTTAACAATGGCGGCGTAAAGACATCTTTCTGCGAGCTCTGCATGGACCGGAGCTAGGAACCGCTCAGTTGCCTGCACAGACAAGCCGCTTTCTCATGACAGGGGTACGTAAACACGCACAGGCTACTGGGGAACCGAGGGGACCCAAGGTCACCCACTATTTTCTCCAGCAACACGCTGCTTCCTCTGCCGTGGCCGCGGCCAAGATGGTACCGCCATGAGTTAACACGGCCGGCACTGCTCCTGTCACTGCCAAGAAGGCTTCAGCTGCAGGGGACTCGGCTTTATCAGCGCACCACCAGCTCTCCCCTGTCCTATCTCCAGCTCTCCCACAAGCAGACTCACAGACTGATCCAGGGTGCTCTATGGGGGTAGATGGCCGTTCAGAGGATGCCCTCCAGGAGATAGTGGCCGACCTGCCCACCAAACAAGATCTCCAGGCTATGGCCACATCCATTGTGAATGCCCTCTCACGAGAGCTGCACGATTTATGCCAGCAGGTAGACACCATCGAGGAGCAGGTAACAGACCTGGAGTCCTCCACCACCTCAACAGTTACCCACCTCACTACTCTGGAGGCTGAGCACCAGGCCTTCCGCCACCATCTGATCAATGTCCACCTGCGGCTGGATGATGGAGAAAATCACAGCAAGCGGAACAATCTGCGTCTTCGTGGTATCCTTGAAGCTACTATGGATCTGGACCTCCGTATTACAGTGGTGGCTATTTTGAACCAGATCCTGGGTAAATCTCCCACAGCAGAGCTGGAGCTCAAGAGAGTTCATTGGGTGCTAGGCCCCAGGGCACCTCCTTCCTCTCAACCAACTTATGCTCTCCCGGTTATGCCCAGAGATGTCCTCTGCCGAGTCCATTTCTACAGTATAATGTTAAAGAGGAGATAATATGTCAGACTTGGTCGAAGGGAACTGTTGACTTTGATGGTGCATCTATTCAGATTTACCCTGATGTCTCTAGGCAAACCAGGGCTATGTGGGGGCTGCTGCGGCCCCTTCTTGAAGTAATCCGCAAGGCAGAGGCAACTTACTGTTGGGGCCATCCCTTCCATCTTATTGTGTGGAAACAGGGGACTGAATTCTATATTTGGGTTGCCGCTCCTCAGGTATCTCCATTCCATATTGGTTTTCCACCCTTGTACTTGGGTATTTACCGCCTCAGCTCCTGGGAGGATGATTACATTCCCCAGTTAGTCCTGGCCCATTGTGCTGTCACATACAGTCACAGCTCAATTGTAAGTTGTCTATGGGTTATATTTTTTATATCATCGCTTTTATGCTTATCAACCCCTGTTATACTTGCCTCCTAAGACCCTCTTTTCTCAAATCCCCTTCTTGTAATTGGCCAGTTTCACCAATCTATTTTACGTTACATTTATAGATTATTGCATCTGCTCCTGAAGATTGGAGATATCCATGAAACGCGTCGAGCTATATAGATGCCTAGAATACCAATTTTATCCAAGAGCAATATTCCACAACATATTCATTATCCTGTTGTTTTTATTGGCCTCTACCAAGTTATGTACGAACCTGTTACAATACGTGAGCATAGAATCTGGAATCTGATGGTTTCCCTCTCTCTTGTTATTATGTTGTTAATGTCATGTACTATTCATGTTACCTACATTATATATATTACCAGGGCTTTTTTTCAGGGGGAACTTCGTGGAACTCAGTTCCACCACCTTTGGCTCAGACCCTTTGGTGCCTGCTCACCACAATCACTGGTTTCTGTGTTTACAAGTGACAGCTCTGCACTCTGTGTGTAACCCCCATGGACTCTGCACTCTGTATGTAATGCAATCCTGATATTTAATGCCCCTTTAAGACCCTTCTACTGTTTGTGAAATATGACCACACCCACTATTTGATGTGATTTGAAGGGTGTGTGTGTGTGTGTGTGTGTGTGTGTGTGTGGGGGGGGGGGGTTTGGGGGGTTGTGGTTGAGTTCCAGCACCTATTGTTTGAGAAAAAAAGCCCTGTATATTACTATGATTGTTATGTCTAATAAATCTTATAATCATGCTACTGTTTCAATGTTATGTTACTATGTACATGCCATAACACTATGTGATTGGGTTATCTACCATTATATATCCACCAGTCACTCTCTGCTCATGTTCATTTCGGCCGCATGCTTCATATAAAGTCCCAAACCCCCCTTTTCCATACCAACCCAATAGGGATGGAGGCATTCTACGGCGGATGCCCTGGCTTCATATAAAGTTCCAAATCCCCCCCCCCCGAATTTTATTCGTTCCCCCGATCAGCTCCTAGAACTGTTCAGCTTCCTAGATAGTCCTGCATTTAATGTACTTAACTGGTTTGATTACCTGCTCCGCTAGGAGGCTTTTGGCCCACCTATGCCGAGAATGCAATGGATCCGAAGACCTAGATTTCCTGCCTCTAGTCGGGAGGCTCCCAGATCAAAGCCAAACATTTCTGAAGCCTGACTGTCTAGTTCCTCAAGTGTACAGTAAAAAATTGATTCACCACAAACTCGCTCCTAGTGAACTCAAAATAGCAGCGCTAAAGGTGATCCCTAATCAAATAATGAGGTGTAGTGAAGAGTGATAAGCTGATGTATCAACCTGTGCAATGATTACATCACGTCCTCATCCTTCATCATTAATGTGCATACAATGACATACTCAAAAAAATCACAAACGAATGGTGCATATAAACCAATTAAGTGAATAACGTATCTGTGCACATACAAATATAATGTGAAAATTATAACTGAGAGCCAATGTGAATTAACTCGCAAAAAAATTATTATATCTATAAAGTGTGTCCACAAACAATCCAAAAGTAAAATAGTCCAAAACAAAATCCGTGACGTGTTTGTAGTGCAAATCTTCTACTTAAATGAATCTTCCACCACACCTCTGTGACTGTGAATCCACTCCCCTTAGGTGAATGCACTCACCAGCTCCTTTTGCCCACACTCTCGTGTCAGGGCCAACAAGCTTTTATCCCACACTCACAAGGGATAAGATTGGTCTTCAGTGGTAAACCTGTACACCTTTACTTCTCCAAAGTGTAATGCCCAAGAGCTCTCTCCTATCCGGGCAGACGCACACCTCGCCTCCATGTGCTTCCCATGGACAATACTACAGCACAGCTGGCTTTAGACCATGTGACCGACCACCACCAATCATGGTCTAAAGCCAGCTGTGCTGTAGTATTGTCCATGGGAAGCACATGGAGGCGAGGTGTGCGTCTGCCCGGATAGGAGAGAGCTCTTGGGCATTACACTTTGGAGAAGTAAAGGTGTACAGGTTTACCACTGAAGACCAATCTTATCCCTTGTGAGTGTGGGATAAAAGCTTGTTGGCCCTGACACGAGAGTGTGGGCAAAAGGAGCTGGTGAGTGCATTCACCTAAGGGGAGTGGATTCACAGTCACAGAGGTGCGGTGGAAGATTCATTTAAGTAGAAGATTTGCACTACAAACACGTCACGGATTTTGTTTTGGACTATTTTACTTTTGGATTGTTTGTGGACACACTTTATAGATATAATAATTTTTTTGCGAGTTAATTCACATTGGCTCTCAGTTATAATTTTCACATTATATTTGTATGTGCACAGATACGTTATTCACTTAATTGGTTTATATGCACCATTCGTTTGTGATTTTTTTGAGTATGTCATTGTATGCACATTAATGATGAAGGATGAGGACGTGATGTAATCATTGCACAGGTTGATACATCAGCTTATCACTCTTCACTACACCTCATTATTTGATTAGGGATCACCTTTAGCGCTGCTATTTTGAGTTCACTAGGAGCGAGTTTGTGGTGAATCAATTTTTTACTGTATACTTATCATTTAAGCAGCAGCTCAGATTTAGGTTTTTGCCATCAGCGCAGCGTTTTTGGGTGTATGAGTGGGCGGATTTTTATACATCTGATTTTTTTATATTAGTTCCTCAAGTGACCTGCCACCGGAAAACTTGATGCTGTGGAACTTTCCTGGGGGGACCTCCTGCTGCTGTCACATTCGGGCCATCTGACTCTATCCCTCCCCTCACCACTTAAAGACCGGCTTCTGTACATATACGTCGGCACTTTAAAGATGGATATCTCGGTAACGGCAGCAGCTGCTGCCACAACCGAGGTATCCATCTTTTCGTCCTGTTTACGATAATGGTGGTCTCTGCGGCGGATACGTCGCGAGATCACCGTTATCGGTGGCGGGCCCCTCCCCTCCCACCGCTCTCCCGCACCCCCCGACGCTTACCAGAGCCGTCGGTAGCGGTGGAGGCGATCGGGTCCTGTGTCCTGTTAGGTATGGATACGAGTGAGGGGAAGATGGCCCCCACCCGTCTCCATACCATAGCAGGGCGGAAGTGAAAACGTCACTTCCGCCTATACGTCTTAAAGGGACTTTTTTTGTTGTAATTTTTTCAAATGACAAAATTTTTTTTTTTTTTTTTTTTTTTTTGCATTTAAGTCCAAATATGAGATCTGAGGTCTTTTTGACCCCAGATCTCATATTTAACAGGACCTGCCATGCTTTTTTCTATTACAAGGGATGTTACGTGAACCCCCCGTATATGAAAATGGTGTTCAAACCACACATGTGAGGTATCGCAGCGATCGTTAGAGCGAGAGCAATAACTCTAACCCTAGACCTCCTCTGTAACTCAAAACATGCAACCTGTAGAATTTTTTATACGTCGCCTATGGAGATTTTTAAGGGTAAAAGTTTGACACCATTCCACGAGCGGGCGCAATTTTGAAGTGTGACATGTTGGGTATCAATTTACTTGGCGTAACATTATCTTTCGCAATATAGAACAAAATGGGCTAACTTTACTGTTGTTTTATTTTTTAATTCAAAAAAGTGAATTTTGTCCAAAAAAAGTGCGCATGTAAGACCGCTGCGCAAATTCGATGTGACAGAAAGTATTGCAATGACCGCCATTTTATTCTCTAGGGTGTTAGAAAAAAATGTATAATGTTTGTGGGTTCTAAGTAATTTTCTAGCAAAAAAAATTGTTTTTAACTTGTAAACACCGAGTCTGAAAAACAGGCTCGGTCCTTAGGTGGTTAAATATGCACCTTACTATTCAAGTGACTACTAACTTTTGGGGCCTCTACGGGTTTGTATGCTAGTCCAAACTTCGATGGCTGGGTCATTTTCTTCTCCCTGTATGCCTCTATGTTAGGACCGGAGACTCTAGAAACATGTCGTCATAGATCTATGCCCTCTGGCATCAGAGGGACTTGTTTTGTCACCATTGTTGTCCCCCTGTTTACCGCCTCTTTCACCTGTCAGCGGGGGAACCCTAGTTTGTTGATGGTGGCCTGTGGGTGAGCTCCATACCCCATAACTCTCAGTTCACTTTAGCTGAATTTGGCTATTAGTCTCTCTTGTTGGTGTAAAACATGGTCCCACCTTTCACTGAAATATTTTATGAACAGAGTCTACCCAGTTAATGTTTTTGTTACTGTATTCAGCAACCATATGTGTGCATTCCACTCTCCTATCATGGAGTCCTGGGGGCTGGTGCAGAGACCACATGCTTTTTTCTTCTCCTCTTTTATATACACTATATGAAGCTCTATTGGTCTCTGCGTCTTCCCTGGTGCGCCATCACAGTACTGTTTGTGATGTGTTGTTTAAATTAATGGCTTTTTTACAGTTATAACATGGTTCTCGGAGCTCCTACTCCGTGCATCTCCAAATTACTGTTTTTATTGACTTTTACTGTTTGTTTTGTGCTTCTCCTAGCACCTTAACCACCCCCAGATAGGGCAGACTCTTCCTCGGGCGCTTTTTGTGCTCTATCAAGGTCCTCAGTGAAATATTACTGTAGACTGATCATCCCTACCCCTCTTTCCTACTTTCCTTATTCTTCTTCTTTCTTCTCTCTTTTTATCCCCTTTCCTTGTTTCTTTTTACTCCCTCTCCACTGGGGATTCCCAGTGGAGAGTTCATCTCACAAATCCGTACAACCACTTTCAGGTCCAGGTGCGCTATGGGTCTCCTCTAGGTTACATCTCTCAATGTGAGGGTTCTAAATGTGCCGGAGAAGTGCTCCCAGCTTTTGTCTCTCTACTGGAAATGCACTTTCGTGGTTATCAGATCCCCAAATTGACTAACAGGGACTTAATGATGACGTACCATAGCCCCTCTCCCATCTGCAAGTCCAAGGGGATTACTATTCTAGTGGCCAAATAAGTTCCATGGACTTTTGAGACTATGCGGACGGATGCCCAGGGCCGTTTTCTTCTGCTGAAGGGGAAGGTGTGCGACGTGCAGGTCACCTTTGCCAATGTTTATTTTCTGAATATGGACCACCCGCAGTTTCTACGGACGCTCCTGCCAGAATTGTTAGAATTTGCAGAGGGGCTTCTTGTTTTTGGGGGCAATCTTAATTTTGCCATGGATCCTTTACTGGACATATCACAGGGCTCATCTCATCTCCCCTACTCTCGACTCAGATGCCTAAAGGTGGATCTGCAACTTCTTCATCTTGTCGACCCCTGGCGGTTACTACATCCTCAAGAACGTGACTATTCCTTCTTTTCGCAAGTTCACCACACTTATTCTCGCCTTGATTACCTTTTGATCATACATAAAGACTTATCCAGGGTGGCGTCTACTTGTATTGATGTGATTTCTCTCTCAGACCACTCACCGGTCCATATGACTCTTCAATTGGGTCCGGTGACACAGAATCCTCCATCTTGGAGGCTGAATGAGATCTTGTTACCGTCAGAGGAGGTCCCTTCTGAGCTATTGGTTGTGATACGGGAATACTTTTCCATAAATGGAGTCTCGGTTGACAATCCATTGGTGGTCTGGGAGGCCCATAAGTCAGTTATCTGGGGTACACTGATTAAAATAGGAGCCCGCCCTCAACGGGAGAGGTCCCGCCGAACGGACGAGCTCTTCACCAAGACGCACAGTTTGGAATGCTCCCACAAGGCTACTATCACACAATCCACATATCAGGAACTCCTCAAAGTCCGTAAGGAGCATCGCTCTCTCCTATATCACAAAACAAAGCAAAAGCTGGCATGGATTCATCGTACAATGTACAAATTTTTGAACAAGTTGGGTACGCTGTTGGCACGGGCCTTGCGTGGACCCTTTACCACAACCGATATCTCTGATATTATTGGCTCCTCCGGGCAGAAGTTAACTTCTTCTACTGCAATGGTGGTGGAGTTTGGATCTTTCTATCAGGGTTTCTACAATCTTGGACACTCCCCCCTCCCAGGTCCTTCTCTGGACATGGGTTTGGCTATATAGTCACACCTTGCGGCCTCTGTCATGCCATCACTTCCCAGTGCGGTTCTGGAGGAATTAGGAGAAGCCTATCACAGTGGAGGAGCTGGCTCTGGTTTAATCAAAACTAAAAAAGGCCCTGGGCCTGGATGGACTCACACCGACTTATTACAAAATCTTTTTTGAGACATTGTCCTCCCCTTTGGTTTCTGCACTCAACTCCATTACAGAGGGAAAATCCTTTCCATTGGATACCATGAGAACTTATATTGCTCTTATCCCAAAGGACGGGAAAGATCCCCTGCGATGCAGCAATTACCGTCTGGATCGCTCTTTTGAACACTGATCTGAGATTGTTCGCATAAATCTTGGCCAATAGGCTACTGCCCCATATCCCCAGTCTTATTCATAGAGGCCAGGCAGGATTTGTGCCTCTCCGTGAACCACGGGATAACACAATTAGGGTAGTGAATCTGATCCATACAGCCAAGTCCTCTAGCCGGCCCCTTCTCTTGCTGTCCACAGACGCAAAGAAGTCCTTTGACCGGGTGAACTGGGCATTTATACGTGCCACTCTAGAACATATCGGGCTTGGTTCGTCTATGTTGAGCTGGATCTTCTCCCTTTATTCCAACCCTTCAGCCGCAGTCAAGGTCAACGAGACAAGATCTGACTTCTTCAACGTCAGTAATGGCACGCGGCAGGGTTGCACCTTATCCCCTCTAATTTTTATACTTTCCTTAGAGCTCTTTCAGTGTGCGATACGGGCAGAGCCTGTCCTCGTAGATTACTAGAAGAAGTCAGGACCGCATAAAGTGGCCGCTTTTGCGAACGACTTGATTTACTTTTTGACGGACCCGCTAACTTCTCTTCCGAAATTACTTCAATCTTTACAGGTGTATGGAGCTCTTTCTTTTTTCAAAATCAACTTAACCAAGTCCTTTGTTCTAAACATTATGGTAGATAGTGTCACGGTCTGTTCCCTGCGATCCTCCTTTCCTCTCCTATGGGCATCCGGCTCTATTCACTATTTGGGAGTTGACATTACCTCTGATCCTTCTGCTCTCTACTCTGACTTTGTCCCATTACTCCTCCGAGTTAAAGCTGATCTGCTTCACTGGCATTCACTCACCTTAAACTGGTTTTGTCGCTGTAGAGTCCTTAGGATGACCATGCTGCCTAAGGTGTTATATCTGCTACAGGCCCTACCTATTTGCCTCCCTCTGGTGTTTTTTAAGCGGGTGAGCTCTATGTTTTCTGAGAATTTGTATGGTCCCATTGGAAGCCACATCTTAAATTACAGCTTCTTCATTTTCCAAAACTCAAGGTTGGCCTCCCGGATGTTCAGGCCTATTAGAGCGCAAAACATCTAACCATAGTAGACTGGTACTACCATGCTGAAGCGAAACATTGGGTGGCCACGGAGTTGGAGGACTCCCATGACACAGCAAAGAGTTGGCCATGGATCACTTCCCCTCTGCCGAAAACATTCATTGATCATCCTACTCTTAGTAGCACGTTGTTGGTTGCTAGGGATGCCTTTCAACTTTCCTCAGTGGCACCATTACCCTCCCCCATGGTGCCCATACTAGGCAATCCGAAATTTGACCCAGGCCTCCAGAACCCCCATTTCCAATGACTATCCTCAAGTGGCTGCCTTAATTTTTGTGATTTTATGAATATGATGGTCAGCTTTCCTCCTCTGCTGGTGTGACCGCCACGAATCTGCCTTTGGACTTCTGGAGCGGTCTCAAGGTCCGTAATTTTCTTTGTCGCTGCTCTCATTCTCCGGGCATCCTTCACCAGCTCCCGGAACTGGAACATATATGTCATAGGAGGGAGCCAATTCATCATTGACTCTTGACGATTTATGCGTCTCTGATCCGCCCGATGTCGGGGGTTCGTCCCTTCGTTCCTTTCCAAATGGGAGACAGATCTTGAAACCCGTTTGTCAGGAAAGGTTCCACCCGCTGGTAATACCATCTGATATTTGGCGTGCAGTACTGATGTCCAGGTGTCTCCTGGCAGTTTAGAACTATCAGGAGAGCTTTCCCCTGCTGGTGTTATGTGATCTTTGGGCTGCAATACTGGCGTCCACCAGCGGGTGGATCCTGGCAGTATGGAGCAGATATCACCTCCTGCAGTCAGGCATCACCTGAGCCTGATTGCAGGAGATGATATAATACCTGGAAAGCTCAAACACACCTTGCCTTGGTGTTGTCCTTGTGCCCTGACCTGTTAGCTCTGATTCTGAACCTGATACCTGATACCTGATCCCTGTATCCTGAACCTGACTCTGATCCTGAACCTATTTGTACCTGCTCCTGTCTGTCCTGTATCCCTGCCCTGCAGCCTGATCCCTTCTACCCTCTCCCTGTCTGTCTTGCTCCTTGTCCCCCATCTACTGATCTCCTGTTATGACCCTGGCCTAGCTGAGACTACCATTTTAGTATACCCTTTTGGCTGTATATACTCATCTGATTATTGTTATTTGTGGGTCTTGTTTGATATTGGTTTGTTGTGCACTGTGTGATATTGGAGGTGATTGCATTTATATATTTTTCACGATTCTTAATAAATTATTTACTTTCTTCACCTACATACGTTTGGTTCACTTTGTGCAGTCCACGCAGTTCTGATCACATCTGATTTATGACACCGTTTCACTGACTCACAGAGGGAGGAAATCCTACATTTTCCCCAGAAGTCTTCCATCGGCACTGGGATCCAAGAAACCAGTTACAAGATTTTGACCTGTTGGTACAGGGTACCCATCACTCTGCATTACTTTTTTCCTCAGGTCCCTAGTGAGTGCTGGTGGTGTGGCGCTGCAGAGGGAACGATGCTGCATATTTTTTGGGGCTGTGCCAAACTTAGATCTTTCTGGCGGGAGGTGGCCTGTCAAGCACCTGACCAATGTTGATCTGGAGGGAAACCCTGCGGCACGTCTGTTACATCTCTCAATATGACCTATCAAGAAATACAGGGCTTCCCTTACAATTCAGCGATTAAATGCGGCTAAGGCGTGCATTCCCTTGTGCTGGAGCTCTGAGAACCCGCCGTCAAAGTCCCTGTGGTTTTCTAAAGTTAAAGAGCTTAGAGACATGGAAGATCTCACAGCCACCTTGAACAACCAAGAGGAGACCTTTCGTGACGCTTGGAGGCCTTGGCAACATTTTGTATTTACCGATGCCCATCTTCAGGGGGTTTCACAATCTGGTTGACCTCCTGAACTCAGTCTGGACACCTTGGGCGAGAGGCTCTGCCTTTCTTTCTATTTGTCTGTATTTCTTTTGTGCAGGGGACACCTGGCCCCTTATCGTTACACTTTTTTGTCTGCATCCCCCTTTCCTCTTATCCTCTATTTGTCCTCCCTCCTCTTTTGTCCACCACCTACCCCATGTACCTGGCTCAGCTATGGGCTCTATACCATTTAGGTATTTGATTATTAATACATACATCATTCTAGTCTCATTGCCCCCCATCTGGGTCATATTAGCCACCAGGATGCAAGGCTTTCCAGTACATTGTTTTGCTATATATAGTTACACAGTTTTAAAAAAGTAGTATGGGAATCCGGTTTTTCCCATTATCATTCTTACCTAGGTGCATGCAGCATCGGACCGCATCTCTGAACTGAGAACCGAGCCATCGAATATCGCAGATGGCTCGGTTCTCTCGGCTCCCCGAGCAGAGAGCTGCTGCCTGTCAATCAGCAGCTCTATGGTATGCCCCCTCCTCGCTCACTGGAGCGGGCGGGGAGTGGCCATCTCAGCCTCTCAGCAGATTCCAGTGACGTCAGCAGAGAGTGGACTTCAGACCGCTCTCTGATGAAAACAGGTAACAGGAGTGTAAAACGTATTGCACTCCTGTGACCCATAGGAGAAGCCCAGCCAAACGAGCTCAGGCTGGACTTCTCTTTTAAGTCCTTGAGTCTATGTTTTAGGTATCCCTTGTCACTGTCATTTGTGCCATCTATGCTCTCTCAGCTGGTGCGATTATGCTTGACATGTTGGCATTTGGATCGTTATGTCAGTATTACTTGACTATGTTTTGTTCATTATTTTTCTATTTGGCTGTAAACTGCAACTTCTGGTTGTGGCTATATTGTGGCAATCACCAGGGGGATTTTTTCTAACCCAATGGAAATGTTACCTTGAACTACTATAGCTGGGCGTGGCACATAGTTGTGAGGCCATCGTGTAGGCTGGTGCAGTCTATCTCCTCCACTGCAGGTGACGCTCTTCCGCAGCGGTACCACAGCTGGAGAGGAAGTCGAGACAAACACAGTTCTATGGTTTTTTGGGTTACTGGGGAAGCACCCAATTGGATGCTGCTGCCCCATGTGACTCCGGCTGCCATCTTGGGTGAGGCAGCGCCTATTTTGCGAGTGGGCAGAGTAGGAAAGGGTACCCTGTGTGTTAGGGACAGTACTGGCATTAGGTAAAGGTTCCTGGTGAGGAGAGGAAGCGTATCGTCGCATCTCTTCTGAACACCTTCCTGATTGTGCACTCGACATCTCCTCTCAGCAGACATTGTCAGTCTGGATGGAATCTGCTTCTTTCACGCTGCTGGAAACTGTGAGTGCACCCGGCTGAATAGCCTTCTCACCGGGCTTGTTGTGAACTGTTACTGCATTACCTCAATACAAGTATGTGAATTATTGCCTCTGTACCATGCTGCGCCAATCCCATAGACTTCAACATTCCTTTTTGTCTATTACAGCCAGGTCACATAAACTTTTTTTTTTTTTTTCCTCCTGCACAGTCTGATCTGTGGGAGGAGCTAAGCCGTGGCATGTCACATGTTATTGATGTCACTGCTGTTTATTATTCATGTCTTTTGCCCCTGAGCCAGACACAGTGGATTGGAGACTATGTGATCACATGACTTTAGTTTAAAAAAAAAAAAAAAAAAAAAAAAAACTAAATCTAATTATAATCCAGTATTATTAGTCATAATAAAAAATATATATATACTGTTGCTATATATTGTGCTACAGCAGGAAAAAATTAACGCAGATTTTAAAAGTCAACCAAACATCCACATGAGCTACGATCAAGCAGTTGAACTAAAACGTTTGCCCCTTAATAAATAGACCCCCATTGACTTCTCTTTGCTTTTCATGCTGCCAATGATGCAGTAACTTTCCATTTGTTGTATTGTCCTGTCCTGATCATGGATGGGGAAACACAGGAACGCGATACAAGGCCTGCACTCCAATGTAGTAAACCTATTCTCTGGATTGTAATATGTAGTGTAAAACAAGAAGAGGACACATAGGAGAACACCATAACCTCTTCATGGATGGTGTCCAGGATGAATGCTGACTTTACCCAACCGTCCTCCTCTCCCCCTAGTACTCTTCATTTCATCTCCACAATCTGCAATTGTCACTGACACAGCAGATCAACATTTTTCTAATTAATTAAATGAAATGTAATTTAAAAGGATACAAGGGAAAGGCGAAATCTGAACTGCGGTCTGAAAAAGAGTTCTTTGTGTACCAGAAAAATCACAATCTAATATTTCTGTTTTACTAGGAGATGCAATTAAAGCTGGTACAGAGAATTCAATCAATATACCTGTACACGGAGCTGTGTCTTATTAGGTGAATGCATCCCTTTCTTGTATTCATGGAACATTCTTTTCTGTTGTTGTTCGATGATTTTCATTCTTTCTTGCTACCTTAGATGAACAGTTCTTCTCTCTGTCCTTTATTTTTTTACACCCCACCCCCACCCATTTTTATTTTATCCTTATTTATCCTTCTCAATTCTCATACTTTCAGTCCACCTCTGCCTTCCTGACTCTCTCCTCTGTAGCTCTTCTTCTCTATCTATAACTGTATATCTGTCCTCTTTCCCCATTTTATTTACTTTATTCTTTCTTTTCTTTCTTTTGTTTTTTTTTCTATTTCTGTTACTTTTTTCTTTCCTTTCTTTCCTTTTTTTATTTGCCTTTCTTTTTTTTTTTCTTTTTTCTATTTTTCTTTCCTTTTTTTCTATTTTTCTTACTGTTTTTCTTTCTTTCCTACTTTTCTTTCTTTTTTAAATTTTTTTTTCTTTTCTTTCTTGTTTTTGTGTATTTTTTGTGTATCTTTCTTTTCTTTATTTTTTTCTATTTTTCTTACTTTTTTCTTTCTTTTCTTTATTTTTTTTATTTTCCTTTCTTTTTTTTCTATTTTCCTTTCTTTTTTTTCTATTTTTCTTTCCTTTTTTTTTCTATTTTTCTTACTGTTTTTCTTTCTTTCCTTTCATTTTTTTCTTTCTTTCTTTTCTACTTTTCTTTCTTTTTTTAATTTTTCTTTCTTTTCTCTCTTTTTTTTTGTGTATTTTTCTTTCTTTCTTTCCATTTTTTTCTTTTTTTTCTATTTTTCTTTCTTTCTTTTATTTTTTTGTTTTTTTTCTATTTTTCTTTCTTTTTTCTATCATTCTTACTTTTTTTTTCCTTTCTTTTTTTAATTCATTTTCTCTCTTTTTTTTTTTTTTTTCTTTCTTTCTTATCTATCTAAGGCCTCATGCACACTGGGCGTTTAGCCTTGCGGCATGAGACTGGTATTTAGTTGCAGAAAAGGCGCACCATCCAACCCAGCTGACAGCAGCCTATAAAAGGCTGACAGATGCTGCAGCAGGACGGGGTGTGTCGGTGCACCTGTGCTTTCCACCTGCACATAAGCACCGTATTTTCATGCACCGGATTTTTAAAGCCCAGTGAGCATGAGGCTTGGCTCTTTCTTTATCTTCATATAGCACGTATTTATGAAGGAGCTGCTGGTGTTTGGGTCCCCCTGTTCCTGGCGCTGGTGACTCACTGGACAGTATTGCAATTTCGAACACACTGAATCTGCAAGGAGGGTTATTTATTCAGGAAAACACGCTGAAACAGTGTAAGACTGCAACTAAATACTAATAAACAATGGCAAAACACAGGCATTAAACAGTGCATACAATATAACAACCTAAAAATGAGGTAGAATGGGTACCACACAACCTGGTTTAAGGGCAAAGCTAAGACCTCCTTCTTACCCTAACTATGGTACATACAAATGGGGCTGAACAGTCCATACAGACATCTTCTTCCCCATTGTCTTCATCCTCTTAGTCCGATGAGTATGACTGTGACTGGGTTACTGGGCCTTGTCTTGGTGAGCATGAGCTGGTCAGTAATGGCCCAGTTTGCAGAGATACCTGTTGAGCCTCACTCGGGAGCAGATGATGATTCCAGTACCAAACTTTTCCCCTCTGGGCAGATCTGATACAATGGGAAGCTGGACAGTTGCTTGCAGATGATATAGAGTTAAGATTTCCAGTGGTGAGTAGGCTTGTGCTTTTCAGGGATATCCAGATTCATCAGCAGCACTCAATCACCCAGCTGTAAGTCCTGAAGTCTAATTTATTTGTTATACTGGCCTTAAGCACCTGAAACAGCTTGGGCCTTCTCAACAGACATCTGGTTGATGGAAGTACCAAAGGCCAAGTCCAAAGGCAGTCAGGCCTCTCTGCCGAACATAAGCATGTATAGGGAGTAAGCATTTCCTATCATTCTCCATACTGTTTTATGTATGCGTGACTCCAGAGATGAGTCTGTTCCAGTGTTGTTTATTCTCCACTATCCTCAACCTGCCAAGGAGGGTGCAAACACATCTCCTGGGCTTTGGGTCTTCTTGTGGGTTATAGGGGGTCATTCCAACAGATGAAGCAGCTGTTTAGTAAGTCGACACCCAAAGTCCCTGCCTTGATCAGATTGGATTCTTTGGGGCAGCCCAAAGTGAACAAAGAACTTCTCCACCAGAACCTTAGCCACCATAGATGCTTGTTGATCTTTTATTGGAAAAGCCTGGGCACAGTGGGTGAAACGATCTTTCATCACCAGGACTTTCCCCTGTCTACTCATATCTGGTTCCAGGTGCAGAAAATCTATGCAAACCAATCCACGGGTCCTTGACTTTGGTGATGGCTCATTAGGTCAGCTGTGAAGGACAAAGTTTTTCTCTGCATACAGTGTAAAAAGGAGTGGCAGTAACTATTAACTTTGGCTTGCATGCAGGGCCATGAAGATTTCTCTCTCTCCTGGGGGGTTCAAAACAGTATCACTGGATACAAGGGCCGGCGATCTCTGGCAGCAGTCCTGAACACAGCAACAGCCACCCCAAATGGAGATGTCCCGGATGCAGACTTTCTTCTTTATCTTTTGAAGAACACTGAGCCTCGCAGTCCCACAGCAACATGACTCTGAACACCACAACTTCAGCAGGATCCCACACAAGCAAGGCACAGGTAACCATGGGACATATATAGACAAAAAATAAAAATAAAAGTCCAGTATAAACACAATGCAGGCAAAATCCAGTGATTCTTCCAGTGATAATAGTGACATAAGGTAAAATGTTGCAGGGTGACTGTGGTGACAAACGTAGACCTCCACCTTCAGTGATACTAGCCGCTCACCTCAATGGATGGACCCCTGAGTTAATCAGTCAGGTCAAACACAGCAGTTCCCTCACCAGGGAATTAATCAGGAGGAGATGAGTGCACCGTAAAGCATCAGCAGCAGCAGCTTTCAGTAACCAACAGACAGGCAATGATCACATGTAAAAGATAAGGAAGGAATCTAGTGCTCTCTGAATGATATTCAAATCAATTTAATAAAAGCAAAAGAACTCACAATAAAATGCACTGTACCCCAGTGCGGAGGATAAAAGCATGGAAGGAATGGATGTCCCATAGAGGATGGACGAGCGGAGCGCGGGTGACGTCACGATCAGGGCACGTTCTCCTTGCCGTACGCGTTACGTCCCTCAAAGTGGGCGGGACTTCCTCAGCGGCGACGGCTGAGCGCGATGACACCCATTTAAATACTAGTCCGCTCCTCCCAAACAACCAATGAACTGAGTTGTATACTAATCACCATGGTGACCATAAACGAGACTTCAAACCAGGAAGTGACTGTCTCCATAGGATAGCCATATAAGTGGTGAATAGTGAGGCTATTAATGAATGGCCTCCGTTAGAAATACCAAACGTCATGTCTCTAAAACTATAGAAAATATATAGAATAAAGAGACCACTGTAAGGATAAATAAAAAATAATAAAAAAAATATGAAAAAATCAAACAAAACAATGGCGACAAAATCCCCACGTATCCGCTCATCCTCCTGGGTCATCCAATACCATATTATAAATACATGTAAAATTAACATATTAGAAAAAAGTAAAAAAAAAAAAAAAAAAAAAAAAAAATAATAATAAAATAAAAAAGGGCACTAACGATCAGAAATAAAACAGTTAACGTCAAACTCGACGTTCAGGCCTCTTGGTACAAGAACCTTGGTCTCGTGAATCCAATGGGATTCTCTACGACTGAGTTGGCGCAGGAAATTGCCCCCCCTCCAATGTTTATTAACTCTCTCTACACCCCAGAAGCTCAAACCCCTGGGGTTCTGATTGTGTACCAACTTAAAGTGCTTAGAAACATTGTATGTTTTTATACCTTTTTTAATGTTGTTGACATGTTCCCCAAGACGAACATGCAAGGGGCGAGATGTTCTGCCAATGTATTGTAAGCCACACTCACACTGTAACATATAGACAACCCCAATAGTGGTGCACGTGATGAGTTGATCTATCTTATATTCTATACCTGTGGAGGTGGCTTTGAAACTTTTACGTTTTTTGTTATTGCACTTGGAATGTCTGCAGGCTGTGCACCGCCCACAGGCATAGAATCCTGAGAGAAAGGAAAATAATCTGCTTTCAGATTGTATGGGGGGATCCACCACACCTGGGGCTAGGCGGTCTCGTAAAGATGGAGCTTTTTTATAGATGAACGAGGGACGGGGTGGCAACAGGGGACCCAGCACTCGATCCTGTCTAAGAATTGACCAATTCTTCAAAACAAGTTTCTCAAATTGTTTGTGCTGGATGTTATAGTTCAATACCATTTTGAAATTGGAAACCTCTGAACCAATATTTTTAACCTTATCGGAGATCAGGGAAGTTCTATCCATAGCCAAAACTTTCTCAACCTCACTATTCAGTGTGTGTGTATCATATCCTTTTTCTGCAAACCTAGATGAAAGTAAGGCAGATTGGGAAATGAAATCACTATCTCGCGTGCAATTACGTCTGAGTCTAACATATTGTCCCCTGGGTATGTTACAAAGCCAAGATTTATGATGGCAGGTTAACAATGAGGGAGGGGATTTTCAGGGGGCTCAGAGTGGACCGGGGAGAGGCTCGCAGTCCTACCAGCCCAATCTGGGAGAGTGGTGGAAATATCGACCACAAACTCCTCCTCCTCAATTAACAGGCCCACCTCGAAAAAGAAAAGAGAGAGAGGAACTAGAGGGGGTAGGCGATTACAAAAAACAAAGACCCCATTAGGAACAGGGATATACAACTTAAGTAGTGTTGTTCTGAGTGAGAGTGAAGTCCAAGTCCTTGATAAAGGGCTTAAGTTCGCCCCCGTTCAGAACCTGAACAAATTTGACACCTATGTTAATATCCACAAATTCGTCAGACATCTCAACATGAAGAAATATTTTTTGTCCAACTCTAACAGACCAGCCGCTATCACAGGGGGGCACCATTCTAACTTACGCAAGTCGACTTTCAATCCTCTCAATGCTGATAACAAGTATCTTGAAGTAACTCATACATTCCCCTGGGAAGTTGCCATCATAAATCTTGGCTTTGTAACATACCCAGGGGACAATATGTTAGACTCAGACGTAATTGCACGTGAGATAGTGATTTCATTTCCCAATCTGCCTTACTTTCATCTAGGTTTGCAGAAAAAGGATATGATACACACACACTGAATAGTGAGGTTGAGAAAGTTTTGGCTATGGATAGAACTTCCCTGATCTCCGATAAGGTTAAAAATATTGGTTCAGAGGTTTCCAATTTCAAAATGGTATTGAACTATAACATCCAGCACAAACAATTTGAGAAACTTGTTTTGAAGAATTGGTCAATTCTTAGACAGGAACGAGTGCTGGGTCCCCTGTTGCCACCCCGTCCCTCGTTCATCTATAAAAAAGCTCCATCTTTACGAGACCGCCTAGCCCCAGGTGTGGTGGATCCCCCCATACAATCTGAAAGCAGATTATTTTCCTTTCTCTCAGGATTCTATGCCTGTGGGCAGTGCACAGCCTGCAGACATTCCAAGTGCAATAACAAAAAATGTAAAAGTTTCAAAGCCACCTCCACAGGTATAGAATATAAGATAGATCAACTCATCACGTGCACCACTATTGGGGTTGTCTATATGTTACAGTGTGAGTGTGGCTTACAATACATTGGCAGAACATCTCGCCCCTTGCATGTTCGTCTTGGGGAACACGTCAACAACATTAAAAAAGGTATAAAAACACACAATGTTTCTAAGCACTTTAAGTTGGTACACAATCAGAACCCCAGGGGTTTGAGCTTCTGGGGTGTAGAGAGAGTTAATAAACATTGGAGGGGGGGCAATTTCCTGCGCCAACTCAGTCGTAGAGAATCCCATTGGATTCACGAGACCAAGGTTCTTGTACCAAGAGGCCTGAACGTCGAGTTTGACGTTAACTGTTTTATTTCTGATCGTTAGTGCCCTTTTTTATTTTATTATTATTTTTTTTTTTTTTTTTTTTTTACTTTTTTCTAATATGTTAATTTTACATGTATTTATAATATGGTATTGGATGACCCAGGAGGATGAGCGGATACGTGGGGATTTTGTCGCCATTGTTTTGTTTGATTTTTTCATATTTTTTTTATTATTTTTTATTTATCCTTACAGTGGTCTCTTTATTCTATATATTTTCTATAGTTTTAGAGACATGACGTTTGGTATTTCTAACGGAGGCCATTCATTAATAGCCTCACTATTCACCACTTATATGGCTATCCTATGGAGACAGTCACTTCCTGGTTTGAAGTCTCGTTTATGGTCACCATGGTGATTAGTATACAACTCAGTTCATTGGTTGTTTGGGAGGAGCGGACTAGTATTTAAATGGGTGTCATCGCGCTCAGCCGTCGCCGCTGAGGAAGTCCCGCCCACTTTGAGGGACGTAACGCGTACGGCAAGGAGAACGTGCCCTGATCGTGACGTCACCCGCGCTCCGCTCGTCCATCCTCTATGGGACATCCATTCCTTCCATGCTTTTATCCTCCGCACTGGGGTACAGTGCATTTTATTATGAGTTCTTTTGCTTTTATTAAATTGATTTGAATATCATTCAAAAAGCACTAGATTCCTTCCTTATCTTTTACATGTGATCATTGCCTGTCTGTTGGTTACTGAAAGCTGCTGCTGCTGATGCTTTATGGTGCACTCATCTCCTCCTGATTAATTCCCTGGTGAGGGAACTGCTGTGTTTGACCTGACTAATTAACTCAGGGGTCCATCCATTGAGGTGAGCGGCTAGTATCACTGAAGGTGGAGGTCTACGTTTGTCACCACAGTCACCCTGCAACATTTTACCTTATGTCACTATTATCACTGGAAGAATCACTGGATTTTGCCTGCATTGTGTTTATACTGGACTTTTATTTTTATTTTTTGTCTATATATTTAGTTTAATTTATGCGCTGTACTGCTTTTTTTTTTCTTTGATGCACTTTTTGGGATTTGATAAATTTTACCCTCAGTATCACAGCTGCTTAATTAGGGATTTTGGTTTGCGCTGGTTGATTTTGTTTTTCAACCATGGGACATAGTCCTCCAGCCACAGCATTGTTGGTTCTTTTGCTCCAGGGCACGGCTATGTGCAAACACAGCAGTCACTAGGGCAGCAGCAATCTCAGAGCAAGTGCAGTGGTTCAGCCACCCTGGCTCTTCAGGTAAAACTGCCCTCAGAACAGCACAGACTTTTTCCATCTCTTCTCTCCTCCAGCACTGCCCACCACCAGGGTCATGTCAACCCTAAAGACTACATGCCTATCAGCCCCCTGCAGCTCCTGAATTTGGTGGGTGGATTGTTCTTCTTCAGACTGCAACTGCAGCCTACCAAAGCTTCTCTCGCCTCCGATGGTATGTGGCATCTCCATTGGCCACAGCTACAGCCTGTGTAATCATCTATCACCCATACTAGGCCACATGCCTTTAACATTGGGAACTTATCTTGTCAGGCCTCCAACCCTTGACCCCCTCAACATTGCAAATCTCACTCCAGTCACAAATAGCAGCTCCCTTGCTAGCAGCCCAACATCAAAAACCAGCGGGGGATACGGGCTGACACCATTGCCTTCATATTGTCATGACCATGTGTGGTCAATGGCCTCATCTTGGGATCCCCTGGACACTTTGTTTACAAACAGAAGTCAGCGTGGAAGGAACGGTAATTTAGTTGCAATCTTTTTTTTTTATGTTACTTTTGCAGGAGTACATCCCACAGATGCACAACTTCATGTGCAGATTTAAGTCATCCCCCAAGCATATTATTTAAAGTATTTGTTTATTTCTATTGTTGTTAAACAGTTATTTTTTTAATTGTTTTTGCATTGTCCCCCATCGGCAGTTTCCAGCACCCATGTCCCTTTTTTTACCAAATGCTACCAAATTGGTCTTCAAAATGGCCAGAAAAAATATGAAAAAATTCAGCTTCTATAGACTTCAGTGGGATTCAGGCGCTATGTTCAGCATTCGTGGATTTCAAGCTGGAATTAGTGAACCCTCCCATGATCCAAACCCAGGCCAGTTCACTCACCACTAGTTCTTTTAAAAAAAAATATATATATATAGGTGCCTTGGGTAAATTGGAGCGTTTTGTAACTCATCATTACTCACATCTTTTCACTCCTGCAAGTTTAAAGAGGAACTGCGGTCTGCTCACATCATTTGTAATAAAAACATCTTTGCCATTCTGAAGCTTCCCTCCAACCACTTTGCATATTATTTTATATATACTGTGATTCTGTACTTGCCAAATATGCTGCAGAAATCTCCCTCCACTGAGTCTGGCTGCATCCATTTTAACTGTGGGCAGCTGAAGCTGCTGCCTGTTCACTTCCTGGATTTACACAGACACACCGAGGCACACCTCCAGCTCTGCAGCTTCCATTGGCCCTCTTATGACTCATCCCTCCCCTCCATTCCTGGCAAACTCTCACGAGAGTGAGAGAGAGAGATGTGCATGATGTCATAAGCCTAGGCTAATGACCAGACAAGAAACAGGAAGTGGGCTGTATAAGCCCCCTTTCACACGAGGCGGACTCCGTTTCTACGGAGCCCGCCTCGGTCCGCCGGCTCAGCGGGAGATCAGTCCGTTGATCTCCGCTGAGCCGGCGGATGACAGGTCCCTCTCTGCTCACTGAGCGAGGAGGGGCTTGTCAGGCGCCGCTGACGCCTATGGAGGGATCGGACAAAAACGGACAGCATGTCAGCGACGGACCTGGACGTAGGGCCATCCGTCTGCTTTTAGCGGATCGGACGGGGTCGGATGTCAGTGGACATGTCTCCGCTGACATCCGACGCTCCATAGGCTAACATGGATCGCCCGTTTAGGTCCGCCGTCAAAACTGACAGGCGGACCTGAACGGTCCGATCGTGTGAAAGGGACCTAAGGGATTTACTGGCAGAAAAAAATGTTTTACTATCCAACGTTAAAACAACAACAAGAGCAGAAGATTTAATAGATGGAAAGATGAAAAAATGACTGAAGTTCCACTTTAACTATAGGCTGCTTTTACACCATATCGCCACTAGATGGCACCATTTAATTTCTACTTTTTTTTTACCCTTTAACCCTATTGCTGCCTAAACAATTTTCCCTCTTAATTTTTTTCTCCACAACACACACTAAAATGCTTAATATTGACTTGAAAATGTATTAATGGTCCCCAAAGTTATATTGTTTCTAAAGTTAGCGGACCTATAGAATAAATGATATACTTGTCTTAATTTTTTATGTTGCACCCACAGTGTAATGATGCATAACATTGACATCATGTTATGACCATACGTGATCGATGATGTCACCTGGGGTCCCCTTGGCCTCTTTATCTACAAACAGAAGCTAGCAAAGAAGGAAGTGTCATTTAGTATTTTTTAACCACTTCCATACCGGACACTTTCACCCCCTTCCTGCCCAGGCCAGTTTTTAGCTTTTAGCGCTCTCACACTTTGAATGACAATTACTTAATCATGCAGCACTGTACCCCAATTACAGTTTTATCATTTTTTGAGACAGACCAAGCATTTTTTCTTTGGAGGAAGGGAGGGGGGTATGCATATTTAATATAAACAAAATAATACTGAAAATGTAAAAATAATTTTTTTTTTTTGCAAATAAATAATTTTCTTCATAAATTTAGGCTAAAACGTATTCTGCTACATTTCTTTGATAAAAATAACCTACATGAGTGTAAATTATTTAGTCTGTGTGAAAGTTATAGTGTCTACAGACTATGTTTTATATCTGAATATTGAACAATCTAATTTCTTGAGGCCATAAAATGCCAGGACAGTACAAATATCCCCAAGTGACCCCTTTTTGGAAAGTAGACACCCCAAGCTATTTAGTAATGAAACATGGAAAGTTTTTTGAAGTTGTAATTTTCTATCAATAATTTTTGAAAAATGAAGAAAATAAATAATTTTTTTTCACAATTATATTTTTTTACATACTGTCACCAGAGCAGTACAGTGTCACCATAAGACTGGTGTGGTTGTGATCAGGGACACTGACTAGTGACAGTATGTAAAAATAAATAATAATAATTTATTTCAATTTTTTAAACATTGTTTTCTTTTCTTTTCTTTTTTTTTTTTTTTTTTTACAATTGTTTGCTTTCTTGTAATTGTTTTTTTTTTTTTTTTTTGTTACATACTGTGACCAGAGCAGTGCAGTGTTACTATAGCGAATCTGCACTATTTTTTTTAACACTATGATTGCTTATAACAGTGATGATCACTGTTATAAGCAATCATTTTTATGAATGCAATTTATTCATAGCCATTGTGTACTATTGGGATAGCTGTGATTGGCTACAGCTGTCACATGGTACAGTGCACTGTGTTTGGCCCTGTCTCTACTATGTGATGACTGTGACCAATCCTAGAGATCACAAAACTGCACAATGAATGGCTGTAAATGAAAGAGATTTGTTGTGCACAACTGTCATGTGATCACTGTGATTGGTCACAGCGATCACATGATACCGGGGCCAGCCTGGTACACCTATCTGTTGGGCACAGATCGCGCTGCTGCACGGCTGCCAGAGCGTGCAGGAGGCACATGACTGAGAGGACATCATATGACCTCCTCCTGGAACCAGGGAAGGCCCCATTCACATGGGGTCAGGGTGTACCTAAGCATGCCCAGGTGTTCCTCTCATCCCATTGATGTCTATTGGGACACAGTGGCTCAATGGACACAGCCGCTGCTGCCAATGTGACATCTGTGCAAGTGCAGGTAGGTGTGTGTCCCTGGACACAGACAGTGTGAGTTCAGGGATTCACACCCGCATGAATGTCGCATTGGGAGCAGCAGCTGTGTCCATGCAGTCACTGTGTCCCAATAGACATCAATGGGCCTGCCAGCACTGGGATATGTGGAACACTTGTACGTCTTGTACAAATAGAGCTCTTCGCACAGGTCTATGCTTAACTACATGCATGCAAAAGAGGCCTTAGGCACCCCCAAGTATGATTTTTAAAGGAATTGTCTATTTTAATGTTACCCTTAAAACCGCCTTAAAAGACCTGCTCCCCGCTGAATGATGTTTTTTAAAACATTTTTTGCGTACTATGAACATATCGCCACTAGATGGAGCTGTGTAGCTTCTAACTATTAACCTCTGGCTATGGCTGCCTAAACAAATTTTGTCTCTATTTACCCACACACACTAAAATGCCTAACATGGTCTTTTTTCAAAGTTCCCCAGAGCTGTGTAGTTTTAAAAAAGCAGAGGACCAATAGAATAAAAACGATATGTCTGTGCTGTAAGAATCCATGCGATTTTAATGTAGGTTGCCACAACACGTGTGCTATGCAGTGTGAGGCAATTGATTATAAATGTCACCCCAAGAATGTACCATGCACCACCAGTGCGTCACAATATATACCATATAATACGTTTTTATAAAAAGGGATCATGCACGTTCTTCCATCCGTTGGGGTGCATTTGCAGCCTATACATAATTAATGGACTGTGTGACCGCAATGCATGTTACCTTATGGCATATAGCGGGTTATCACTTGTGCATTAACGCAGTGTTTCTCAACTCCAGTCCTCAAGGCGCCCCAACAGATCATGTTTTCAGGATTTCCCTCAGATGAAATGGCTGTGGTAATTACTAAGGCAGTGAAACTGATCAAATCACCTGTGCAAAATAATGGAGAGCCTAAAAACATGACCTGTTGGGGCGCCTTGAGGACTGGAGTTGAGAAACACTGCATTAACGCATAGCAATAGATTGCTTGAGTGTGAATAAGCCCTAAGAAAACAAATGCAGCCACCAGATCTAAGGACTGGTCATTTACAATATAGAACATATTAGTTCTTGGGTTTAGATACAATATAAAGCATTCCTGATGTTGGTGTATAGGATGGTGTGATCACATTGTTGCATTATTGGTCCAGTGAATAACAATGGAAGAGTCATGTGATTGGTCCTCCCCAGCGGCAGTCTGCGGGTTCTCGTGAGTGTAATGGACGGGGTCAGGTTATTGGATAACCAGCGGAATGTCCGGTATCTGCATTCGATCAGCATTCCGCCATTATCTGCTCCGTGTCTGACCCGGGACGGGCCCTGCGCTGCTTCCACTCACATATACACCTCATTATTATCACACATCATACCTGTCCACAATTACTGTGTGATTGTCTGATATAATGATATGATAAATGTCTGATATAATGATATGATGATTGCCTGATATAATATGATATGATAAATGTCTGATATAATGATATGATGATTGTCTGATATAATGATATGATGATTGTCTGATATAATGATATGATAAATGTCTGATATAATGATATGATAAATGTCTGATATAATGATATGATGATTGTCTGATATAATGATATGATAAATGTCTGATATAATGATATGATAAATGTCTGATATAATGATATGATGATTGTCTGATATACAGTGCCTTGCAAAAGTATTCACCCCCCTTGGCTTTTTACCTATTTTGTTACATTACAGCCTTTAGTTCATAGTTTGTTTTTTTAATCTGAATTATATGTGATGGATCAGAACACAATAGTCTAAGTTGGTGAAGTAAAATTAGAAAAATATATACATTAAACTATTTTTCAGAAATAAAAAACTGATAATTGGCATGTGCGTATGTATTCACCCCCCGTTGTTATGAAGCCCATAAAAAGCTCCGGTGCAACCAATTACCTTCAGAGGTCACATAATTAGTGAAATGATGTCCACCTGTGTGCAATCTAAGTGTCACATGATCTGTCATTACATATACACACCTTTTTGAAAGGCCCCAGAGGCTGCAACACCTAAGCAAGAGGCACCACTAACCAAACACTGCCATGAAGACCAAGGAACTCTCCAAACAAGTAAGGGACAATGTTGTTGAGAAGTACAGGTCAGGGTTAGGTTATAAAAAAAAAAATCCAAATCTTTGATGATCCCTAGGAGCACCATCAAATCTATCATAACCAAATGGAAAGAACATGGCACAACAGCAAACCTGCCAAGAGACGGCCGCACACCAAAACTCACGGACCGGGCAAGGAGGGCATTAATCAGAGAAGCAGCACAGAGACCTAAGGTAACCCTGGAGGAGCTGCAGAGTTCCACAGCAGAGACTGGAGTATCTGTACATAGGACGACAATAAGCCGTACGCTCCATAGAGCTGGGCTTTATGGCAGAGTGGCCAGAAGAAAGCCATTACTTTCAGCAAAAAACAAAATGGCACGTTTTGAGTTTGCGAAAAGGCACATTGGAGACTTCCAAAATGTATGGAGGAAGGTGCTCTGGTCTGATGAGACTAAAATTGAACTTTTTGGCCTTCAAAGAAAACGCTATGTCTGGCTCAATGATATGATGATTGTCTGATATAATGGTATGATGATTGTCTGATATAACCCTGGGAGAGCGGACTAGATCACCACTGCTGAGAGTGCACACTGCCCTCTGACTGGTGGGTAATGATCAGTAAATGTAATAATGGAAATGGACTGCTGATTTTTTCCTGTTATAGAAGGGCAGCCTTATATGAAGCCCCTGTAACCATCGTGTCACCTGCCCACTACACTATATTGTGTCCATGCCTACCTACAGCGCTTTGAAAAAGAATTCATACCCCTTGAAATTTTCCACATTTTTTTATGTTACAACCAAAAACGTAAATGTATTTTATTGGGATTTAATGTGATAGACCAACACAAAGTGGAACATGTGAAAAAAGAAAAGTGTGTGAGTGTGGCGCTGTCCCAAAGTTATAAAAGAAATGTCTGCATATATACAATTTTATCCAAAGTGTCACGTGTGTATTCCCTTAAGTGAAATATGTATGGCAGTTATTACCACTCCTGTGGGTTAAAGTGACTGGTGATTTAAACATAAGAAGCATAATGAGTGCAATAGATCGCATCCAAGGTGTCTAGTGTTATATTCCCTCAAAGGGAAAAAACAGTATTAACCACTGCTAAGGGCATGAAGTGGTCTATGTCTAAACACTAGAAAACACAAAGTTGCAATAAAAAGTTGCAATAAATACATCACACGTGACATGCAAAAAATTCCAAAGTGTCTGGTGCTAAATAAATAAATATTAAAATATTACTCTACAAACGTTGCAAATAACAAAATGACAAGTGCCCTATAAAGAGGTCACTCTGAAAAGTACTAAACACGCGTGCCATGCAAATAGTTCTATGATAATAAACAGTTCATATGGGTAAGTCCCCGGTGCACTATAAGTGAAAAAAGGCGTCCTTTGTGGGATTCCTCAAAGCACACAACAGGTGTTAATCCAGTGCTGGTGTCTCACATTGTGATTGTGCGGAGACTCACCAGCTGTATATCCCCTGAAGGCAGGGCTGGACTGGGACAAAAATTTGGCCCTGGACTTCATCCAGACCAGCCCACTTTAATTTTGCAAACACACACAAAAACAGTATATAAACTATACGCAATTGCGCAAAAAAATAAGTAAAAACATTCCACTGTATGTATAAACAGACCAGTGGCATTAAATTATTCATTTACCGTGACCAGTGACATTAAATTATTAATCAGTTACTGTGACCAGTGACATTAAATTATTAATCAGTTACCATGACTAGTGATATTAAATTATTAATCAGTTACCATCACCAGTGACATAACATTACTAATCAGTTACCGCAGTTACCGTGACCAGTGGCATTAAATTATTCATCAATTACCATGACCAGTGACATTAAATTACTAATCAGTTATCGTGACCAGTGGCATTAAATTATTCATCAATTACCGTGACCAGTGACATTAAATTATTCATCAATTACCATGACCAGTGACATTAAATTACTAATCAGTTATCGTGACCAGTGGCATTAAATTATTCATCAATTACCGTGACCAGTGACATTAAATTACTAATTGACCAGTGGCATTAAATTAATAATTGACCAGTGGCAATAAATTATTCATCAGTTACCGTGGTCAGCAGCATTAAATTAATAATTGACCAGTGGCATTAAATTAATATTAATGCCACTGTAGCATTAATATTAATTTAATGCCACTGGTCAATTATTAATTTAATGCCACTGGCCATGGTAACTGATGGATGAATAATTTAACCATGACCAGTGGCAGTACATTTACAGTACAGATTTACCCCTCCCCCGCCATGCTGCATATTCAGTTACTTTATAATTTAACCATGACCAATGGCAGTACATTTACAATACAGATTTACCCCTCCCCCCGCCATGCTGCATATTCAGTTACTTTAGGTAACTGAATATGCAGCATGGTGGGGGGAGGGGGGAGGGGTAAATCTGTACTGTAAATGTACTGCCACTGGTCATGGTTAAATTATTCATCAGTTACCATGGCCAGTGGCATTAAATTAATAATTGACCAGTGTGCCACTGGCCATGGTAACTGATGAATAATTTAACCATGACCAGTGGCAGTACATTTATACAGTACAGATTTACCCCTCCCCCCCCCCCCATGCTGCATATTCAGTTACTTACTAATTACTATTATTATTAGAAAAGTTATTACTATAGTGCTGCACTGCTGCTTACTTGAATGATGACAGTGACACTATAGCCTTGGTCTCTCTGTCACTGTACTTGCTGGTGGTTCTGATCCGATTCCGAATTCTCCTCCTCGGCTTCGGCTCCTCTAGGTTGCAGACTTGCAGCCAGGCTTGCTTTGCTACGCCCTGGCTCCGCCTCCTCCTATGTCCCCGGGCCGCCTCCGCCCTCCGTCCGTGAGTGACGTCACGGTGCCGGGACAAAGAGGCCGCCCAAATGGCTATATTGTTAGCTGTTAGGGGGAGTGCCTGGGAGAGTGTCAATGCCTGTTCTTTTGTGACGCCGGCAGCCGGCCCGCCCGCCGAGTGCAGGAGCGGAGCCGCCCGGCGCCCGGCGACGCTCGGACGGAGAGAGACAGTGACACAGTCACTGTCTGACAGTCAGAGAGAGAGAGTCATTGGTGTAGTGGCCCGCTGCCAATCGGCCCACTGGGAATCTCCCGGTAGTCCCGATGGCCAGCACAGGCCTGCCTGCAGGGGTAACGAGTAGTCACAGTATGTGCCACTGTGCAGCAGTACTTGGCAAGACCAGGACCAGGATGATATCATAAGGACATAAGAAGAAAGGATTCCATAGTGTGAAACCGTTTAAAACCACTGTTTATTAGGTCAGATAAAAAGGGTACTCACATTGTAGTGGAAAAAATGAGCGGTGTACAATGCTTACAAAGATGTTCCTAAGCGTCAGCTTTGCAGCTTTGCAGGGAGATGTCAGCAAGGTGTTCAGTCAAAGGCCACGCCCTACGTACGTTTCGTCACGTAGGGTCACGTCACGTAGAAGTCCGTGTGACGAAAATGTAGGTAGGGCGTGGCCTTTGACTGAAAGCCTTGCTGACATCTCCCTGGAATATACTTCCCACCTAGGCTTCTAATTACACCCATTAGCGGGGACTCCCTATTTCTTCTGTTACAAAGTGGAACATAATTGTGAAGTGGAAGGAAAATGATAAATGGTTTTCATATTTTATAAATATGTGAAAAGTGTGGGGTGCATTTGTATGGCGCCCCCCTGAGTCAATTCTTTGTAGAACCACCTTTTACTGTAATTACAGCTGCAAGTCTTTTTGGGGATGTCTCTACCATCTTTGCACATCTAGAGAGGGACATTTTTGCCCATTCTTCTTTGCAAAATGTCTCAAGCTCTGTCAGATTGGATGGAGAGCGTCTGTGAACAGCAATTTTCAAGTCTTACCACAGATCCTCAATTGGATTTAGGTCTGGACTTTGACTGGGCCATTCTAACACATAACTATGTTTTGATCTAAACCATTCCATTGTAGCTCTGGCTGTATGTTTAGGGTCGTTGTCCTGCTGGAAGGTGAACCTCCGCCCCTGTCTCAAGTCTTTTGCAGATTCTAACAGGTTTTTTTCTAAGATTGCCCTGTATTTGGCTCCATCCATCTTCCCATCAACTCTAACCAGGTTCCCTCTCCCTGCTGAAGAAAAGCATCCCCACAATATGATGCTGCCACCACCATGTTTCACAGTGGGGATGGTGTGTTCAGGGTGATGTGCAGTGTTAGTTTTCCGCCACACATAGCGTTTTTGCTTTTAGACCAAAAAGTTCAATTTTGGTCTCATCTGACCAGAGCACCTTCTTCCACATGTTTGCTGTGTTCCCCACATGGCTTCTCACAAACTGCAATCAGGACTTCTTATAGTTTTCTGTCAACAATGTCTTTCTTCTTGCCACTCTTCCATAAAGGCCAGATTTGTGGAGAACACGACTAATAGTTGTCCTGTGGACAGATTCTCCCACCTGAGCTGTGGATCTCTGCAGCTCCTCCAGAGTTACCATGGGCCTCTTGGCTCTTCTCTGATGAATGCTCTCCTTGCCTGGCCTGTCAGTTTAGGTGGACGGCCATGTCTTGGTAGGTTTGCAGTTGTGCCATACTCTTTCCATTTTTGGATGATGGATTGAACAGTGCTCCGTGAGATGTTCAAAGCTTGGGATATTTTTTTTATGACCTAACCCTATTTTAACCACTTGACGACCGCCTCACGCCGATGTACGTCGGCAAGGTGGCACAGACAGGCAAAATCACGTACATATACGTGATTTGCCTTCCGCGGGTGGGGGGTCCGATTGGACCCCCCCCGGTGCCCGAGGCGGTCGCCATTTCTTCCCGGGCGATGAGAGGTCAGGGGGAGGCCATCCATTGTTGGCCACCCCCTCCCGATCGCTCCCGGTGAATGAAAACGCTTCCTTTCCCTCTGTAATGTAAACAGAGGGAAAGGAAGTGATGTCATCCCTCCTCGAGCCGGTCTTTTTGATCCGGCGCCGAGAAGAGAAGACATCAAGTAAGTCTGCACAACACTACACTAACAGTAGAACACGCCAGGCACACTTGTCACCCCCCTTCACCCCCCGATCACCCCCCGATCACCCCCCTGTACCCTATGTCACACTGACACCAATAGCAGTTTTTTTTTTTTGCATTGGTGTCAGTTTGTGACAGTTATAAGTGTTAGGGCAGTTAGGTTAGCCCCCTTTAGGTCTAGGGTACCCCCCCTTAGGTCAAGGGTACCCCCCTAACCCCCCACTAATAAAGGTTAACCCCGTGATCACCCCCCGTCACCAGTGTCGCTAAGCGATTGTTTTTCTGATCGCTGTATTAGTGACACAGGTGACGCTAGTTAGGGAGGTAAGTATATAGGTTCGCTGTCAGTGTTTTATAGCGACAGGGACCCCCATATACTACCTGCTAAAGGTTTTAACCCCCTGATTGCACCCTAGTTAACCCTTTCACCAGCGATCACCGTATAAGTGTTACGGGTGACGCTGGTTAGCTAGTTTGTTTTTTGTAGTTTATTATAGTTTATTATAGTTTTAGGGCACCCGCCGTTTATTACCTTATAAAGGTTTAACCCCCTAATTGCCCGGCGGTGATATAAATTACGTTTTTAGGGTCAGATAAGGTCTGCGTCGCCCCAGGCAGCGTCAGGTTAGCGCCAGTACCGCTAAAACCCACGCACGCAGCATACACCTCCCTTAGTGCTATAGTATCTGAGCGGATCGATATCTGATCCGATTAGATCTATACTCCCCAGCAGTTTAGGGTTCCCTGAAACGCAGTGTTAGCGGGATCAGCCCAGATACCTGCTAGCACCTGCGTTTTGCTCCTCTGCCCAGCCCAGCCCAGCCCACCCAAGTGCAGTATCGATCGATAACTGACACTTACAAAACACTAAGCACACATAACTGCAGCGTTCGCAGAGTCAGGCCTGATCCCTGCAATCGCTAACAGTTTTTTGGTAGCGTTTTGATACAGTCGCTGACAGTCTGGAGCTTTTTTACCTGTGAGTCTCACTAGTGTACCCCTAAATTTAGAGCCCAAAATGGCAAATCGAAGGTACACTAGTGAAGAGGGTTACACGTTTTTGAGCATGACAGATAGTGAAGAGGAAGTCACTCATCTGTCAAGTTCAGGCTCAGAATACGATCCTGTAGAGGACAGCGGCTCCATGACAGATAGCTCTGACGATGGAGTTGTGGTCCCTGCTAGGGTCAGGCGTACCAGACCCCGAACATCTTCTGTCCTTGAAGTGCAAGAACCGCAGGGCTCTCGTATGGAGCAGAGAAGTACTAGCGTCGCTATTCCTTCTGGTGAACTGGCAAGCACCAGCGGCCTAGTACACCCTGGTCGTACATCCAGCACTGCAGTAACACTTGGTGACGTGGCGAGTCCCATAAGTGCAGTTCAAGCTGGCGAGGTGGCAAGCACTAGTAGTGTCCCGCTGCCACCAAGAAGACAAAGACAGGCCCGTCGTGCCCATAGTGCCCTTCCTGCTGCATTCGCCAATCCGAATTGGGAACCCTCCACTTCTGCAGCACCCGTACTTCCCCCTTTCACTGGCCAACCCGGAATTCAGGTGGAAACAGTTGACTTTACGCCACTGGATTTTTATTCACTGTTTTTCACCGAAGATCTCTATAGATCTATTGTGGACCAAAGCAATTTATACGCTGGTCAACACATCGCCGCTAATCCCCAGTCCTCCCTTGCCAGAGATTGGAGACCAATTACAGTCTCTGAATTTAAGAGCTTTCTGGGCCTTTCCCTCCTCATGGGCTTGAATAAAAAGAGTAAGTTGCGGTCATATTGGTCCACTGACACAATTTACCATTCGCCCTTGTTCTCTGCTTCCATGGCCAGGGCACGATACGAGCAGATTTTGCGGTTCATGCACTTCAACGACAATGAACTCTGTCGTCCTCGTGGAGACCCTGCATACGATCGGCTCTACAAAATTCGGCCCCTCGTAAACCACTTCAACCAACGTTTTGCAGACTTGTTTACCCCCCATCAAGTTGTCTGCATTGATGAGTCCCTGGTTAAATTTTCTGGCCGCTTGTCATTCAAACAGTACCTTCCCAGCAAGCGTGCCAGATACGGGGTCAAGATGTATAAGCTCTGTGACAGGGCCACAGGCTATACATGTAGTTTTATGGTTTACGAGGGCAAAGATAGTCACGTAGAGCCGACAAACTGCCCTGACTACATAGAAAGCGCTGGCAAGATAGTGTGGGACTTGGTGTCACCCTTATTCGGAAAGGGGTACCACTTGTACGTGGACAATTATTATACGAGCGTGCCACTTTTTAGTCACTTGTTTGATCATCAAATTGGAGCATGTGGTACCGTGCGACCTAATCGCCGGGGCTTTCCCCAGCGGCTTGTAGATTCCCGTCTTAGGCTGGGGGAGAGAGCCTGCTTGAAGTATAATAATTTGCTCGCTATGAAGTGGAGGGATAAGAAGAATGTTTTCGTTCTCACCTCCCTTCATGCAGACACGATGACCCAAATTACTACGGCGACTGGTGTTGTGGAGAAACCCCCCTTAATATGGGAGGGGTGGACCTCAACGACCAGTTGTTGGCGCCGTACCTAGTTGCCCGTAAGGCCAGACGCTGGTACAAAAAAGTGTCTGTTTATTTATTTCAATTGGCTTTGCTGAACGCTCATGTGCTATACAGAGCTTCAGGACGGACTGGATCCTTCCTTAAATTCCAGGAAGAGATCGTCAGAGCCCTTCTGTTTCCAGACGGTGCTCTACCTCACCTTCCCCAACCAAATGCAGTAGGCCGGCTGCATGAGAGGCATTTTCCTTATGCCACCCCGAGTACCCCTACCCAACGAGCCCCCCAAAAAAGATGTCGTGTCTGTAGCAAGCGCGGATTTAGGCGTGACACCCGGTGTTATTGTCCCTCCTGTCCTGGCAATCCTGGTCTTTGCATGGGTGAATGTTTTGAACGCTACCATACACTAGTTGAGTATTAGCGTAGGGTTCAGCACTTCACAGACTAGGACACACTTTCACAGGGTCTCCCAAGATGCCATTGCATTTTGAGAGACCCAAACCTGGAACCAGTTACAAAAGTTAAAAGTTACTAAAAAAAGTGTAAAAAAAATAAATAAAAACACAAAAAAAATATAAAATAAAAAAACCAAAAATAGTTGTTGTTTTATTGTTCTCTCTCTCTCTATTCTCTCTCTATTGTTCTTTCAAATATGCAATTTTTTTATACTTTACTGTTTACTGTGTTTTGTTGGTAACCATTTTATTGTTTTCAGGTACGCCATTCAGTTGCAGCGCGGATTTATTTATCTTGACAGCAACAGCGTTTGCTCCCACGATATATAAAGCCGTGACTCCAGCGCTGTCGGAGGTGATTTCACCACCACAGTTACATACTTCAGCATATATGCCGAAGCGTGGGGGCAGCAGTGGGTGGAGGAGCGATTTGCTCCTGCCTTTTGTGGGAGGATGCCCCCATGCTTCGGCATATATATATTTTAGGCACAGGTTGCGTTAAATGTTTTATTTTTTACTATGTTTTTTTTTTGTATTTGCTTTGCAGGTATGGTAAGTCTTACTGTTATACTGTAATGTTACTTTGTTTTATTGTTAACCATCATTTGCTTAGCAGGTACGCCATTCAGTTGCAGCGCGGATTTATTTATCTTGACAGCAACAGCGTTTGCTCCCACGATATATAAAGCCGTGACTCCAGCGCTGTCGGAGGTGATTTCACCACCACAGTTACATACTTCAGCATATATGCCGAAGCGTGGGGGCAGCAGTGGGTGGAGGAGCGATTTGCTCCTGCCTTTTGCGGGAGGATGCCCCTATGCTTCGGCATATATAAATGGTGCATGTATGCCCATCATTAGAAGTGGGTGGATGAAGGGAGGTATTCTAATGGTGGGCATACCCACCGATCAATATCTTTTTTTCGTTCAGCCCACAGGCTGCATGAAAAAAAAGTTTACAATATATGCCCAACAAGGACCAGCAACGTACTAGTATGTTGCTGGACTTTGAGTGGTTATACCAGAATGATGCCTGCAGGTTTAGGTATCATCTTGGTATCATTCTTTTCAGTCAGCGGTCGGCTTTCATGTAAAAGCAATCCTAGCGGCTAATTAGCCTCTAGACTGCTTTTGCAAGCAGTGGGAGGGAATGCCCCCCCCCCACTGTCTTCCATGTTTTTCTCTGGCTCTTCTGTCCCAACAAGGAACCTGAAAATGCAGCCGGTGATTCAGCCAGCTGACCATAGAGCTGATCAGAGACTAGAATGGCTCCAAACATCTCTATGGCCTAAGAAACCGGAAGCTACAAGCATTTCATGACTTAGATTTCGCCGGATGTAAACAGCGCCATTGGGAAATTGGAAAAGCATTTTATCACACCGATCTTGGTGTGGTCAGAAGCTTTGAGGGCAGAGGAGAGATCTAGGGTCTAATAGACCCCAATTTTTTTAAAAAAGAGTACCTGTCACTACCTATTGCTATCATAGGGGATATTTACATTCCGTGAGATAACAATAAAATTAATAAAAAAAAAATAAAAATGAAAGGAACAGTTTAAAAATAAGATAAAAAAGCAAAAAAATAATAAAGAAAAAAAAAAAAAAAAAGCACCCCTGTCCCGCCCTGCTCTCGCGCAAAGGCGAACGCAAGCGTCGGTCTGGCGTCAAATGTAAACAGCAATTGCACCATGCATGTGAGGTATCACCGCGAAGGTCAGATCGAGGGCAGTAATTTTAGCAGTAGACTTCCTCTGTAAATCTAAAGTGGTAACCTGTAAAGGCTTTTAAAGGCTTTTAAAAATGTATTTATTTTGTCGCCACTGCACGTTTGTGCGCAATTTTAAAGCATGTCATGTTTGGTATCCATGTACTCAGCCTAAGATCTTCTTTTTTATTTAATCAAACATTTGGGCAATATAGTGTGTTTTAGTGCATTAAAATGTTAAAAAGTGTGTTTTTTCCCCAAAAAAATGCGTTTGAAAAATCGCCGCGCAAATACTGTGTGAAAAAAAAAAATGAAACACCCACCATATTAATCTATAGGGCATTTGCTTTAAAAAATATATATAATGTTTGGGGGTTCAAAGTAATTTTCTTGCAAAAAAAAATATTTTTTTTATGTAATCAAAAAGTGTCAGAAAGGGCTTTGTCTTCAAGTGGTTAGAAGAGTGGGTGATGTGTGACATAAGCTTCTAAATGTTGTGCATAAAATGCCAGGACAGTTCAAACCCCCCCCAAATGACCCCATTTTGGAAAGTAGACACCCCAAGCTATTTGCTGAGAGGCATGTCGAGTCCATGGAATATTTTATATTGTAACACAAGTTGCGGGAAAAAGACAAATTTTTTTTTTTTTTTTTGCACAAAGTTGTCACTAAATGATATATTGCTCAAACATGCCATGGGAATATGTGAAATTACACCCCAAAATAATTCTGTTGCTTCTCCTGAGTATGGGGATACCACATGTGTGGGACTTTTTGGGAGCCTAGCCGCGCACGGGACCCCGAAAACCAAGCACCGCCTTCAGGCTTTCTAAGGGCGTAAATTTTTGATTTCACTATTCACTGCCTATCACAGTTTTGGAGGCCATGGAATGCCCAGATGGCACAACCCCCCCCCCCCCAAATGACCCCATTTTGGAAAATAGACACCCCAAGCTATTTGCTGAGAGGTATAGTGAGTATTTTGCAGACCTCACTTTTTGTCACAAACTTTTGAAAATTGAAAAAAGAAAAAAAAAAATACATTTTTCTTGTCTTTCTTCATTTTCAAAAACAAATGAGAGCTGCAAAATACTCACCATGCCTCTCAGCAAATAGCTTGGGGTGTCTACTTTCCAAAATGGGGTCATTTTGGGGGGTTTTGTGCTGTCTTGGCATTTTATGGCCTTCGAAACTGTGATAGGTAGTGAGGAGTGAAATCAAAAATTTACGCCCTTAGAAATCCTGAAGGCGGTGATTGGATTTCGGGGCCCCGTATGAAGCTAGGCTCCCAAAAAGTCCTACACATGTGGTATCCCTGTACTCAGGAGAAGAAGCAGAATATATTTTGGGGTGTCATTCCACATATGCCCATGGCCTGTGTGAGCAATATATCATTTAGTGACAACTTTGTGCAAAAAAAAAAAAAAAAAATTGTCACTTTCCCGCAACTTGTGTCAAAATATAAAATATTCCACGGACTCAACATGCCTCTCAGCAAATAGCTTGGGGTGTCTACTTTCCAAAATGGGGTCATTTGGGGGGGTTTGTGCCATCTGGGCTTTTTATGGCCTTCAAAACTGTGATAGGTAGTGAGGAGTGAAATCACAACTTTACGCCCTTAGAAATCCTGAAGGTGGTGCTTGGTTTTCGGGGCCCCGTATGCGGCTAGGCTCCCAAAAAGTCCCACACATGTGGTATCCCCATACTCAGGAGAAGCAGCTAAATGTATTTTGGGGTGCAATTCCACATATGCCCATGGCCTGTGTGAGAAATATATCATTTTGTGACAACTTTGTGCAAAAAAAAAAAAAATTGTCACTCTCCCGCAACTTGTGTCAAAAAATAAAATATTCCATGGACTCAACATGCCTCTCAGCAAATAGCTTGGGGTGTCTACTTTCCAAAATGGGGTCATTTGGGGGGGTTTTGTGCCATCTTGACATTTTATGGCCTTCAAAACTGTGATAGGTAGTGAGGAGTGAAATCAAAAATGTATGCCCTTAGAAATCCTGAAGGCGGTGCTTGGTTTTCGGGGCCCCGTACGCGGCTAGGCTCCCAAAAAGTCCTAAACATGTGGTATCCCCACACTCAGGAGAAGCAGCAGAATGTATTTTGGGGTGTAATTCCGCATATGCCCATGGCATGTTTGAGCAATATATCATTTAGTGACAACTTTGTGCAAAAAAAAAAAAAAAAAAGTGTTACTTTCCCGCAACTTGTGTCAAAATATAAAATATTCCATGGACTCAACATGCCTCTCAGCAAATAGCTTGGGGTGTCTACTTTACAAAATGGGGTCATTTGGGGGGTTTTGTGCCATCTTGGCATTTTATGGCCTTCAAAACTGTGATAGGTAGTGAGGAGTGAAATCACAACTTTACGCCCTTAGAAATCATGAAGGAGGTGCTTGGTTTTCGGGGCCCCGTACGCGGCTAGGCTCCCAAAAAGTCCCACACATGTGGTATCCCCATACTCAGGAGAAGCAGCTAAATGTATTTTGGGGTGCAATTCCACATATGCCCATGGCCTGTGTGAGCAATATATCATTTAGTGACAACTTTGTGCAAAAAAAAAAATAAAATTGTCACTTTCCCGCAACTTGTGTCAAAAAATAAAATATTCCATGGACTCAACATGCCTCTCAGCAAATAGCTTGGGGTGTCTACTTTCCAAAATGTGGTCATTTGGGGGGGGGGGTTGTGCCATCTGGGCATTTTATGGCCTTCAAAACTGTGATAGGTAGTGAGGAGTGAAATCAAAAATTTATGCCCTTAGAAATCCTGAAGGCGGTGATTGGTTTTCGGGGCCCCGTACGCGGCTAGGCTCCCAAAAAGTCCCACACATGTGGTATCCCCATACTCAGGAGAAGCAGCTGAATGTATTTTGGGGTGCAATTCCGCATAGGCCCATGGCCTGTGTGAGCAATATATCATTTAGTGACAACTTTTTGTAAATATATTTTTTTTTTTTTTGTCATTATTCAATCACTTGGGACAAAAAAAATAAATATTCAATGGGTTCAACATGCCTCTCAGCAATTTCCTTGGGGTGTCTACTTTCCAAAATGGGGTCATTTGTGGGGGTTTTGTACTGCACTGCCATTTTAGCACCTCAAGAAATGACATAGGCAGTCATAAACATAAAGCTTTGTAAAATCCAGAAAATGTACCCTAGTTTGTAGACGCTATAACTTTTGCGCAAACCAATAAATATACGCTTATTGACATTTTTTTACCAAAGACATGTGGCCGAATACATTTTGGCCTAAATGTATGACTAAAATTGAGTTTATTGGATTTTTTTTATAACAAAAAGTAGAAAATATCATTTTTTTTCAAAATTTTCGGTCTTTTTCCGTTTATAGCGCAAAAAATAAAAACCGCAGAGGTTATCAAATACCATCAAAAGAAAGCTCTATTTGTGGGAAGAAAAGGACGCAAATTTCGTTTGGGTACAGCATTGCATGACCGCGCAATTAGCAGTTAAAGCAACGCAGTGCCAAATTGGAAAAAGACCTCTGGTCCTTAGGCAGCATAATGGTCCGGGGCTCAAGTGGTTAAACTTCTCCACAACTTTATCCCTGACCTGTCTGGTGTGTTCCTTGGCCTTCATGATGCTGCTTGTTCACTAAGGTTCTCTAACAAAATGAGGGCCTTTGAGGACTTCACAGAACAGCTGTATTTATACTGAGATTAAATTACACACAGGTGGACTCTTGCGAGAAGCCATGTGGGGGACACAGCAAACATGTGGAAGAAGGTGCTCTGGTCAGATGAGACCAAAATTGAACTTTCTGGCCTAAAAGCAAAACGCTATGTGTGGTGGGAAACTAACACTGCACATCACCCTGAACACACCATCCCCACCGTGAAACATGGTGGTGGTAGAATCATGTTATGGGGATGCTTTTCTTCAGCAGGGACAGGGAAGCTGGTCAGAGTTGATGGGAAGATAGATGGATGGAGCCAAATACAGGGCAATCTTAGAGGAAAACCCCTTAGAGTCTGCAAAAGACTTGAGACTGGGGTGGAGGTTCACCTTCCAGCAGGACAACGACCCTAAACATACAGTCAGAGCTACAATGGAATGGTTTAGATCAGGGATAAGCAATTAGCGGACCTCCAGCTGTTGCAAAACTGCAAGTCCCATCATGTCTCTGCCTCTGGGTGTCAGGGCCGATCCTAGGGTCACAGACGCCTGGGTGCAGAAATATTTCTGGCGCTCCCACGTGGGCGTGGTCATCCTACTAACTCTTCCCCTTTAGAAATGTTACTATGGCAATGACTCAAACACAGAGATGCTCCCCTAAGAAGTCTTCGTTACCCTGGGATCCTCCCATGATCTTTTAACAATAAAAAAAATACAGGAAGAGCGTACACTAATGAGACCTGGAGGGGAGACGCTCTGATGCACACAGAGAGGGCTTCTGTTAGAGAGTCTGTTAGAAAGAGCCCCCAGACATAGTACAGGAGATGGTCAGAGACTGCAGACATAGTACAGGAGATGGTCAGAGACTGCAGACCTGATACAGGAGATGCATCAAATGAAGGACCTAGTGCTAAAGTACCTCAATAAGCAGGGTGACTCTGCAGGTACTAAGTAGCAATTTGTGCCAGCGTCCCCAGGATTAAGATTGTGAATAGATAGAATCTAGGAATGGGACGTTGAAGGCACAATAGTATTAAACTACAAAAAAGTAAATTTGATAGGGGTATTTTATTAGAAAAATATAAAGAGACAATGGACAAACATAAATTATTAAAAACAAATCAGGCTAGATATAAACCCTAATAATAATACACCGTATGGATCCTATCCTGCAAGCTTATGTAGCATTAGTGAGATTATAAATGTACAAACATATCACTTAGTCCATATAGAGGAGAAATACTTCCCCTGGGCATTGAACAGTAGACAGTCACATGGTTATAGCAAACAGGGTGCAGCAGGTTTGGTGATCCACGGTGAGATGTTCTCTAGTTGTTCTACATGTTTCGCGTTACACAGAACGCTTCCTCAGGAGCTAGAGATTCAATTGAGTATGGTAAGGTTGCATAAAACTGCCAATAGTAATTGTATACAGATGATCGCAATTCGATCACAGGTAAAAAGTGTCTGAACTGAATTGGAAACAGCAGCCGGCCACAGCCTGGAACCTCTCAAAAAAATGTAACATCAGGTATCCATGAGAGGGAAAGCAGGGGCTTTATCATTGTAATGCCTCAAGTAGTTGAGAGGAAACACAGGGATGCGCCGTCCGATCTAGCAGAGACCGGTGCTGTGACCAGAGCACAGCACCGGTCTCTGCTAGATCTCACCGTGGGTCACCAAACCTGCTGCACCCTGTTTGCTATAACCATGTGACTGTCTACTGGTCAATGCCCAGGGGAAGTATTTCTCCTCTTTATGGACTAATGCCGCGTACACACGGTCGGACTTTCCGGCATACTTGGTCCGGCGGACCAGAGTGTGCCGGACAATCCGCCCGTGTGTGGGCGCCGGCGGACTTTTCCGGCGGACTTTTTCCCAAAAGCCCGCCGGACCTAGATTTGAAGAAAGTTTTAAATCTTTCCGCCGGACTCAGTTTCGGGCGGAAAGTCCGCTCGTGTGTGTGCTGGTCCGACGGAAAGCCCGCTCGTGTGTATGCTGGTCCGACGGACCAGATACGACACGAGGGCAGGGTATTGCATCTCGCGCTCGCTGCAATAGGAAAAACAAATTTTCCTATTGCGGCGAGCGCGGGGCATACCAGGCCCTTAGGTCTGGTATGGATTATAAAGGGAACCCCCTACGCCGAAAAAACGGCGTGGGGTCCCCCCTAAAATCCATACCAGACCCCGATCCGAGCACGCAGCCTGGCCGGTCAGGAAAGGGGGTGGGGACGAGCGAGCGCCCCCCCCCTCCTGAACCATACCAGGCCACATGCCCTCAACATGGGGGGTGGGTGCTTTGGGGGAGGGGGGCCGCCCTGCGGGCCCCCCCACCCCAAAGCACCTTGTCTCCATGTTGATGAGGACAAGGGCCTCTTCCCGACAACCCTGGCCGTTGGTTGTCGGGGTCTGCGGGCGGGGGCTTATCGGAATCTGGGTGATGTTGACCACGCCCCCAGGGACTGTGACATCAAAAGGGGGCGGGGTCTCCGCCTATATAAGTCACAACGCAGCCCTTGGAGAGCAGTCCAGCCGGAGAGAGCGTCGTGTCAACATCTGGAGAAGAGAAGAAGACAAGAAGTCCGGACCTCTGCTGGCAAGAGAGCTACCTGAAGACAGCAGAGGAGCCGGCCGAAGAACTGGAGAGAAGAGAGCGGAGAAGAACCAACCGGACGCCGGGAGAAGATGAAGCGGAGGGACCCCCGAAGCCGGAAGAAGACCCCCAAAGCCGGAGGAAGATCCCCCCCCGGAGCTGTTTAATAAAATATTTTAAAAACCTGTGTAGTGTGTTTTATTACTTACACTTTTTCCCTAGGTGAATGGGTAGGGGTACCATGTACCCCATACTCATTCACATAGGGTGGGGGGCCGGGATCTGGGGGCCCCCTTATTAAAGGGGGCTCCCAGATTCCGATAAGCCCCCCGCCCGCAGACCCTGACAACCAACGGCCAGGGTTGTCGGGAAGAGGCCCTTGTCCTCATCAACATGGGGACAAGGTGCTTTGGGGTGGGGGGGGACCCGCAGGGCGACCCCCCTCCCCCAAAGCACCCACCCCCCATGTTGAGGGCATGTGGCCTGGTACGGTTCAGGAGGGGGGGGTGCTCGCTCGTCCCCACCCCCTTTCCTGACCGGCCAGGCTGCGTGCTCGGATCGGGGTCTGGTATGGATTTTAGGGGGGACCCCACGCCGTTTTTTCGGCGTAGGGGGTTCCCTTTATAATCCATACCAGACCTAAGGGCCTGGTATGCCCCGCGACGGGGCTCGCAAGGTGTCAATCTCGCCGATAAAAGCGGCAAGATTGACATCCTTTTCTAGTCCCGTCGCACCTGAGTCATGTTCAAAATGAACGGACTTGTCCGTGTGTGGGCAAGTCCGTTCATTCTGAAAGTCCGCCGGAACTCCGGCGAAAGTCCGTCGGAAAGACGGGCGGACTTAGCCCGCCGGAAAGTCCGGGCGTGTGTGGGCAAGTCCGTCCGTTTTAAAGTCCGGCGCACCTGGCGGACAAAGTCCGTCGGAAAGTGTGCCGGACCAAGTAGGATAGAAAGTCCGACCGTGTGTACGCGGCATAAGTGATATGTTTGTACATTTATAATCTCCCTAATGCTACATAAGCTTGCAGGATAGGATCCATACGGTGTATTATTATTAGGGTTTATATCTAGCCTGATTTGTTTTTAATAATTTATGTTTGTCCATTGTCTCTTTATATTTTTCTAATAAAATACCCCTATCAAATTTACTTTTTTGTAGTTTAATACTATTGTGCCTTCAAAGTCCCATTCCTAGATTCTATCTATTCACAATTCTGATACAGGAGATGATCAGAGACCGCAGACATAGTACAGGAGATGGCCAGAGACTGCAAACATAATACAGAAGATGGTACAGACCCCCTCAGGACAAAGCACCCCCTCCCTCCATTAATACAGAACCACCCCCCTCCATTAGTACAGACCCCCCTGAACAAACCACCCCCTCCATGAGTACAGACCTCCCTCAGGACAAACCACCCCCTCCATTAGTACAGAACCACCCCCCTCCATTAGTACAGACTCCCCCAGAACAAACCACCCTACTCCATTAGTACAGACCCCCCCAAAACAAACCACCCCCCCATTAGTACAGACCCCCCAGAACAAACCACCCCCCTCCATTAATACAGACCCCCCCAGAACAAACCACCCCCCTCCATTAGTACAGACCTCCCCCCAGGACAAACCACCCCCCCTACATTAGTACTGACCCCCTGCAGGACAAACCACCCCCCTCCATTAGTACAGACCCCCCCATAACAAATCACCCCCCTACATTAGTACAGACCCCTATAACAAACCACTCCCCTACATTAGTACAGACCCCCCAGAACAAACCACCCCCCTCCATTAGTACAGCCCCCCAGGAAAAAACACCCCCTCCATTAGTACAGACCCCTGCGACAAACCACCTGCCCCCTTCCATTAGTACAGCCCCCCCCAGACAAACCACCCCCCCTACATTAGTACAGACCCCCCAGAACAAACCACCCCCCTCCATTAGTACAGACCCCCCCAGGAAAAACCACCCCCTCCATTAGTACAGACCCCTGCGACAAACCACCTGCCCCCTTCCATTAGTACAGACCCCCCCCCAGACAAACCACCCCCCTACATTTGTACAGACCCCCCCAGGACAAACCACAGCCTCCATTAGTACAGACCCCCCCAGGACAAACCACCCCCCCTCCCTTAGTACAGACCCTCCCACGACAAACCACCCCCCTCCATTAGTACAGACCCGCCCAGGACAAACCACCCCCCTCCATTAGTACAGACCCACAGGACAAACCACCCCCTCCATTAGTACAGACCCTCCCAGGACAAACCACCCCCCTCCATTAATACAGACCCCCCCAGGACAAATCACCCCCCCTCCATTAGTTCAGACCCCCCCAGGACAAATCACCCCCTCTACATTAGTACAGACCCCCCCAGGACAAACCACCCACCCACATTAGTACAGACCCCCCAGGACAAATCACCTCCCCCTACATTAGTTTATACCCCCCAGGACAAATCGCCCCCCCTACATTAGTTTAGACCCCCCAGGACAAATCACCCCCTCCATTAGTACAGACCCCCCAGGACAAATCACTCCCCCTCCATTAGTACATACCCCCAGGACAAATCACCCCCCCTCCATTAGTACAGACCCCCCAGGACAAATCACCCCCGTTCCAATAGTACAGACCCCCCAGGACAAATCACCCCCCCACATTAGTTTAGACCCCCAGGACAAATCACCCCCCTACATTAGTTTAGACCACCCAGGACAAATCACCCCCCCACATTAGTATAGACCCTCCAGGACAAACCACCCCCCCTCCATTAGGCTAATTAAAAACACCCGGGCGGCAGCTGAAGAAGAGAGGACGGTGTGCAGCCGTGCCGCCCGGGTGGAGAACCGTGCGTGTCAGGCTTGGGCAGCAGGCGGAAGTGAGACACAGGAGGGGAAGTGGAACACGTCGGGGTTGAGATCGGACCGCCCTCCCCCGTGACGTCACTGCGCGGCCGCAGCTGGTCTCCCTCTGCACACAGAGACAGCCACTCCGGTCTCCGGCTGTTTCGCTCTCCTCCTCTGACAGGAGGAGGGAGAGGGGATGGGCACAGCGGCGGCGGTGGCGGTGACCAGCGGAGAGAGCCGCCTATGGACAAGAGGAGGAGAAGGAGGGAGGGGAGCACTCTGGCGCTTCAGCGCCCCCACCTCTGTGACGCCCGGGCCAGGATCGGCCCTGTGTTAGAATGATCAGTCACAGTCCAGACCTAAATCCAATTGAGAATCTGTGGAAAGACTTGAAAATTGCTGTTCACAGATGCTCTCCTCTCCATTGAGATATTTTGCAAAGAAGAATGGGCAAAAATATCACTCTCTAGATGTGCAAAGCTGGTAGAGACATGCCCAAAAAGACTTGCAGCTGTAATTGCAGTGAAAGGAGGTTCTACAAAGTATTGAATACAATTGCCCCCCACACTTTTCAAGGCATTGTACTACATTGTGTGAATGCCTACCCACTACATTATATTGATTGTGTATATTTGTCCATTCCTTCCTACTACACTATATTGTGATACTCTGCAGGCGTTACTTATCATCAGTAGAGTAATATCAGGTTTCCTGCCCCGGATGACATGGCTGTGATGTGTAACAGAGTTGTGTAAATCTCTGGACTGGATGGCCAGAAGTTCAATTTTTTTGGGGTAGGTAAAGAAGGCCTGATATACACATTTAAGTTTTTTTTTAAGTGTTGGATAGAATGGAGTGGGATTAGAATACCTGTCAGGTTTTTATTGCTGTCTGTGTCCCTTCTAGGGAGATTCATCCTCTGTTTGTCCTGTTTACCATTATCATAAAAACTGAAAATAAAAGAAATGCCTACATTTTGAGCTGCCCCCAGAACAGTATTAGAGGGGAAATATTCCAACAGGGGACACTAGCCCTGGTGACAACCATCGATTCCGTCACTTTGGAGGAATTTCCTCTCACTTCCTGTTTTGGCTACGGGACAGGAAGTGAAGGGAAATCCGCAAAACTCCAAAAGGAAAAAAAAAGTTTTTCCTTTAGTTCTACTTTAACCACTTCCGGACCGCCGCACGCCGATGTACGTTCTAAATTTGACGGGGGATATCATGGTCATGGCAGCAGCTAGCTGCCATAATCACGGTATCCTTGTGTTCGGCCGGCGGTCCGGTTTCTGACAAGAGTGGTCTCTGCGGTGGATTCGCCACAAGATCACTTTTATCGGTGGCGGGAGAGGCCCCCCCCTCCCGCCGCGCTCCGGTGCCCTCCGCCGCTTACTGGATAAATCGGCAGCGGCGGAGGCGATCAGATCTTCACCCTGGCTGGACATGGAGACAAGTGAGAGGAAGATGGCCCCCCACCCGTCTCCATAACAATGCAGGGTGGAAGCAACGTCAAAACGTCACTTCCGCCCACAGCTCTTATAGGGCCATTTTTTTCCAATTTTTTTTTTTTAAATGACAATTTTTTTTTTTATTGCATTTTAGTGTAAATATGAGATCTGGGGTCTTTTTGACCCCAGATCTCATATTTAAGAGGTCCTGTCATGCTTTTTTTCAATTACAAGGGATGTTTACATTCCTTGTAATAGGAATAAAAGTGACACAATTTTTTTTCTAAAAAAAACAGTGTAAAAATAAAAGGTAAAATAAATAATAATAATTTTTTTTTTTTAAACACACCCCGTCCCGCCGAGCTCGCGTGCAGAAGTGAACGCATGCGTGAGTAGCGCCCACATATGAAAACAGTGTTCAAACCACACATGTGAGGTATCGCCGCGATTGGTAGAGTGAGAGCAATAATTCTAGCCCTAGACCTCCTCTGTAACTTAAAACATGCAACCTGTAGAATTTTTTAAACGCCTATGGAGATTTTTAAGGGTAAAAATTTGTCGCCATTCCACGAGTGGGCGCAATTTTGAAGCGTGACATGTTGAGTATCAATTTACTCGGCGTAACATTATCTTTCACAATATAAAAAAAAATTGGTCTAACTTTACTGTTTTAATTCAGTTTTAATTTAAAAAATGTATTTTTTCCATCAAAAGTGCACTTGTAAGACCGCTGTGCAAATACGGTGTGACAGAAAGTATTGCAACGACTGCCATTTTATTCTCTAGGGTGTTAGAAAAACAAATGTATAATGTTTGGGGGTTCTAAGTAATTTTCTAGCAAAAAACCTGTTTTTAATTTATAAACGACACATCTCAAAAAGAGGCTCGGTCCTTAAGTGGTTAATCTGTATGTCTAGCTGTTTGGCTAAGTAGATAGATTATGTAGAGCTGAGCTCCAGGCAAAGAGAGAGCACTGCAGAATCTGCCTGCCATTAGACTCCATCTGTCTGATTTGAATCCTCCAACAAAGACTTTAATGCGGGAGAAAAGGAAGGAGTCACAGCTCAGGACTTCTGTTTATTATAGACTGTTTCCCAACGAAAGCATGTAGTACCTGGAAAATATAAAAAAGAGCCTAACGCTCCACCTGCTGGCTGAAAGTGATAATGCATTATATGCAATGTTTCAAATTTACCAGGCTAATGATATAGGGGAAAAATAGTTTTGGAACATTGTTTTGTTTTAGGAATGTGAACAGAATCAGGATTTTTTTTTTTCAGTGTTATATGAAATAAAACACAAACACAAAGTCTCTTTGTATGTGCTTGTCCCTTGCTCATCTTGTGGGCCAGTGATACCCTAGGGAGCTTACAGGACATGCACATCCAAAGAGACACCATGACTGCCTTTATTATTATAACTCAGCGTACAGAACGCCCTGGCTCTGTAGAATACCTTATAATGAAATAGAAGGAAATTTGTCCAGCGAGGACTCCATGGACAGCAGAATAAAGGAGAAAGGTGAAAGGTCACAGTTGCAGACTTGCTTGACCTCCCCAGATCTATTAAATCAGATACAGTTAAGTAACAAATTATTCCTGAGATGGCGCAAGAAATTTATGTGACCGGTGATGCACATTCTTCTGTATCTGAAATCTTTATTGGTTGCTACAGTCTATTATCTAGAATATTACTCAGAATAATAAGGCAATGATTGCCTAGCTCAGCCCGATAACATCAGGTTTTTGGCATCCACTCGTATTGATCTGGTTTTGTTCTATTGTTTATTAAAGTTTCTCACATTTGTTGTAGGTACATTCTTAAGTGGCTGATTAGTTTGATGACAAATTGTCGGAACTTACCACTAGTAACCAGTAAAAAGTTGATTGTTTTTTTTTTTAAATGCTGCTTTATGCATTAACCAGGTCCATCTTTAATGCGGGGCAAATGGGGCAGCTGCTCCGGGCCCAGTCATTGTTGTGGAGCCCAAAGCAGCTGCCCCTTGAGCCCGCGCTGCCTGCAAATAGTTGATAAGTGAATTCAGGCGGGCCCAAGAAAATGTTTGCCGAGGGTCCAATCAGTATCAATCAATATCACTTCAATTCAATATCCAATCACTTGCTGCCCAAGGTACCTAAATAGACGTCTTTGGGTTGCAGTGGTTATACTGGGATGATGCCTGCACCTACAGGCATACAGACCACTTTACAGCCGGCGAGTTCTCTTTTTTTTCAAACGTGATCTGAGTGGCTAATTAGGCACTCAATCACTTCTGCAGGTGGCGGAAGGGGTTCCCGGCTCCCTCCCGCCGCCGCCAATTCTTCCGGGCTCTCCCGTCCCATCGCGGAGGTCAGAAGCGATGCGGCCGGCGGCGATGGCTGCCCTGTACAAAGAGAAGAGGAACTGATGTCGTTCCCCTCTCTCCGTAGCCCTTGAAACCGGGAGCGATGAGTAGTTTGTCACTTCCGGTTCCGCCTCTTTGTTTACCTGGCCACCAGCGGCCAGAGAAGCAGGCGATTAGATCGATCTGTGTCTGATTATCTACATGGGGGGCCAGAGGAGAGATTTGGGGTCTAAATCTCTCCATAAAAAGGACCTGTCACGGCCCATGCTGTCTCAAGGGATGTTGTTAATCCCTTGTGATAGCAATAAAGTTAGTACAAAAAAAAAGTGTAAAAAAAAAAAAAAAAAAAGTTTATATAAAATAACTAAAAAAAAATGTAAAAAAAATGAAAGCACCCCCGTCCCACCGTGCTTACGCACAAATGCGAACACCTACGTTACTCTCGCACGCAAACGTAAAAGGACGATCAAACCACACATATGAGGTATTGTCGCGAACATCAGAGCGAGAGCAATAATTCTAGCCCCAGACCTCCTGTGCAACTCTAAACTAGTAACCTATAAAGGTGTTTAACCTCTTGCCTACTGGGAACTTACACCCCCTTCCTGCCCGGACCAGTTTTCAGCTTTTAATGCTGTTGCACTTTGAATGACAATTGCGCCGTTATGCAACACTATATCTAAACGAAATTTTTATATTTTTTCACACAAATTGAGCTTTCTTTTGATGGTATTTAATCACCACAGTTTTTTTTTTTTTTTTTTGCTTTTTGCTAAAGAAACAAAAAAAGACCAAAAATGTAAAAATCTAATTTTTCCCCATAATTCATTATAACATTTTGCAAACAGGTAATTTTTCTCCTTCACTGATGGGCACTGATGAGTTGGCAGTGATGAAGCGGCACTGATGGGCACTGATGAGGCTGCACTGTTGGGCACTGTTGAGGTGGAACTGGTGGGCACTGATAAGTGGCACTGATGGGCACTGAGAGGTGGCACTGATAGGCGGCACTGAGAGGTGTCACTGATAGGTGGCACTGATTGGCAATGATAGAAGGCACTGTTGGGCACTGGTAGGTGACACTGATGATGAGGCACTAATGGCCACTGATTGGCAGCACTAATAGGTGGCACTGATGGGCACTAGCAAGTTTGGGGTGGAGGAACTTGACTGACCTGCACAGAGTCCTGACCTAAACCCAGTAGAACACCTTTGGGATGAATTAGAGTGGAGACTGTGAGCCAGGCCTTCTCATCCAACATCAGTGCATGACCTCACAAATGCTCTTCTGGAAGAATGGTCAAACATTCCCATAGACACACTCCTAAACCTTGTGGACAGCCTTCCCAGAAAAGTTGAAGCTGTTATAGCTGCAAAGGGTGGGATAACTCAATATTGAACCCTACGGACTAAGACTGGGATGCCGTTAAAGTTCATGTGTGTGTAAAGGGAGGTGTCCCAATACTTTCGACAATATAGTGTATATATAGTTCATCTGCTTTTTTTTTTTTGCCTGGAGTTTGAGTCATGCATTTTAGTTGATCTTTTATTGAATGATGTTGTATTCATATCCTTGTAGACCCCTTGCCCAGATTTCATCTTTAAGGAGGTGTAGGGTGGAAGCTAGTAGAATTTAGTTCGCTGAAGTACTCCTTATAATAATCAATAACCATTTTTTTGCTAACTGTTTTAACCATTTTTTCAACCTTTGTTGCATATCAGCATTGCTGATCTCCTGCAGGTTCTTTGCAGTTGGCTGCATAGCCTTGTCATTATAAGTTTTCTGATAGTGATAACAGTTGACTATACCTGAGCTCATTACATTCCCCAAAGGAATCCTGTTTGACAGGATGACAACACAGGAGCACAGTCAGACAAATATAGATCGTTGTCACCCTATAACAGGAAGTGCCTGAATTAGGAAATTCATGGCAGGATCACCAGGGATTTCTTTAATGGAAGCTGCAGATTTAAAAAAAAAATATATATAGATATATATATTTTTAAAACATGGTAAAGCCTATATGAGATTTCAGTGATTGGGTTTGTATCTACTTTAATACCTCTGTTGTGGGTTCATATAGTCATATCAGCAGGAATGGAGAATATTCTACAGCTAAATATATAAAGTAGGCGAGAGATGAAGGACAATATTCCTGGAATCCAGATCTCCGAGGTCGTGTCCCAGGTCCATGTCATGTGATCAGGGCTCTCCAGGAACTCTGATCAGACCACAACGTCTCTGGTTACCCCTGTGAGTGACATCAGCAGGTGATTAGAAAGGACTATGAACGGGGTCATCTCTCTAGTGGCACCTCCTTCACTTACACAGAGGGAACTAATAAAGGAATTCCGCAATGCAATATTATTGGCTGCACACTTTAGGTTTCCAGTATCAAGTTTACCTGAAATAAATGTTTGACGTCACATTTTTACATGTTCCTGCTTTTGTGGTATCACAGTTTATTTTACTCTATAGATTGTAAATTCTGCCTCTAGAAGTTTTACACATAGGTCTTCCGAAGAGCCTGTGGCCATTCTAAAAGAAGTTTAAACAGTCATAATTTTTTGTTTAAAAGTCAGAATTATGAGATTATTAAATCAGAATTTTTAGTTTCGAAGTCTGAGTTTAACAACAGAGTTCTAACTTTGAAACTCATAATTCTTTGTTTAAAAGTCAAAATTCTGACATTAATAAGTCAAAATTCTGACATTAATAAGTCAGAATTCTGAGTTTCAAGGTCTGAGATTCAAAGTCTGAGATTCAAAGTCTGAGTTTAAAAGTCTGAGATTCAAAGTCTGAGATTCAAAGTCTGAGATTCAAAGTCTGAGATTCAAAGTCTGAGTTTCAAAGTCAGGATTCTGGGATTCGAAGTCGGAATTCTGAGGTTAAAATGAGAATTCTGAGATTGACCCCTCAGATTTCTCATCTCAGAATCCTGATTCTAACCTCAGAATTCTGACTTTGAAAGGCAGAATTCTAACTTTGAAACTAAGAATTTTGAGATCCAAAAAGCCCTGGGGCAATCCTAAATGTAAGCAAAGTCATAATTCTTTCTTTAAAAGTCAAAATTCTGAGATTAAGTCAGAATTCTGAGTTTCAAAGGCTGAGTTTCAAAGTCTGAGTTTCAAAGTCAGAATTCTGGGACTCGGAGTCGGAATTCTGAGGTTAAAATGAGAATTCTGAGATTGACCCCTCATAGTTCTCATCTCAGAATCCTGATTCTAACCTCAAAATTCTGACTTTGAAACTCAGAATGTTGACATCCGGAGAGTCCTGGGGCCATCCTAAATTTAAACAAAGTCATAATTCTTTGTTTAAAAATCAGATTTATGTGATCAAGAGTCAGAAACCTGCAATTAAAAATCAGAATTCTGATTTTCAAAGTCAGACTTTCAACCCCTTCCCTCTGACAGAACACATATAAGCGGCCTCACTGGACTGGGCATTTTTCCATGGGGCCGCATATATGTGTATCTGTCTTTGTGCTGGTAGCGTGCTGCACGGCGCACTCCCAGCACAGAGACCAGGCTCTCAACCAGAGCACTGGGTCCCGTACTAATGATTGGTTCCCGGAACTCCCGATTCCAGATCACCTGACCTCTGTGATAGCCTCTGATTGGCTATCACAGTGAGCAAGCACTCTGAAGCCCGCCTCTGTGCTTTCTCTCTCAATAAATGGAGGGGAGAGATGCATTGTATCCCTCTCTCTTCTTGCAGAGAAAAAGAAAAATGTAAAATAAAATAAAAAATAAAGAAAAAATACCTAGATCAAGGTCTAGGTCAGTGCCAGGATTAGTGTTTGGGTCAAGGTCAGGGTCAGTATAATTTGGGCAGGATTTAAAAAAAACAAAACATTTTTTACATTAGTATCAATGTCAGTTAGTGTTGGTGTGTCTTATGTAGGTTAAAAAAATAAAAAAACAAAATACGCACTATTGTTTCTGGGCTGGGCTACGGGTACAAAAAACAACTAACATACACATATGTGATATCTTTGATATCTTTATCTTTGCAATCGATTGGAGCAGGGAATATATCTGTGTTGTTTTTTGGTGGTAGTTTATGGTAGTAGCAAGTAATATAGATCTAAATTTAAAAAAATTGATGGGCCAGTTTTCCCTTTATAATAAAAAAATGAGGAGATATCCATAACCATTTACCACCAAATGAAAGCCCAATTTGTCCTGAAAAAAAGGCGGTATAATGCACCTGGATGTGTACAGTTTTACTAACACATGTCAAAGTTGCAAAATTGTGCTGAGGCATTAACATTTGTTTTACCCTCCGTTGCGAAGGGGTCAATCTCAGAATTCTCATTTTAACCTCAGAATTCTGACTTTGAATCCCAGAATTCCGACTTTGAATCCCAGAATTCCGACTTTGAATCCCAGAATTCCAACTTTGAATCCCAGAATTCCAACTTTAAAACTCAAAATTCCAACTTTTAAAAAGTCTTTTTAAAAGACTTTACAGAAAAGTAGACACCACGCCGTAACAATCCATAACTAAGTTCCACCAACATCCAGTCCTCTGTCCAATGCTCTCATGAAGTAACGGTAAATCTGGCTTCAGTAACAATTTGAAACAAAATCAGAGCGGGGTAAACGAGAGACTTTTGGTTATATTTTTAGACTTTTCATTTTGGTTAGACTTTTGATTTTGGTTTGGTAATAGCAGTGTGGCACCCTCTAGTGCTAGAAATATAGAAAGTTTTTTGTTGTAGTGTAGGTAAATTTATGAAGGCTTGGCTGGCAGCCAAGCCTGTCTCTGTTTGTTTCCTGGATTGGGCAGAAATCCAGGGAGAGCTGAATGAATCACAGGCAACATCACTGAGACCTCAATCCTACTTCTCGAATATTCTGGTGCCTTCTAGAAGAATGGGAGGGGAAGTAAGGTGGAGCTGCCTGGAGTATTCTGAGGGCCCTGACCAATCCCCTACTTAGATTGGCAGGGGGCAGGCCTCCTCAAATACTCAGGGTCAGGCCAGATGGGAAGGAAGTTGTTCGGGTGGAAGATGGAGATGGAGCGTTTGGCTGGCGTGGCCTTTGAGGGAGCTCCCCAATCTGGGGGGGGGACCTTGGGCCTGGGCTCGGGTGTGGAGGGAACCTTCCTAAAACCACGGAGGTGTCCTGGCCAGGAGTCACTGGGAGCAAAGAGGACAGTGGGAGAACACTGCCTCCAGGAGAAACAAGGAACATGCAGCCAAGAGGGCTGGTGAGTGACACACGGTCAGGAGGACAGGGAGGCACGCCTGAGACTGAGAGGACTGGGATGGAGCAGTCCGGGATGGGTGCAGAGCCAGTCAAGAGGACTGTGGTGGCACGGGCAGTGGATGGAGGCAGCTGCAGCCAGGAGGGCTGGCAGGGCTGGTACTGGGATCAGTAGCCACATGTAGGACTACTACTATTTTTTCTACACCATAGGGGCCAGCGGTCCCTGCTGGCAAAGGGCATTTTGATTTGGGCCTGGCTGAGCTAGCGTCAGGCCTTAAATTCAGGTCTAGCTGGTCCTGGGAGTGATAGTCTGCAAGTAAGTGTATGTGCTGGAGGTGAAGAGAAGAGGTTGTATAAACCGGTGGTGTATATAGTTTTCAGTCCCTAATTTCCTATCTTCAATCAAGTGGGCATTCCATATGCACCCCATCCCCATCCAAGTTATATCCCCTCAATAACACAAAAACAAAAGTACAAGGACGGTTTCTTGACTGAAGTGCGTCTGGAAATTCATTTGTCTGGCTGTGCAGAGTGGGAGACGGACCACAATCACCAGAGGCCTCTACGGGGGTACCGCTACAGCGGGGTAATATCTGGTTAGAAAAGGTAATTTATAGCGTCTTGTAGCATTTGCTTTTGGGCAGGAGGTTTCCTTTTAAAAGGTTACAATGGAGGACAAATTGACTTTAGTTTTCTCACAAGGTTAGAGAATATTTTTCTAGTGCAATACATATGATTTATGACCAAGAAGGATGCTGCCCTATAATTTCATCCTCATGTATTGCTGCTGGATTTGCCTCTACATGACTAATTATTGGGCACAATTCTCTTAAAAGCACACCAGGCCCACCCTGGCACGTCGTTTGCCAAGGAAAACTTACATCACTCCAAGCACTGGTTTCAGCTACCCGCATGGCAGATATCCAACACATATATAATGGCATGGACAGCTATGGCCTTAAAGTGATAGTAAAACGTAATTTTTTTAAATGAATAAAATAATAAACAAGTCATACTCACCTGCTCTGTGTAATGGTTTTGCAAAGAGCACCTCCGATCCTCCTTTTCTGGGGTCCTCCACCGGCGCTCTTGGCTCCTCTTTTTCGGCGAGTGCTCCCCATTAGAAAGCTGCTTTCTATGGGGGCACTCATGCAGGCTCACTCCCGAGCTGCCCTGTCTGTGTCTAGTGACACAGGCAGGGCGGCTCGGCCCCACCCAACCCCCTCGTCACAGAATTTGATTGACAGCCGTGGAAGCCAAAAAACTAAAAAATTGGTACACTGCTTTATTAAACACCCCATTCATATTTTTTTGATTTGTTTTTTAATCCAAAGAAATGTTTAGGACGTGATAGACCTCTTGACTACCACATATATTCCCCTTGGTGGGAAAATTAAGGGTGGTAGTCATTAGGCCCTAAATGTTTAAACAATATTTACTGTGTTTGTTTCTTTTTTTTTTTTTTTAACCTGATACATGTTTTTTAATTGTTAATATGACAATAAATACTATAAGACAAATGAAAAAAGTAATTTGAAGCCTTATAGTACCTTCAAAGTCAAACTCCCCTTTCTTCCTTTATTCCTTCTTTGAAATATCAGCTTTTTTTTTCTGGGGCCAAAACCCTGGAAATATCAGCTTAAAGGGTAACTCCACTATGAAGGGAACAAAATTAGCAAATAAAAAATATATTTATGTAACATTAATAATTGTGGCACACAGGGCGGGGACAAGGGGTGGGCAGGAGGTAGCTGTGGTATCATGCGAAATGGAGGGGCATTACAGGGGGGGGGTATTTGTTTTGGAAAGGGGAATTTTGGTCGGCGGCAGGGGATATATATTGTTCTAGTTGGGCAAATATGTGGGGGGGGGGGGAGTGTTAAGAGAGGTGATTTAGGAAGATTCATGCTGACGGGGGGGGGGGGGTTTGGGGGGAATTTGTGTTGGGATGGGGGATTTAAAGTTGGGAGAGAAAATGTGTACTAGGAGGGGAAGTTTCAGGGGTAGAGAATCTGTGCTAGAGGAAGTGATTTTTCTTTTTTTTTGGGGGGGGGGGGCAAAGATTTTTGTTGAGAGGCGGGGATTTCAGCAGGGGGATGGATTTGTATTGGGAGGAGGGAGTGTACAGAAGGCCCCCCAGAAATGTAGTTTCTTATTTTTTATCAGGAAAAACTTTTATTGAAAGCATAGAGATTCCAGAAATACTCACATTGCGGTACAGAACTGAGATGTACAGTACATAAACAAATACAGCATCCAGCATTGCAAAGCTACTTTTGAAGCATTAACCATCTGAAAAGAACATAACCTACAGCCCCACCTACTGGCCAAAAATGTCAATTATGTCAATTACGGTAGAGTTAAAACATTATGTCGTACTCAAGAAACAGACATTAGAAATCAACACTAGAAAGACACCCTACCCCAATATCCTATGCATAACCAAATGTACTGGAGCCAACCCTGGTACATCAAGCCAACCTCACCATGACCTGTCAAATTTAGCAGGTCACCCTCAATACTCATAAATGACTCGTTCATGTCTAAGGCCGTGTACACAAGGGTGGACTTTTTGACCGGACTGGTCCGACGGTCTTTCCGATGGACTTTCAACGGACTTGCCTACACACGATCACACCAAAGTTCAACGGATTCGTACGTGATGACGTATGACCGGACTAAAATAAGGAAGTTCATAGCCAGTAGCCAATAGCTGTCCTAGCGTCGTTGTTTGTCCGTTGGACTAACATACAGACGAGCGGATTTTCCGACCGGACTTGAGTCCGTCGGAAAGATTTGAAGCACAGCTGCAGGTCCGATGGAGCCCACACACGATTGGATTGTCCAACGGATTTGTTCCGTCGGACCAGTCCGGTCGAAAAATGTGTATGCTGCATAAGGGAGAAATGTAATTTCTTGCTTTTGTGATTAACTTACTGATTTTCCCAGAAGTCTGCACTAAGATACGGGTCAGATTTGGGGCATCCCCTGCAACAAAAATATCATTTTTGGTGAGATACTCCCAAAAGGAAATCACATCTAAAAGGGATGCAGACCATGCCATTTTCCTCATTAGAACCATGAAAGTGCAGCAACTGATTGATAAAAATAAAAAATCACTCCCGTTCACATTCATTTTACACATGGACACAGAGAAACAAACAGATATATAGACGCATAGAGCTATTATATGCCGTGTCCCTGTGATTCAATTGATATCCATCAGTATGTATAATTTTAGTTATTAATCGTTTATAATCATGTGGCAACCCGTCTACATTGTATGTATAGATATACATTTTTATGAATTGTACCAGTTATTATAATTGTATTGGATATACACTTATTCATGATTATGCGTTTGTATGGTAATTTATACAATAAACTGAATTTTTTATGCCCACGTGCTTCATTCAAAGTCCCAATCCCCTTTCCCCTCTTTTTTGTCCATTACTCCTGATGAAACAGCAATATGAGATTGCGAAATGCGTTGGGCCAATCTTCTTCCTATTGTGGAGACAAGACTCGTTTGAGTTGTTCACTTATCTGCTCACTAACAATTGTATGAATAATGTATATGTACACGGGGAGTGTGCTAATGACTATAGAGGAAGGCTTAAATGAAAGAGAGGTATAACTCTTTAATATGAACGCTATTCTTTCTATGTTTTTATATGAGTAATGCTTCTACTTTTTCCTGTTTAAAAAAAAAAAAAAAAAGTTTAAAAAATGGGGATTGATCCGTTGATATCCGATGAACAGGCGGATGACAGGTCTGCCTCCGCTCACTGTGCAGAGCGGACCTATCAGAGCCTCGCTCTCCTCAATAGGGACAGGCGGTCCGTTTGCATCCAATCCCATTCGATCCACCAGACGGATGGAAAATAGGACTACCATCCGTCTGGATTTGGCAGACCGGATCAGATAGCGGTGGATGTCAGTGGACATAGATCCGCCTCTCTATATAGAGGGGAATGGAGTGTCCGATCAGGTCCACCTGAAAAACAGACAGGCAGACCTGATCGGACAGTATGTGTGAAAGGGGCCTTTACAGTGTAAGTGGAAATTCTGCAGACTCTGAAGGGGGGCTCTGGGGATTTTGATGTAAAGGGGAGCTCTGTGGACTCTGATGTAAGGGGGGGGGCTCTGTGGACTCTGATGTAAGGGGGGGGGCTCTGTGGACTCTGATGTAAGGGGGGCTCTGCGGACTCTGATGTAAGGGGGGCTCTGTGGACTCTGATGTAAGGGGGGCTCTGTGGACTCTGATGTAAGGTGGGCTCTGCAGACTTTGATGTAAAGGGGATGTGAGAAACCATTAATCAGACTGAGACAGATGTACAGTTAAACAAAAATATATTGCAAATTTAAAGTGTATCCTCACAGGGTGACACTGTGGATACCCAAATAATAGTGTGCCAACGTCCTAATATCGTTTGGAAGACAAATAGGAGAATGGACTTTATAGGCACACGCATTGAATTTGTAAAAATGAATTGAAGTTTTTAATTGGATAAAGTTAAAATCATGGTTTACAAACACATATTAAAAGAGAAAACATTATAATGTTGAATGACCCCAAAGACTCAAATAACACCTCCAAGATATGTAGATATATATTAATCCAAATTGGTGCAATAATAAAGGTAACCAATAACAGCATCCAATTGAGATAAAATGCGTGGAGCAGTTGAGTCACAATATGAGGTCACACATATCTTGGAGGTGTTATTTGAGTCTTTGGGGTCATTCAACATTATAATGTTTTCTCTTTTAATATGTGTTTGTAAATCATGATTTAAACTTTATCCAATTAAAAACTTCAATTAATTTTTACAAAAATTCTATGCGTGTGCCTATAAAGTCCATTTTCCTATTTCCAATTTTTCTTCCAAAGAAGTACAGTTAAATCACACTTGTTTATTAATAATAATAAAAAAAAAAGGTAAACAGAGTAAACGTAGTCAAAACATAGCCAGAGTTCAGGAACCGGAACGGATAGTCAGACAAGCCAAAACGTCAGGAAGCCGGAGATGAGCATAGTAGAACAACAAGCAAGATCTGGTGCCAGAAGAAATGTCAGTCAAGCAAGTCTTTAACAGGAACACAGGAGAGAGTCTCTAGAGATGTGACCAAGGCGAAGGCAGAGATCATCTGGGCTGGACGGCTTAAGTAGGCAGGACTGAAGAGCAAGTTATCATCAACAGGTGAGTCACTGTGGAGAGATAGGAGCTGGCAATTAGCTGATAGCTGAGTGGCCAGCTTTGGGAAGGAAGGGCTGAGCCCAGCGTTGACAGGGGGGGCTCTGCAGACTTTGATGTAAAGGGGGGCTCTGCAGACTCTGATGTAAGGGGGGACACTTGTGATTAAATCCATATGAGTAGAAATGTTTTTTTAATCATAAAATATAAAAATACCCCACTTCTTTTTTTTTTTGGAACACAATGCAGAATTTTCTTGTGTGTTTGGAAATATAGATGTGAGTAAGGACCAGCTGATCCATGGAACAAGTAGAGACAAAGCTCGCTGGCAGACTCCATTCACATGAAAGCTGACGGTAGCTGCAGTAAACCAGGCTGAGCCAGTTCCATGTCTTCCTGGGGGCGGTGGAGGCTCTGATGGTTGTACATTCCCAGGCATACGGTAGTTGAGGTTAAGCTGCTCTTACAAGTCATTATCACTTTCCTGTCCCATCATGTCTGGATGCTCACTGGTTTCACTTTAGCTTTGTTTTTCTGACTAGTTCCCTTCATTCTACAAACACGGGGGGGGGGGACCAAAAACTATTTATTTTCAATTTTACACATTGGACAAGCCTGGAAGTTTCTGGAGGCGTTTACAATGAAACTGGTTTCAACATGAGCTCTAAGAAAACTGCTAAATACACCAGTGAAATGACAAAGACTTGTCTGTCCATCCAGGCCTGAGATGTACACAGCTCTGCCACACAGTCCAGCCTTATCTAGCAAGACAGGAGGCCTGATTTTGTCTCTGTTGTAGTTAAAGTGGTTGTAAACTCTGAAAAAAACCCAAAAAAACCCAAAAAGGCATAATGAGCTAGTATGCTTCGCATACTAGCTCATTATGAAATACTTACCTTAGACCCTGAGTTATTTCTGGGTTCGCGGGCTCCGGCGCTGCGATTGGCTGGAGCCGTGGTGACGTCACTCCCGCGCGTGCGCACGGGAGCCGCCGGTCATGGCACAGCTACTGAAGAAACGGCACGAGCGGGTCGTTTCTTCAGTGCGCATGCACCGATGACGTTGGCACATGCAAATACAGTGAATATCTCCTTAACTGTGCAAGTTTAGGAGATATTCATGGTACCTACAGGTAAGCCTTATTATAGGCTTACCTTTGTAGGAATAAAAGTGGTGTAACAGGGTTTACAACCACTTTAATGTAGAACTATAGGCAAAACTTTTTTTTCATTTTGGATCGAGTAAGGGAGGGTTTTACTTCCTGTCAGATTTTTATTCGCCGTCTGTGTCCCATTGGAGGGGGGAATTTCCCTTCACTTCCTGTCCCATAGCCAAACAGGAAGTGAGAGGAAATCCCTGCAAATTAAGGAAACCTCTTGGGGACCCCGAGGTCTCCAGAACTAGTGTCCCCATTAGAAGATTTCCCCTCTATTACTTTTCTGGGGGCAACCCAAAATGTGGGATTTTCTTTTACTTTCACTTTCAATGATAATGGTAAACAGGAGAAATAAAGAGGGCGATTCTCCCTATCAGGGACATAAAAGGTCAGTGAGTTTGTGGACTCCTGACAGACCCTTGCATCTTTCATCCAGTGCTGCACTGACGTTTCTGGATTCTGAGTCATGGGGAAAGCAACAGAATTGTCAAAGGATCTGCGGGAAAAGGTAGTTGAACTGTATAAAACAGAAAAGGGATATAAAAAGATATCCAAGGAATTGAGAATGCCAATCAGCAGTGTTCAAACTCTAATCAAGAAGTGGAAAATGAGGGGTTCTGTTGAAACCAAACCACGGTCAGGTAGACCAACTAAAATTTCAGCCACAACTGCCAGGAAAATTGTTCAGGATCCAAAGAAAAACCCACAAATAACTTCAAGGGAAATACATGACTCTCTGAAAACATGTGGTGTGGCTCTTTCAAGATGAATAAAGGGTTAATAAGTGGGTGTGGCACTGTCCTTAAATAATACCATACAACACTACCATGTGAAGAGTGATTCACTTTGAGTGGGGAGGGGGAAAGGGAAAAGGGAGGGGGGGAGGGGGAAAGGGAAAAGGGAGGGGGGGGGTTGAGGGAAAAGGGAGAGGGGGAAAGTACCAGCTGGTAAATATTAAAGTGACTTGTGCTCCATATAATCAATAAAATATCAAACACATATAATGATACGTGACATGTGTACAGTGCAGCTGTAGTCATAATTATATAATCCTTATAGATTGTTTGGCATTGAAAATAATATTGTTATCACACACTTGTAATAGACTGGTTGGAAAAACCGTGACTCATGCTCAGTGCAACATAGGTGAAAATAAACAGTCCTTGTGAATTCCTTGGCGTTTCTTTAAAGCTAGGCAGGTATATCCAACATGCATCTGCTACTTGTATTTGTGTGGTGACCGGGTGCTTGTGTCTCGTATTGTGATTATGCAGACACTCACCAGCTTCCTTAACCCCTGCAGGGGTAACACGCAGTCACAGTGTATGCCACTGTGCGGCAGTCCTTAGCGTTTTCAGGATCGGGATGCCATTTGAACATAAAGGAAAGAGGAGATTCTCATAGTGTAAAACCATAAACACTTTTTATTTGAAGTAGATGACAAAGTGGTACTCACATCTTAGTAGTTTAAAACAGGCAAGCAAATGTCCTCAGAGAAGCGTCAGGTTCAAAAGCTGTATTCACTGGGAGATGATGCAAAGCGTCAGGTTTAGGCCACGCCCTACGCGTTTCATCAGAGGACGTCTACGGGAGCACAATAAGGAGGCACTTGAAGAAAGATGGGCTGCATGGTCAAGTTGCCAGAAGAAAGCGGCACAGTGGTGTAGTGGTAGCACTCTTGCCTAGCAGTAAGAAGGGTCGCTGGTTCGAATCCCAACCATGACACTACCTGCCTGGAGTTTGCATGTTTTCCCTGTGTCTGCGTGGGTTTCCTCCGGGTACTCCGGTTTCCTCCCACACTCCAAAGACATGCTGGTAGGTTAATTGGATCCTGTCTAAATTGTCCCTAGTATGTATGAATGTGAGTTAGGGACCTTAGATTGTAAGCTCCTTGAGGGTAGGGACTGATGTGAATGTACAATGTATATGTAAAGCACTGCGTAAATTGACGGCGCTATATAAGTACCTGAAATAAATAAAATAAATAAAATAAACTACACAAATGCCACAAAGTAATCCGCTTACAATACGCCAAACAGCACAGAGACAAGCCTCAAACCTTCTGGCACAAAGTCATTTGTAGTGATGAGACCAAAATTCAGCTTTTTGGCCACAACCATAAACGCTACATTTGGAGAGGAGTCAACAAGGCCTATGATGAAAGGTACACCATTCCTACTGGGAAACACGGAGGTGGATCGTTGATGTTTTGGGGATGTGTGAGCTACAAAGCCACAGGAAATTTGGTCAAAATTGATGACAAGATGAATGCAGTATGTTATCAAAAAATACTGGAGGAACATTTGCATTCATCAGCCAGGAAGCTGCGCATGGGACGTAGATGGACATTCCAACATGACAATGATCCAAAACACAAGGCCAAGTCGACCTGTCATTGGCTACAGCAGAATAAAGTGAAGGTTCTGGAGTGGTCATCTCAGTCTCCTGACCTCAATATCATTGAGCCACTCTGGAGAGATCTCAAATATGCAGTTCATGCAAGACAGCCCAAAAATTTACAGGAACTGGAGGCTTTTTGCCAAGAAGAATGGGCAACTTTACCATCTGAGAAGATAAAGAACCTCATCCACAAATACCACAAAAGACTTCAAGCTGTCATTGATGTTAAAGGGGGCAACACACGGTATTAAGAACTGGGGTATGTAAACTTTTGATCAGGATCATTTGGGTAGTTTCTGTTGCCATTATGATTTAAAACCCGGCACACCCCCTGCACACGCCTATATCTATATATAAATTGTTTACTGTGCTGAGAAAATGCTTCCTTCAAGCTTCCAGCACAGTTTCTGTTGTGATTATGATTTTAAAAAGAGTAAACACAGTTGATTGATAATAAATGGCTTCAGACAAACACTAACCACGAGTGAAAGAAAAGTTTTTGTGTTATCATTCATATTCTCTGAAAAATGGCCAAGAAATCATAAATTCTGCCAGGGTGTGTAAACTTATGAGCACAACTGTATATTTTATTTTCTGCTATAAAACATATCCCATAAAAAATAAATAAATAAATAAATGCATGAAAAAAAAAATCAAATTTGCTCATCAATTTAGGCCAATATGTATTCTGCTACATATTTTCGGTAAAAAAAATCCCAATAAGCACATACTGATTGGTTTGCGCAAAAGTTATACAAACTATGGGATAGATTTATGGAATTTTTATTTTCTTTACTAGTAATGGTGGCAATCAGCGACTTATAGCAGGACTGTGTCATTGCAGCGGACAAATTTGATACTAAGTGACACTGTTTTAGGGACCTGTGACACTAATACAGTGATCAGTGCTAAAAATATGCACTGTCACTGTATTAATGATACTGGCTGGGAAGGGGTTAACATCAGGGGCGATCAAAGTGTTAAATGTGTTCCTAGAGAGTGCTTACTAACTGTGGGGGAGGTGCTTCTACTAAGGGGAGGCAGAGACCTGTGTTCCTGCTTAGCATAAACACAGGATCAGATCTGCTTAGCATAAACACAAAATCATTGCCTTCCCTTGTCACAGAACGGCAATCTGCCTTGTTTACGTAGGCAGACTGACGTTCTGCCCGTCTCCCGAACGATGGGTCCTGGCAGACATTACATAGTTACATAGTAGGTTAGTTTGAAAAAAGACACAAGTCCATCAAGTCCAACCTATGTGTGTGATTTTATGTCAGTATTACATTGTATATCCCTGTATGTTGTGATCGTTCAGGTGCTTATCTAATAGTTTCTTGAAACTATCAATGCTCCCTGCTGAGACCACCGCCTGTGGAAGGGAATTCCACATTCTTGCCGCTCTTACAGTAAAGAAACCTCTACGTAGTTTAAGGTTAAACCTCTTTTCTTCTAATTTTCAAGAGTGGCCACGAGTCTTGTTAGACTCTCTTCTGCAAAAAAGTTTTATCCCTATTGTGGGGTCACCAGTACAGTATTTGTAAATTGAAATCATATCCCCTCTCAAGCGTCTCTTCTCCAGAGAGAATAAGTTCAGTGCTCGCAACCTTTCCTCATAACTAAGATCCTCCAGACCCTTTATTAGTTTTGTTGCTCTTCTTTGTACTCGCTCCATTTTCAGTACATCCTTCCTGAGGACTGGTGCCCAGAACTGGACAGCATACTCCAGGTGCTGCCGGACCAGAGTCTTGTAGAGCGGGAGAATTATTGTTTTATTTCTGGAATTAATCCCCTTTTTAATGCATGCCAATATTCTGTCTGCTTTGTTAGCAGCAGCTTGGCATTGCATGCCATTGCTGAGCCTATCATCTACTAGGACCCCCAGGTCCTTTTCCATCCTAGATTCCCCCAGAGGTTCTCCCCCCAGTGTATAGATTGCATTCATATTTTTGCCACCCAGATGCGTTATTTTACATTTTTCTACATTGTGTCGGTCGGACCCACTGATTGACTCCTGCTCTGTCTGAGTGAGTCGCTGGCAGTGCGCGTGCACGCCCCAGACCCGGGAGTGCAGGATCACGTACAGGTACATGATCCTGCGTAGAGGAGCCACTTTGCCACTGTATATTTACTGTATACGGTCGGTAATGAGCCTGAATGATGTAAAAAGCATTTGTGTACTGGCTGTATTCAATTTCAGGAATTGAATGGCTGAGTTTACTACTAGATAATACAGAAGCTCACTTTAAAGCAACAAAGTATCAAAGAGTCAAGTGGGTGGTGAAAATTCAGGTTTCACCCATACTGAGGTAATGACTTCACAAAGTCAACTATGCTTTGAGTTAAGAAGTCTCTCTTTAATCTGCAGAGGAATGCCGTGTCCCTTGGGCTAGTATCGTACTGAAGAGGAATTCTTTTTCTGTAGGACAACGATCTTCAATATGCACCAAAGATGTACCAGGCATCCAAAGCTGGCCATACACGCTACAGATTCACTAAGTGGGTTGCACTGTTAGCCCTCTCCCACCCAACATCCTTTGATTGAAAAATTAAAAGCAGAAAGCGGAAAATTGTTGGCTGAAAAGCAGCTGCATCCAATCAGCCGTCCAAGTATTTTGACAGCCAGCAATAGCCACAGTAGGCATTCATCCATCTGAGCTGTCTACTGGAATGGAATTGGTGCCCCAATCATATTTTTGTGGGCTTGTTCAATAAAGGCCAGCAAACACATCATGCACAGGTACCCGATGATGTCATTTATGACGAAACGATTGCCGGGACTGATACATACACACGCTACTGTGCATGCGCGATCGCTATCTGTCAAATTTGCAAGGGTTTGGTTTGGATTTATGGATCTATCTGCCTGCATTTTACTAATCTGAAGTGCATTACCTTTTATTAAATTTGAAGCTGATACTGTATCACACTGCGGGGAGTCTTTTCTTCCATATATACTTCAGCTAGCTGATCCACTGATGGTTTTTGAAAAAAGGAATTGGGGTTGGGACTTTATATGAGGCAATAACTAAGATTTACCTCCATCCCTAATAATTTGGAAAAAAAGGAGAGGTTGGGACTTTGTGTGAGGCACACTGCTACATTACATAATATGAACCAATCAATGTAAACATTATTTATTAAATACAAAAGGCATACAAGACATGGTAGCATAATAAAATTGATAAAATTGCATAGTAGATAATGAGTAACATATAAACCTTATATTGCAATCAATATATAGTGCATATTGAGCTTACAATAGAAACACTTAATAGACCTAAGAATGTAAGCCAGATTGTAATGGTAGCATATAACTAAACAACGATGGATTGGTGCATAACGATATTTTGATGGTAATCAGATAAGATGGTAGAACATGGGGGAATGTGACTTCGCATCATAGGGAAGCTCTACGCGTTTCATGGTTAGTATACCACTCGTCAGGAGCAGATGCAGGGTTTGGAAATATCTAGGATAAATTGCCAAAATTAGTATAGTAAAAATAAACCATAGTGGAATAATGCTAGATATAGCATCATCCCCGGAAACTGAGGCAATATAGCCCTGAGGCATGGCGTCGGCACCAGCAGCCAGAGGAAAAACATGTAGATAAGGATCTCCAGTACTTTAGCTGTAATATGTGGTAATGTATAGTAATCATACTGAAGATAATTCCAAAGAATCTCTTTAAGGGTCCTTTCACACTGGGGCGGTTTGCAGGCGCTATTGCGCTAATAATAGCGCCTGCAAACCGACCCAAAAGTGCTGCTGCTTTAATTCCAGTGTGAAAGCCCCGAGGGCTTTCACACTGGAGCGGTGCGCTAGCAGGACGGGAAAAAAAGCCCTGCTAGCAGCATCTTCAGAGCGGTGAAGGAGCGGAGTATATACCGCTCCTTCACCGCTCCTGCCCATTGAAATCAATGGGACGGTGCAGCTATACCGCCGGCAAAGCGCCTCTGCAGAGGTGCTTTGTGGTGGTTTTAACCCTTTCTTGGCTGCTAGCAGGGGGGTAAAACCGCCCCCGCTAGCGGCCGCATACCGACGGTAAAGCGCCGCTTACAATAGCGGCGCTTTACCGCCGACGCCGCCCCCGCCCCAGTGTGAAAGGGCCCTAAAGATAAATATTGGGACAATGAGCTGATAGTAGCAACTAAGTGCTGGAGAGAGAAAGCACACCCAAGTGAGCATAAAAATGAGTGAGATGGAAACAAAAAATAGGAGTACCATGGGTAAACCAAAAGAGATGAAAACAAAATACCATAGAGCTGGTGATAGCTAAGCATGGTGGCCCATGGAGTAAGGAAGTGAATGTGAGAGAAAAGTGGAGAGGTAAAATAGTGAAATGAGTGATAAAGTAACAAACAGCCTTGTGGATAAGGTATGGTGTGAAGGGGTATAAGGCCATAAGATACCTGGAACGTTAATAAAAGGGTTGACAAGAGAAATGAAATGAGAAGAAGGGTGTACGTACCAAGAATTAAGGCGCGGTGCATAAGATGGAAATAGTGGCCGATGGACTAAGGGCGACCACCAATGACACGCCGCGTGAAGAGGGAGGACGGCGCCATCGCCTAAGCTCAATCCGACGCTCGGCATTATGGCGCTAAAACCTCCCTCATAAACTTGGTTGTATTTTACCTCTCCACTTTTCTCTCACATTCACTTCCTTACTCCATGGGCCACCATGCTCAGCTATCACCAGCTCTATGGTATTTTGTTTTCACCTCTTTTGGTTTACCCATGGTACTCCTATTTTTTCTTTCCATCTCACTCATTTTTATGCTCACTTGGGTGTGCTTTCTCTCTCCAGCACTCAGTTGCTACTATCAGCTCATTGTCCCAATATTTATCTTTAAAGAGATTCTTTGGAATTATCTGCAGTACGATTACTATACATTACCACATATTACAGCTAAAGTACTGGAGATCCTTATCTACATGTTTTTCCTCTGGCTGCTGGTGCCCACGCCATGTCTCAGGGCTATACTGCCTCAGTTTCTGGGGATGACGCTATATCTAGCATTATTCCACTATGGTCACCATATACAATTTTACCTTTATATACTACTAGGTAAGAGTGGTTGGGATCCTTGTCTGCCCCCCCTCTTTCCTTTTATTTTCTATATTTTGTTTTTTATTTTTACTATACTAATTTTGGCAATTTATCCTAGATATTTCCAAACCCTGCACCTGCTCCTGACGAGTGGTATACTAACCACGAAACGCGTAGAACTTCCCTATATTGCAACGTCACATTCCCCCATGTTCTACCATCTTATCTGATTACCATCAAAATATCATTATGCACCAATCCATCATTGTTTAGTTATATGCCACCATTACAATCTGGCTTACATTCTTAGGTCTATTAAGTTTTTCTATTGTAAGCTTAATATGCACTATATATTGATTGCAATATAAGGTTTATATGTTACCCATTATCTACTGTGCAATTTTATCAATTTTATTATGCTACCATGTCTTGTATGCCTTTTGTATTTAATAATGTTTACACTGATTGGTTCATATTATGTTATGTAGCAGTGTGCTTCACACAAAGTCCCAACCTCTCCTTTTTTTCCAAATTATTAGGGATGGAGGTAAATCGTAGTTATTGCCTCATATAAAGTCCCAACCCCAATTCCTTTTTTCAATTTACCAGGGATGGAAGCACACTGCTACACCATTTTACCCAAAGTCCCAACCTCTCCTTTTTTTTCCCCATTGATGGTTTTTGGCACTACTTCCTGGTATGATGATAGCCTTCTGGTTTACCAATTAAGGACACCTGAGAGAGCACCTGGGTCCACTCAAGCGGTGTATGACCTCCCTGAGTAAAGGGGGGGTCGCAGGCTTTCTGTTAAGCCTCCATTTTTTTACTTTGGTGATGGGTGTCACACAGCTGGGTGTTTCATCATCATTTTTAACATGGATTTGCAAAGGACTTTACACATGGACATTTGTTTATAGACATATTTTCCTGTTTGTTTTTAGAAAACGATGTATATTGCGCCGTGTAGGAAGTATACACATGTAGTGATGTTGCCCATTTATCTTGATTGAAGATACCACCTGATTGGCGGGAATGAACTTCCTGTGTGCATATATATATATATATATAGATATATATATATATATATATATATATATATATATCTATATATATATATAGATATATATATATGTTATGTGTCTCACTGTAGAATGTGCTGTGAACAAGGCCTGTGCAGAAAGAGGCAGGACAGGGCCTCTTTAATGTGAGATCTGGGGTCTCACATTTACACTCATAAGCTAAAAAAAATAATTAAATTTAACTTTTACAAACAAAAAAAAAAAAAAGGACCCTTTAAGGCTGGAGGGCGGAAGTGACTTTTGACGTCGCTTCGGTCCTCCGTGGGCAAAGAGTCGAGTGGGGGCAATCTTGCCCAAACTTGACTTAGTTACATAGTAGGTGAGGTTGAAAAAAGACACAAGTCCATCAAGTCCAACCTATGTGTGTGATTATGTGCCAGTATTACATTGTATATCCCTGTATGTTGTGGTCATTCAGGTGCTTATCTAATTTCTTGAAGCTATCGATGCTCCCCGCTGAGACCACCGCCTGTGGAAGGGAATTCTACATCCTTGCCGCTCTTACAGTAAAGAACCCTCTACGTAGTTTAAGGTTAAACTTCTTTTCTTCTAATTTTAATGGGTGGCCACGAGTCTCGTTAAACTCTCTTCTGCGAAAAAGTTTTATTCCTGCCCTGCCCATTTCTCCAGCACATTGGATCGTTTTCACCGCTACTGACGTCTCCGGTAAGCGGGAAAAAATGACCAGGAAGAGACGTGGGGGCACCTCTCCCGCCTCCCATAAAAATGATCCCGTGGTGAACCCTCCTCCAGGACCACTTTTATCTGAAATAGGATCGCCCGATGTGTATGTAGCGCTGGTATTTTTGCCTCCTAATGCCATGCAATGTTAAACAATGGACAATGTTATAAATTAGCATTTTACTCCCTCTACTGGTGTACTTATGAATAGACTTGTTAATCTTTCACATTAAAACCCATACAGGAAGTGACTTAATGTTTACCTTGTGAAAGATTACACCTACCCACAATGCTCTCTGACCTACCCATGAACACTGAGTAACTGAACTGCATGCTGGGTAGGATTTAAAAGCCCGAGCGCGGTCATTTTTTTTCTCTTCTGGACGCGTGGCCAGTCTGTGAGGATCTGTGAGGAGGTGGTCCAGAGAGCCGCGGCCTACATCTTGTGGAGCAAAACAACCAGCGACTCTGTCCTACACCTTTGTGCTGGAGAAACAGCGTGATAGGATCGGGTAGGATCCAGAGACACCTGCTGGAGCCATTTGAAGGTCCCGGTCATCTTGCGGAGTGGTGCAGCGTGGCAGAGCTGACTGACGACAGGACTGAGACCAGCGGAACGGAGGCATCCATTCATCCAGGCCTGGTGTGGTGAGAGGGCAGACGCCCACAGTTCTTTAACGCACTTTACACACTTATGCCATGTACACACGATTGGACATTGATCGGACATTCCAACAACAAAATCCATGGATTTTTTACGGATACGGATGTTGGCTCAAACTTGTTTTGCATACACATGGTCGCACAAAGTTGTCCGAAAATCCGATTGTTCTGAACGCGGTGACTTAAAATACGTATGTCGGGACTATAAACGGGGCAGTAGTCAATAGCTTTCTTCTCTTAATTTATTTTGAGCATGCGTGGCACTTTGTGCGTCGGAATTGTCCATACACGGTCGGAATTTATGCGAACGGATTTTGTTGTTGGAAAATTTTATAGCCTGCTCTCAAACTTTGTGTGTCGGAAATTCCGATGGAAAAAGGCGGATGGAGCCTACACACGGTCGGAATTTCGGACAACAAGCTCCGATCACAAATATTCCGTCGGAAAGTCCGACCGTGTGTGCAGGGCATAAGACTCACACCACTCATGGGACCAGAAGGGCAATTCAGTCTGTTCTGGGGCTGACTATCGGAAGCTACGATTCTTCTCTGGAAGTGTTCCCATCCCCTCTGACAAGGATGATTTTGATACTTGGTTTGATCAAGCTGTCCAGGCAATTGAAGAATGGGAGGTAGCTGATACAGTAAAAAGACAAAGATTGATTGAAAGCCTGCGAGCTCCAGTTTCTGATGTACCTGAAGAGAGACAAGCCCAGCTGTGCCACCTCTGAGTGTTTGGAAGCGCTTCGAGAGAACTATGGGGGAACTGAAGATTGCACAGAGTTGCTCTATCTCTTCTCTCACACCTATCAAAAGAAGGGTGAGAAGCTATCAGACTATGTCAAGCGACTAGATCAGATTCTACACCAGATTATAATGAAGGGTGGAATGGAAGGCAAAGTGGCAACCAAGAACCTAGTATCTCAGATGATCAGAGGAGCACAGCCACTGGATCCCATTGTGCTACAGTTTTGGGCTCAGGGCTCGAGTAACCCCCACACTTACTCTAAGTTAATGAAGATCATTAGGGAAGAGGAGGCCCTCAACACAGCTAAGGACCCAGGGCCTGAGCTTACCCAAGGACCCAAACTTGGCGTCTCAGCTTGCGTTATACAGCCCGAGCCTGTTGTCTGAGTCAGAGTGGTCAGCACAGCTGATGAAGATACAGAGCTTGGTGTTCTGAAGGCTCAGATGTCCAAAATGATGGAGATAATGAACTATTTGATGGCAGAATGTACTGGATTGTCCGGCCAGAAGCACACGAATAAAAACTGTGGAGGTGTAGGTCACTACCAGCGAGTATGTCCTAGCCCACGAAGGGAGACAAAAGAGAGGCATGGATCTCAGAGAAATGACCCAAAGATGGGGAGAAGATCCGGGCCTTCAAGAAGAACTTTCTCTGCACCTGAAAGGGAGCAATGGAGAACATCTGCAGTTTATGCTGTTTCGGTGAGAAGTGCTCGTCGGCATCCAAAACGACGCCAGAAACGGTACCCTCAACGACGGAAGCTGAAGGAGGCTTGAGTCCAGTCACGTCAACCTACTGTTCCAGGTGTTTCCAACAGGTCTCCTGCCCAGTTGGTAGGTCCCCTGCCTATTGTGCCTGTTCTGGTTGAAGGGATCTATACCAAAGCCATCCTTGATTCGGGTGCCCAGGTTACCCTGCTGACCAGAGACTTTTACACAAGGTACTTGTGATACCTGCCCCTGAAAAAGTTAGAAAACATAAAGATTCAGGGTATTCAAGCAGAAGATTACCCTTGTGATGGATGTCTGCGGATCAAGTTGTCGTGTAAACCATTGAGGTCTGGGAAGCCCCAGAACTTTGCGACACTGTCCATTGTCTGCCCTTGGCTGCCAGGGTCCTCAAGAAGTTCTTTGATCGTTGGGACCAACAGAGATTTGGTGAAGCCGCTGTTAGCCTCTGTTGTCCCCAGATGTGACCCTCTTCCTTCAGTGCCAGAAGAAGGGTTGGGAGTGCCTACTTTTTCCGCAGTGGGTAAAGAAAAATCCAAGGCAAAAGTAGTTGAACAGAAAGAGAAGGCTAGTGTACCTACTGCACCGGCACCAGTGAATCAGAGGAAGCGAAGAATCATTTCCCGAGTCAAAAGACCGGCCTGTGAGGATTTGGATGAGAGTTCTGAAGAAGTTATTCTCACCCCTCAAAGGTTGTCAAAAATGCCTGGTCTCTCTACTGTTGATTCAAAGAGAGACAACCCCTTGACACATCTGTACCAGACACCACGGTATCAGCTGTGCACAGAACAGCTCCCCATCACACAAAAAATTGGTGGGAGGCTCCTTTTGTTTTGCTTGTTATACCCTTGGATTACAATCACTGCAGTACAATAGCTAGCAGAAGACAGAAGATCAAAGACACAGTGACTAGGACTACATCTTAAAGCAGGAGGAGCTCATGAGCAATTGTATTGTGCTGTGTGTAAAACTTTGCATTACTGTGTTAGTACAGTGTGCTGGAAGTGGGAAGGTGCCCAGTGTAAAGGCATTGTTCACTCTGAGCACTAGTCGAACTTGGAGACGCACCAGCAGGGGATCATCCAAGACATCTTTATATTCTAATAAGTTGTAAAAGTTTAGTGCATTGTCACACTATGTTTGTGTGGCAGTGCCGTTATTGTATTTACTGTACATACCAGTCTCAGTAAAATTACATTCTGGTTAATTTCAATGTGTAGATGTGTTGTAATTATTCTGCAGGTAAAGCTACAGATACCCAGGTAATGATAAGAGGTACATTATTGTGTATTGCATATTGTGGGAGTGTCTTTAGGTGTTAAGCTTCACACCAACACGACACCACAGCTGTGTCAAGCGGGTTGAGCAAATTATAGGGGGTGAGGTTAGCAGAGTACAGGCCCAATCAAATATCAGCAGCTCCTTCGGGGGTAAGTGCTACATGTAAAAATATACAGGGGTTATGGCAGCTATCTGCTGTCATAACCACAATATATAACATCAAAGTAATGATGTGAATATACACTGGGTGGTCCAGTAAACTCTGCTTTTTAAATTGTATCTACAGATAAGCCGATAATAAGGATAACCTGTAAGTACAGTGTATATATATATATATATATATATATCTTAAACTTGTGGTGTTTAGGAGATATTCACACTGAAAGCAGCCAGTGACGTCACTGGCACATGCACACCACACTCTTGAATTGACAGCACACTGAGTATGTCATCAATTCAGAGTGCTGTGCCGCGGCCGTGACTCCTGTGCACATACGCGGGAGTGGCATCATTGCAGCCCGACAATTGAAATGGCCAGAGCCCGCAAACCCAGGAGGAAGACCGGGTGAAGATGGTCTCTCCTTGCTCCTTCCTGCTGCCTTTCCAGCATGAATCCTTCCACTGCCTCCTGTGCTAGGATCCTTCCAGTTCAGCTTTCCTGAGCTCCCGACCTGAGGTAACCCCCCTCCCTCAAGTGCCACCAACAGCCTCTCCTCAGCGCTGCTTCTCCGTCGTCCACCCAACTCCCCTTGCTGGCATGGCTCTATTTATGGGTTATCCCAGTTCCCTGCCAGCCCACTGCTGGGGAATTGCTGAGAGCTCATAAATATTCAAGGCAGCCCATCCTCACCCACGCCCTCTAGTTCTAGAAGGTTCTCCAACCTTCCAGATACCAGGGAGAAGCACCAGAGAGCTGCCAGGATGAGTCAGTAACCCTGACCCAATAAAATGACTTAGCTTTATTCGTGGCCAGAAATATACTTTTAGCCACTCTCACTTCAAGTATCACACACTAGAGGGTGCTACAATTATTTATGATAAGGACATGACCTTGTCAGTGTCACCTAATAAAACGTGAGACCCTCTAAAATACCTTCTGGAAGGGAAAACAGCTGCTCCAGAGTATCACAAAAAATCCATAAATCACAAATTTTACCCGCAGGTATGAAAGGAATAACATGTTTATTATTCTGTGAACTGATTAGGGCTGAGAGGCCCTCCGTATGACTTTGCAGAATGAACATAAATAGAACATAAAATACATGAAGAAACATGACACATGCCATAGGGTATACAAGCCAGATTACTAGACATCGTAAACAATAGTAATATTAATTCAACAACAGGTAAAGATCCCTTTAAATCCTTTCTTTACAGCTGATTTTTTTTAGTCCTTTTGAATTTTTTTTTTTCAAATATTGTGTATACACTATATTGTCAAAAGTATTGGGACGCCTGCCTTTACACGCACATGAACTTTAATGGCATTCCAGTCTTAGTCCGTAGGGTTCAATATTGAGTTGGCAATTTTTATTATTTGAGAATCTTGCAAACAAGAAACACATTCCAACTTTTTTTTTTATACAAAAATATAAAAAAATAAATATTATACATATATACATACATACATACATACATACACACATACATACATATATACATATACACACATACATATATTTCCTCTTTTCTTTTTTTTCAAATATGCATAACATATTGTATATACGACTAAACATAATAATAAAGGCTTACTTCAACCTATAATATATGAACAAAAGGGTTTTTTTTTTTTTCAACCAAGAGGAATATCACTGTATTATATTATACTATATACATGTATCACTAAATAGCACAGACATCTTCAACAATTCTACACATTACTCAACTTGATTAACATTCAGACCAAGAAACATAGATTATCATGTGTATGTAGCCTTTCTTCAAAATTATGTTTATCCTTGAAAATCTAAAGGAGTGTCCAGAGAGAAAACAGGGAAAGAACCCAACACCCAGAGATCAACAAACAGCAGCTACAGGCCTGATATTCCTCCACGCCTTTATCCAGACCCTTTGCCGCCATCTGTCTTTCTCGAGACCCCGAATTTTCCCTACCTCACCAAGAATCTCACACACCACCACCGGAACAGGAAGGACTTTCTGCCGAAGGGATACCTGACACCGTGCATTCCAGGTGTAATATCGGACTACTAAGCTGACTAGAAAAAGAGTGTCCAAATCAAATCCCTTGCGATTCTGCAATGCTCCATACACCCACTCAGCATAAGACATGCAAGGCAGGAAAGGAATATTCAGAGTCCTCCCCACCTTTTTATAGACTTCTATATTGAAAGGGCACTGAAGCAAGAAGTGGTTCATGGTTTCCACTTCACCCTGACACTCCACTCTTGGACAACCACGATTGTCCAAAGAGCGGCACTTCACGTTCCCCCTCACATAGAGCCTACCGTGGAAAGCGAGCCAGGCCTGGTCCCTAAATTTCAAGGGAATCCGCTCAGAATTTATTAAACGTAAACCCTCCCTCATAATATGACCTGGGCAATCCCTTAAGGCTAGTAGCGTATGAAAGACAGTACCCACGATCTTCTCCCCCAGGAGTCTCCTAGGAAGGGACCTGATATCCTCCGCTGTCACATGCCACCGTTTAAGAATTTTCAGGCACAGGGCAACATAAGCCGGGAGCTTACCATGCTTGATCCTTAGGCTTTTCACTGGCCCGCCACTCTCCCAACAGCCCAGAAAAGGTCTAAACCAGATCTGGAAAATACCTACCCATCCAGACGGTCTCTCTGCTAGCATGTTACCAAAATTGTGTTTCAAAAACATCAGAGAGAAGAACACAATCGGGTTGACCATCCCTAGGCCACCCTTCCACCTAGATAGGTAAGTCACATTCCGCTTCACAAGATTCAGCCTGTTCCCCCATAATAATTGGAAGAAACAACTATAAATCCTGGTATAGCAAGACTCTGGCAAGATGCAAACAAAGCTGACATACAAAAAGGTAGGAATCAGGTAGGTCTTAATCAAGTCCACCCTTTCCCTCAAGGAGAGCCGCCACCCTTTCACCTTGACGTCAGCATCATTCAGCCTGGCTTCCCAATTTGACTTACTGTAATCATCAGAGCCAAACTCGATGCCTAATACTTTGACTTTCTGCTGAGGCCTCGGGAAGGTGTCCGGAAGTGCAAAGCTCTCACCTCCCTCGCTCATCCAAAAAAATTCACTTTTATCACGGTTGACCTTGGAGCCTGATGCCTCGGAATACTGCTCTATAACTGAAACCACCTCCTGTGCCTCCTCTGTCCCAGAGATAAAGACAGAAACGTCATCAGCATAGGCTACAACCCTCAAGGGCGGCTCACCAGTAATGCCCACCGGCACCCCGCACAACGGTCCGCTCTTTCCTTCTGATGAAGGGGTCGATTGCGAACACGTATAGCAAAGGGCTCAGCGGACACCCCTGGCGCACCCCCGATTCAACCCTGAAGGGCCGTCCAACCCAACTGTTAACAAGCATGAAGCTCTCTGCCTCTCTGTATAAAGTCTTAAGCCATCCAATAAACCCACCCTCCAGGCCATACTTGTCAAGGAGAAGCCAGAGGTACTCATGACTGACACGATCAAAAGCCTTCGCCTGATCCAGTGCCAGCAAATACTTTCCCCAGCCTTCAGCCCTGCAACGTTCCAGAGCCTCCCGGACAGCTAACACCGCTGAAAAAGTGCTTCTGCCCTGGACCGAACAGTGCTGCTGACGAGAAAGCAATCTGTCTGCTACTGACGACAAGCGCCAGAAAATTATCTTCGCCAGAATCTTTCTATCGACATTGAGAAGGCTAATGGGGCGCCAATTCTCAATCATCGAGGGATCCTTGCCTTTTGACAACAGAATCACAGCAGATTGTCTCATGGAGGGAGGGAGCGAACCCTCCTGCAGACAGCCGTTAAATACCTCCACAAGATGAGGTACCAAGCTGGATTTGAAAATCTTATAAAATTCAGCCGTCAATCCGTCTGGCCCAGGGATTTTCTTAATAGCCAGACCATCTATAGCTTTGACTACCTCTTCTGCTATGATTCCCCCTGTCAAACTTGCAAGCGGAATGTTATTTCCCAGACCTGGTGTAGAATCCAGAAAACTCGACATCTTTGCCCGATCAAGGTACTTTTCCCCCAGAAGATCCACATAAAAAGACCTTGAGACCTCCAGGATCCCTGACCTGGATTTCGTCAAAGAGCCCGTACTATCCCTTAGCTCAACAACCGTCTTAACTGCTGCGCTTTGTTTGCAGTTCTGATAAGGGTCGGGCGAGTGATATTTCCCGTAGTCCCTTTCCAGAACCAAAGAAGCGTGCCGGTCATACTGATACTTCCTAAGGAGAAGTTTCACCTCAGAGATTGCCCCCGAATCTCCACCACTCGAGACAAGGCGATCAAGTTTTCTCCGCAGCTGCTGGTAGGCAATGTACTTACCAAGCTGTTTCCTTTTTCCTATGGCTTTGAAAAACCCACTAATCCGGCTTTTGGCAAGCTCCCACCACTCCGACTTACTGCTGCAGAAATCCAGGATGGTTACCTGAGCCTGAAAAAAATCCTCAAAAGATTGTCTTACCTCCTCGTCATCCAGCAGAGCCGAATTCATCCTCCAAATACCCTTTCCTTTAGGTGGCATATCTGAAGCATTGAGAATCACAGACAGCAAAAGGTGATCAGAAAACTCCACCATACGACACTCAGGAGCCGAAAAAGGCAGAGTCCCCTTTTAAAAAAAACCTATCTATCCTGCTTTCACAACTGCCTCGCCTAAATGTGTACCCCATGCTGTCTGGGCAACGCTTAATATGCGCATCTTCCAGACCTGCTTCCCTGGCTATCGTATTAAGAAAAACGCTATCATATCTCAGGCTGTCAGTGGAGCCTTTCCTGTCTTTGGGCCTAGTAATGGTGTTAAAATCACCTCCAAAGACAACTTGCCGAAATGTAAAAAGGAAAGGCTTAATCTTTGTAAAGAGGCATTTCCTCTCCCATCTAGTCTGTGGTCCATAAATATATATTAAACGCAGATCATGCCCCTTCACAGAGACGTCCAGGACCATACACCTTCCAATCTCTACCTCGATAACCCGCCGACACGTTACCATGCCAGTAAAAAGTACTGCAACTCCGCTGTAAGGCTCAGCCGCAAGAGACCAGAAGGAGGGCCCACGCCTCCACTCCCTCTTTGCCAGGTGGACATCGGCAAGTCTATTTAGCTGGGTCTCTTGCAAAAATAAAATATCAGCATCCATCTCGCTGAGCAAAAATAAGGCCATATTACGAGCCCTTACAGATTTCATGCTGGCAACATTAATCGTTGCCAACTTTATCGGAGTGGGAACTGCCATCAGGATGATTGAGGTAGGCGTTTCTTAGCCTGAGCTCCCTCCCCCCTTACTGGAGACCTTGACCTCTTTAGAGAACACTCTACCTCATCTTCCTCCATCTGAGACACGGAATTAGAAAACTCCTCCTCCCCCTCAGATAAGGACCCAAACTTGTTTCCCAGTGGTAGATCATCTACCTCTAAGGATGAAACCGAGGAGGCAGAGGTCAGGACTACCTTATTCCTCCTTCTCCCCACCTTGGTCCACTCTCCCTCCTCCCCTGAAACATTACCCTGAAATACCTCATCTACATTATTAGCAGTGGCAACTTCCCACTTCTTCACCTTAGAACCTCCACTAGAGGTTCTACGCTGCCTTAGGGAAGGCCCTGATGAAGCTGCCACCTCAGATCTGCACGAATCTGCTCCTTTGGCAGCCTCAGACAATCTGGATGACTTATTTACTTTTGGAACACTGGGCACTTGAAACACTGGGGAAGAACACACAACAGAAGTAGACACAGGCACAGTAGGGAGCACAGACTGGGGAGCAGACACAGTAGGGATCACCCCTTGCTGCCCCCCACGTTCCTCCTCCTCCATCCTCAGAAGTTCTTCCACCACCTCTGGCTGATTATGGAGGGCTTCAGGGCAAAGACTATAGGGGTGACCTAACTTGTTACAAAGATTACAACGAATACTATTGCAGTCTTTTGCAACATGCCCTGAGCCCTGACAGAGGGAACATTTCTGCACAGAACATGAGCTTGAAAAATGCCCCTTTTCACCACAGCGATGACACAACTTTGGTTGCCCTGCATAAAAAGTAATAATCCTATCACGACCTATGAAGGCAGACGAAGGGATGTGCTTAACAACATTACCCGTGACATGCAGTTTTACCAACACCATCCAACCTCCTGTCCAAATCCCCCTATCATCTACAACTTTCCTCAATGGAGCTTGGACATCAGCATATCTCCGCAACCACACCACCAGATCCGCAGCAGGAATGGACTCATTGCGTACTAGAATGGTGACGTTCTTATATAATGGCTGGCGAGAGATTACTTTGGGTGACAAACCTGCCCATTTTGGGGACTCCTTCCACCTCTGCTCATACCTCTCCCAAAAGACATCTAATCCTTCCGCCTTGACAAAGGAGAGGTCATACTCATATGACCCAACTGGGCTGATAAGGGCAAAAACCTCCTCTGCTTTAAAACCCATCCCCAGAATACGGTCCACCACATCTCTCCTATTTGGGGGGGGGCCTTCTCCAGTCCACCTCAATTGAACCACATTGCGGCGTTTAAAGGAGCTACCAGATGGTGTCAGATTGGCCTGACCTTCACTCACATCAGTCCTAGTGACCGCAGAATAACTGGCCCTACTCACCCTTGGGACAGGTGCAGCCACCGCTGCAGCATAAGAAATAACTGCACTCCTTGCAACATCCTGCACATCACTTTTAGTTACAGACCCCTCTTTAGAAACAACATTATCATCAACAGATGGAACAGAGACTTCTGACACAGAAATATCATCTACATTACCCTTGGTAATTCTTACTTCATTACCAGTAACTAAAGGGTTACTAACAGCAGAGATGTCTTTATCAGCCCTCTTCACAGCAGAGTCTGCACACCCCTCACTGGCTCTCTGTACACAGGTGGGAGCCTCAGCCAGGAGATGAGCTTGCTCTCCACTGCCCTCTACAGCACCATCTATAGGAACTACATCTCCATTATGTTGTATAGGCAAATCTTTAACAAAAACGGCTTTTTCAGCCAACCGATGTTTCAAAGGTTTTGGGGGGACATCACTATCCTCTTCTTCATCCTCAGATGATCCAGACATGGCAAACTTGCGACCATGCAAAGGGGATTCCATTTCTTTGATTAACTTAAGCATTCCTGCTCCCTTCACAGGCTCAGATGGATCATCTTGCTCCATAGCCTCCTGCTGCGGTGACAAGAGCACAGAACTTGCTTGACCCGATGACATACTGGCAGTCAAAACACCTGACTGCTGATCACCCGCAGCCTGTGTGCCAGAGCTTTCTCCACTTTCTGCAGGCATACTGATACTTGGCTCAGAATGTAAAGATTTTCCAGCGTGCTGGCCAGAAACACAGTCCAAGCCCGAAGAAACTTTTTTGCTTTGCACTGACCTTTCTTTCTCGCACTCTGGTGATGCTTCTCCTCCACTGGACTCTATGGTCCCTCTGCGCATTGTACGGAAGCGATCATCATTGCCATATTTCTCCTTGAAAGCTCCGCTGGTTTCTTTCAATGCGGCCACCAGCAGACTCTACTTTTCCACTTTAGCCTCCAAAGCCATTAACTCAGGCCGCATCTGTCTTCTCTTAGAACTGTGAAGCCGGTCATTTGCAATTTTTTTATGTTTGAAGTCAAACTTCAACTTCGCCAATACTTCCTCCTCCTTGGCAATTCTCGCAATCCTAGCACAAACCTTCTTTCTGTAGGCTGACAGGCTTTCACCTTTAGCTGGGCCATTTCCCAGGTCCTCAAACACTGGTATGGGAGGACCGGTACTCTGGCCATCCGGGGGATCCTTCCCTGGGTCCACCCCAGATTCCTGCATCCACTCTGGGTATAGGGAGTAATCAAGCTCCCTGGATCAGTAGGCCTCTCTGGAGCTCAGGAGATCAGCAGTAGTGAAGCCACACCCTTTGCAGCTGTAACAGCTTCAACTCTTCTGGGAAGGCTGTCCACAAGGTTTAGGAGTGTGTCTATGAGAATGTTTCACCATTCTTCCAGAAGCACATTTGTGAGGTCAGGCACTGATGTTGAACGAGAAGGCCTGGCTCACAGTTTTTCTGCTCTAATTCATCCCAAAGGTCTTCTATCAGGTTGAGTTCAGAACTCTGTGCAGGCCAGTCAAGATCCTCCACCCCAAACTCCCTCATCCATGTCTTTATGGACCTTGCTTTGTGCACTGGTGCACAGTCATGTTGGAACAGGAAGGGGCCATCCCCAAACTGTTCCCACAAAGTTGGGAACATGAAATTTTCCAAAATGTCTTGGTATGCTGACACCTTAATAGGGCGTACACACGGTCGGACTTTGTTCGGACATTCCGACAACAAAATCCTAGGATTTTTTCCAACGGATGTTGGCTCAAACTTGTCTTGCATACACACGGTCACACAAAGTTCTGAACGCGGTGACGTAAAACACGTACGTCGGGACTATAAACGGGGCAGTGGCCAATAGCTTTCATCTCTTTATTTATTCTGAGCATGCGTGGCACTTTGTCCGTCGGATTTGTGTACACACGATCGGAATTTCCGACAACGGATTTTGTTGTCGGAAAATTTTATCTCCTGCTCTCCAACTTTGTGTGTCGGAAAATCCGATGGAAAATGTCCGATGGAGCCCACACACGGTCGGAATTTCCGACAACACGCTCTGATCGGACATTTTCCATCGGAAAATCCGACCGTGTGTACGGGGCATAAGAGTTCCCTTCACTGGAACTAAGGGGTCAAGCCCAACCCCTGAAAGACAACCCCACACCACAATCCCCCCTCCACCAAATGATTTGGACTAGTGCATAAAGCAGTTAGTTTTTAATGGTTAGTTGGGTCACAATGATGTTCATTTTTGACTGTAGTGATGAGAAAGTTTGTAGGAACAGGATAGAAAATTTTCTCTAGTGAACTAAAATCTAACTGGTGTTTGTTCAGGAAAAAATTGTACATATTGCTATGAAACCTGTACACCGTTCACCCCCAAAGGGGCTGCTGGAAACAGACAGGTAGTAGTACAGAGGCCACCAATCACACCACCACACCAGCACACCCACAATTAAATCTCAGTCTAAGGGATGTCTATATAGGATTTATGGCAGCAGAACATTAAAAGGAGGAAGGGGTTTACTTCAAAATGTTCAGCGACATCACAAGAGGACAAACTTCATTCTAGTCTCTTTCCCGAAGTAGCAGAGGATGGTAGGAATGTCTAAGGCCCCACAGCTGCAGTCCACAGGGCAATATCTGGCCACCGATCCCTTCTGGCACTTACACAACTAATAGTCCCCAGCAAGATCTTTACTCACAGTGTCCTAGGAGCTGTCTGCCACCCAGCCTCCACAGTTAGATTTCTTGTGAGGAACATAACAAACTCCTTCTTCAGACCAGGACTCTGAAGCAGTGTCCTTCAGCAGGTATGCCTCCTCAGCAATTCTCCTAATCAGCCCAGCCACCATTGATCCACGATCATCACACAAGCACCGAATTTTTCGCTGATCCCAATCACCACTGACACCACCAAAAACATCATCAGAAGCCTCAGAGACAGCACATCACCAAACGACATCATTCCCACAAAACTCCTGAAAGAATGCTCCGACATCTTGGCTCCTACTATAACACACCTCATCAACCAGTCATTCAAAGAAAGGACTGTCCCAACTGCCCTCAAACATGGCATCGTCAAACCCCTCCTAAAGAAACCCAACCTCGACCCTAAGGACCCTAACCATCGCAGACTGATAACAAGCCTCAACACCATCTCCAAGATTATGGAGAAAGCAGTAGTACAACAACTACAACACCACCTGGACACACACAATCTCCTGGATCCTCTGCAATCAGGCTTCCGCCCAGGCCATGGAACAGAAACGGCACTCCTCAAAATATGGGACGACGCCCTCGAAGCAGCTGATGATGGAGAATCATGTCTTCTGGTACTGTTGGACCTCAGTGCAGCGTTCGATTCAGTGGACCACAATACTCTACTCATCCGCCTCACAGAAGTAGCAGGAGTCACAGGTTCAGATCTACAATGGTTCACATCCTTCTTAGGGAATCGCTCTCAGACAGTGAAACTAGGAGAATTCTTCTCTGAAACCCGCGCAATCTCTTGTGGAGTCCCTCAAGGTTCACCCTTGTCACCAGTGCTCTTCAACATCTACATCCGCCCATTCCTCAAAATCATCAGAAAATCGGACCTCTGCTTCCACTCATACGCTGATGATACCCAACTCTACCTCCGCATCGCCGGAGAAAAAGACCACCTTCAGCAACTAGAAAAATGCCTCACTCTGATAGACGACTGGATGACTACTAGCTCTCTCAAACTCAACGGATCAAAAACAGAGCTTCTTCTCCTACACGGAAACCAAAATTCCAAAACTAAGACCCCATGGACACCTCCCAACATCTTTGGACAGACCATCTCGCCAAGCACCAAAGCCAAGAGTCTCGGAGTCTTTTTTGACTCAGAAATGTCAATGGATGCACAAATAGGATCAGTAGTCAGCGGATCTCACCATCTCCTCCGCCTGCTACGTAGACTCATCCCATTCGTGCCAGAAGAGGACAAAGCAGCAGTAGTTGGAACAATCATCAATTCCAGACTCGACTACGCAAACTCCCTCTACATAGGACTACCCCAATATCAGCTTGCGCGCTTACAACTCATCCAAAACACGGCGGCAAGACTGTTAACAGGAAAAAAACCCTGGGAATCCATCTCCCCTTCCCTGAGGAGCCTACATTGGCTAACCGTAAAGAATCGGATCACTTTCAAGACCCTCTGCCTCACCCACAAATGTATACACGTAAACACTCCTCAATACCTATGCGAGAAAATAAAACGCTACACACCCAATCGCAGTCTTCGATCTTCTAACCATAACCTCCTCCTTATTCCAAAAACCCACTACAAAACAAAGGGAGAACGAAGATTCGCAGTCGAAGGACCACGGCTATGGAACGCTCTACCTACTCACATTCGCATGGAAGAAAACCATCAGGCCTTCAGAAAAAAACTCAAGACCTACCTCTTCTAAGAAGCTTGACAACACAGGACGGTCCAGCGCCTTGAGGCGATTCAGTTCGCAACTGCAGCGCTATACAAATCATTCATTCATTCATTTAGTCCCAAACTGTAGTCTCTTGTCTCAGTGATTCTTCTCCTAGGGGCGGCAGTCCCAGGAGTACTGGAACCCTCCCTGACGAGGAAAGAAAAATCTGTTCTGACCTCCTGTCTATATGTCACCACCCTGTAGGTAGATTTAGTCCATATCCTCCGCTGTAGGTGATGCTCAACCGAATGCAGAAGGGGAGGAAGTTGTTAGGAACTTGGCTTTTCTATTACTTCTTGGGAGATAGCTGTCCAATTGGACTCTTGCCATCCCACATGACCTCGGTGGCCATCTTTGGTCAGGCAGAGTTTATTTAAGACTACGGCTCCTTTGGTTTGGCTTGTTTTATGCTAGAGTCTTGTGTAGGGACAGGTTCCCTGTCTGGCGCAGGGACAGTGCATAGCAGCAGGGAAAGGTTTCTGAGGAGTAGTGCAGGGACTATGCCACCTCCTCGTAGGAAGCCTCCCACATGGGTGTGGGCCGGCCAGGCCGCATTTCCGCTCCTTACTGCAGAAACTGTCGGCATGGTCCTAGAACCTCTGCTACTGTTTGTAAGTGACTCTGGTTGGCTGTGTCTTCCCGCTGGGCCTGTTTGTATGTTATTGGAACTCTCACAATATACTGTTTACATACAAATCGGCCTCGGAGTGTATTCTTTGCAGCCGGTGCACCACGCTGCACAGTACCCATAACCTCAGCCACCTTTTGAATGCAAGCCTGCAGGGATTAGCCAGGGTATGATAAATATTCAGCTGATTATTTGAATCTCCCTCCCTATGCTGTAAAAGCTTGTTTCAGAGTCAGGGGGAAGCAAAGAAACTCTCAGCTCAGAAATCCTGAGCAGACCCAAAATATTAACAACCACTCCACTTACTACAGTGGGGCCAAGCTAAATTTACCTAACAGCCTAATTGGAAGCAACCACCCCACTCACTATAGTGGAGTCAATAACTAAATTTACCTAGCAGCTTAACTGGGAGGGTGCTACACCTATTTAGTACATCTGGGATTCCACCCAAGTAGCAGGTTTGGATGAAATTTTATGGGCACGAAAGAATGTTCTGATGAACAATATCTCTAAAAGAAACTTTAACCACGTGTGGCCAGCTTAACCCCAACACTTTTTATCTGTACGGTCCATATCTTGTAGAGCACCCGAGCAACAAACCTCATTGCAGTCCACCATGCACCAGTCCATTCCCAGGAGACGTTCTCATCCATGGTCAGAATAATTGAATGTTCATAAAACAGATGCCTTTGGCTTTTGATCTAGTAAACAGAACATAGGAATATTTACAAGTAGTTCATTCAGCCTTCCAAAAGGAGGCGGTACATCCTGTAGCTCAGCGTTTCTTAACCTTTTTTCAGTCATAACATTCTTGGAAGTATGGAAAGTTTTAAAGCACCCCAGTCTAGAATGGGGTTCCCTGCCACTTCAAAATCCCCAATTTCACATGAGAGTCCTCAGCCCCCCGTCAGTCCTCAGTAACCTCCCTCCCCTTGAATATCAGAGTCCTCAGTAAAACCCCCCTCTTTTGAAGAGGTTATGAAGGCTGACGGTTTCTTAACTTCATCAATTCTATGCATAAAGGCACAAAACCTTCTGGGTGCTGCTTTCCCCACAGCCCCCCTAATACTTACCTGAGCCCTTTCTCTGTCCAGTGATGTGCACAAGAACCTCGGCTGTCCCAGGACTCTCTCTCCTCATTGGCTGGGACATCAGTGGCTCCTATTGATGTTAATCACAGCCAGTGGACCAATGAGGAGACCCATACAGTAGGGCTCGGGAGTTAGCATGCACCAGTGCCCCCATAGCATGCAGCTTGCTATGGGGGCACTGGTCAAGGGAGAGGAGCCAGGAGTGTCAGTGAGGGACCCAAGAAGAAGAGGATCCAGGCTGCTCTGTGCAAAACCATTACACAGAGCAGTTAAGTATGACATGTTTGTTATTTAAAAAAAGAAAAAAAAACTTTAGTATCACATGATGCGATCTGCACTGCATTAGTTTAATTGGTGGACAGGTGAGAAATCCTGGGTCTTTTAAGGCTCTTTCACATGGGGTTGAACAGTGATGATCCACCCCATGAATATCCGCTTGCTGAGCGGGGATCGCTCCGCCAATCCCCGCTGAGCAGGAAAATGACAGGTCCGTCGCTGCACACTGTGCAGCGATGGACCTGTCAGAGCGCCGCTCTCCCCTATGGGGGATCGGGTGATGACGGACCGTAGAGTCCGTCGTCACCCGATCCCATCCGAATACGGATGGAAAAGTAGGTTTTTCCTCTGTTACACTTTTTCGGATCGGAGCGGGTCGCTTGTCAGCGGACATGTCACCGCTCCATAGATGTCTATGGAGGGTCCGTTCAGGTCCGCCTAAAAAACTGACAGGCGGACCTGAACGGACAGTCCTTGTGAAAGAGGCCTTATGCCCCGTACACACGGTCGGACTTTGTTCGGACATTCCGACAACAAAATCCTAGGATTTTTTCCGACGGATGTTGGCTCAAACTTGTCTTGCATACACGCGGTCACACAAAGTTGTCGGAAAATCTGATCGTTCTAAACGCGTTGACGTAAAACACGTACGTCGGCACTATAAACGGTACAGTGGCCAATAGCTTTCATCTCTTTATTTATTCTGAGCATGCGTGGCACTTTGTCCGTCGGATTTGTGTACACACGATCGGAATTTCTGACAACGGATTTTGTTGTCGGAAAATTTTATCTCCTGCTCTCCAACTTTGTGTGTCGGAAAATCGGATGTTAAATGTCCGATGGAGCCCACACACGTTCGGAATTTCCGACAACACGCTCCGATCGGACATTTTCCATCGGAAAATCCGACCGTGTGTACGGGGCATTAGACAACAGATGTCTCATTAAAGATAACCCATCACCAAAAAAATGCACAACACGGGACTTTTCATCCCCTATGTGATGAAAAAAGTTAACTAAGATTTTTTTTTTTAAAAGTTTAAAAAAATTAAAGTTACACCCAAACACTTAAAGCCCCTCCCAAAAAAAACTGATTTTACAGATGTCACATATCCCTGCGCACACCAGAGTGATGCCCCGTACACACGATCAGACTTTCCACCAACAAAACCGTGGATTTTTGTTCTAAGGTTGTTGGCTCAAACTTGTCTTGCATATACACGGTCACACAAATGTTGACCAACAATTCCAAACGTGGGAACTTAGTGACGTTCAAGACGTACGACAAGCCGAGAAAAAGGAAGTTCAATAGCCAGTGTGGCTCCTTCTGCTTGATTCTGAGCATGCGTGGAACTTTTGTGCGACGGGCTTGTGTACACACGATCGGACTTTCTGACAACAAAGTTTTGTTGGCGGAAAATTTGAGAACCTTCTAGCAAACATTTGTTGGCATAAAGTCCGACAGCAAATGTTCGATGGAGCATACAATCGGTCGGACAACAAGCTCACATCCAACATTTCCCGTCAGAAAATCCGGCCAAATGTACGCGGCATTAGAGCAATAATCCTGGGCCCATCATTTACAGTTATCTCTAAACTGATGACCTGTAGGTACTTTTAAAATGTTGCATATGAAAAATATAGCGTACTGAAGTATATTTATTGCCGTTTTATGGGTGCGCTCAACTTTGAGGTCTGATATGTTGGGTATTTATTTACTCAGCACAACCTCATCTTTTATAATTTCCCCAAAAAATTAGTAATAAATTGCATTTATGTACCTTAAAATGGTTGTAAACTCTGTAAGAGCACTTTAGTGCTGGAAATATCTCCTAAACTTACATGTTTTAGGAGATATTTACAATATTTACAATATACGCGTGCGCCGATGTCATCAGCGCATGCGCACTTTAGAAAGGGCACGAACGTGCCCTTTCTAAAGGGATCATGCCGTGATTGGCGGCTCGTGTGGGAGTGATGTCACACGACTCCAGCCAGTCACAGAGCCAGAGTCCGCGGCCCTGGAAGGATGAGGTGTGAAGAAGGACGCTTCCAGCCAGCGGGGACAGTGGTGACATCGCAGGCTTTGTTTTAAGGTAAGTGACACATAATGGGCTAGTATGCGATGCATAGTAGCTCATTATGCTTTACCTTTGCAGGGAAATAAAGAGGAAGTAAAACCCATCAGGGTTTATTTCCTCTTTAAGATTCACTGTGGTGTATTTTTTACTGAAATGTTGCATTTAATAAATAAAATGCGCTAAAATAGTGTAACATAAAAAACTGAAACTATGCTGTTCTATCCTCCTGGAGCAGGGATCACCAAACCCCGATGATGTAGATGACCAGGCCACACAGCGGGAGGTAAGCAGCGCCCGTGGTAGGCCTATCACCTCAATAGCAAGCAATTGTGCTACAAGTTTGATAATGACTTGCCAAGCTATAGCTAGACTTGCCAGGCTTCACAAGTTTGTTACACAATTGCAGCAAGTCTGCATTGCATGACTCCGGATCAACTTTCTTTGAAACATTCTGCAAGTCTGCTGCAAGTTTTGGTTCAGTTATGTTGTGCCTTAGTCATCCCACCACAGGGATCACTGTGGCTGCATTTTCATCATTGTTTCTTTGATGTATATAAGGTTTTTCTTTAATTGGTGTTGGTAGCCATTTTACAATCACTTTGGAAGTGCTGTACAGAGAGGTGACTGATACCATAGTTGCCAATAGCCCCCGAATTTCTCGGGACATTCACGAATTTTGGAGCCTCGTCCTGATTTTATTGTTTCCCGCTATTTGCCCCGAATTTTGCCGCTTGTCCCGAGCATCGGAAAAAAAAATGGGGCAATAAAGGGTTAATTATTATATCACCGCAGCCTCGTATCCTCCCCTACTCCAGAGCGTCCCCCCTTGCCTCATTTTGTCCTCCTTGTCTTCTATTGGACAAGGAGGACACATGCTCTTTCTGCCTGCCTTGATTTGCCAAGTATGGCAAGCGGGGGCGTGGCTACTTAAGTTACCACGCCAGCCCGCCTAGACCCGCGCAGTCGGAGCACATGGATGGATGGGGGAGGAGGTGTGCCGCTGTGTCACGCTGACTGCTGCTGCTGTGTCAGTGCCAGGACCCCAGGTCTCTCACTCGGAGGAGGTTCGCCTCCTCCTGTTTACACAGCACCTCAGGCTCAGCCTGGGAGAGACCCCGAGGAGGAGAACATGAAAGGTCCGTGGGAGCCCGAGGCCGGGACTACGGAACAGTCGGTGCCGCGTGGGGAGAGAAAAATTCTCCCTCCCTTTATTTTGGGGGGGGGGGGTTTGGTACAGCGGGTTAGTGTGCACTCTTAGGGGGGAAATTGTGTGGGGTTTGGGGGGGGCACAAAGAGTTCAGTTTTTGGGGGTGGGGGGGTGTGATAGGAAGCAAAGGTGAGCACAGCCTTGATGGGTGGGATTTTTTTTGGGGGGGGAGAAAGGAAGTGGCAGTGGGTGACCCCCGTATGGGGACAAATAGCTGATGGTGGCCCAGTTAGATTTTTGTGTGTTTAAAAAATTAACAGGGTCTCCCACTACCACTTCCCATCTACCCCCCCTCCCCCCCCATCAACGCTGTGCTCACTGTCGCTTCCTATCACACCCCCCCAAAATGGAAAAAGAAAAGGAGGGGTCCACCTTCAGCCATCCAACCCCATAAAGGCCACCTACTGCCGCTTCCTATTACCGCCCCCCACCCCCTAATTTTTATTTTTTTAAATACACAAAAATCTAGGGGGTGGGGGGCGTAATAGGAAGCGGCAGTGGGTGGCCTTTATGGGGTTGGATGGCTGAAGGTGGACCCCCTTGTTTTTCTTCTTTGTTTCACATTTTGGGTGGGTGTGATAGCATACTTACCAACTGTCACAAATGTACCCCTACCATTTCACAAAAAATGTGTGAAAATGGTAAAAAAAACACAATACACGCCTTTGGACAAGTCCTTTATTAAAAAAATGTAAAAATAAAACTGACCCACGGAGTCTTCTTCTTCTCGCGCTCCGAAGGACCGAAAAAAAAAAAGCCGCTCTCAGGTGGCAGCTCTTCTATAACTGAGGGCGGGGCCATACGATGATGTCGCCGGATGACTCCACCCTCTCTGACGCACGGGGACATCCCTATGGCTTCCCCGTAGCGTCAGAGGTACGGGGAAGCCATAGGGATGTCCCCGTGCGTCAGAGGGGGGCGGGGTCACCCGGCGATTTAATTGTGTGGCCCCGCCCTCAGTTATAAAAGAGCTGTCACCTGAGAGCAGCCGGTCATTATGGCGGGTGCTTCCCATGGAGGCAGATCGTAGGTGGCCTGCGGGTTTTTTTTTTTTTTCTTTTTCGGTCCATCGGAGCGCGAGAAGACGAAGAAGAAGACAGTTTTATTTTTTTATTTTTTTAGTAAAGCACTTGTCCCAAGGCGTGTATTGTGGTTTTTTTAGCATTTTCACACATTTTTTGTGAAATGGTAGCCCGGGTGAAATGGTAACCCGGGGGCGGGATCTGGGGGGTCCCCTTGTTAAAGGGGGCTTCCAGATTCCGATAAGCCCCCTGCCCGCAGACCCTCACAACCATTGGCAAGGGTTGTGGGGATGAGGCCTTTCTCTCCATCAACATGGGGACAAGGTGCTTTGGGGGCTACCCCAAAGCACCCTCCCAATGTTGAGGGCATGTGGCCTGGTACGGTTCAGGAGGGGGGGTGCTCTCTCATCCCCCCTCTTTTCCTGCGGCCTGCCAGGTTGCATGCTCAGATAAGGGTCTGGTATGGATTTTTGGGGGGATCCCACGCCATTTTTTAAAAAAAAATTGGCGCGGAGTTCCCCTTAAAATCCATACCTTCAGGTCTGGTATGGATTTTGAAGGGGACCCCCATGCCATTTTTTTTTTAATTTTAGCACGGGGTTCCCCTTAATATCCATACCAGACCTGAAGGGCCTGGTATGGAATTTGGCGGGACCCCCATGCATTTTTTTAAATTTTGGTTCGGGGTTCCCTTGTGGGGGAATACAATGCCGTTTTTATTAATGTACTTTTATGTGTATTGCTGGGACTGACAATTCATTATAGCCGCGAGTACTTTTAAATGACTTTTTTTCCTTTTAAAATGTCATTTTGCTCTCGGACGATTGTAAACACAGGAAACATGCGCCCCATTACAGGCATACTATAGACACCCCCCAGGTACGAAATTTAAAGGAATATTACACTTTTATTGTTTCACTTTAAGAATTATTAAATCACTGCTCTGGAAAAAAAACGGCCTTTTTTAAAACTTTTTTTTGCATTGATGTCTCCTGGGGCAGGACCCAAGTCCCCAAACACTTTTTATGACAATACCATGCATATAACCCTTTAAAATTAGCACTTTTAATTTCTCCCATAGACTTTTAAAGGTTGTTCTGCGGCTTTCAAATTTGCCACGAACACCCCAAGTTGTTCGCTATTCGGCGAACAGGCGAACCCAAGATGTTCGAGTCGAACTTACGTTCGACTCGAAACATCGGGACCATCCCTACTGGTAGTTCCCCCACTGTATAGAAGACTACAAATCCCAACAACAATAACAATGCAGAATACCACCAGCTATAAGGAGTGTATACAGAGAGCCATGCATTGTATATATAGAGATGAATGCACTGTGTTGTAGAGAGATCCATGTACTGTACTGTATACAGAGAGGTCCATGCATTGTGTTGTAAGGGAGATCCATGCATTGGGCTGTATACAGAGATCCATGCAATGTATTTTATTTAGTGATCTATGCATTGGGCTGTATACAGAGATCCATGCAATGTACTGTATTTAGTGATCTATGCATTAGACTGTATACAGAGATCCATGCAATGTACTGTATTTAGTGATCTATGCACTGGGCTGTATACAGAGTTCCATGCAATGTACTGTATTTAGTGATCTATGCATTAGACTGTATACAGAGATCCATGCAATGTACTGTAGTGATCTATGCATTGGGCTGTATACAGAGATCCATGCAATGTACTGTAGTGATCTGTGCATTGGGCTGTATACAGAGATCCATGCATTGTACTGTATTTAGTGATCTATGCATTAGACTGTATACAGAGATCCATGCAATGTACTGTAGTGATCTGTGCATTGGGCTGTATACAGAGATCCATGCAATGTACTGTATTTAGGGATCTATGCATTGGGCTGTATACAGAGATTCATGCAATTTACTATAGTGATCTATGCATTGGGCTGTATACAGAGATCCATGCAATGTACTGTAGTGATCTGTGCATTGGGCTGTATACAGAGATCCATGCAATGTACTGTATTTAGGGATCTATGCATTAGACTGTATACAGAGATCCATGCAATGTACTGTAGTGATCTATGCATTGGGCTATATACAGAGATCCATGCAATGTACTGTAGTGATCTGTGCATTGGGCTGTATACAGAGATCCATGCAATGTACTGTATTTAGTGATCTATGCACTGTGCTGTATATACAGATCCATGCATTGTACTATATACACAAAGATCCGTGCATTGTACTGTATATAGAGAGATCCATACACTGTACTGTATATAGAAAAGCGTATGCATTTTACTGTATTATGCAGATCAATGCATTGAATTTTATATAGAGATCCATACATTGTGCTGGATACAGAGAAATCCATACATAGTATTGTATATAAAGAGATCTGTACAGAAAGATATAGGCTCTTATTCTAAGCTGGTAACCAATATTTCCAAGTGGTAGTGGCTCCAGTGACAAATATGAGGCGCTTGCTATTACTTTCGACAAGACTCCAAAATTTAGTGGGAGCTGCAGAATGAGTGATTCAGAGCTGCACATTGTTCTCTAAGAAGTCAGAAAAATAGAAAATACCAGCTCCCAATTACAAAATGCTAAATTCACCTTAGATCTCTAAGTGGATCACAAACCAGCTGAGTTGTGAGACTTCATGTTGGATATTATGAGAATCCCATCCCCTCTTACCTTGTTTGGTAATGTCCTTACTGGTAATTAGGATGTACAATATCCAAATTACCAGTTACCAGCTGCAGCTGAGCGTTAATGTGTCTATAGATTAAAATACTTTATTTTGGTGCTATGTAATAATTGGTTTTATTTTTATTTAACAGGCCAGTTCCAGATCCAAGCCCATAGGACAGATAAAGATTATATATTTTTATTGTACCATTTTAATCTTGTTTTTATAAATGTTCTTTTTTGTGGTTTTGTAAATGTTCTTTTTCATGTTTTGTTAAATGTTCAACCTAATAAAAAAATAACTGTTTGTAAGATGTAATACAGTGTTATATATTGATTTTATTAAAAAATATTTTAATTAATGTTGTTAGTTTTCAGTTTTGTCTTAAAGTGATTGTTAAGCCACTCTAAACTGTATACACCATCAGTACTGCTTCCAATTGCAGTGTCCCCTCTGTGTGTGATTTATAAAAATAAATGCTGTAAATAACTCATTTCACAGCCAAGATTGTGATCACATGACCAGCCAGCTTTCTCCTTTCTTCCTCTGAGAGATGCAGCGGGAGGGGCTGAGATTCCTCTACTGATGTCAGTCTGGAGGAGGTGAGAGGGAGAGAGCTGGCTGGTCATGTGATCGCAATATGGGCTCTTAAATTAGGTATTTACAGCATTTATATTTATAAATCATTCACAAAGGGGGACACTGCAATAGGAGGTAGTGCTGATGGTGTATAAAGGTTAGTGTTATGAGAGAAGCAGGTGGGGGGAGGGGCGGCTCACACACAGACAGAGAGGGGAGGGGGAGGAGGACACAGGAGCAGAGAGGAGAGCAGATAGCAGGCTGCTGATGACAGAGGCATGTAAATTGACCACGGTGTGAGGGCTCAGAAGCCATGATACACCGTGGTCAGTTTACAGAGGGGTGGGGAGAAACTGGCAGGATCAGCCAGGTTTTGTAGGTGTTACAGAGGGCCAAACAACACAGGACAAGCACTGTGTCATATAACATGCTTTAAAGGAGCAGGATCTATTTTTTTTTTTTGGGGGGGGGGGTTACCAACGCTTTAATGCAGTATTCAGTGAATTGTGGTAATTTTTCAGGGAAAAGGTAAACTATGAGCCGAAAAAGCTGAACTAGAAGTAGTTAAATGGGGGTTTTATTTTCTACTTCAACCACTTTGGCTTAGAGTTTGCAATTCCCCAGACAATTCACCTCTCTTCACTTTTTAGTGAATAGACCCTATAAAAACTGAGACTTGCATAACTCTTGCTGAAACTTGCAGGGGTCTTGCTATAGACTTGCGGGGCTCTTCCTTTAGACTTGTAGAGCTCTTGCTATAGACTTGCAGGGCTCTTGCTATAGACACGCAGGGTTCTTGCTGAGACTTGCAGGGTTCTTGCTATAGACTTGCAGGGTTCTTGCTGAGACTTGCAGGGTTCTTGCTATAGACTTGCAGGGTTCTTGCTATAGACTTGTAGAGCTCTTGTTATAGACTACAGGGCTCATGTTGTAGACTTGCAGAGCTCTTGCTTGCTATAGACTTGCGGGTATTTTGCTATAGACTAATGGGGCTCATGCTGTAAACTTGCAGGGCTCTTGCTATAGACTTGCAGGGCTCTTACTGAGCTTTGCAGGGCTCTTTTTATAGACTTGCAGGGCTCTTGCTGAGCTTTGCAGGGCTCTTGCTTTAGACTTGCAGGGTTCTTGCTATAGACTTGCAGGGCTCTTGCTGAGCTTTGCAGGGCTCTTGTTATAGACTTGCAGGGCTCTTGCTTTAGACTTGCAGGGCTTTTGCTATAGACTTGCAAAGCTTTTGCTATAGACTTGCAGGGCTCTTGCTGTAGATTTATGGGGCTCATGCTGTAGACTTGCATGGCTCTTGCTATAGACTTGCAGGGCTCTTGCTGTGGACTTGCAGGGCTCTTGCTATCGACTTTTGGGGCTCATGCTGTAGACTTACAGGACTCTTGCTATAGACTTGCAGGGCTCTTGCTATACACTTGCAGGGCTCTTGCTATACACTTGCAGGGCTCTTGCTATAGACATGCAGGGCTCTTGCTATCGACTTATGGGACTCATGCTGTAGACTTGCAGGACTATTGCTATAGACTTGCAGAGCTCTTGTTATAGACTTACGGGGCTCATGTTGTAGACTTGCAGGGCTCTTGCTATAGACTTGCAGGGCTCTTGCTATAGACTTGTAGGGCTCTTGCTGAGCTTTGCAGGGCTCTTGTTATAGACTTGCAGGGCTCTTGCTGAGCTTTGCAGGGCTTTTTCTTTAGACTTGCAGGGCTTTTACTATAGACTTGCAAAGCTCTTGCTATAGACTTGCAGGGCTTTTGCTGAGCTTTGCAGGGCTCTTGCTATAGACTTGTAGGGCTCTTGTTATAGACTTATGGGGCTCATGCTGTAGACTTGCAGGGCTATTGCTACAGACTTACAGGGCTCATGCTGTAGACTTGCAGGGTTCTTTCTATCGACTTATGGGACTCATGCTGTAGACTTGCAGGGCTCTTGCTATAGACTTGCTCATCTCTTGCTATAGACTTGCTCATCTCTTGCTGTAGATTTATGGGGCTCATGCTGTAGACTTGCAGGGCTCTTGCTATAGACCCGCTGAGCTCTTGCTATAGACTCGCTGAGCTCTTGCTGTAGATTTATGGGGCTCATGCTGTAGACTTGCAACTTTGCTCTTGCTAGAGACTTACCATGCAAATTTGCGTCACATTGGAAAATTTTCAACAAGAACTTGTGCTTCAAATGCTCTGAAAGTGTACAACTTGCCAGTAAAAATGTGCAGCAAGTTAACAGACTTACAACTCAACACGGACACACATTTTGTGGCAAGTTATCCTTGCTATCTGGACACAGACTGTGGTCGCTGCTCATCGCCCGCTGTGCGGCATTGCCCGTGTCTCCTCTCCTGATGTCATCCTATCAGCAGAGCGGGGGCGGGAGTAGCTGGAGATCTGCACAGAGAGCGGGAATATTCATATTACCAAGCGAGTAATCACTGGTCCATTAAGAGCAAAGCAACCCTGCCTCAGCAAAGATGCCCCTGTAACCCCCTTATATTTACCTTGCCAGTTCTCCCCTGCAACTCCCTCTGTTAGCACTAGAATCCCTAGAGTGGGAAACCGTTCCGTCACTCTTTTGGTCATGTGGCAGTGCTCTGGGCTGCTGGTTGGCTACTAGACCTGAACCCTGTCACATGGGAGCAGGTCACATACTTCCCCCTTATATAGAAATGGCAGAAGAGGTGAGGAAGCACTTCCAAGGTGAGCATCAGGGGGCCCCCTTACAAAGACACTGTGACTAACTTTAAAGAGACCCTGTCACCAGAATATTAATTTCTACAACGTTTCCATATATGTGCATTTAATGTATTTACCTGCAAAATCCACCCTTCTGTAGACATCCAAAAGCCCTGTGTGCCGCAATCCTAAATGTGATAGTAGCAGCCCCAGCAGGCTCGGAGCTGACATTCCCCTTCTCGGTTACATATGTGAAGATATATAAAATATAGGAACCCATATCATAATGTGTATTCAGAGTTCTCCTTTTTCTTTCTATTTAAAGAATATATTTCTGTATTTTATTACAGTAAACAGTTTCTGAATTCTCTCGGTATTGCAACACATGTGGCTGCAGTTGACCAAAACATTTAAATGTTCTGCCAATGATTCTCGGACTATGAAGATAGTCCCTGTCCAAATGTCAACTTGACCTCTTTTCCAGTAATTATTTCTTGTAATTGTTTTTCTCCCTTGTCTTTCAAAAACAACTGTCAAAACAACTTATCAGTTTGAAATATTCTAGGTTATGATGACCCCTAAAAATTTGACTTTTGTGGCCAAAATCGTTAGCCAAGCATGTGTTGAAATACTAAGTGAAATGTGCACTTGTGACGCATAACTGTGGGCTTTGTGCCCTTTATAGGATCCCATGTAACCATTGTGTATAAATATTATACTCTTGTACCTGTATGGCACTCTGTCTCCGAATGTTGAGGAGAATAGAGTCCTTCATATGGAGTGTATTCTTGAGTAAACACCTGAGACGATTGGCTGGCGTTGATGTCCTTCATTGGAAAACTATACTTCACATTTTGGTGACCCTAGACGTATCTTCTTGTCTGCATCTCCACCACCGGTTCTCCACCTTCTCTGGGACGGACAGCAGTAAAGAGGCCTCAGGTGAGAAAACTTTTATTTTCTCATGATAAGTACTGTCTTTCCTGTGTGGTGTGGAGGGGTCGGTTGGGGGAATGCAGCCACAGAAGGTAACATGCACGTTTCCTTTTTGGTTTTGCCTGCAATGTTGTCTCTGTGTGGTTACTAGAGAATGCTAAAGGTACCTAGTATAATTCAAAAGCATGCTAAATAAGGAATGATCATTTTAAGCGCTTGCCTTTTTCTCCTTGTCTCCAGAAATGACAATGTATATATATTTTATGAAGGGATGTATAAGTGCAGGTACCACAATTTCTGAATAGTGAGTAGAAGTTGGTTGTGTGTTGAATTTTTTTTTGTATAAACGTTTGTGGTCCTAAGGCAGATTGGTATTGCCTTCAGCGGATATCCACAAATGGGTGAATGGTGTTTTTTGAACGTTTGTGGTCCTAAGGCAGATTGGTATTGCCTTCAGCGGATATCCACAAATGGGTGAATGACCTGCTGTGTGTTCTCTGGGATAGGGAGTCTAGATAGGGACTAGCCTATTGCCACTCAGAAAGGAGACGTCCTTCTGAGAGTAGAACGAGCGAGATATCTCAACTTATGTACTGGGCTGCTGGTACACAGCCATAATGTTAAACGGTGGAGCTCTCAGTCCCGGAGTTCCAAATTATTGTCATTTCTAAAGAGACTAATGAGAAATTGTGATAAATATGGGAAATTTGCATGAAAAAAAAATGTTTTGCCTGTCATTAATACATTTGGGTTAACAAAAGAAAAGGAAAAAAAAAAGTTATTGAAAATAGCAAAAGCAACAGGGCTAAGTATTGTTAAATTGCAATTAAGTGCTCCTATCATCAAAATGATGGTGAGTGGAGACCCAGATGCCCTGAAACATCATGTAAAATGGTAAAATGGTGTAAACTAACAAGAAAGGAGTATGAAGAGGACCCATCTAAATGGCCGCCAGAGGGGTCCCTTGATACACCTGAAATTGATGCATTGTTTAAATTGCTTTTTAAAAGGTTTGATTGTGGGGGGATTGAATGTTTAGCAGCCTGGGAAGAATTATCTAGGAAAGATATAAACCACCCCCCCCTATAAAATGTGCTCAGAGAAAGCTGCTTTACAGGTAGAAAATAAGGATAAAATACCCAATGCTTGGGTTTCCCCTTATGACTCAATAAGAAGGGAATTATTAGGAGCATCTGCACCTATGGTATAGCAAGTGGAGACTACAGGAGGGGAGTCAGCTAATGGGGATATAGGAGAGGCGTCTAGTTATCAGCAGACCACTCCAGCTATTATGATAGAAACTCCACAGCATAGACTCATAGGTAAACTTGTTAATAAACAGTATTCCCTGCATTACCGTAGAGAACAACCATTCTATGATGTAGATAATACAATGACATTTGAAAAAGATGGGGAACTGTGGCAGTATACTCCAGCAAGAGCAGATGCCTTAGCAATAGCAAGATTTAATAAATTAAGTAAATTGGGTACTAATACTCCTCCGGTAGGGAGTTCTAGAGATCATGCCTCACCTGTATTAACTAGGCAACAGGTGAAGCGAATGGGATTACTACCCCAGCGTACCCCAAAAGATAAACTAAGGACAAAAGAGTATTTTTAAATCCAAATTAGAACCATTTGGACAAATGCCCTTGAGAGAGGTACCTTTACCGGGGGAGGAAGATGACCAGGGTAATTACACCGCAAGACTAGGAAAAGTTTATGTCCCCTGGAAACCTAATGAGATTAGGGCAATTATTGTTAATCTACCCAATTTAGAGAGATGTCAAAAGAAGTGGTATAAAAAGTTGATGTGGATAGAGAAAACGCAACAAGCTACATATATGATATGTGAATCTTGATTGATTGAGCAGTGTCAGAAAAGTATGTGTATGTATGGAATGTATTTGCAAGATATGCGAGCATTGATGGATGTTGTACAGAAGAAAGGTGAGGATGTGTTTGATTACTGGAATAGATTTAAAGAGGCTATTCAAAAGCATACTGATTGGATTCCAGATGATGAAAGTGATATGAAGCGAACAGAGTTGGTGAATGTATTAGTAGGTGGCATGTTGCCTGAAATTAGAGAAGAAATAGAACTTCGCACGGTGGGGTGGAGAAAAAGACCTGCCCCTGAATTAGTTGAGATTGCTCAAATAGCATACGAAGTGTTATAAAAGAGGAAGGATAAGGTGGAAAAGAAGGAAAAAACAAAGATGATGAATATACAACTACCGGAGGTTAAAGAAAAATCCGTTGAATCTAAGGGAGTGCCAGTATCTACAGTACAGGTAACACCCCAGGGTGTACCAGTAGCGGCCCCCCCTTACCCACCTTCGGGAGTTGTATATATATCTCTAATTATGGGGCACCACGGCAAAGACGTGGAAATTGGAGACAAAATGAGGGACAGCGCATTAACCCTAGAATTCAGTCCCGATACCAACAAATCATCCTAATTAGAGTAAGGCTCCCAACCCTGCAGCCTCGTGCCCTCCCCACTTGCTACAAGTGTGGATTGAGTGGGCATATAGCCAAGGACTGTAGGGAGCGCTAGGATAAGCTGGGATGTGGTGACAATATAAATGACACATTTTATCAAGCTTTAGCTGTAATTGAAGTTGATTCTGTTGATGAACCAATAGTTGAAATAAATGTAAACGGTATTGATTTGTGTGGTCTCTTGGACACAGGGGTTTCACTGGCTATTTTACATGTCTTTGATCCTAACTTACCACTTCCCAATGAAAGAGTTTCTTTGGTTGGGGTAAATAATAATATAATTTCAGTAAGGGTTACACAATCTGTACAGGTGACATTGGGAGAGCATTCAACAGAACATTAATTTCTATTGTCTCCACATTCCCCCTGTAATTTATTAGGAAGAGATTTATCTTTCTAAAATGGGGGTAACAATTGCATTATCTCCAGATAAAACTGTTATTGACATACCGCATAGGTTAAAAGATGAAGCAACTGACTTGTTGTTGATGCCTTTATTAGAAATTGATATGGAAGGAGGAATTTTAGAAAACAAAAAAATTAACCCTTCTATATGGGTAACAGGAGCGAACACTCCTGGTCTCATGAAAGTTGCTCCTGTACGGTTAAATAGAGACCCTACATTGCCAGTACCTAGACTACCTCAATACCCCTTATCTCCTGAATCATTTGAAGGGATTAAACCAGTAATAGGGAAGTCACTACAGGAGGGTGTTCTTACTCCTTGTAGGAGTTCAGCTAATACTCCAATTTATCCAGTTCCCAAACCTATAAAAGCAGGAGAGGATACTTGCAACAATACCACCTTCAGCAACTCACTTTACTGTAATTAATCTTGTCTCAGCCTTCTTTAATATTCATGTTCATCCAGATGATCAATGGTTGCTAGCCTTCACGTTTGAGAAAAAACAACTTACCTGGACTAGATTGCCAATGGGATATCATGATTCCCCCAGTTGCTTTTCTCAGGCGCTCAAGGATAAATTAGATGAGTGGCAGCCACTCATGGGATCAGTATTAGTGCAATATGTGGATGATCTTTTGCTAGCATCCTCTGATGAACAGGCTTGTACTGAGGATTCTATTTCTTTAATGAATTTTCTAGCTAGTATAGGACAAGGAGTAGATGCTGCAAAAAGTACAATGGGTTAAATTAAAAGTACAATACCTGGGCCACTGGGTCTCCCAAGGTATCAAAAATTTGACAGCCAAAAAGGAAAAGGGTAATTGCAAAGCAACGAATGCCCACGGCTCTAAAACAGTTGAGAGCATTCCTTGGATTAGTGGGATATTGTAGACAGTTTTTACCTTAATATTCTACAATTATAGGTCTTAGCTGTTCAAATTAGAAGGGAAAGATGAGCTAAGTCTAGCAGAATTAAGATATATGTTAGAAATGCCCCAAGAGTGGGGACTCAGTTTCAGCAGATAGTGGAGTATGGTGATTTGATTATAATGAAAATTTCATTCCTTCCCTGAACTTGCTGTCTTGAATTTGGGACAAAATACAGAACCAATGATTGATGTGTCAGTTAATGGTTTGTCTATTCTGTGTTTAATAGATAAAGGCGATTCAAAGAGTTTGTTAAATATATGTGATGCCAATGTTGCCACTTCGAATCAGCAGGTAATTTTGATCGGGGTAAGTAATGATGTAATTACTGACAAAGTTACTGAACCTCTATAAGTAAGAATGAGAGGTCAGTGCCATAAATGTTCTTTTGTTTTATCGCCATACTCCCCTGACAGTCTACTAGAAAGCGGTATATTAATAAATATAGGAGTAACTATAGTTTTAATCACTGAAGTAATGGGAGTAAAACATACTTGAAGTAAAGGGAGACTTTAGATTTGCTCCTTATGCCAGCAATTTATTAACCCCAAGCAGAAGGGGCTATTGTAAATATTTATAGTGACTCAGCCTTGCTATAAGCATAGGGCATAGTTTTGCACAACTCAAGAAAGGCAAGAAAGGGGTTATCTGAGCAGGAACCCCTATACAACATAAAGAGTTAATTGTTAGATTAATGGCAGCGGTCCAGCTGCTTCTTAAAGTTGCAGTAATTAAATGTAAATCACATACTAGAGCAGATGATAGTATATCACTTGGAAATGCTTTGGCTGATGGGTATGCTAAAGATGTAATACATTCTTATGAGCCAACTATAGCGCTTCCAACATTCCTGCTCACAGATCTTCAAGTGGATCTGGATATTGTATCAGCTCTACAGGCAAGCTCGCCTCATACATCCTTTTGGACCACAAAGGGAGCTGTTTGTGGAGCAGATGGTATATGGAAACTAAAACACAGACTGGTTGCTCCTCTGACTTTGTTTCCTTCTTTGTTTGTTTTGAGCCATGGGCCTTGCCATGTCTCAACAGGAGGGATGTGTCAGGTGGTAGCCAGAGATTGGTGGGCTCTAGGTTTTTCTGCATATGCTGCTAAAAAGGTTACTGAATGTTCCATATGTCAAATGCATAATATTGGAAAGTCAGTGCCCACTCCCATGAAGCATATTCTGCATACTGAGGAGCCATTTCAAATTGCGCAAATTGACTTCTCGGATATGCCCCCTTGTGGTCAATTTAAGTATTTTTGCATTGATCAGTTTTTGAACTGGCCAAGAGGCTTGGCCCACGTCCAAAAATGATGCCAGAACTGTGGTAAAATGTTTGACGAGGGAATTGATCCAAAGGTTTGGTATAGGGTCAATAATTTCTTCAGATAGAGGTACACATTTTGATAATAAACTTATGGCAGAAGTAGTGAATATTTTGAGTATGAAACAGCAATTGCATACTCCTTGCAGACCTCAAGCTAGTGGCCTGGTGGAATGCAGCAATCAAGCCCTGAAGAGGTATTTAGCTAAAATAACTGCTAATGAACAAAGTACATGGGTAGAAGCGTTACCCATAGCCTTGGCAACCATTAGGACTACCCCTAAAGAGAAGCATGGACTGTCACCTTTTGACATATTATTTGGACAACCACCTAAAAGACTACCTTCATTCCTGGTACAACCAGAGACTGTAACTTTAAAAAATGGTCAAGATTCCATGATAGAATATGTTCGCAAATTGGCAACTGTGTTTTCTGATACTTTTTCCAGAGCCAAAGCAGGACAACCTGTGGATACGAGTGAAGAGACTCATGGACTAAAGTCAGGAGATTGGGTGTATATCAAGAATCACACACCCCGGACTACTTTGTCTCCTAAGTGGAAAGGACCATTTAAGGTCATTTTTGTGTCTCCTACTGCAGTGAAGCTGAAAGACTATAAGTATTGGGTGCATGGTTCACACTGTAAGAAGTCTGTGGTTCCAAAAGAGAATATAAGCTGGCCTGCTGCTGGCAAGATATGTTCTGTACCTTTACCTTCCAGGTCTCCTCCACTGACTCGTGCGCGAGCAAGAAGATTGCAGAATGAATCTCCTAGGGCCTAAGATGAATGTGAAGCTCTGGAGTGTTATCCTCTGCAGTGGAGTGATGGTATGGATTACAGTCATGTCATATGAATGAACATACAAGAAAGAAAAGGGTAAGATACAAGACACTTTTCTTTTTAATGCTACTGTAATGGAAGAAATGTCACAACTTGAACCGGTTTCAGATGCAAGCTGCCAAGAAGCTGAATATCACTAATTGCTGGATATGCACACATGCACCTTTTTCTCATAAGACTTTCTCCTCTTTGTTAGGAATACCTAGCACTTTAGCTAAAATGGAGGACAGTGTACACTTTGGTGAAGTCAGTAGAACAATGATTGACAGAGCTATTTCACTTCTACTATTCACAAATGCTCCATTGAGAAAACCAGCTGTCTGCATTAACTTTTACTTTGGTAGAGTCATACCTGCTACTTGGTATATGGAGGATAATGACTTTCAAGAAACACAGCTCCACAAAATACATATACACTTTCTTAAAAAAGACTTTGTGCACCTTGTTAAAAGGAACCTCACTGATCAGTCAGCTCCAGGAGAAGATGAAATCCCAGGAGGAAAAGAGGAAGAAGAAGACTCCGAAATTAATGTGAAAAATGATGATTCTCCTGATAGGCCTACATTTTATTCTAAGTCAGATGATAATTTTACAAGTATTGAATCACATGACAGAGAGATTAAACCATTGTTTTATATTCCTTGGGTAAATAGATGTTGTATTAAAAAGGCTTTCAGTTTCATCATTGATTTGGCAGACCTGATGGATAACATTACTGCCTTGTATGATAGAAACTTTATAGCCCTTGCTATAGAATTAAAGATGATCAAAAGAGGTTTTGCAGCACCGGCTGATGCTGGATTATCTCATGGCCAGTCAAGGAGGAATATGCGCTATAGTGGGAACTACTTGTTGTAACTACATTGGAAATGATACTAAGACTGAAGATGCCATCATTTCGCATGTAGAAACAAATGTACAACAAATGAAAGTTAAATTTCGCAAAGAACATACCGAAACTACTTGGGTTGAAGGTAACTGGGAAAGCTGGCTTTCCTGGCTCAAGCCTCTCAATTGGTTTTCTGGTATTGCAGGATGGTTTTCTGGAATTTTGCATGGTATTTTATACATTGTAGGAATTATAGTTTTCATAATCCTAATAGTCAAATGTGCACCTATGTTATGCAAATGTTGTTTGAAAATCACACGTGCTGGTACTAATATTGGTTCTTCTGAGCCCTTAAGGTCTCGAGTCAGAACTGCTCACGAAATGGTGGTCCGCATACCTGGAAACCAACCTAAAGACACAGAAGAAGCTTAAAAGGGATACCGAAAGAATTCTTGTCAAAAGAAGTTTATTGAGTATACAATGTTATAAAGATACATAAAGTAAGTTTACAAGGATCTATAAAGTAAGCTCATTGTTTTACAGTAGGGTTTATATAGGTAAATATCATGAAATTTCAAATATTAAACATTGGGTTCACGTAAACCTAAATTAAAGATATATATCATTTCCTTAGTTACTTTTGTAGTTATTTAAATGATTTATACCTACTATACATATTGTTTACAAGTAGAGTGTATATAGGTCAAATAAATTCTGATAATGAGCTTTAACCGTAAGGTGGAGAAAAGGAAAGAGAAAGAAGAAAAAGGGTTGAAAGGTAGAGGTATGGTCCACAAGGTTGTCCCGCTCGTCAGTTTATTATTCTTTTTAGTTCTCTTTGAAGCCTTAGAATGGGTGTCTCTGTAAGTCATTTAATCTGTTACCATGGCAACAGGACAGAGTCATTGAAGTTTGACAGGAACTGTTGTTTTATCCAAGGATGCCAAAGTTTTTCAAATTTTGGAATTTGATTTTGATCGATGGCTACCATCTTAGCATGGGACATTATATTATTCATTCTTTGAATTGTTTCTGCTAGTACCAATGTAGGAGATTTCCATGCCTTGGCCACTGTTTGTTTTGCAGCCGTTATTAGTTGGATCATAAGTTTGAATTGAGAGAGTGTTAACCATTCCGGTTTTAGATTAAGTAAAGTTAAATATGGATCTGGTTGTATTATTTTTTTAAATATTTTAGATGCAATCACGAAGACTTCCTTCCAGAAGGTTTGGATTACTGGGCACGTCCACCATATGTGTAAATATGTGCCTATTTCTGGGCATCCTCGAAAACAAAGAGCTGAGGTATTAGGTGAATATTTTGCCACTCTAGCGGGTACAAGGTACCAGCGAGTTAGGACTTTATAATTTGTCTCCAGTGCTAAGATGTTGGGTGAAGATGACTTAGATGTGAGCCATATGTTAGACCAGTCCGTGTCTTCTAAAGTTCGTCCCAGGTCCTCCTCCCACCTCTGAACGTAAGAGGGTCTATTAAGATTTGCTACTCCATATAATTGATTATAAAGTGATGAAATTGTACCTTTAGCAAATGGATCTTTTGTACAGATTGATTCAAAAATGGATAATTGGGATAATGGTGTATCCCCCTTTAGGAATGGTGTATAGAAATTTTTGATTTGGAGATATCTAAATATCTCAGAGTTTGGTAGATCATATTTTTCTCTAAGCGATGGGAATGAAAGGAATGATTTAGATGCTATGAAGTCATTTAGTGTCTGAATGCCTGATGTTGTCCAAGCTTTAAAAGAATTTGGGTAGATCCATGCCGGATAAAAGGCCGGATTTCTGATAAAAGAAAGGAGAGGATTGTGTGGAGATTGTAACTGATATTTGGTTTTTAGTTTATCCCAGAGAGATAAGAAGTGTTTAGTTATGGGATTATGAATTTTAAAGCGGTCTTTAGGATCAAGCCATAATAAATTTGATATTAATAGAGGGTCATTTTCTGAAGCCTCTATAAATACCCATAATGGGATTTCCTGTTTTGCATGGTATTTGGACAGACTGGCCAAATGTGCTGCTCTGTAGTAGTTAGTAAAATTAGGGTATCCCAGGCCTTCTTTATTTTTGGGAAGATGTAGTGTGTGTATAGGTATACGTGGTTTAGAAGAGCCCCATATAAACGAAGTTGCTCTTTTTTGTACTATTCTCAAAAAATAGGAAGGAATTGGAATAGGGAGGACTCTGAATAGATAAAGCAATTTGGGTAGAATAGCCATTTTGATTGCATTAATCTTCCCTATCCAGGATAAAGGAAGTTGCGACCATTGTTTTATTAGATTTGTGATCTGTCTTAATACAGGAGGATAATTGGTTGAGAATAAGTCAGAATGAGATGCTGTTAAATGAATTCCAAGATATGGGATTGATTTTTCTGCCCATGTGAATGGGAGTGCAGCCCTAGCCGGGATCAATTCCATGTTTGTGAGTGAAATATTAAGCACTAGGCATTTCTTAGGATTAATCATAAGGCCGGATAGGGCTGCAAACCCATCAAGAGCTGGTATTAAGTTAGGACCAGAGACCTGTGGTGATGATAGAAAAAGTAATATATTGTCTGCAAATATACATAATTTGTGTGTAATACCTCCTACTTCAATGCCAGTTATAGTTTGGTTTGTTCTGATGTATTGGGCCATGGGTTCGAGTATAAGGGCAAATAATAAGGGAGATAATGGGAAACCCTGTCGGGTACCTCTTTCGATATTAAAGGCTTCAGATTTGTATCCAGCATATTTTATATAGGCTTTGGGTTTATTATATAATGCTTTGATCCATGTTAAAAAGTGGGGTCCAAAACCCCATTTTTGTAATGAATATTGCATATATTGCCAGGATACTGTGTCAAATGCCCTCTTAATATCGAGAGATAGAAAACATAAAGGGATTTTCCGTTTTTTAGCAATATGTGCCAATAACACTGCCCTGCGTATATTATCGCCTGCCTGTCTATTTGGCATGAAGCCTACTTGATCTCTATGTATTAATTTTCCTATAATGCTATTGAGGCGTTTTGCTATTATTTTTGCTAATAATTTAATATCGAGGTTTAACAGAGAGATAGGCCGATAATTCACACAGGAAGTATCATCAGAAAGGGGTTTTGGGATCATACAAACAATTGCCATTAGTGTTTCTTGCCGAAAAGAATGTCCATCTAGAAGTTTGTTAAAAGTTTCAGTGAGAATGGGAGAGAGTATTTCTGAGAATGTTTTATAGTATAAAGCCGAGTAGCCGTCTGGGCCTGGTCTTTTGTTAAGTTTTAGGTCTTTTATGGCGTTAGCAACTTCATCTATAGTTATAGGCTCATCCAAACTGCTTTTTTGATTCTGAGATAACTCAGGTAAGGTTATTTTTGAGAAGAAGGATTCAGCCTCTGTAGGATTAAATTCATTGTTTGTCTTGTATAAAGTTGCGAGATGTGAGTGAAATTTATGGACTATTTTAACTGGATTACAAGTGTAAACATTTTTTGATAATTTCAAACGTATTGGTTTGAAAGATTTGTTAGTTGAATTTAATGCCCGAGCCAAATATGTACCTGGTTTGTTTGTATTCATGTAGAAATTGTGTTTGGAGCGTTTGAGGGATTTATCAACTGACTCAGTGAGAAATAGATCGTATTCCAATCTAGATTTTTCCAGATGAGATTTTGTACTCTGAGATGGATTATCTTGAAATGATATGTAGGCTGCATTAAAATTGAGTTCTAGTTTTTTTGCTAGATTTTTGCGTTCCCGTTTAAATAGTGCCATTTGTCTTTGTATTGTACCACGCAAGACAGGCTTATGAGCTTCCCACAGTGTTATTGGGGAAATGTCTGTTGTATTATTAATTGATATGTATTCCTTTAAAGCTTGTTCAATGGCCATCTGATGTAGTGGGTGTTTGAGCATTATGTCCGGTAAGTACCACGTTGGGTCATGCGCTTTTGGTATGGCTGAGGCTATAGTAGTGTATACTGCATTATGGTCAGACCACGGAATCGGAATTATATCTGATGCAATAATTTCTGGTATCATTCCTATTGTTAGAAAAATATGATCTATTCTGGTGAAGGTTTGATGAGGGTGCGAGAAATAAGTGAATTTCTTTTTCATTGGGTTACTTTCTCTCCATGAATCTACCAGATTGTATTTGGAAAGAAGTTGAGAAAAAGGTAATCTAGAGGTTATTTTGGATGGTGTAAAAGGTGATTTATCTAGAAATGGGAGGAGGACCTGGTTCGAATCCCCACACATTATCACTGTTCCTATTTTGTGTGTATTAATCACTTGTAATATATGTGAGAGGAATGGTGTAGGTTGTTTGTTAGGAGCGTAGTAGGAAATCACTGTGATTGCTGTATCCATTATATAACCCATGAGTATCAGGTATCTACCTTCTGGGTCTTTAATTTCTGATGATAAGGTGAATGGTGTGGATCGGTGAAATGCAATTAGAGTTCCCCTTTGCTTGGTACAGGCAGAAGCCATGTAAATTTGTTGATAAAAAGGAGAAATATATTTTGGAGTAGAATCTTTGGTGAAGTGTGTTTCTTGGAGGCATACTATGTGAGCCTTCTTGTTATGGAAAGTACGGAAGGCTTTGGTCCTTTTTTGTGGGACATTTATTCCCTGAACATTCAGGGAAAGTATATTCAGTGGTGCCATGGCAATAGATCAAAAAGTTTTGACTTACTTTTTGTTATGCAGAGCTGACTGCGCAGATCAACCTGTGTGGACTGAAGAGATGAATAGATAGAAAAGAAACCAGTGAATTCTGGAGTAAAGAGTAAACAAAAAACATATGAGATTAGATGATACATTGTATAAATTATTTTTTGCAAGTAATCACAATTTACCCGTGAAAGAGAATAAATATCTCTCTCAGGGGAATAAGTGCCTTCGTCACACTCCCACATAATATGGTTGGGAGAATGAGGAGGGCTAATGGGGGTACACGGATCTTCCGCTTACAGGAGAGAAGTGCTATGTCAAAAGACATCAAAATGATCTTTCATTAATTGGAGTGCAGAATATAGTTTTTGTTGAAATTATTTATTCCAGGGTGGTTGTATATGGTTAGTCTTGCCCTAGGCTAGATAATTCAGTTAGAAAGGTACTGTTAATAACTTTGGTATTGATGAAGATAGTTTGAATTATTTGGGGATTTTAACCCTTTTAGAGTAAACAATTACATATTTTATTCATACGTAACTGTTTAGATATGTTAACTCATAAAATTGAGGTTGTATTGCTTCAGATTAGAATAAACAAAAACATAATTCTAGGAACTAGTTAGGTAATAATATATTTGTTTTAAGAAAAGAAAGAAAAAGCTTCCATTACTTCTGGATTATTGAACATATTTGTCCTAAAAAGTAATAAATCTATTGTTATTACCTGATAATATATAACTGAACAAGAATTTCCTTATTTCACTTATATATTCTAAGGCTATATGAATCAGAAGTAATAAGAAATATAACTGGAATGTAACATGATCCCACACAGTGTGTGACTATCAGAATGCAGTTACATTCAGTTATAAATATAGGTTTTTTATAGAGAACCATCTCTTAGTATAATAAATGAAGAGATATCAGGAATTAGGATGTCAGTCCATTGAATCTTCTTGGTCCATGGATGATGTGGCATAACGGCCTCTTTTGTGAGAATGATGATTCCCATTTTGTTCTGAAATTTTCTGGGTGCTGCCTGAAGGTGAAGATGATGCCATTCTTCTGCATGTGGGAGAGTTGCTGCTTGTGGGTTCTGTCAGATTTAATTTTAAAAGGGTTTGTTGTAGTTCATCTGCTGATCTGCTTCTGTAAATTGTACCTTGGTAGTTAAATCTGACTGAAAAGGGGAAGCCCCATTGATACATAATGTTGTGGCGTTGCAGTTCCATTAGTTGGGGTTTCATGGATCGTCTTTTAGTAATAGTAAGTTGGGATAGGTCAGCAAAAATTTGATAATTGTGTCCTTGAAAATTAAGTTCCTTTTTTTCTCTTGCAGCAATTAGTATTTGTTCTTTTGTTCTGTAATAATGAAATTTTGTGATTATATCACGTGGGGGTCCATCTTTCTTTTTGGCTGTGAGGGCTCTGTGTACTCTGTCCAGTTCTAAACGTTCAATAGGGATATCTGGCTTTAGTTCTTGTAATAGAGCAGTAATAGTAGATTGCAGGTCTGTCACAGTTTCAGGTATTCCCCTTATGCGCAAGTTTGAACGTCTGGCTCTATTTTCGTAATCGTCGAGCTTAGTTTGAAGTATTAAATTCTCTTTTTTTAATTGTTCCAATTCTGTTATATTTTCTTGGGTTGTAATTTCAATTTCATCCATTTTTATTTCTAAGGCTGCGGTGCGGTTTCCCAGCTCTCTTATTTCTTTGGTTAGGCTTTTTGTTATTTGGTCTGAGGTTTGTTTTAAAGCCTTGTGAAGCATCTTTTCAAATTGTAATAATATTACTGGGGATACTGAGGAGGCTTGTGGAGAAGTTTGTGAGAGGATTTGTTCTGTATCTGACTCAAATGGAGAGTCTTGCTGTGACATTTTCTGTCTGTGAGAGCGCCCTGATGCTGTATCTGGTGAGGTGACTGGAGCTGCTTCAGCTGCAGTGAGTGCCTGTGAGCTCTTTGTGAGGTGATTTTTATTTCTGCTACGGTTTCCTCCCAGTACCATATTTCCTTCCCAAACTTTCACAGTTTGTTCCCAGGGGCAAAAAGGTTCAAATGGATACCTTTTGAGCCTGCAGGCTCCGCTTTGTCCTTCTCTTCTCTCCTCAGTGGTGTGGAGCTCTAACAATGCATGTCTGCTCTGCTAGGCTCCGCCTCCTGCCCCTTCGAAAGAATTCTAAACCCAGGAGGGACTGTGAAGATATATAAAATATAGGAACCCATATCATAATGTGTATTCAGAGTTCTCCTTTTTCTTTCTCTTTAAAGAATATATTTCTGTATTTTATTACAGTAAACAGTTTCTGAATTCTCTCGGTATTGCAGTTGACCAAAACATTTAAATGTTCTGCCAATGATTCTCGGAATATGAAGATAGTCCCTGTCCAAATGTCAACTTGACCTCTTTTCCAGTAATTATTTCTTGTAATTGTTTTTCTCCCTTGTCTTTCAAAAACAACTGTCAAAACAACTTATCAGTTTGAAATATTCTAGGTTATGATGACCCCTAAAAATTAGACTTTTGTGGCCAAAATCGTTAGCCAAGCATGTGTTGAAATACTAATGAGGCGTACACATGGTCGGACTTTTGTCTACAAAAGTCCAACGGACGCTGACGGACTAAAGCTGGCTGGTAATCCGATCGTGTGTGGGCTTCTCCGAACTTTCAACGGACTTTTTCAGCCTCAAATCCGACGGACTTTAGATTTGAAACATGCTTCAAATCTTTCCGACGGACTCGAGTCCGGTCGAAAAATCCGCTCGTCTGTATGCTAGTCTGACGGACAAAAACCCACGCTAGGGCAGCTATTGGCTACTGGCTATCAACTTCCTTATTTTAGTCCGGTGTACGTCATCACGTAAGAATTCGACGGACTTTTGTGTGATCGTGTGTAGGCAAGTCTGTTCCTTAGAAAGTCCGCCGCAAGTCCGTCGAAAGTCCGTCGAAAGTCTGTCGGACAGGCTGTCGGACTTTTGTAGCTGAAAAGTCCGACCGTGTGTACGCCCCATAAGTGAAATGTGCACTTGTGACGCATAACTGTGGGCTTTGTGCCCTTTATAGGATCCCATGTAACCATTGTGTATAAATATTATACTCTTGTACCTGTATGGCACTCTGTCTCCGAATGTTGAGGAGAATAGAGTCCTTCATATGGAGTGTATTCTTGAGTAAACACCTGAGACGATTGGCTGGCGTTGATGTCCTTCATTGGAAAACTATACTTCACACATAAAAGGAGTAGGGAGGTTAGTACAGAGGCAGAGGAGCTGGACCAGCACAGACAGTAATTAAACACTCCCAGGAGAGGAGCTGGCTGTGAGGTGCAAGAAGGGAGATGGCTGCGCTAGGGAGCTGTCTCTTCCTGGAGTGGTCAAAGCAAGTCGAAAAGGCACATTTCAAGTGAATAAAAAATAACTTGGAAGGAAAAAGGCAACAAATAAGCATTTAAAAATCTTGATTTTTCTGTACTTTTTCCTGCATTTTTTTAAGTTGGTGACAGGGTGTCTTTATGCTTGTAGAAGCTTGAATACTGATAAGTGGAAGTCTTTCGGAGGTGAAACTCTGTGACTGTCGTGCAGGTGGAGGCATAGCACAGCAACCAGTCCAGTGCAGACAAGTCCAATGTCACAACGTTTTCTTCCTGATGAGTAAATGATGGTTTGCAGACTGAAAATAAAACATGTCATTGGTAATCACTGGAATAAATCTGAAGATGAAAGATCTTTGGAGAACCTGAAAATCAAAGAACATTCTTACCGTGCACCTGACTCCCATTCCGTACCTGTGTTGGGAAACACAGTTGCTCGGGGGAGTTTGTTAATAAAGCTAGCTGTGACTTCTGGAGTTATAAAGTACTTTTTTTTTTTTTAAAAAAGATTCATTAAACATAGGACTAGAATTCTAAATAATTCATGGAATTTATTCATATATCCCCATCATGATGTCATAATGCATTGGGGTTGATTTACTAAAACTTGAGGGTGCAAAATCTGGTGCAGCTCTACATAGAAACCAATCAACTACCAGTGTTTTTTTGTTTTTTTTAAAGCTTAATAATTGAGCAAGCTGAAGTTAGAAGCTGATTGGTTACCATGCACAGCTGCACCAGATGTTGCACTCTCCAGTTTTAGTAAATCAACTAAATCATTTAAAGTCCCACCTTCCCTTCTTTTTCTATATATCATAGGGATGGAGGCACACCGCATATGTGCCTCATTTAAAGTCCCATCTTCCCCCTCCATTTTTTTTGTAAACCAATTAGGGATGGAGATGTGGTGACTGGATAAGCAGTGTTCCCCTGCCGCCCAAGTGAGAGGTTTGCAGATCCTGGGTGGCAATGTCACCTTACCCCGGTTCTTGCACAGGGTACACAATGTGGTATCCCTGCTACTACACAGCACCATCGCGCCACTCCACTGCTGGTGTTCTGCTGCCTCGGCTACTCGGGGTCCCCCCTTTTGGTCTGCACCCGGGAGCTGCGATGCTTTCTACGTGCTCCCTCCTCCCCCTCCCCCTCCCGCCCAGTATGGGCGGGGGGTGTACGGGGTAGTGGGTGGGCGCTTACAGAGCATCGGCGCCATGCATCCTGCTCTACATGTGACGTCATGCCTGACGCCAGCACGTAACGCATGTGATTTTTCATCTGAGCCGCTTTGGCGGGGAATTAGGCTTCTGCGGAGGGCGGTGATTACCGCCGCCGCTGGAGCCCCTCCCAGCCTATGCCGCGCCAGCGTGACGCTGGTACTTGCCGGCGTGCACGTGTGGGGCTCCTATAAACGGCCTCCCCTGACACAACCTTTGCTGCCACACTTTCCAGTCATTTCACTGCAGCTCAGCACTTCACTCCAGGTACAAGCTTTGTCCTCACGTAAGTCGTTCACTAGGTTTACACATATCCTTCCACGTCATCCTTGGTTTTGCATTTGTTGGCCTTTCACCTTTTTCTTTTTGTTTTCCTTTTTATTCTCACCATCTTTTATTTTTAGATTCCCTTTTTTCATGTCATCTCACGATTACATTGTTCACTCAATTCACATTCATTTATATTATTATTTTTTTTTTTTTCATATTTTTCATTTAATTTTTGTTCACTCATTTACATAGTCCTATGTACACTTTTTCATTTAGATCACTCCAGGTTACCATTTGGGGTTACCCTGGTCTTTCCCTCATGCACCAGCTTTTGTGTCATGGACCATCGGGAGGTTCTGCTGTGGGCGCTCTGCTGCGCACGGCTATAAGTACCTCAGCTCCCGGGGAAGACTATTCTGGGGACCCTGATTGCATGATCGCAGCACCTCACCGCATTGGACTTTTTTGTGAGTACTTAGGATGGGCAAAATTTGCCTTTCCTCTACATTACCTATCAGAAATAGACTAATGTTATTATTTATTTTATTTTTTACACTCTGCAGACATACCTGAGCATCTGCCCCTGAAGAGTGTCTCTACACGAAACGCGTCGGGCACACGTGATGCTGATTTATGTCTGTAATGGACATATCAAACCCTGGTCTTCAGTAGATTATCAATTTTGACATTCCTATTTATTTATTATGGTCTTATATATCTATATATTTTTTATATTCACATTGTCGCTGCTGGTGTTGTTTTTTATGTGATATGTATATATATGAACTCATTCTATGCAATACAACATTAAATTGTTTTGTAATTATTATACCTATGTAATCTTTCACCCACACCATGCTTGTATGTTTTGTGTGGGTGGATTCAATATGAATCAGCATACCTATTGTACATGTGGCTTTTATTCATTGCCATATTCTATTGCATTTAATGTTTTACTAATAAAAATTCGCATTTATTGAAACTTGCCTCCACAAAGTCATCCATCTCATTTAAAGTCCCACCTTCCCTTCTTTTTCTATATATCATAGGGATGGAGGCACACCGCATATGTGCCTCATTTAAAGTCCCATCTTCCCCCTCCATTTTTTTTGTAAACCAATTAGGGATGGAGATGTGGTGACTGGATAAGCAGTGTTCCCCTGCCGCCCAAGTGAGAGGTTTGCAGATCCTGGGTGGCAATGTCACCTTACCCCGGTTCTTGTACAGGGTACACAATGTGGTATCCCTGCTACTACACAGCACCATCGCGCCACTCCACTGCTGGTGTTCTGCTGCCTCGGCTACTCGGGGTCCCCCCTTTTGGTCTGCACCCGGGAGCTGCGATGCTTTCTACGTGCTCCCTCCTCCCCCTCCCCCTCCCGCCCAGTATGGGCGGGGGGTGTACGGGGTAGTGGGTGGGCGCTTACAGAGCATCGGCGCCACGCATCCTGCTCTACGTGTGACGTCATGCCTGACGCCAGCACGTAACGCATGTGTTTTTTCATCTGAGCCGCTTTGGCGGGGAATTAGGCTTCTGCGGAGGGCGGTGATTACCGCCGCCGCTGGAGCCCCTCCCAGCCTATGCCGCGCCAGCGTGACGCTGGTACTTGCCGGCGTGCACGTGTGGGGCTCCTATAAACGGCCTCCCCTGACACAACCTTTGCTGCCACACTTTCCAGTCATTTCACTGCAGCTCAGCACTTCACTCCAGGTACAAGCTTTGTCCTCACGTAAGTCGTTCACTAGGTTTACACATATCCTTCCACGTCATCCTTGGTTTTGCATTTGTTGGCCTTTCACCTTTTTCTTTTTGTTTTCCTTTTTATTCTCACCATCTTTTATTTTTAGATTCCCTTTTTTCATGTCATCTCACGATTACATTGTTCACTCAATTCACATTCATTTATATTATTTTTTTTTTTTTTTTTTCATATTTTTCATTTAATTTTTGTTCACTCATTTACATAGTCCTATGTACACTTTTTCATTTAGATCACTCCAGGTTACCATTTGGGGTTACCCTGGTCTTTCCCTCATGCACCAGCTTTTGTGTCATGGACCATCGGGAGGTTCTGCTGTGGGCGCTCTGCTGCGCACGGCTATAAGTACCTCAGCTCCCGGGGAAGACTATTCTGGGGACCCTGATTGCATGATCGCAGCACCTCACCGCATTGGACTTTTTTGTGAGTACTTAGGATGGGCAAAATTTGCCTTTCCTCTACATTACCTATCAGAAATAGACTAATGTTATTATTTATTTTATTTTTTACACTCTGCAGACATACCTGAGCAACTGCCCCTGAAGAGTGTCTCTACACGAAACGCGTCGGGCACACGTGATGCTGATTTATGTCTGTAATGGACATATCAAACCCTGGTCTTCAGTAGATTATCAATTTTGACATTCCTATTTATTTATTATGGTCTTATATATCTATATATTTTTTATATTCACATTGTCGCTGCTGGTGTTGTTTTTTATGTGATATGTATATATATGAACTCATTCTATGCAATACAACATTAAATTGTTTTGTAATTATTATACCTATGTAATCTTTCACCCACACCATGCTTGTATGTTTTGTGTGGGTGGATTCAATATGAATCGGCATACCTATTGTACATGTGGCTTTTATTCATTGCCATATTCTATTGCATTTAATGTTTTACTAATAAAAATTCGCATTTATTGAAACTTGCCTCCACAAAGTCATCCATCTCATTTAAAGTCCCACCTTCCCTTCTTTTTCTATCAACTGTATTGCCTTCCATAATATACCGTATTTATCGGCATATAACAGGCACTTTTTTCCCCTTAAAATCAGGGGAAAAGCGTGGGTGCGTGTTATACAGCGATCCCCACCGATCCCCCCCCCCCGCTGTTTGTGAGCGGAGCGTGCCAGCCGCCGATATACATAGATAGCCGAGTGTACTCGGTTCGGCTAGCTCCGCTCACAGTCACGCCCAGTCCCGCCCTATAATGGACATAACACAGGGACTGGGCGTGACTGTGAGTGGAGCTAGCCGAACCTAGCCGAGTACACTCGGCTATGTATGTATATGGGCGGCGCTCGGTTCCGCTCACAGTCACGCCCAGTCTGGGCGGGACTACGAGAGGAGCCGAGAAGAGCCGGCTCTGTGCATCTCGTCGCCGGCAGCGCCATTTTCAAACTGCAGCCTGGGCAAGGCTGCAAATGTCACTGACAAGGCTGCAGATGGACACTGACAAGGCTGCAAGGCTGCAGGTGGACACTCATAAGGCTTTCCCTCTCTCCTCCCTCCCCCTCTCTCTCTCTCTCTCTCCCTCTTTCGCTCCTTCCCCCCTCTCTTCCTTTCCCTCTCTCTTGACCTCTTTTGCTATCCCCCTTCTCTCTCCTCCCTCTCTCTCTCTCCTCTCACTCCCGTTCTCTCTCTCTTTCGCTCTCTCTCCCCCTCCCCCTCCCTCTCTCCCTTTCGCTCTCTCTCCTCCCTCCCCCCTCCCTCTCCCTCTTTCACTCTCTCTCTCCTTTCTCTACTCCCTCCTTCTCCTCTCGCCCCCCTCTCTCTCTCCTCCCTCCCTCCTCTCTCTCTTCCGTTCTCTCTGTGTCTCTCTTTCGCTCCCTCCCTCCCTCTTTTGCTCTCTCTCCTCTCTCCCCCCTCTCTCTCTCCTCCCCCCCTCTCTTTCTCTCTCCCCCTCTACCCCCTCGCTCTCTCGCTCCCTCTCTCTCTCCCCCTCTCTCATTCCCTCCCCCCTCTCTCTTCCTTTCCCCATTTCTCTCTCTTCCTCCCCTATTTCTCCTTCTCTCCCCCCCTTCTCTCTCTCTCCCTTTCTCTCTCCCTTCTTTTCGCTCTTTCTTTTGCTCTCTCTCTCTCCTCCTCCTCTCTCATTCCCTCCCCCCTCTCTTCCTCTCTCCCCTCTCTCTAACTCACTCACTCTCTCTCTCTGTCTCTCTCTCCTCTCTCCCCCCTTCTCTCTCACCCTTCTTTTCGCTCTTTCTTTTGCTCTATCTCTCCTACTCTCTCATTCCCTCCCCCCTCTCTTCCTCTCTCCCCTCTCTAACTCCCTCTCTCTCTCCTCTCTCCCCCCCCCCTCTCTCTCTCCCCCTTCTCTCTCTCTCTCTCTCGCTCTCCTCTCTCTCCCCCCCTCTCTCTCTCTCTCTCTCTCCCTTTCTCTCTCTCTCTCCCTTCTTTTCGCTCTTTCTTTTGCTCTCTCTCTCCTACTCTCTCATTCCCTCCCCCCTCTCTTCCTCTCTCTCTCTCTCTCCCCTCTCTCTAACTCCCTATTTCTCTCTCTCTCTCCCCCTCCCTCTCTCTCTCCCTCTCTCTTTACAGATCAGGCCTTTTTCGCCTCCCCTTGGTCCTTGAAGTCTATAGAAACTTCTAGAAGCTAGTGGGCGAAGATACAGAGACGGGAATCTGGATGTTTATGGGAGTTTGACCAATCCCCAGGCAGAGTGGTAAGATGTGCCCATAAATATTGAAGAGTCTGTCCAGTTGTGGTTGGTGGGTTGTTGGGTGGAAGATGGAGTTTTGAGGCTGGAGTTGTGAGGCCTGTGAGGGGACCCCCGGGGCTTGGGGAGGTGAGGAAGGAGAGGAAGCTGGAGAGAGGGATCTGCACAACCCTTCAGTCTCATCCAGGAGACACCCAGTGATGCATGGGAAGAGCTGTACAGCAGGAGGTCTGAACCAAAGCATCAGGAGCCAAAGGGACAGTGTGAGTACCTCTACCTGATCAGAGCCAATATGGGAGAAGGCTGCCAGATGCAACATTAAGACCCCTTTCATAACAAGGCAGTTTTTGGGCATTTTAGCGCTAAATATAGCACCTGAAAAGCGCCTGAAAACTGCCTCCCATTCATTTGAATGGGTGCTTTCACACTATGGCTGTGCGCTTGCGGGGCGGCAGAAAAAGTTCTGCAAGCAGCATCTTTGGGGCGTGTTTGAAGTGCTGTAAAAAGCGCTTCAAAAATGCCCCTGCCCATTGAAATTAATGGGCAGCGCTTAAAAGCGATTCGAAAGCGCCGCAAAGAGTTTATTTTTTTTTAAAGGTCACGTGGCATACCTCCCTCTGGGAGGTATGTTCATGAAAGCCTGGGCTCACAGGAAGTGGCTTAAATGATACTGGTTGTCATTCAACCCAGAAGAGGTGTGTCATCTGGTGGGGAAGAGGACCACCTGCTGGGGACAGCACTGGATTAAAAATGAGTATTGCAGCAAAAGATGCTTTCATTGGGAAAGTATCACCGCTAACCTAAATCCCTTGCTCTGGGAAGCATTCTTCAAGGCAGCCAGGCGGGCTGGTATTTTCTACAGAGGGGACATAGAGCTCTTGCAAACAGTTGGAACTTTGTTAGTTTCCCCAAGGGGACATAGAGCTCCTGTAAGAAGATATTTGCTACTGATCCATTAAGGGCTGACTTTATTTCTGAGGGAGTACAGTCTAGGATCCATTTTTTTGTACATAGAAAAGAAGTTTGTCCTCAAGTTGTTCTACTAAATTAAAAGTGAGAAATCTCATAATCCCTCATCCCTATCCAAATTGATTTTCCTCAATAAAACAACAAAAACAAGCCCTGGCTGTGCAGGAATAGGGGGACCCAAAATCCAGCAACCCAGGAGGCAGCCATATATACAGTTGTGCTCATAAGTTTACATACCTTGGCAGAATTTATGATTTCTTGGCCATTTTTCAGAGAATATGAATGACACAAAAACTTTTCTTTCACTCATGGTTAGTGTTTGGCTGAAGCCATTTATTATCAATCAACTGTGTTTACTCTTTTTAGATCACAATCACAACAGAAACTACCTAAATGACCCTGATCAAAAGTTTACATACCCTTGGTATGATAACATGCACACAAGTTCACACAAAGGGGTTTGAACGGCTAGTAAAGGTAACCACCCTCACTTGTGATCTGGTTGCTTGTAATTAGTGTGTGTGTATAAAAGGTCAATGAGTTTCTGGACTCCTGACAGACCTTTGCATCTTTCGTCCAGTGCTGCACTGACGTTTCTGGATTCTGAGTCATTGGGAAAGCAAAAGAATTGTCAAAGGATCTGCGGGAAAAGGTAGTTGAACTGTATAAAACAGGAAAGGGATATAAAAAGATATCCAAGGAATTGAGAATGCCAATCAGCAGTGTTCAATGTCATAAACCGATGCGACCAGAAATGTGTGGACTGCAGTAGGAAAGACCAAAACGCATGCAAAGTGATAATAGTAAGATTTATTAAAAGGATAAGTCATAAACAATAAAGCAAACCAGCAAACAACCACGGTGACACACAATAATAACTCTCTAAATCAAATGTGAATACAGGAGTAAGATATATTTATAAGCATAATCAAGCCATACGCGAGAGATCAATCAGATAGAACAGGGAGCAGAACAGGAAAGGGAGAGGACAACAGGAGGAAGGGGTTCGTCTGCAAGACAGGGATCCAGGGATGGATGCAGGGTTCAGGAACAAAGCATACAAGGTACAGGTACAGGATTCAGGAATACAGGTCAGGGCCCAAGGAAAATACCAAGAAAAATGTGTGAGCATCTGCCGGGTATATATACACACCTCCTGCAATCAGTTTCAGGTGACGCCTGATTGCAGGAGATAATGTCGGCTCCAGACTGCTGGGAGACACCCGCTGGTGGACACCAGTACTGCGGCCCAAAGATCTGATAGTGCCACCAGCAGGTGAAACCTATCCTGACATTCAAACTCTAATCAAGAAGTGGAAAATTAGGGGTTCTCTTGAAACCAAACCACGGTCAGGTAGACCAACTAAAATTTTAGCCACAACTGCCAGGAAAATTGTTCGGGATGCAAAGAAAAACCCACAAATAACTTCAGATGAAATACAGGACTCTCTGAAAACATGTGGTGTGGCTGCTTCAAGATGCACAATAAGGAGGCACTTGAAGAAAGATGGGCTGCATGGGCGAGTCACCAGAATAAAGCCATTATTACGCAAAAGCCACAAAGTATCCCGCTTACAATATGCCAAACAGTACAGAGACAAGCCTCAAGCCTTCTGCCACAAAGTCATTTGGAGTGATGAGACCAAAATAGAGCTTTTTGCCCACAACCATAAATGCTTCATTTGGAGAGGAGTCAACAAGGCCTATGATGAAAGGTACACCATTCCTACTGTAAAACACGGAGGTGGATCGCTGATGTTTTGGGGATGTGTGAGCTACAAAGGCACAGGAAATTTGGTCAAAATCGATGGCAAGATGAATGCAGTATGTTATCAAAAAATACTGGAGGAACATTTGCATTCATCAGCCAGGAAGCTGCGCATGGGACGTACTTGGACATTCCAACATGACAATGATCCAAAACACAAGGCCACGTCGACCTGTCATTGGCTACAGCAGAATAAAGTGAAGGTTCTGGAGTGGCCATCTCAATCTCTCGACCTCAATATCATTGAGCCACTCTGGGGAGATCTCATACATGCAGTTCATGCAAGACAGCCCAAGAATTTACAGGAACTGAAGGCTTTTTGCCAAGAGGAATGGGCAGCTTTACCATTTGAGAAGATAAAGAGCCTCATCCACAAATACCACAAAAGACTTCAAGCTGTCATTGATGTTAAAGGGGGCAATACACAGTACTAAGAACTGGGGTATGTAAACTTTTCATCAGGGTCATTTGGGTAGTTTCTATTGTCAATATGATTTAAAAAGCGTAAACACAGTTGATTGATAATAAATGGCTTCAGCCAAACACTAACCATGAGTGAAAGAAATGTTTTTGTGTTATCATTCATATTCTCTAAAAAATGGCCAAGAAATCATAAATTCTTCCAGGGTATGTAAACTTATGAGCACAACTGTATATATATTGTTAGATTGTAAACATTAAGCCTAAAAGGGGTTGTAAACCCTTGTGTTTTTTCACCTTAATGCATCTGATGCATTAAGGTGAAAAAACACCTGGCAGTCACCGGCCCCCCAGCCCCCCCCGTTTTACTTACCTGAGCCCCTTCATCTCCTCGGCGGGGGTGCGCTCTTCCTCTCTCCACGGGGTCCCGGCTCTTGAATGAATAGCAACACGAGGTGACGTCAGCGCGTCGCTCCGCCCTACGCGGCGTTTCATGATAGGTCACGTCGTCCAGCTCGTGTTGCTATTGATCGTTCAACAGGATGGGTTGGTCTGTGTGCTACCGGCCAGCGCACCAGACAAACAAGGCTTGCTATTTCGTTTTTACATGTAAGTGCATTACTTTTTTACTTTTAATAAACTAGAAGATTTTACACTATGGAGTGTCTATCTCTTTTTCCGTTATGTATCCATCTGTGACCCCACTATGGCACGAGGAGAAATTTGATCATTAGGAGCCTTGCTGAGGAGGTGTTTAGATCGCCATACTATCCCCACTTCATTTAGCAGCTGATCCATCTGTTGTGCCCTGCAAGAATTCTGTGTACACAGGCTTTCAGTGATCCTCTGTAGTGGAGGATCATGGGCTTCTGGTAAGCAGTAACCCCTTATTCACCGGTGGCAGATCCCTTTCACAAGTTTTCTCACATGCAAAAGACACTGTTTTTGGTTGGACTTTTCACTTATGAGGGACAACGCTATGGGGTGTTGACTGGATATTCCTTTGCGGTTAATTTTATTAATTTTGTTCATCACACTGTGGTTGGAATATTGGTGGACATTTGCTTATGAGGACACTTAATATTCAATTATTTTCAATGTGTACCCCTTTTTTCACTTCAATCACCCACTAGGTATTGATCGTTTATTTGATCGATCAGTGCGTGATCATATTTTCACTTTTTATTTAGCACGATTTTATGTTTTCTAATTGTTGTTAACTGTAATTATGTTATTCAGGAAAATTGCTGCTAACTTTTACGTTTTCATTCATTTACCATTTAATTTGTATGGGTTATAGGTTTACTGTGTACTGTAGCGCAGTTTGATTTCCCTTTTTTTCCTTGAATGAATAGATTGATAGCAGTGCAGCCATTGGCTCCCGCTGCTGTCAATCAAATCCAATGACGTGGGGGGGCGGGGCCGAGTCCGGCATTCGTGTCTGTGGACGCAAATGCTGGACTCAGGAGCGTGCCCGCAAGGTAACCCCCTCGGGAGAGCGCTTCTCCTAGGGGGTTATCTGATGCGGGGAGGAGCCGAGAGAGCTGCTGGGAGACCACGGAAGAGGATGTTCGGGGCCACTCTGTGCAAAACGAGCTGCACAGTGGAAGTAAGTATGATATGTTTGTTATTTTTTTTTTAAATTAAAATGATCCTTTACAATCACTTTAACACCTATAAGCTCCTACGCTACTTCTCATTCACTACACATTCACTGGCAACATTCACCACATTTATAACACAATAAATGTGCATGTACTTGAATGTATATAATACTGTAGTTGCATTTTTATGGCCAATCTGTGGCAAATGTTCAGTAAATGATGAGGGAATATTTAGCGAGTGCTCATTAAATGTGCAATGAATGTTCAATAAATGTGGAGTGAATGCACAGTGAATGTTTTGTGACTGTTCAATGAACATGCATTGAGTGTTTTAATAATACAAAGTAAATGTTGAATGATTGTGCAGTGAATGCAGAGGAATATTTGCTTTATTTCTTGGCCCCATTATAAACCATGTAGTGGTGGCTGCTGGTCCAGCATGGTACTTGATGAGGTCAGCATGGGGGTGGCCACATGACCAAAACAGAGGAGCAGCTTTGTGGGACCGGTCGTTCATACCGGTAGTAGCGAGCAGGAAGCCTGTTGGATTGGGGAATAATGTAATACACACTATTATGTCCCCTATACTAAACGAGCATTAAATCCTATATGGGAACAGGGGATTTTTATATTTATTTATAGCTGACCATAGTCCTACTTTAGTGAATGTTCAGTGAATGCTACATTCACCACTTTAGACATATGCCCCGTATAACTAACATTACACAGCCAGCAAAGCATTGTATGGATGTAATTGGACTTATTAGTGTATGGTCAGGTAATTAGTAGATGGTGCAAGCTAAATAAAAACCCATTCCTTCCATGTAAGTTTTGTGCAAATATCTATAGCACAACACAGTTATATATAGGGAGGACTTTCCATTCTACAAATCTTTGAAGATGCAGATTCCTGAGCCGTGTTCTATGGATATCGAAATACATCTTTACATCCAGCAGCCGACCCGTGTTTTTTTAGGCATTCGCTGGGCTGATAGATATCAGTCGCTGGTGACACCTTCCCGGGTGTTAGGTTCAGGCAGCTGACTCGCTGTTGGAGTAGGGTGCCTTGTGGAGGACAACGTTACATTACACCACAGGCATTAAACATGTCAGAATATCCATCAACACCCCGAAGGAAATGATATGTGTTTAAAACAGAGCTCCAGAAATAAGTAGCCCTGAAGTATTAAAAATAAATAAGCATCTTTTGCTGCAATACTCAACTTTAATCCAGTGCTGTCCCCAGCAGGTGGTCCTCTTCCCCACCAGATGACACACCTCTTCTGGGTTGAATGACAACCAGTGTCATTTAAGCCACTTCCTGTGAGCCCTGGCTGTCATGAACATACCTCCTAGAGGGAGGACACCACACAGCCTAGGATCATAGTACTGGTCATCATGCGTCATCATTCACTGCAAGAGGAAGAACTGCCTACTCCTGACGCTGGAGTAGAAGATCCTGTCACCGGGCCAGCCACAAGACTTGTATATGTAGCGATACCCCTGTAGGAGCTGCTTTGTTTGTTCAGTCCGTTACTAAACCTCTCAACCCTAATAACAGCCTCAGCCTGCTCTGGCACACCTGGCAATAGTGTAAGTGCAATGACCAATGAGAAACACACATGTTATGATAAAACACAGAACTTGTCTTTACTGCAATATATCTGTGTAAGAATAAAGCCACACGATCGGATTTTCCGACAGGAAATGCGTGATGACAGGCTGTATGCTACCATCGGACAATTGTTGTTGGATTTTACACGGGCAAATGTTGGATCGCAGGTTTTAAAGTTTTCCGCGGACAAATGTCTGCTGTTGGATTTTCCAAGCGTGTGTACACAAGTCAGTCGGACAAAAGTCCAAAGTACAAACATGCATGCCAGGAAGCAAGGACGAGCCAGAAGCGGTCAGTCTTGTAAACTAGCGCTCATAATGGAGAATTAACATTCGTGGCGCGGCAAATTATGAAATTTCGAAATGCAGAGCACAATTCTCTTCTTCTTTAATGGGACAATAATGAAGCTGCTTTGCTGGTGATACTGATGGAGTTCTGCCAAACATATTTTAAAAGGCTTTTTTTGTTCTAGTGATATCAAGAATAATATTATTAAGTGTTCTTGCATAGCAAGACCACTTACTGTTATCTCACATATATATTATTCTTATTATTATAGCCAAATTTACCACCCTAACTCCTCCCACAGTTTTTACACTACATAGACAAGTAATATACCGAAACGTGCGGATTGTTCCCGAATGGTGTGCTATTACTTTGTGGAACGTTTCGCCGAATGGTTCACGAAATATCGTCGTTTTTGCGGCGAAATTGGTCCCATAGGAATGAATGGGGAAACTAGAGTGGGAGATGACAAAAGCTGGAAAATCAGAACATGATTTCTAAACTGCCGCCACTCCCTCATTTTCAAGCCCACCTACACAAATCTTATATCAAAACGTTCAGCTATCCCTGCTGCCACTAAACATGTCCACGGCTAAGCCATAGTCCTGATAGTTTTCACAATATGACCATTTGTTTGCAACTCACGCCGTCCATTGACATTCATTGAAACTACACTCTAGCCCCTTCAAATTTGAAGGGCAATTTCTAAACTGCGACCGTGCCTTCAATTTTAATATTTCAGAGACATACTATGTATCAAAATCTAGGTCTGGGTCTTGTGATTCTCACAATATAAAGATCTTCGCTGTAGGATGTATAGTTTTTAAAATACGGCCATTTGTTTAGAGGTCATTTCAGGAAATTTTAGCCATTAATCAGAGTGTACTGTTAGTGTTTGTTTTGTTGCCATGGTTACCAAAGCTTCTGTTATACACAGGGGGGGAGGTGGCTGGAGCATCTCAGCTCTGATTACAGAGCCCGGGGGAGGGGACAGACACACCATGTACTGATTTATAATAGAGGAATATGATGGTGCAGTTTTGATGGGGTAATTCTGATGGGGCAGTTTTGATGAAGCAGTATTTGGGAAGCATAAACAGGGCATGAGCGTTGCTAGGAAACAGTGGTTGTAAACACAAGATGCTGAGACACCCCAAATGCATGTGACTTCATCTGCTAGACTTGATAATGCTTGTAGACTCCTCCCACAGTTTTCACACTACAGAGACAAATAATATACCGAAACGAGCGGATTGTTCCCGATTGGTGTGCTATTACTTTGTGGAATGTTTCGCCGAATGGTCCACGAAATGACGTTTTTGCGGCGAAATTGGTCCCATAGGAATGAATGGCGAAATGTTCCAAACTAGAGTGGGAGGTGACAAAAGCTGACAACCCCATGATCAGCCAAAACATTATGACCACCCCATGATCAGCCAAAACATTATGACCACCCCATGATCAGCCAAAACATTATGACCGCCCCATGTAAAAAAAAAAAATATTTTGAAAAAAAAAAAATCATTTTTGAAAAAAAAATATATTTTTGAAAAAAAAAATCATTTTTGAAAAAAAAATTCATTTTTGAAAAAAAAATATATTTTTGAAGAAAAAAATATATTTTTGAAAAAAAATATATTTTTGAAAAAAAAAATATTTTTGAAAAAAAAATTTTTTGAAAAAAAAAATATATTTTTGAAAAAAAAAATATTTTTAAAAAAAAATCACTTTTGAAAAAAAAAAAATCATTTTTGAAAAAAAAAATGTTTGTGCTCTTTCAGCTAATGATGAGACTTCAACTTTTTTACTACTATTTATACTTTTTAAAATATTACGCTTTTTAACGCTTTTCACAGGAGCTCCAGCCACTCCAACCACACAACAGTTACTCAAGCCACTCCACCCAGTTACTCCGCCCACTCCAGTTGTAGAGGCAAGAACACTTTCACAATTTCCCCAGAAATTGTACCTTTTCTAGTTAAGTGTTCTTGCATAGCAAGACCACTTACTGTTATCTCACATATATATTATTCTTATTATTATAGCCAAATTTACCACCCTAACTCCTCCCACAGTTTTTACACTACATAGACAAGTAATATACCGAAACGTGCGGATTGTTCCCGAATGGTGTGCTATTACTTTGTGGAACGTTTCGCCGAATGGTTCACGAAATATCGTCGTTTTTGCGGCGAAATTGGTCCCATAGGAATGAATGGGGAAACTAGAGTGGGAGATGACAAAAGCTGGAAAATCAGAACATGATTTCTAAACTGCCGCCACTCCCTCATTTTCAAGCCCACCTACACAAATCTTATATCAAAACGTTCAGCTATCCCTGCTGCCACTAAACATGTCCACGGCTAAGCCATAGTCCTGATAGTTTTCACAATATGACCATTTGTTTGCAACTCACGCCGTCCATTGACATTCATTGAAACTACACTCTAGCCCCTTCAAATTTGAAGGGCAATTTCTAAACTGCGACCGTGCCTTCAATTTTAATATTTCAGAGACATACTATACATCAAAATCTAGGTCTGGGTCTTGTGATTCTCACAATATAAAGATCTTCGCTGTAGGATGTATAGTTTTTAAAATACGGCCATTTGTTTAGAGGTCATTTCAGGAAATTTTAGCCATTAATCAGAGTGTACTGTTAGTGTTTGTTTTGTTGCCATGGTTACCAAAGCTTCTGTTATACACAGGGGGGAAGGTGGCTGGAGCATCTCAGCTGATTACAGAGCCCGGGGGAGGGGACAGACACACCATGTACTGATTTATAATAGAGGAATATGATGGGGCAGTTTTGATGGGGTAATTCTGATGGGGCAGTTTTGATGAAGCAGTATTTGGGAAGCATAAACAGGGCATGAGCGTTGCTAGGAAACAGTGGTTGTAAACACAAGATGCTGAGACACCCCAAATGCATGTGACTTCATCTGCTAGACTTGATAATGCTTGTAGACTCCTCCCACAGTTTTTACACTACAGAGACAAGTAATATACCGAAACGAGCGGATTGTTCCCGATTGGTGTGTTATTACTTTGTGGAATGTTTTGCCGAATGGTCCACGAAATGTCGTTTTTGCGGCGAAATTGGTCCCATGGGAATGAATGGCGAAATGTTCAAAACTAGAGTGGGAGGTGACAAAAGCTGACAACCCCATGATCAGCCAAAACATTATGACCACCCCATGATCAGCCAAAACATTATGACCGCCCCATGTAAAAAAAAAAATATTTTTGAAAAAAAAAAATAATTTTTGAAAAAAATAAAATAATAATTTTTGAAAAAAAAAAAATCATTTTTGAAAAAAAAAAAAAATAATTTTTGAAAAAAAAAAAATATTTTTGAAAAAAAAAATTATTTTTGAAAAAAAAATTATTTAAAAAAAAAATATATATTTTTGAAAAAAAAATTACTTTTAAAAAAAAATTATTTTTGAAAAAAAAATATATTTGAAAAAAAAAAATATTTTTGAAAAAAAAAATAATTTTTGAAAAAAAAATTACTTTAAAAAAAAAAATTTCGAAAAAAAAAATTATTTTTGAAATAAAAAAATTCATTTTTGAAAAAAAAAATTACCTTTGAAAAAAAAAATTACTTTTGAAAAAAAAAATTCATTTTTGAAGAAAAAAAAATTCATTTTTGAAGAAAAAAAAATCATTTTTGAATAAAAAAAATTCATTTTTGAAAAAAAAAATTACTTTTGAAAAAAATGTTCAGCTCTTTCAGCGAATGATGGAACTTTTTTTACTACTATTTATACTTTTTAAAATATTAAGCTTTTTAACACTTTTCACAGTTACTCAAGCCACTCCACCCCACCCAGTTACTCCGCCCACTCCAGTTGTAGAGGCAAGAACACTTTCACAATTTCCCCAGAAATTGTACCTTTTCTAGTTATGCTTGTTTTTTTTTTTTTATTTATTTGGGCAAGTTACCACAACACCATTATCCCGTAGTTTTTATGATTAAAGATACAACTATGTTGGTGTCCCTTGTCAATTTTACATTGTATTTTTTTAAATGTAACTGCCTACTCCCAAACTGTCATTTGAAGTAAAACACATAGCCAAGTATTATTTTACACAATTTTTTTTTTATTGTGCATTAAAAAAAGAAAAAAAATAGACATGCTATCTGCCAAAAGAACTTAACCAAAAAGTGTATTCTATGCATCCAAAAATATAGAAAATATACCAAATCAAATCATTATTATTCAACCAAAAAAATAATGTCAAAGCAATAACTCCAAAGCCAATAATAAATAACACGTTCTCCTCCGAATCTGCAACATGTCTGGTTGACGAACGGCCGCTCAGAAACGAACTGAAAAGCGCAAAATGAAAAGCGCAAAATGAAAAGTGTGAAATGAAAAGCGCGAATCAACACTCACCAAACTTCTACTAACACGAAATTAGCAGAAGTAGCCCAAAGGGTGGCGCTAAAGAGCTGAAAAACAACGTAGTACGTCACTACGCATGTATTTGTTGGTCAACAATTCCTTGCCGTTTGTATGCAAGACAAGTTTGGGCCAACGCCTTTCGGACAAAAGTCCACGGTTTTGTTGGCCAACAATCCGATTGTGTGTACGAGGCTTAACAGACAGTAACAATATGTATTCAAGTAATTAAATAGAGAGCAATAACTGAGATTTAAGAGCAATATAGCTCTCAATCTTATATTCAAGCTGCTTTCAGGGGATTCCAAACCTGAGAATGTCCCCAAGAGCAGAGGCACAATTTAATGGCAAATAAAGCACAATATGACACTTTAAATTGGATTGGTTACCTTTCCTCAGATTGGCTCTATGAGTCCAGGCAGGAGGAGAGCAGAGGAATGACTCCCTGTATGTCAGGCCTCTCTCTTCTGTCCCCTGACACCACAGGCCCAACTTTAAACACTTATTCAAGTCAACAAGTAATGGCCTAAGAGCCCTTTCACACTCCCAGCGCAGGGGCGTCGGCGATAAAGTGCCGCTAGTTTTAGCGGTGCTTTACCGTCTTTTTTGCGGCGCTTTTTGGATGCTAGCGGGGCGCTTTTAACCCCCGCTAGTGGCCAAATAAAGGGTTTAAAACGCCCGCAAAGCAGGCGCTTCGGCGGCGCTGCCCATTGATTTCAATGGGCAGGGGCGCTTTAGGAGCAGTGTATAACCCGCTCCTAAAGCGCCTCAAGGAATCCGCTTGCAGGCCTTTTTTTGACGTCCTGCCAGCGCAGCGTCCCAGTGTGAAAGCACTCTGGCTTTCACACTGGGATTGCAGATGAGGCATTTTTCAGGTGCTTTACAGAGTCCTGAGTATGTATGTGTGGATCCGTATGCTACTAGTGGCTTCAGTCCTTTTAAAGAAAAGATAAAAATTGGTATCTTCCGCTAGCCACTCTCCTTGGTGCACTCCTGTATAGCGGGCCCAAACAACACAACTGGCCCAGCTTATCCAGTGAAACAGGCGAGGTGAGAGGACAATGAGGTCTGTATACAGTGTCCCAGAAATGGATAGCCTTATCCCTGTGGTAATACAAGTGTCAGCAAGATGACTACCAGCAACGATGTCTGTATACAGTGTTCATACTCCTCCTATGGTGCAGTGTCTCTGTTCCCTGCAGATGGGCAAATGCCCTCTCACTAAATCCTGTGGTCAAGGCCCAAACGAACATCCTGGAACAGCAGGCTTTCCTTGAGATTCCCGACTAGTCACCTCACACTGGAACGCTTCACTGTTGATATGCACGTGGGATCTAGGGTTGCCACCTTTTCTTCAAGCCTAACCCGAACACTTTAGTGGCACAGCACAACTTTTTTTTTTAAGGGGGAACACTGTGGACTGTGATATAAAATGAAACTCTGATGTAAGCCCCCACTTACATCAGAATTCCCAGCATTCCCCCTTAAATCAAGGTTCCCAAAGCTCCCCCTTACATCAGAGTCCGCAGAGCACCCCTTACATTTGAGCCCCCCTTACCTTGGTGTACTCACTTGCTCAGGGGCAGGGCAGAGAAGGGAGGGTAGGGGGCCTATGCACATGGTGGTTGTGATACTTGGTTAATGGGGAGCATAGGTGTGTGCAAACTGGGCAACAGGGGGAATCTGTGCTGCACTGGGTGAAGAGGGGGTGGGTTGCAGTCCAGTCTGAATAATGTGTCCGGCTGTTGATTCTGGTTTGTCTAAGGATGATATAGAGTGGTTGGAGGATAGGAGGAGGAGGGGCAAAAGAAGAAAAAAAGGGGTTCAGTTACCTTAAATCCTAAAGTTTTGCCTTTAGAAAATAAGTTTGGGGTCCTGTCAGATGATGATGACGATGAATGGGACTCGTTCAGTTCAGCGTCCTCTATGGATGATGAGTGCCCGGGTGCAACGAAGCACGCTGGTTCTCCAGGGAGACGGAATAGTCAGGCTAAGAAACGGCTTCCTCAACTATCCTAATGGCAGTTCCCACTCCGTTAAAAGTGGCAACCATTAATGTTGCCAGCTTAAGATCAGTAAGTGCTCGTCATATGGTCTTAATTTTGCTCAGCGAGTTTGATGCTGACATTTTGTTTTTGCAAGAGACCCATCTGAGTAGTCTGGCCGATATACATCTGGCAAAGAAGGAGTGGAGACGTGGTCCCTCATTTTAGTCTCTTGTGGCCGAGCCTTACAGCAGGGTTGCAGTCCTTTTTTCTAGTATGGTAACGTGACGGTGGGTAATTGAGGTAGAGAGTGGGAGATGCATGGTCTTGGACGTCTCTGTGAGGGGGCAGGACCTGCGCCTGATTAACATCTATGGTCCCCAGACAAAGTGGGACAGGAAATGCCTCTTTACAAAGATTAAGCCTTTTCTTTTTACGGCCCAGTTATCTTTGGAGGTGATTTCAACACCATTACTAGGTCTAAAGACAGGAGAGGTTTCAGAGATAAGCTGAGCTATGACACCCTTTTTCTCAATGCGATAGTTAGGGAAGCAGGTCTGGTAGATGCGCATATTAATCGCTGCCCAGACAGCACGGGGTTCACGTTTCAGCGAGGTAGTAGTCAAAGTAGGATAGATAGTTTTTTAAAGGGAGACTCTGCTTTTTCGGCACCTGTGTGTCAGACAGTGGAGTTTTCTGATCACTGTATTCTATCTGTGACTCTGAATGCCTCAGACATGCCACCTAGGGGGAGGGGTATCTGGAGATTGAATTCGGCCCTCCTGGAAGACGAAAAAGTAAGACAATTCTTTGAGGATTTTTTTCAAGCACAGGTAACGATCCTAGACTTTTGCAACAGCAAGTCAGAATGGTGGGAGTTTGTAAAACAGAGGCCATAGGAAGAAGGAAGCGGCAAGATAAGTATATCACCTACCAGCATTTGCGGAGGAAACTTGACTGCCTTGTTTCGAATGGAGGAGATTCTGGGGCGATCTCTGAGGTGAAGCTCCTCCTTAGGAAACATCAATACGCCTCTTTGGTTCAGGAGAGGGATTACGGGAAATACCATTCGCCTGACCCTTACCAGAACTGTAAACAGAGCATAGCAATTAAGGCAGGCAATGGCCTGAAGGACAGTACGGGCTCTCTGACGAAGTCTAGGTCAGGGATCCTGGAGGTTGTCAGGTCATACTATGCCGATCTCCTGGGAGGAAGGAACCTTGATCGGACAAGGATGTTGGGTTTTTTGGACTCTACACCAGGTCTGGAAAGTAATGTTCCTTTGATGAATTTGACAAATGAAATCACTGCAGATGAGGTAATCCAGGCTATTGATACACTAGCCATCAAGAAACCGCCAGGCCCAGATGGTTTGACAGCCGAATTTTATAAATGTTTTAAGATGATCCTGGCTCCCTACCTTGCAGAGGTTTTTAATGGCTGTTTGTATGAGGGTTCTCTCCCTCCCTCCATGAGGCAATCTGCAGTGATCCTTCTGTAAAGGGTAAAGATCCTTCGATGATTGAGAATTGGCGCCCCATTAGCCTTCTTAATGTCGATAGAAAGATACTGGCAAAGATTTTCTTCTGCCGATTATCATGAGTGGCAGGCAGTTTGTTATCCCACCACCAGCACTGCTCGGTCCAAGGTAGAAGCATTTTCTCAGCAGTGTTAGCTGTCCGGGAGGCCTTGGAGCGTTGTAGGGCTGCTGGTTGGGGTAAATTTCTGCTGACATTGGATCAGGCTAAGGCCTTTGATCGGGTTAATTATGAGTACTTACGGCTCCTTCTTGGCAAATATGGCCTGGAGGGTTGTTTCATTGATTGGCTCAAGATTTTGTACAAATAGGCTGAAAGCTTTCCTCTGGTTTAATGGTTGGGTCGGTCAACCCTTTGTGGTTGGCTCAGGTGTGCATCTGGGGTGCCCATTGAGTCCTCTGCTATATGTGTTTGCAATTGACCCCTTCATTAGAAGGCTAGAGAGTGGACCATTGTGTGGGATACCTTTGGGCATCGCTGGTGAGCCTCCTTTGAAAGTTGTGGCCTATGCCGATGATGTTTCTGTTTTTGTCTCTGGGACTGGGGAGGCGCAGTAGGAGGTCTCAGTGATAAAGCAGTATACAGAGGCATCAGGTTAAAAGGTCAACCAGGACAAGTGTCAAGCTTTCTGGATGGGCGTGGAAGGTGAGAGCTTTGTTCTCCCGGATGACTTCCCGGAGCCCCAACAAAAAATTAGAGTTCTAGGCATTGAATTCGGCCCAGGTGACTATGGTCATGCGAATTGGGTGAACAAGCTGCCAATGGCCAATGGCAAGGTGGCAAGCTGGAAAGGTTGGCGGCTTTCCTTGAGGGAAAAGGTGACCTGATCAAAACTTACCTGATTCCGATTTTTCTGTATGTCAGTATTGTTTGCGTTTTGCCAGTTTCTCTCTATGCCAGGGTCTACAGTTGTTTCTTCTAGCTGTTATGGGGGAACAGAATAAACCTTGTCAAAAGGAATGTGACTTACCTTCCTAGGCGGGAGGGTGGTCTAGGGATGATCAACCCTGTAGTCTTTTTCTCTCTGATGTTTGTGAAGTACAATCTTAGTAACATGTTGACAGAGAGACCGCCTGGGTGGGTTGGTATTTTCCAGTCCTGGTTTAGGCCCTTTCTGCGAGACTGGGAAAATGGTGGGCCAGTGAAAAGCCTGAGGGTCAAGCGTGATAAGCTCCCGGCTTATGTTGCCCCGTGTTTGAAAATGCTTCGGCAGTGGCAAGTAACAGCAGGTGAAGTCAGATCTCTTCCAAGGAAACTTTTCGAGAAGCGGATCATGAGCTTTGCTTTTTGCGAGCCACTGACCTTGAGGGATTGCCCAAGCCTGGTTTTGGGGGTGGGTTTGGGATTGATTAATTTGGAGAGAATCCCAATGAAGTTTAGGAATTAGGCTTGGCATGCCTTTCATGGAAAACTATATGTGAAGGGCAACATGAAGTTTCTTTCCATGAGTGATCGGGGCTGCCCAATAGTGGAGTGTGGAGGAGTGGTGGAGTCCATGGATCACTTTCTACTTCAATGCCCTTTTAATATAGAGGTGTACAAGAGGGTGGGGAGGGCTCTGAGTATACCCTTTCTCCCCCCATATGAGTTATGCAGAGTGGGTGCATGGGGCATTCCAGACTCTTCGGGATTATGATTTGGAAACACTTTTTTTAGTTAGTCTAGTAGTCCGTTATTTCATGTGGAGTGCACAGTGTCAGGTATCCTTACAGAGTAAAATCCTCCCTGTCAAAGTGGTGGTGCAGGACATTCTGGGTGAGGTTGGGAAGATTCAGGGTCTTGAGAAAGACAGGTGGCAGCAGGAGGCCTGGATAAGGGCGTGGAAGAATATCAGGACTGCTGCCTGTTGATCTCGGGGTGTGCGGCTTACTTCCTGTCCCTGCTTCACTCCCCTTGATTTTCAGATCAAATATATTTTTGATAAAAGGCTACATGCATGGTGACAGTGATGTTCCTTATTCTGGCTCTCCCGTAGGGATTATGTTATGCACAATTTGGTTTGTACCGTTTATTTTGTTCTGTTTTGTATAATCATATTCAATTATTTTGTAAATATGTTTTATTTATTTATTATGGTTTTATTGTATATAAGTTGTTGTTTGTAAGATTTTCAATAAACAAAATTAACCCCTCGTAATGGGCACAGCAGGTGTACAGACCCAAGAACTCAGCACAGGGATGGTGGGAACCCCTTATAATGGGCACAGCAGGTGTACAGACCTGGGAACTCAGCACAGGGATGGCGGGAACCCCTCTCAATGGGCACAGCAGGTTACAGACCTGGGAAATTAGCACAGGGATGGTAGGAACACCTCATAATGGGCACAGCAGGTTACAGACCTGAGAACTCAGCACAGGGATGGTGGGAACTCCTCATAATGGGCATAGCAGATTTACAGACCTGGGAACTCAGCACAGGGATGGTGGGAACCCCTCATAATGGGCACAGCAGTTGTACAGACCTAGGAACTCAGCACAAGGATGGTGGGGACTCTTCATAAAGGGCACAACAGGGGTACAGACTCAGGAACTCAGTACAGGGATGGTGGGAACCCCTCATAATGGGCACAGCAGATGTACAGACCTGGAAACTCAGCACAAGGATAGTGGGAACCCCTCATAATGGGCACAGCAGGTGTGCAGAACTGGGAAGTTATTAAAAGGTGGTTTCACTCTCCAGAGTCTACCCAACACTAAAATGTCAGTGTTGGCGGAGGACTATTCATAATGGTCACAGCAGAAGTACAGACTTGGGAACTCAGCACAGGGATGGTGGGAACCCCTCATAATGAGCACAGCAGGTGTACAGACTTGGGAACTCAGCATAGGGATGGTGCGGACGCCTCATTATGGGCACAGCAGGTATACAAACCCCAGGAACTCTGCACAGGGTTGCTAGGAACCCATCATAATAGGCACAGCAGGCATGCAAACCCCAGGAACTCAGTGCAGGGATGGTGGGGATCCCTCATAATGGGCACAGCATGTGTGCAGACCCTGAAACTCAGTACAGGGGTGGTGGGAACCCCTCATATTGGGCACAGCAGGTGTACAGACCAGGGAACTCAGCACAGGGATGGTGGGAACCCCTCATAACGAACAAACAAAATATTTGGGTGGCACACCCTAAAAGATGCATTAAAGACGGTGCAGCCATAAGACCATACAGCAGAACAAAAAATATTACAGCGCACACATGCAAAAAAGACATTTACCTCCAGCAAGGCTAGTTTAAAGCACTTAAACATTTTCAAAAAACATTATCAAAAAATATGGGGATTTGGTAACACCATATTGCTATATGGTGCTTAAGCCCACTTACTGTGACAAAGTACCCCATGATTAGTGGGTCCTACACTATCCATAGACTGAGAGATCCTGCTTCTCTGAACCATGGGAGCAATACACTCCTCTATATGGGAGAACTTGAGGTCTCCACCCATGACACAAGAGGACATAAGTACCTCTCATTAGTGTCCACTTGTGTCATGGGTGGAGACCTCAGAGTTCTCCCATATAGAAGAGTGTATGGCTCTCATGGTTCAGAGAAGCAGGATCTTCCAATCTATGGATAGTGTAGGACCCACTAATGATGGGGTACTTTGTCGCAGTAAGTGGGCTTAAGCACCATATAGCAATATGGAGTGACCAAATCCCCATGCTGAGTGACCCCCCATTCTTTATGTTGATATGTATCGCTGTCTGTTCTATATTATGCATAGCCAGCATAATAATTTTTAAACTCTGTTTATGTTCAATAAAATGTCATTTGTACTTTTTATCTTGATGGTTGTCTAAATTTACTTGCCTGGCGCCCATAAAATCCCACTAAATTACCTCTCTGATTATAAGTGCCCTATTGTTGGTGTCAGTAGAAAGAATTATGCTTCACTGTAGGTTAGAGTTGCCACCTCATCCCTTTAAACCCGAACACCTTTGAATTACACAGATTCTGAGGCTAATTAAATGCAGATAAGGCACCAAGTGAGTTTAATTACCACCTTGATCAGCCACAGAACCTGTGTAAATCATATGTATTCGGGTTAAAAGGGATAAGGTGGCAACAATACTGTAGGTGTCAATAGAAGGAATGGTGCTTCATCCTTGGTATCAGTGGGAGGAATAGTGTTCCATCGTTGGTGTCAGTGGGGAGAATTATGCCTCACTATTGATGTCAATGGAAGGAATGGTGCTTCATCCTTGGTATCAGTAGGAGGAAAAGTGCCCTGTCATTGGTGTTAGTGGGAAGAATTATGCCTCACTGGTGGTGTCAATGGAAGGAATGGTGCTTCATCCTTGGTGTCAGTGGGTGGAATAGTGCCCCTTAATTGGTGTCAGTGGGAAGACTTATGCCTCTCTGTTGGTGCCAGTGGAAGGAATGATGCTTCGTCCTTGGTGTCATTGGGAGGAATAGTGCCCCATCGTTGGTGTCGGTGGGAAGAATAAAGCCTCACTGTTGGTGTCAATGAAAGGAATGATGCTTCATCCTTGGTGTCAGTGGGAGGAATAGTGTCCCAAAGGGTACGATAAATGCAAGCAAAGGGCTGCATCTGGCCCACAAGCCACAGTTCTAGAAGGATATAACGGAAAGAAAAGCTCCCTTGTTCCTCTCTTCTCCATTGTTCTTCTGTGTTCTCGCTCCAGCCTCAAAATGTAGATGGGTCCTCATGTACAATGGAGGATCAATGTTCTTGCACCATAAGTGATGTTATTAGCAAGGGGGCACCGGATGACCAGTGGAGGTCCAGTCGACTAATAGGAAGGAATCCTGAAGGGCAAGGAATAAGATAAGTATTTGTGTGTATTACATGTACCCTGGATTAAACGAGCATTAGACCATTATTATAGAGAAATTGTAGACTGGAATTTGCAGACCTTCTGAAAATGTTAGGTCTCTTAGGTGTTGATCCTCAGCCTTCCAATTTTTCGGAGTCAATTATAATATTCATGTTACTTTACTTGTTTACCCGTATCAAATTTTTTAAAAAATTGACTCCCAACAATAAATGTAAGTGACATACTTTAATTTCGCAATAATTATCTGACCTCATGCAAACCCATTAGTGACTCATGATGTATTGACGTTAGCACATAAATTTAGGCTGGGCTCTAATTACATATGATAAACTAGCAGATACTCCAGCCATGCAGTAACACATTTACTATTGAAGTTTCTCTCAGGAATTACAAAACAAATATTGGGAATAGATCATATAAAAAGGTGTAGCTTTATGAAAATACATCCTGTTGTACTACAGAATCAGCAATGACAAGGGAAGAGAGCAGCTGGCAGCCATCATAGTTCAGGATCTCTATCCTTCTCTGTCCCAATAGCGGGCACAGTGCCATGTCTATGGCTCTGGTAAGGGGGGTGTTGGAAAAAAAAATTATTGGCAAGTATAGCAAAAATTTTAATTTGAAAGAGATCAAAGTGCAGCTAGCCCCAAAGTATTTTCCATGCCCCCTACAAATGTTGCACAGTTACAGAGCTTTGTCCTCCAGTATAATCCCTCCTTGGTCAGTCTGTCCCCCAGCACATCCCCTCCTTGGTTAGTCTGTCCCCAAGTACATCCCCCCCAGGTCCGTCTACTCCCCAGTATAATCCCCAAGGTCAGTGTGTCCCCCAATATAATCCTCCCAGGCCAGTCTAAACCCCAGTTACAGCGCCCCCCACCAATATAATTTAAAGCACTGGAAGCCAACGGGAGGGGAGAGGGGGATAGGAGGACTGGTGCTGCAGGGCTGCCACTGATGTGTCCGGGTTTCAGGTGGGCTGGGTACCCAAAGGGTTGGGTATAATAGGGTGTTGCGGTGCAACCACCCCTATCAAGATTTGAGCGGGTGGCAGAGCAGGGAACGAGCTGCTGATCCTCTTGCTGCAATAGCGGCCAGAAGTGGACACAGCAATTACATGACCGTTGCTTACATCTGGTTGCAGAGGACTGACTTGTAGCACCTCTACAATTAAGTGCAATACTGGTAAAATGTGTGAATCTTTCATGGAGTGACATCATCAATGTGTGAAAAGCATAGGTATAGTGTGGAACCCAATGTCCTGTGGAAAGTTGTGTCCACTCTAAATCAGCCTCTCTTGCCATGCAATCTCAACAAGAACCTGCATAAATCTAGATCAGTGGTTTCCAAACTACTTGGCCCTTTGCTTGCCTTTATACATCCCTTGGGGCACTATTGCTCCCACTGACATCAACCATGAGGCACCATTCCTTCTACTGACACCAACATTGACACATAATTCCTCCCACTGATATAAACTACAGAACACTATTACTCCTACTAACACCAAAGCTGGGACAATTTTCTTCTCCCTGATACCATAAATCGGGCCCTATTCTTCCTATTGAAACCAACAATAGAGCACTGCTCCTCTCATTAATACCAATGATGTCTCACTATTATTCCCACTGACAGTTCAGTTCAGCCTCTGATCCCATGGAGAGAGCAGATCATTCTCTAATGATGGACAACGTTATGAATGTTGAGAAATGAGGCTTGGATTACTTCTCTGAATAAGGACAATAAAGCTTCCCTTCTGGAGTGGATGTTACAATAACTTGTAATCTTGTACAGGTTAATGGTCAGAGGAAATATGGTGGCCTTTCTGCAGACTGGGATGGAGAAGCCCTCCAGTTGGGACAAACATATTTATTAACAATACCCCTCAAAAAATCTATGAAGATAAATTAATTCTACTTTTTAAGACTGCTGGAACATTGTATGCGCTTTGTCTTATAGACTGTTGTATACTGGTGTCGGACAGTCTGAAGTGAGGTGGGATCTCTGATTAATCAAAGCATTGTCTAGGTAATTGGTTGTTAATTAGATCACTGTTAACTGTTGTCTGTTCCTTAGATGTGCTAATGAGACTACTGTTTACAGTTTGCATTGTTTAGGCCCTTACCTGATCTTGTGTGCCCTGTATTCTGTTTGCTTTTTTATAATAAAGAGAGTTCCAGTTTGCACCTAAGCTAGTGTCATCTAGTTCCTTGTTCCAGACGAGAAAGCTGTATCTTGATGGAGGCACCCAAGCTGGATGCTGGATGGTCCATCACAGACACCGACAGCGGGGCACTATTCCTCCCTCTGACACCAACAATGGGGTCCCTATTCCTCCCACCCACTGACACCAACAGTGGGGTATTATTGCTCCCACTGACACCAATGGTGGGGCACTATTCCTTCCACTGACATCAATGATGGGGCACTATTTCTCCCACTGGCACCAGCAGTGGGGGACTAAACCTTCCACTAATACCATTGATGGGACACTATTTCTTCCACTGACACCAACAATCTGGCACTATTTCTTCAGTATTTCTATACCATTTTCTACTCCCACTGGTCAATCTGGCCCCTCTGAAGTCTAAAGACCAGCAAACTAGCCCTTTGTTTAGAAAGTTTGGAACGTTTCCAAACTGCGGCCTGGGGCCGGATGCGGTCCTTTGTTTGCTTTTCTCTGCCCCTTGGGGCACAATTTTATTCACTGACACCAATGATGGGGCACAATTCCTCACAATGACACCAATAATAGAGGCCAATGACACCAACGATGGGGCACAATTCCTCTCAATGACACCAAAGATGTGGCACAATTCCTCCCAAAGACACTAACAATGGAGCGCCATTCCTACCAATGACACCAACTATGGGGCCCAATGACACTTATGATGGGACACAATTCCTGCCAATCGCAAAATTGTTGGCATTATTTACTCCAACTGATGCTGAGACATTTTCTACTCCTGATCGCCACAGTCACAGTCTAGCTCCCTAAAGTCTGAAGGACAGTAAACTGGTCTTTTGTTTAGAAAGTTTGGATACCCCTTATCTAGAACACATGAATCTTCTTTATTTTTTGCACACATCCCTGAATAAAACCAGACATTTCCTGTACTGTCCCTTAAAGATGAGACAAGGGTGATTGGACAAGACGATGTCATGTTTCTAGAAACATCTAATAACTTTACTGAATGTGTTCACAGCGGGAGGCGATGGCTGAATAGTGAGTTGTAATGACATATAATTGGTCCCCAATAAATGTATTTTGAGCGATATCTTCTGTAGTACATAATTACCCTACCACCTCCTCCACCTTTCTGGTCTGTCACCACTAAGTCCCATACTTGTCTTTCATGTTTATATGAGGACATTTCATGTAAAGTAAATACAACATCTATTCAAAAGGAGATTAAAAAGACAATTATAGTGGCGGAGCTGCTTCTATTCTAAGGGATGTGACATCTTATGCCCCGTACACACGGTCGGATTTTCCGATGGAAAATGTTCGATGGGAGCTTGTTGTCAGAAATTCCGTCCGTGTGTAGGCTCCATCGGACATTTTCCGTCGGAGTTTCCGTCACACAAAATTTGAGATCTGGATCTCAAATTTTCCAACAACAAAGTCCGTTGTCGGAAATTCCGAGCGTGTGTACACAATTCCGACGCACAAAATTCCACGCATGCTCGGAATCAAGCAGAAGAGCCGTACTGGCTATTTAACTTAATTTTTCTGGGCTCGTCGTACACGTTGTACGTCACCGCGTTCTTGATGTTTGGAATTTCCGACAAGATTTGTGTGACTGTGTGTATGCAAGACAAGTTTGAGCCAACATCCATTGGAAAAAATCCATGGATTTTGTTGTCAGAATGTCCGATCGTGTGTACGGGGCATTAGGATGTGAAGAAATGTTCCTGGAACTTTTTCACATCTAGAAGTGTCCCTGGTTTTCAGAACTGCACAGCTGTACCATAAAGATCCCTCCTGGGTTGCAAGTTTAATCCCCATTTATTTTAATTAAAATTAATGAAAGAAATTGTTAAAAATGAATTGATTAAAAAAACACGCAGGCCTGTGATGGGCAGAATAAATCTACAATGGCTGTAACAATCTGCAGTGGCTGTGCTTGGGTTGCAGATCACACAGGGCTAGACTATTCAAGAGATTGTGAGCTACCAGAATTTCCTTTCATCATCAATAACCAGTTTCTGGCACTGCAGAACTGCCACTGTGTAGCCGATATACCCGATCCTTATTAATTACCTGCAAAGAGAACTCAGAACTTTTAGGCCATGTTCACACTGCTGCGACACAGAAGTCGCACAACTTTCGATCTGACTTTGCCCAGTGACTTCATGTCCAATTTCTATGCAACTTCAATGTATAGGATCCGACCTTGATCCGACTTTGAGATGATTGCAACTTGTCCTTTGACCAATCAAAACAATTCCTTTGCTTCTAGTATGTAGGAAACCTCACGTCAAATGTATTAAAAAAAAAAAGCTGTCAGACCCTCCCCCCCAGATCAATACCAGGCCCAACAGGAGGATCCAGGTGAGCAGTGCAATTCAGCAGCGTCTGTAACGCTATGGCAAATTGATCCATGCGGTGATCCTGCTCATCCAATCTGGAAAAAATATTAAGGCTTTGAACAGGAGAATCTGGATGCCGCACACCGGATGAAGTTGAAAAATTGTCTTTATTATAAAAATTGGATCATCAAAAATACAAGACAATCAGGCAAATCGTACAGGCTTAGCTGACGCGTTTCGCACTCTAGATTGAGTGCTTACTTATAGCTGAGCCTGTACGATTTGCCTGATTGTCTTGTATTTTTGATGATCCAATTTTTATAATAAAGACAACTTCATCCGGTGTGTGGCATCCAGATTCTCCTGTTCAAAGCCTTGCTTCATCTTGCATTTAGCCAGCACCTGGGACTCTTCACCTCTGAAGGATTTACATCAATCACACACCTGGGTTCAGGTCTAGCTGAGCGGTGAAACACTCTCTTTGTTTCGATTGCATCTATGAAAAAAATATTACCAACAAGTGGATTGCCTGCAACTTCTGAATTCATGGCCTTTGCCTACTGTCAGGAACCATGAATCAGACTGAGACAGAAGTGCAGTAAAAATCACACTATTTAATATAATGGTAAAAAGGTATAAACAGAGCAAACATAGTCAAAACATAGCCAGAGTTCAGCAACCGGAAAGGATAGTCAGACAAGCCAGGTCACCAGGGAGCCAGAAATCAGCATACTTCAGAACAAGCCAAGAAATCAGGGAATCAGAGATCAGCGTAGTGGAACAGCAAACAGGATCAGGAACCAGTAGGGACACAAAGCCAAGCAAGTCTTTAAACAGGAACATAGCAGAGAGTCTCTTGATATGTTGACCAAGACGAAGGCACAGAGGATCTGAACTGAGCAGCTTAAGTAGCCAGCAGGACTAACGAGCAGGATATCATCACCAGGTGAGTCACTGTGGAAATATTAGAGCTGGCAAATAACCGACAGCTGAGCGGCCTGCTTTGAGAAGGAAGGCCTGACATCAAGTTAGGTAGACAGGTAGGCTGTGCTTTTGTGCCCTGGGTCAGGCTTACATCTGAAACTTGTACTTCATAGACTGCAAAGTATGTTCAAGTGAACTTCTTCTGTTTTACTGTCACCAGATGGCAGCAAGGGAGCCAATCTGCGTGAGCAGTAAGTTCTTTATTTTCATGGTAATATGCTTAGGAAATGAATGCTTTAAGTATATTGATAGAATGTATATATACTTCTTGGAAGAATGTTTCACTCTCTAGGGAGTGGGGCCTCCTTCATGATGTTGATATTTCTATGTACAGTTATTTGCTAGGAGAGTAAAGTATATTAAAAATATACTGATGTGTGTTTGCCTTATATATTTATTGCCTCCCTTGACTGAGGAGAGATAGTACCTTAATTTTGTACAGTAATGCTCATTTTCTATTAATAATGAATAGTCAATTGCTTATATGTGTTTTCTATACATTGTGTCTTCCTCGGCTGAGGAGAAACAGTGTCTCAAATTTGCAAAATAATTCTTATTTTCTACTACTTAGAGTATAGAATGAGATAGATAGCTAGATAGACAGTTAGGATATAATGTAATTTGCCTATTGCCTTATTCATCTGCTTTCGTGTGGAATGCCACACGTAGTTGTCAATAAAGACTCATTTTCATCTGCATTCATGTGGCATGCCACACGTATTTGTATTTGAAAGGTTATCCTTCGTTTTACACTTTCCTATCCAAATGTTTGCTAGGACATCCATTCTCAGGCTTGAGAGCATATGTTTTTCTTTTGCAGACTCCAAGGACATAGTCTGCTTGTCAGGGGTAAAATGTAACACCCTTGTCTTCAACAGGGCTACCAGTAAATTTAGCTGTGCTGGGTGGTAGCTAGCCTGGCTAATTTGTAGTCTTTATGGATCTAATGGTTTTCCTCCTAATCCTGTTTCAGCTGTGGCTTCTCCCTTTTGTCAGTTGGTGGCACTGTTGCCTTTGGAATTAGTATGATGAGCTACAGTGAATTCAGGTTATGAATAAACATAAATTGTACAGAACGAGACAGAGGAATCAAATTAAACACCACATCCCAATAAACTAGAAAATAAGAAGGGAAAATAGAGGTGACAAACCTCTGGACTTTTAAGGTGTTGGGTATGAAAAATGTAATAAACAATTACACAATAGATACAATTTAATATTTATTGCAAAGATAAAAAACATGAGAACAATGTTTCATCCATATCCAAAATCAATTGTTCTATAGGAAGGCATATGTACAGACACTACCACTCAACATGTTTCGCTTTAAGCAAAGCTTCCTCGGGATATTCCGGTGTGACGTGTTATATGCTATAGACAACAAAAAGATTGGAATAAGTACTCATGTTGGTTGCTTTGATGCACAAAACATATTTATCAATTGTATTGGCATAAAATAAATATGCAAGTATTCAAAAATAATAAAGTCAATATCATTAAAGGGCATTAGAAATCTATAGATATAGAGAAAGATGAACCTTACCTAGACTGCTATAGATCAATATACAACTAGAAATTTAGATTTAGATAAAAGAGTACATGTCCCATATATGGGCAGAGTGTCCCATTATAGAAATGTCCTGTTGTTGCAAAAGGAATATGAACTAATGAAAAACTTCATAAAAAAAAGTAAACAGGAAAAAATATATATATAATATAATGGATGTATGCAACATCAATTTATGATGTTGAGGTAAAAACATCCCATCCAAACAATAATTCAAAGAAAAATTGTCGGGGTAGATTACCTTAATGAAACTGGAGAAGATTGAATCAATTTGTGACTTGTTCATGCTGGTCAAAATTGATGTCCAGCATGACGTATCAATCCAAAAAGAGTGAATATCCAGCTGGAATGCAGTTCATATGTAACCTCATGAAGGCAATATCTACTAAACAGTAATTTATATTTCAGGTCTTCCTGTGGGAGCATTAGCCTTTCAACTACTCTACTTTGCCTTGAGTCCATCTTGCTGTGTATATATGAACTGCATTCCAGCTGGATATTCACTCTTTTTTGATTGATAAGTCATGCTGGACATCAAGTTTGACCAGCAGGAACAAGTCACAAATTGATTCAATCTTCTCCAGTTTCATTAAGGTAATCTACCCCGACAATTTTTCTTTGAATTATTGTTTGGATGGGATGTTTTTACCTCAACATCATAAATTGATGTTGCATACATCCATTATATATATATATATATATATATATATATATATATATATATATATATATATATATATATATATATATATATATATATATATATATATATTTTCCTGTTTCATTTATCTAAATCTAAATTTCAAGTTGTATATTGATCTATAGCAGTCTAGGTAAGGTTCATCTTTCTCTATATCTAGACATTTATAATGCTCTTTAATGATATTGACTTTATTATTTTTGAATACTTGCATATTTATTTTATACCAATACAATTGATAAATATGTTTTGTGAATCCAAACAAACCAACATGAGTACTTATTCCAATCTTTTTGTTATCTATAGCATATAACACGTCACACCTGAACTCCTGAGGAAGCTTTGTTTAAAGCGAAACATGTTGAGTGGTAGTGTCTGTACATATGCCTTCCTATAGAACAATTGATTTTGGATATGGATGAAACATTGTTCTCATGTTTTTTACCTTTGTAATAAATATAAAATTTTATCTATTGTGTAATTGTTTATTACATTTTCCATACCCAACACCTTAAAGTGGTGTTCCGGCCGAAATTATACTTTTTAAATAAAAATACCCCTATAATACACAAGCTTAATGTATTCTACTAAAGTTAGTCTGTAAACTAAGGTCTGTTTTGTTAGTTTATAGCAGTAGTTTGTTATTTTATAAACTTACAGCAGGCCGTGGCCATCTTAAGTGTGGGCATCTGAAGCCAGACTGTGTTCTTCCTGGATCTCATCCTTGCAGATCTCGCACATGCTCAGTGCAGCACAAGCGGTGTAATAGGTTTCAGGTCAGGTTTCCATAGCAACGGCAGTTTCAGAGGAAGTTGCCGCCCCTTCCCAGAAGGCATTGCAAACAGGAAATGATGCGATGGGCCGCGGCCAGGAAGGAGGAAGTGAAAAATGAATACAGCAGATATACAGTAGCTGAGAAAAAAAAATAAAAAAATATCCAATTTGTTTACAGTGAACAGTTTATTGAGGGATGCTGAAGAGTTGTAAAAGTGGGTGGAACTCCACTTTAAAAGTCCTGAGGTTTGTCACCTCTATTTCCCCTTCTTATTTTATGAATAAACATACTTTTCTCAGCCAGACTAGTCGCTATGCATGCTGGGGGAAGGTATTTATTTGGAGCAGGTCAGGTGATCTAGGTTTATTCCACCCAGACTGCTGTCTGGGTGGGTGTGTGAGAAAAAGCTCCAGCTGGGTAGGCCTGAAGCCTAGCCATGTGCTCAAGGTTCTGCAAGGAAGAGCCTGCTCACTACCTGGAGGCAATGCTGAGAGGGATGGAGTTCTAAGGAAGCACCAGAGGTGACTCTTCATGAGCCGGGAACTACCCTATTTTCCCTGAAAATAAGACCTAGCGTGATTGTCGGTGATTGCTGCAATATAAGCCCTACCCCCCAAATAAGCTGTAGTTAAAGTCCTTGTAGGTCTTATTTTCAGGGTAGGGCTTATGTTCGGGGAAACAGGGTAGGGCTTATTTGGGGGGGTAGGGCTTATATTGCAGCCATCACCGACAGTCACGCTAGGTCTTTTTTTCGGGGAAACAGGGTATGAAGTGGCTGGGAGTACTTCAACAGAGAACTCATCCAAAGGAATCTACATATGGTGCCATGAGTTAAGTTCAGTTGCTATAGGAGACAGCTTATGCTACAAAGTACAGATTGCTGGTTCCAGCTTAAAGACCCTTTTCCTGCACTACTGTCTACCTTTTCTACATTTTTGTCTAAGGAGTCTGCTAGTTGCTGCTGTTTTTGACTAAGGGTGTCCTGTGCCCTACCCCTCTCTCCCACATTTTTCCTGTTGTGAGAACTAAACTTCTCTTTGTTCAAGCATAAAAGTGACTGGCATCCATCTTTCTACCTTGTACATCACCCACCATGCCTAGTAACTTGCACCCTGAGGAGGAATGTCGGCTCTCCCTGTCTCTGGGGATCATCTCCAGGCCTCTGAAATTTGGGGGGGGGGGGTGCTACATCGTATTCTACACTGCCCATCACTTTGAAGAACAATAGGGAAGTTGGAGGAGATGGACTTTCTTGGAAAAGGTTAATTGATTGTAAAGGCTTAATTTTTACTTTTTTAAAAAATAAACATGTCATACTTTGTTGCTCTGTGTAATGGTTTTGCACAGAGCAGCCTGGATCCTCCTTTTCTCAAGTCCCCTGCCTACACTTCTGGCTCCTCCCCCCCGCCAAGTGCCCAGTTACTTGTTATGGTGGCACTCATGCATACTTGCAGAGTGTGGTTTGGCCCCAACTCCCACTCGCTCCTCACTTGCTGTGATCTGCAGCAGAGGGAGCCAAAGGCTGAACCAATGAGGAAAGAGAGCCTTGGCTCTCTTGCACATCTCTGGATCGAGACTGGGCTCAGGTAAAGTATAAGGGGTGGCTAATATAGGTTAGGATGGTAGTTTCTCTGACTATAAAAGATAGGGGGGTTTAGTTCCACATAAAGCATGAAGGTATTTAAGATCTGCTTTGACCACTTTTTATATTTCAACCAATGACGCAACCAAGCTAATAATTCACCTTGACTATTGCAATTCCCTTATCAGTGACCTCTTTCTGTTGGTAATTAATGTGCCAATTTTAGCCTAAAATATCCGGAAGAGGGAAAAAAGTTTTGGAAAGTTGAGGAGTTTCGTATGTTTACTTCCTCTTTCCTGCAATTGCCTATTGGATAGCTTGACTATTGCCATTCCCTCCTCAGTGACCTCTTTCTGTTGGTAATTAATGTGCCAAATTTAGCCAATAACATCCAGAAGAGGGAAAAAAGTTTAGGAAAGTTGAGGAGTTCTGTGCGTTTACTTCCTCTTTCCTGCAATTGCCTATTGGATACTGCCCATTACTTTGAAAAGCCACTAGGGAGGTGATCCAGAATTGCTAGTAGTCATTAGCCACACTCAACTGGACTTGTTCTGCAATGTCAAAAACATTATGCCACTTATACAGCGGCTTCTTCAACACTGATGAGTGTTAGGAACATACCCTAGCATTTATATCTACATGGACAATTTGGTCACCTTAAAGCCCCTTACACACGACAGCATCAAGCGATTCAATAGAAACCAGCCGACATTTGGCCCGTGTATATGGCAGCTGGTCCAACAGAAGCTGGCCAAATGTCCGGCTTCTGTTGAAGGGGCATAACAGAAAAAGGTCTGCCGATCGCCATTCAATCAGCGCTCTCAGCCAACGGTGTGTTCTGGCAGGGGGCCATACCCCTGTCAGAACACAATAGCTCAGTGGGGAGATTGCTGTACTAACATCAGAGTTTTAGTACAGGACCTCCTCCCTAGCTCTTTAGTTTTTTTCATTCAGCTTGCTGGGTTGAACGAAAAATAAACGGCTAATGTGTACTAGGCTTAATAGGGTATGTTCTTGACATGAGAGCTGAAGATGCTGCTGGTTAAGTAGTGAAACATCCTCAACATTACAAAACAAGTTGGGTGGGACTAATTACTATTATCTATACTGATAAGACCTGGATAATTGAGAACCTGCTCAAAGGCCCATAATCTACTATGGGAATAATGGCACTTCAAGGAAGATCCACCCTGATGGATTTCCTCTGTCTTTATTCGCTAACTTTGGTCTCTAGCTCTTTACTGAGGATTTGGGTGGTTGCAGCAGTCCTTCTTTTCTCTACTCTTTTCTCTACTCTTTTCCCTCTTTCCTCCTTTCTTTCTAGTCTATTTGCTTTGGCTTTTTTTTTTATCTTTTAATTTTGGGATACTTTTCACTTACCTTTTGGCTACAATGATGGTATAGTTTTGAGACATTTTTTTATATTTAAATGCTAGCACACTGCTAATTTAGAGTTGAGATCACCTGTGTTACATTGCCCACATTAGTGGTCTTTGTTAATAATGCACCTTTTCTATTGTTTATGTCTTTTCTTCTATTTTGAAAATGTCTGTCGGATTACTTTTCAGTGTGCTATGAATACAAAATGTCTGCTATGTGCACAGTGCATGCATCTTTCTACTTTTCTAAAAACAATTCAATTAAAATTGTTAATGAGAACCTCCTCAAATATACCTGAAGCAAAACTAGGACATTTGCCAAGAGCAAACAATAAGATTGCCAAATTAATATTTCTGTTACAGTCTGCTGATTGCAACACTCTACCTTTGCTGTTACTTCTTTGCTCTGGTTTTTATAACTCATGCGTGTTTTGAGTAACACTTATGTACATTTAGATATTGGATATGAAAAAACAAATAAATGGACAAATGAGTAAAGAGACGTTGAGTTTCAGAAAAAAATAGTCTGTGTACATAAACATACTCACTGTACAACTTCTCCTACTACGGAGTCCTGCTATAAGGCTTTATTTACGTTACATGACGTAAAATGTACCATATGGGTATTTGGGTTGTACTAAAAGAACAAAATACACTTTTTTTAATAATAAATTTGTATTTTTAATGGCACATAAAATACATCCAAGGCAGATGCAATCAAGAATATATACAAAATGTATGACCTTTGTGTGGAAAACAGAACGACAGGTGGCATATCCATATAGAAAAAGAATCCCCCATATAACCTCCCACCCAACCCCCCCGGGAATAGTGTTAGGATAATTCATCCAAATATTTTTTTCTAGCAATTTTTAAGAGGTGTGAAATAATTGTAAGAAATGAAAATCCCCTTGAAGTGGTTGGTGTCTGCCAGTAATATTTCAGTCCATATCCATTGTAGAGGACCTTTACCATCCACGTGAAATCCTCTTCACCACTACATCATTCTCCCAAGGCTTTATAAACAAAAAAAGAGATACAAAATAATCACCTTTGAGAGATGCCAAAAACATGGGAGTCAGTCAAACAGCAGCCGGACTATGACCTGTAGAGACCACAAGACCATTACCTTGGTAATGGCCATGTGTCTTACCACTGTAAGGGATAAATTGTCGGATTCATGGGTAAAATTTTTCGAGGTCTTCGTTGACTATTCTATGTGATGTCTTTCACTTGTCTCACTTGTCTCACTTGTCTCTCATCGCAACTATTGCAACTCCCTGCTCATTGGTCTACCTCCGCTGCCAGATTCATCCACTTTACCAACTACTCAATGTCTGCTGCCCCTCTCCACCAATCTCTCCACTGGCTTCCAATCACCCAAATGTTTAAAATTCTAAACAACAATATATAAGGCCATTCACAACTCGGCCCCAGCTACATCACCAACCCAATCTCAAAATATCAACCAAACCTTCCTCTGCACTCATCCCAAGACCTTCTTCTCTCTAACTCCCACATCTCCTCTTCTCCTGCTTGCATCCAGGATTTCTAAAGACCCTCCTCTGGAACTCCCTACCTCAGCCTGTCCGCTATCACCTACTTTGCCCACCTTTAGACGATCTCTGAAAACTCATCTCTTCAGGGAAGCCTATCTCACCTCTACTGACAACTGGAATTTTAATTCTCGAACAACTCATCCCCATACAGTTATTACCTTTTGTTTCACTTGCCATTCTCTTGTAGATTGTAAGCTCTCGTGAGCAGGGTTCTCCTACTGTCTTCCTTTATTTTTTTAAAGCAAACTGTTGGCACCATGTAAATTTTGTATAATAAAGATAACATGGCTGGGAAGATTTCTTTTTTTGTGGACAGTCCCGCCTAAAGCGGACTTTGCATTAAAATGCATTACCTGCTTATGTTGCAGCCCCCCCACACCTGAATTTAAAATTCTCAGTGAAAGCAATAAAGCACAAAAGACTGGAAGAGAACCATGTAAAATATTCTTCCCTTACAGCCTGACTTTTCGTGCACTCACCTTTGCAAGGTAGACATTACTGGGCCTTCTTGTGGGATTCTTGGAAAGCTAAGGACCTCATATCATGCAAGAATGCACTCCCCTGGGATGTGGGCTCCTCAGCAATCCCAGGCTCCTGCAAGAAGGCCCCATGACGTCACCCACACCTAGGACAGCGCACTGAAAATCAGTTTATAAGGTAAGCATTTTTCTTCTAGTTTTTTATTTTATTTTACTGCTTTACTACTTTTACTGAGTATTGTATTTTTGGAGGTGGAGGGACGCAACACAAGTGGACCTTGCATTTTTATGCAATAGTCCTCTTTAATTAGTATAGTTTAAAGATCCTGACGCAATGAATACACAGACTTGAAGCTTTACTGCTGCATTATATATATGTACATAGACAACCCAACTTAGACCTCTAGTAATATTTTCACAGACCTTTGAAAAGTCAAAAAAGATTGTAAAAAGCCAAGGACAATACTGACTTATGTAATAACGATTACTCTTCCTAAACCCTAATACCTGAACTGGATTTTTTTTTAAAAAATGGAACAGATTAAAAAAAAAAGGGAAAACTGAGCTGGAATTGGAAATATGGATTAATACCAAGGTTGACTGGTCTGCTATTTACATTGAGGAAAGGGGGGACAATTCTACACATCCAACAAGCAACTACGATTAGACAACACATTTTTAAGGTCTAAAACATGTGGGGATCATCCTCCGTCTTGTTCTTGGTCAGTTGCAGCCCAAGTGAATATTTTTAGTCCCATGCTGGCTGCGGTTATTTAGATTCTCTCTTTGTGTTTAACATTGGCCAACTTGACGTTTTCTTGTTCGGAGGACTCGGGTGGGGGTTGGATGTGACAGCCAATCATCAGCTGATAGACCAAGACTCCGGCGAAAGCTCCCAGTAAAGGTGACACGATGGGGACCCACCACCACTGATCGCCGGCCCTGGAAATAGAGATAAGTTTAAAAAAAAAGATCTTTGGAGGAAATGTGACAAAACATGACAAGAAGCAACAGGGACTTAATGTGTAGACCTTGTATTCTGACCACATGAACTCCAGGCAAACAGTTGAAATACTTATGTGTCCATTTTTTTACCAGTCAAGAATTTAGTGACTGCAATTCCAAAAAAGCCACATGGATTGTAGAAAAAAGGTCACCAAGGTATTAATCACAGTTCAGATATACACTATATTACTAAAAGTATTGGGACACCTGCCTTTACACGCACATGAATTTTAATGGCATCCCAGTCTTAGTTCGTAGGGTTCAATATTGAGTTGGCCCACCCTTTGTAGCTATAACAGCTTCAACTCTTCTGGGAAGGGTGTCCACAAGGTTTAGGAGTTTGTCTATGGGAATGTTTGACCATTCTTCCAGAAGTGCATTTGTGATATTAGGCACTGATGTTTAAAGAGAAGGCCTGACTCTAAATCATCCCAAAGGTGTTCTATCGGTTGAGGTCAGGACTCTGTGCTTTATGGACCTTGCTTTGTGCACTGGTGCACAGTCATGTTGGAACAGGAAGGGGCCATTCCCAAACTGCTACCACAAAGTTGGAAGCATGAAATTTTCCAAAATGTCTTGGTACGCTGACGCCTTAAGAATTCCCTCCACTGGAACTAAGGGGCGAAGCCCAGCTCCTGTATAACAACCCCACACCATAATCCCCCCTCCATCAAAAGATTTGGACCAGTGCACAAAGCAAGGTCCATAAAGGCATGGATGAGCGAGTTTGGGGTGGAGGAATTTGACCTCAACTCGATAGAACACCTTTGGGATGAATTAGAGCGGAGGCTGCGAGCCAGGCCTTCTCGTCCACATCAGTACCTGACCTCACAAATGCACTTCTGGAAGAATGGTCAAACATTCCCATAGACACACTCCTAAACCTTGTGGACAGGCTTCATAGAAGAATTGGAGCTGTTATAGCTGCAAAGGGTGGGAGTGATTAACCCCTTGATCTCCGGAAAGGTTTTACCCCCTTCATGACCAGGGCATTTTTTGTTATTTCGGCACTGCGCTACTCTGACGGTCATGCAACACTGTACCTAAAAGAAATTTATATGATAGAGCTTTCTTTTGGTGGTATTTGATCACCACTGGGTTTTTTTATTTTATATTATGTAAACGAAAAAATGTGGGGGTCCACTTTTTTTTTTTCTTTTCTGTTATAAAACATCTCCAATAAAATCAAATTTCTTTATAAATTTAAGCCAAAATGTATTTTACTACATTTGCTTTTTGTGAAAATTATAGCATCTACAAACTATGGTATATATAGTGGAATTTAAGCAGCTATAGAGGCTATACTAGAAATGGCGGTGATCAGCGACTTATAGTGTGACTGTGATAATGTGGTGGGCAATCTGGCGCTAACTGACACTGGCTGGGAGGGACACCAACTGACTAACTGAAACTGATATCGCTGGTGACAACACAGTAAATCAGTGATAATACTATACTGTAATGTGTGTAATGTGCGCTGCTTTTACGCACAGATCTGGCTGTTTTTTCTCCCAGTTTTTCAGGGAGAAGGAACAGCCAGATCGCTGTCTGTGTACAAAGTTCTGTGTGTTTGTAATTGTCACAGCCAATCAGCAGGTATAGAGTCAAAATCTTTGGCTGAAACCTGCTGACAAAGTCGTGCTGTGTCCAACACAGTGTATTGTATTGCACTCTTGCGAGCTGCTATGTGTTTAATTACTTATAAAAGCTGCCTACACCTAACACACTCCCTTTTAAAACGTGTAATAAAATCACTAAATTATTAGGTGCAGCGCTAACTCAATCACACTAAATCTAAATTAAGCATTACAGAAGAGATTTAGTTTGATTGAGTTAGTGCTGCACCAATTAATTCAGTGTCCAACACAGTGGTCACCAGGGGACACGTGCATGCATGCCTTTCAACCAGGAAGTTCACTGAGTATGTCGCGGTGCCTGGCTGTGTGTCCGCTTGCAGTAAATGTACTGTGAGCAGGCGGTCGGGGGTTGGACCCTTTGTCAAATTTTTTAATCTGTCTGTGTCACCACTTGCGAGGTTCACCCCTCTATTTGTGACAAGACCATTGCCACAGAAAGAAAACTGGCAAGATATCCAAACAATTTGAGTTGTCATCAAAGCAAGAGGTAAGGGAGATCCTCCAATGCGGTCATATATTCTATGACATCTCTCTAAGATGAAAATTCTATTCACTTTGGGGGATTTCCTCTCATTTCCTGTTGCATCTTCAGGACAGAAAGTAAAGGGAAATCTTCCTAAAATAACAAAGACAGCAAAAAAGAATCTGATAGGGACTTAATCCCTCCATGTTCTCTCTAAAACAACCAAAAAAAGTTTGGGGCTTTACATACGATACTATATTTTTTTTAAATTTAATGTATCAGAGTTGTTTGCTCCTGCCTCCACAATTGCCTTGCTTTCTCTGTGTAGTTTCTATTATTAAATTCCATTGAAAGAGTTGCTTTTATGGTTTTATGCCTCTGCTATCTTCTACAACCTCATGGGAACCTCATGGGACTCAAAGCAAAACAATCATCTGCGATGGACCTTTTTTCCTGTCCTGCTCTAGGCCATCTTTCCAATTCTGCATTCTCCGAATGCTGAACTCAGTCGACAGCATTGAGTAACAGAAGTCATTTTTTTACATATTTTAGTTACTTGATAACACTGAGTGAGCTACGTAGAGAATACGTTTAGTATATCTCACGTTGACGTGCAAGGTCTGCTTAAACAGCCAGATAATATTCAGATTTCAACCATAACAACAGGAAAATTAAAGCAGATAAAGAAGTTTGTTATCCTAATATTTTATGCCTCATGTCTTTTAACATACTCATAAACTCATGTGATGGTAAATTTTAGTTGGACTTTGCTATAGTTATTGTTTATATATGTACTGGCAAAAGCCACATTTTTCTCAGCCATTACACTATGTTAACACAAGATACATTTTATGCCATAGCACAGTAAGGGCTTCTTAGTACAGAAAGTACCGTAGACTCACCAGAAGACTTCTGAACCCCATCCAGCTATAGATGTAAACAGACGCGGTCCGAAGTCCCTGGCAGGGTTGACAGCGTATCCAGAGTTGAAGCCCATGGACAATCCAATGACGAGGACAACAAAGCCAACAGTGAAGGCCTCCAAACCACGGGGGATGGGGTTATTGTAAGGGTCAACGATGGCCAAGACACAGACCACCAAAGCAGCTGTACCAATGAACTGAAAAATAAAATTAAAAAAAAAAGAGATCATTTCCAGTGGTCATTGTAAACAAAGGTTAGAACTGAAATGAAAAGTTCAACATGATGAACCTAACATCTCTCAACAGATGCCAGCCTTTCTCAACCAATTTTACATGAAGGCACCTTTGAAATAGTTTTCAGGTTTCGGGGAACCCCTGCTAATAATTACTATGTATACAGTTCATGGTACATTAGTGGGAACAGTAAGTTGAGATAGCGTATTTTACATTCAGAGCTGCTCTATATGATGAATTTATTTTCAATAATTATACTGAAATTAAATGAATAATAATAATAGAAACACAGACAGTGAAAACTGTAGTGTTCCCAACATTGGTGGCCGATGGAAAAATATTAGTTTAAATTGAAGCCCAGTGCTTCCCCCTATTCTGGTGCTCAGTGAACACGCCCTTTACATTGGTGGTCAGTGAAAGGTTCCTTTTCACTGGTGGTATGTGGGAATAGGGTCCTCCCCACTGTTGGTCAGTAGGCAAAGGCCACCATTACACTAATGGTCAGTGGGAAGAATGCTCTTCACATTGATGGTCCTATGTCAATGGGAAGAATGCTTTCCTTATGCCGCGTACACACGAGCGGACTTTACGGCAGACTTTGTCCTGCGGACTTTTCGACGGACTTTACGACGGACTTTACGAAGGAACGGACTTGCCTACACACGATCAACCAAAATCCGACGTATTCGTACGTGATGACGTACGACCGGACTAAAACAAGGAAGTTCATAGCCAGTAGCCAACAGCTGATAGTTTTTGTCCGTCGGACTAGCATACAGACGAGCGGACTTTTCGACCGGACTCGAGTCCGTCGAAAAGATTTGAAACATGTTCCATTTCTAGGTCCGTCAAACTTTTGGGGAAAAAAAGTCCGCTGGAGCCCACACACAATCAAATTGTCCGACGGACTCCGCCGAACCAAGTATGCCGTAAAGTCTGGTCGTGTGTACGCGGCATCACAGACACCTTAAAGTGGTAGTAAACCGCAACTACATCAAAAATAAAGTGGGCCCCCCTCTAGGGTTAAATAATGATGCACTAGCATGCACCACATACTAGCATATTATGACAGACTTACCTGTAAAGCGGATCCCTCTCCCGTGCAGCGCTGTTATGGATCACACAGTCTTCCTTCCGGTTTTGCGAGCTCCGGCTATATGAATGGCCGGGGCCGCGGGGATGTCACTACTGCGCATGTACGCTCTGAAGATCCAGCACGGTATGCCATCCCTTCAGAGGGCATGGTCCGGTCACGTCACCGGCTGCATGCTTTGTGAATATCTCCTAAACAGTGCAAGTTTAGGAGATATTCACTGTACCTACAGGTAAGCCTTATTATGGGCTTATCTGTAGGTACAAGTTCAAAGTGGTGTTTACCCCCATTTTTAAAGGGAATTGTTGGTCAGTGGTTACTCTCTGAGAATCAGAAATTGCTCATAACTCAATGATCCCTTAGCCCTGGAGAAACCCTAGTGCTCCTGGAACCCTGATTGAAAAAGGCTGATCTTAATGATCGCCAAGTGGTCTTCTCCTTGAAAAGTTGTGACCTCTTGAGTCTTATGAGTTACTCATGACATTGATAGAGTTCAGCATGCTGTCACCACAACAGCACTATTGGTTTTACTAGGGACTGGAGAATTTATTGGAACTTGGTTCTCATGAACAAAGAACGTATTGAAGGGGGAAAAGGAAGAGGAGCATCTGGTCTGGCTTCAAGGCCAGCTATTCAAGACATGTGAGGGTGGATATTAAGTAGCAGAGACATGCATCAAGGTCAATGAAGGCCATTCAGATAACATAGTAAAGGATGACAGCAGCTTACTGAAGACAGCTATAAAGAGACACCTCACACCGGTTAATGGAAAATCCTGTCAGCCAAGAAGACTTTGCATTTAGAATGAAAGAACTAGGTTAAAATTCCTAGTAAACTAATTATATCACATCATTATGCACATTGCATATTTCCTTAGGAGCTCCTGAATACATCTTAAAGTAGTAACCCCCCCCCCAAGATGTTTACAGCACCCCCCTTTAGCTATGCTACAGCCAATTGTGCTGCTTCTTGTGTGTTATTTTATCCCTATGAGAATATTTTAACAAATCATTACTTTTAAAAACAAAAGTCCAGTTTTAATGACCAAAATCCCCTCCAGGTCATTTATAAACACAAAAAAAAATGTAAGTAAAATTTTTTAACATGTGCTGACCTGCTTCTGTTCATTAGATACTCAGCCAAGCCACTGTGCAAAGTTGGCTGAAAGTGAGTGCTACATGGGAGGGTCTGCCAGCTATAATCACATAATCATTCCCAGTGTCGTAATAGGACGCATTGCAACTTCTCATTATTCCTTTAATGATCTGGTGTCTTTTTGGAGTACCTAACCAGGAAATAAAAGTCTTAACGAAGCACTTTGCTGGGATTACCTTAAATGTGACCTCAATTTTTATGCAGACTTCTTGGGGAAGTAAAGAGCCAGTTACAGGAGCAGGGGGATAAAGATTTAGGGAAATCCAATTTATAAATTGCATAAGTTTGCCAAGGTTGCAAGCAAGAAGATTCATAGCAAATCTGGACCAAAAAAAAGAAGGCTGCCCCTGCTGGCTTCCCCCTGAAATTTCTATATGCATGGCTATCTTTGGCCCCGGTACTGTTTGAGCTTAAACAAGCATGCAGTTCATAAAGTCAATTTAAAGGCTAAGTTCAGCTTTGTTCATCAAATTCCAGCTCCCCTATGTACCAATATAGCATTAATGTACTTTTTTTGCAAAAATATCAACGCTTTCCATTAAATCTACAGTCACTTACTTCACCTCTCCTCGTCCATGTTTCCAAACGTATCCATTGCTTCTGCCTTACTTCCTGGTCACGCTTTAGGTCATGACACAGGAAGGAGTTGACCAGCTGACCTCATTAGCACACGCCCTGCATCATCCACCCTTCTACCTACATACCCATTCCCAGCTGCACATTTTGTAAATGAAATTCAATCAATCAGTTATCACCCTTCTCACTAAATACACAATATACAATCAGATTGTATAGTGTACACCTAAAATTACTAGTGGCGCTTTCAGTGCCATTAATTGTTAATGGCACACCCAATACAGAAGCAAACACACATTTTGCCATGTGAAAAAAGGGATGGCAAATGCTGCAAAACGCACAGTAAAAAACATGCAACCCACAAAACGCCAAAATGTCCCATAAGCCCCATGTAGTGTAGCCAATTGAAATCAACAGGCTGCCCTATGCTTGTCAAATGAAAAACGAGCCACAAAACGCACGCTCCCACTATGCTAGATGTGAATGGGGCCTAAAAGTGAAATTGCTGCGTTAACACAAGAAAAATTAAGCTCCATTCACATCTGTGCGTTTCCTTGCATTTCAGAAATGGGCTGCGCCAAAAATCACAGTAAAGTACGTTTCAAGCTCTGCTTTAAAAAAAAAGTTCTGAAGCTTCTTTAATTGCTGTGTGCAGGACAGCCCATTCAGGTGGTTGGGCTGCCTTATGTGTGATGAGTGAAAATGCTCCAAAACGCCTCCCCACCTCGCTAAAAAAAATTGCATGTGGGAATGTGAGTTGTGATAGTGGCTTGTCCACTCCCTCCTATGTACTTGTATACATGATGCAATCTGGTTGTATATTGTGTATTTAGTGAGAAGGGTGATCACTGATTGATTGCATTTCATTTACAAAAGGTGCAGCTGGGAATGGGTGGGTAGGTAGGAGGGTTGATGATGCAGGGTGTGTGCTAACGAGGTCAGCTGGTCCACTCCTTCCTGTGTCATGACCTATGGTCTGACCAGGAAGTAAGGCAGAAGTAATAGATACGTTAGGAAACATGGATGAGGACAAGGACAAGTAAGTGTCTGTAGATTTCATGGAAAGCTTTGATATTTTTGCAAAAAAAAGTACATTAAAGCGGTTGTATACCCGCAGAATTTTTTTTTTTTTTTTTTACCCCTGTAAAGCAAAAGGCATAATGAGCTAGTATGCACCGCATACTAGCTCATTATGAAATACTTACCTTAGAACGAGGCGTCCGTATCTTACCTGGTCCACGCCGAGGGAGCTGTCATGTTGCCTCGGCGTGTCTTCCGGGTATGCACGCGGGAGATTTCTTACCCGGCAAGGTCCGGCAGTTGCCGGGCCTTCAGCCGAGAATCCCCTGTGTGCATGCGCTGCTGCAGTCAGCGGCTCATAGCAAGGGGAATATCTCCTAAACCGTACAGGTTAAGGAGATTTTTTTTTACCTACAGGTAAGCCTTATTATAGGTTTACCTGCAGGTAAAAGTTAAAAAAAAGACTATACAACCACTTTAATGCTATATTGGTACATAGGAGAGCTGAAATTCAGAAAAAAAAAAGTGAACAAAGGAGAACTTATCCTTTAAGTCAAAACGCGTTCACTGCATGCTTGTTCTGGGTCAGTGAGTCTCACTGTATTAAAGGCACTGAAATGGCATGGCAGTCAGGATATAGCATTTTCAGAAGATCCAGTAATATGTGCCACCATATTTCTCTCAGAACAGATATTTAATATAAATATCAATTTTAGCAAAATACCCTTTTTTTTCAATAACAACTGGATTATATCTTTAACAGGGCAGAGACCCCCATAGGCCCTCTGCCTTGGACCGCTGCCCTCACCTAAAACTCTGCTGCTTCTTACTAATGGTCAATAAAGCATTCCTGCAGCTGTGTAGATTTGGATATAGCAGTGTGTAGGTGCTATATAAACAGCCAGCAATGCCCCAAGAGTTCCAAGGTTTTATGACAGAAGTGCAGATTCCCTCACCTGGTCAAAGAAACCATTCATGAGGGTCAGATGCTCTGTTGGGAAGGTGGCGAAAATTCCAGCAGTGCCGTTAGGTCCCATTACGTAGAGTTGGTCATTGGCGAAAAACCAGATGGCATCTGAAATCGAATCAGAAAGAAGATGGTTACTTAATTCCTGATAAAACTGTCAATCTGATGTTGACTTCAAGCACTGATTTATAAAGTTAGTGTGAACCTTGCACTAAAATGCAAGGTCTGCTTATCACATACTGACTTACCCACCTCCCCTTGTCAAAACACTGCATTATGCCTGTTGTATAAAAACACCTCCAGGTAAAAATGATAAAATATATGTACCTAACACCTGGCTTCTACCTGCAGGCAATATTGATGTCACAATCCTTCTAGTGAGATCCTCAGAAATCTAAGTATCCCAAATCTTTAAGAGGACTCTCCGGCACAGTTTAGCTGGGACTAAGGTTGGTCTTTTAGGCCAAGAGTCATACCCTTGGGTGTCTCTTAGTCTGGGGTAGATATATAAAGGTAGGAGGCTGCTTCTTACATGAAGAAGCAACCCCTTTTTGTTAACATTGGTTTTTTTTTTTTTTTTTGCTTTGGGACCCTTCAGATGACATCATGTAGGGACAGGGCACCCCAGTATGCACTTAACCTGCTGGGGGAGCACTAGGATGACTCCTGACTGGGAGGTAAGACTCATATAGAGGAAAGCTGGGATGACTATTGGCACAGCAGTCTCTGGTCTCTTTCACTGTCTTATGCGTGTACAGTAAAGTTTTTGCACTGTTCTAAAGCAAGCTTGGTGTGGATACCATTTATTCTTCAGTCTTCAGGACTTCTCCAGAGCCTCTCCCATCCTCTGGAATTCCCTGCCCCTGTATATCTGATCAGCCCCTAACCTGTCCACCTTTAGGAGATCCCTGAAAACTCATTTATTCAGGGAAGCCTATCCCACACCCACCTAACAACCCCAACAAATCATTCCCCGCATCTATTAACTTTTGTACCACCACCCCCTCCCTTTAGAATGTAAGCTCTATGAGCAGGGCCCTCCTGTCCCTACTGTAAGTGTGCTGTCCCCTCTCCACATTGTAAAGCACTGTGTAAACTGTAGGTGCTATATAAACCGTGAATAATAATAATAATAATTCTGCCATATGGGGAACTACTCCTGGGCTTGTGCTCAGACTAGAATATGCGGGCTGGGCAGGTCTTGGATTATGGTCAAGCCCAAGTTGGGTTGTCTACATGGTGACTCAGAGAGGAGAGGTATATTGGTTTCTGCCTAGTGATTGTGAGTACCTTGGTGAGCCCTCATGCCAATGTTCCACAAGTGCCTCGTGGATTGCCCAAGCTGGAAGGAAAATGGACAAAACTCCTGGTCCTGTTACATTTTCCAGGTATCATTTAGACGAGGGTTGAATGGGCCAGTATGTAATAAGCAGACCTTTCTTTTTTCTTCACAGGGTTACCCTGGTACGTAGGTAGACCAGGATCAGAATGCCAGGCTTTAAAATTTTGTCCGCAAAGGCCCGTCCCAACCAATAAAAAAATAAACACTGTCAATACATAAAAAATGTAATATACATTTATAATACTATTAGCCCTCCAATCCTTGCATCCAATCTTGCTTTGTTGCAGTGCTAGGGGTGACAATAAAATTCTTAGCATCCAACACTTCTGGGTATGTCAGATGCCTACATTTCCCTGCTACTTGCTAAGGCTCCCCACCTCCTTTTCCAGCCAGTAAATCACTCATGTGTCCCTACAGCTCTGAAGTGACTCTGTTTATGTGGAGGTAAGGGGGCACCCCAGTGAGGTGGGGTGGGGGTGTGTAGGCATCCAACATACCTGGAAGTGTCAGATTCCAAAAGTTCCTGCAGAGTTTGTTGAACCTCAGAGCATAGATTGGACCCAACAGGTCCTAATATTGGTTATAATGTTGTATAAATTGATATTCCAATTCTGTATTTGAATAAAATATTTTACGGTAAAATGTCTCTTTAAGTCTTACCACAGTATAAAAGCTGGCAGTTTGTTCTCTTTAACTGAAAATCTAAACAGACAAATTTCTTCCCTTTTAGTTTCCTGTGTGGGATCAGCGCTGATCTCTTTAGTAAAGACGTTTGTTACTGAAGTGTGAATTTCCTGTTCCTGACAAACACAAAATTCTAAACTGTGCATTATGCATGATGGGAGTCTTTTTTTTTTCCCTGACCAGGATAAAGTATTATTCATTAGAAATTGCAACACAAACATGGTCGTCCAGTTGTGCACTAGTTGGGCAGTCTAATTTCCAGCAGAAAACTCCATGACCTCCTGGTAGTGACAGATCATGGCTTTGTGTTTAGGTGGTTGGTTCTACTTTTGTGGGTTGCGGGCTCAGGTCATGGCACTGCAGGGGCGGATCCGGGGGGGGGGCAACGGGGCAATTGCCCCCTCCAAGAAATGCGGGTGAGTCAGAGTCAGAGAGCCAGCGAGAGAGCCGCCGAGCGGCTCCGTAGGTGACAGATTCGGCGAGCGGCTCCGTAAGTGAAAGAGCCGCCGGGTGGCTCCATAGGTGAGAGAGCCACCGGGCGGCTCCATAGGTGAGAGAGCCGCCGGGCGGATCCGTAGGTGACAGAGCCGGCGAGCGGCTCTGTAAGTGAAAGAGCCGCCGGGTGGCTCCGCAGGAGAGAGACAGCGGGCTGGCTCGGCGGCTCAGGTGGTGAGATGTGCCGGCGCCGCTCGATGTGTGAGCGGGCTGCTGGCCAATCAGGGAGCCGGCGGGCGGGGGAGCAGAGAGATGACATCATCTCTCACCGCCCGGCGCCCGCCCTGCATCCCTGCAGTTCCCCCCTCACCATGCAGGCAGCTGCAGCAGCAGAGAGATCACATCATCTCTCTGCTGCCTGTCTCTGGGACACAAGAGACCACCTTAGCAGGTGGCAAGTGACAATCCTCATCTGGTGACAGGCGACCTGGCAAGTGACAATCCGCAACATGTGGCAGGCGACGTGGCAAGTGACAATCTTCATCTGGTGACAGGCGACCTGGCAAGTGACAATCCGCAACATGTGGCAGGCGACGTGGCAAGTGACAATCTGCATCTGGTGACAAGCGACGTGGCAAGTGACAATCCGCAACATGTGGCAGGTGACGTGGCAAGTGACAATCTGCATCTGGTGATAGGTGACGTGGCAAGTGACACACCCGGTGCTCCCACTGATTCTGCATTATGGTGAGTTAAACTATTTAATTTTTTATAACAATGTAATAATAGTAATAATGCTCTTCAATCATCCTGACACCATAACAACCATGGTGCCGTGATAATTGAAGCGCCAACACCAGCCATTTCCCTGATAGATGTACCCCAAAAAAATATATTTTCTGGCAGTGCCCCTCCCGAGACTAGACTCTGGATCTGCCCCTGTGGCACTGTGCCCCAGGGTACCTGCTATCAGGTATCGGATTTAGATATGGAAGAGACCTATTCAGGACTCCACAACTCCACAAACATTTTATCATTGCTGCCCGCAGAACCAGATATTAGGTGTAATTTTTAAGTACAAATTTGAGAGAATAATAAAACCAAGGACCTCATTAGGTGCTCCTTGCAGCATAAAGATATAGGAGATGCACTCTCAAAACTTTGATGACATTTTTTAGGGCATAACTGTGTGTTACTCCTAACCCCTGCACACTGTACATTTCCTACTCCTGACCTTCGCTCTATGGGGTCCAGTCTAGACCCTTACTCCAGACCCTTGCACACTCTACGATAGTTACTCCTGACTCCTGCACTCTGTGCATTACTTACTCCTCACCTCTGCACTATGGGGTTATGCACTCCATTATGCACTCCAGGCCTCAGTACATTACTTACTCCTGACCCCTGCACCCTGTGCATTACTTTCTCCTAACCTCTACAGTACACTATGTGCATTATGCAGTCCTGACTCCTGCACTCTCTGCATTACTTACTCCTGACCTCATAATCTGTGCATTACTTAGTCCTGAACTCTGCATCCTGTGCATTACTTACCTCCTAACCTCTACAGTACACTATGTGCATTATGCAGTCCTGACTCCTGCATTACTTACTCCTGGCCTCATATAACTGTGTGTTACTCCTTACCCTTGCACACTCTACGTTACTTATTGCTGACCCCTGCACTCTGTGCTTTAAATAGACCTGACCCCTGCACCCTGTACATTACTTACTTTTGACCTCTGCACCATGTGCGCTTTGCACTCCTAACCCCAGCACATTGTACGTTACTTATGTCTAAACCCTGCATTCTGTGCATTACATAGTCTTGACCCTGCACTCTGTACAAAACCTACTCCTGACCGCTTCACTATGTGCGTTATACAGTCCTGACCCCTGCACTCTCTGCATTATTTACTCCTGACCGCTTCACTATGTGCGTTATGCAGTCCCGACCCCTGCACTCTCTGCATTACTTACCCCTGACCTCTGCACTATGTGTGTTATACACTCCTGACCCTTGTACACTCTGCATTACTTACTCTTGACCTCGCAATCTGTGGATCACACAGTCCTGACCCCTGCACACTGTGCTTTACTTACTCCTGACCCTTGTACCATGTGCTTTAAATAGTCCTGACCCCTGCGCCCTGTACATTACTCACGCCTGACCACTGCACTATGTGCGTTATGAAGTCCTGACCCCAGCACACTGTATGTTACTTATGCCTGCCCCTGCACTTTGTGCATTACATAGTCTTGACCTCTGCACTATGTGTGTTATGCAATTCTGACCCCTGCACTCTCTGCATTTCTTACCCCTGACCTCTGCACTATTATTATTACTATACAGGATTTATATAGCGCCAACAGTTTACACATCGCTTTACAATATAAAAGGGAGACAATACAGTTATAATACAATAAAATACAAGAGGATTAAGAGGGCCCTGCTCAGAAAAGCTTACAATCTAATAGGGTGGGGCAGGTGGTACAAAAGGTTGTAACTGTGGGGAACGCACTATGTGCGTTATGCAGTCCTGACCCCTGCACACTAGTGCATTACTTACTTCTGCCCTTGCAATCTGTGCATAGCACAGTCCTGACCCCTGCACAATGTGCATTACTTACTCCTGACCCCTGCACTCTGTGTGTTACGCACTCCTGACCCCTGCACTCTGTGCGTTACACACTCCTGACCCCTACACTCTGTGCGTTACGCAACTCCTGCCCCTTGCACTCTGTGCGTTACGCAACTCCCGACCCCTGCACTCTGTGCGTTATGCACTCCTGACACCTGCACTCTCTGCGTTATGCACTCCTGACCCCTGCACTCTGTGCGTTATGCACTCCTGACACCTGCACTCTGTGCGTTACGCACTCCTGATCCCTGCACTCTGTGTGTTATGCACTCCTGGCCCCTGCATTCTATATGTTAAGTACTTCTGATTCCTGCAGTCTGTGCCATGCACTCCTGAACCCTGCACTCTCTGCGATATACACTCCTAATTCAGAGAAGGATAGGCTAATGTTCAATAAAACCACATCCTTTTAAGCCCCTGCCACTGTTAGCCAATGTGGCCACACACTCACCAATCACAGTGACTCGCATAATGTAGATTCATTCAATACTGTATATTTGGGCATAAAGCGACTCTGTCAGTCATTTTATCATTTTCAAAAAGTCCTAAGAGATCCTACAAGCAACACACAAACAACACACACACATTGTGAACACACTCAAAATTCCTAAAGGTGCTCAAACCTATTTGCTAAATGCATTGTGGGAATATAAAGGGCGCCAAGCCAATTAAAAAAAATATAGACAACCGCAATTAAAGGCTAATCTGGGATTTTTCAGGGGGTTGACCTAAATAATGGTACTGTAGTATGAGATAATAGAAGGAGTTATGGATGGTAACATTTTTTTGTCTTCCGGACAGTGTGGAGTTAACACAGATTTATAGGACATAACTATGAAACAATGATACGATCTTTTATATTGTTCTTCTGCTGTTTGTACTTTATGTCCATTAAATATCTTGGTTGACTTCCAAGCAATGAAAGGACTGAAGTGAGTCTATTTGTTGGAAGTTTTGGTGTAACCTGTTTTACAGGGTTTATATCCAATTGGGACCCGTGACAAAAAAACAAAATGCTTCGAAATGCCATCAGAAAGTTATTGTCATACCTTCCTGTTATGTTCCATCTAATATTTCATTCAGCGATACCCACCTTTTGGGTGGAATCCTGTCTACTTGACAACCTAAATTACACGTTTAAATTTCAGTAAGCTTCTTATTAGTCTTCTACACTTATCTAATTGTGGGGAGTCTGTAAAGTCGTCTTCCTGGATTTTCATGATGGGAAAATTGCTCATAAAAAACGCCCCTCCTGACATATTACACATTCAGAAAAGTTATTGTAAAAATATAAAAGGAAGTATTCTAGGGTTGGAGGAAGTTATCCATCTAGCTATAAATCCCTATAAAATGTTACAAAGCCAGCTGAGATAGACACGTAGCAAGTTTAGAACATAATTTGTCACTTCAACTTTGTAACATTTATGGGTCAATAAATGTTATAATACCCAATCGGAGGTGTGGTTGGTACTCATATTGAAGAAATGCAAAGTAGCTATAAGCAATCTTACAGTGGGCTTGAACTGAGGAACCTGTGCTCAAAAAGCCATTGAAGGGCTCTTCACCAGTGCTGCAAGTGGTTTAACCGCTGCCAATGTTGTCCCCATTACTGACATACTGTGCCATGTTCCGCTTTATGTCTCTGTGTGGAGGTGGACATGTTGGTAGAGGCACAAAGCTTTGCTTCCTCATTTTATAGCTGCCCCCCCCCCCCCCATGACTGCCAGGGTAAATATCAAGAGGCAACAGGGGAAGCGATGGATGGATGAATGGATGAAGCAGAAGCAGTGAGATCCTTGCACTGCAGATTCCAGGTGTGGCTTCCTCTCCAGCAAGGAGAAAAGCAGGCAACACTGTAATGGCAATATCAATCCCCTTTCAATTTTGATCAGACTAGCACTCAGAAGCAGCAGTACCTTGGATCAATGGTCACCAACCAGTGGTCTGTGGACCACTGATGGTCCACAGGAAAATTTTGGTTGTCCCCATGGGTTCTGCTCCAAATCAATATTGTGGCAGGTGTATACCACCCAATGTTGTTTCTAGTAAAGTTCTCAATGCGTGCTGACAGTCAATACTGTCAGCGTGCATTGATACCCTATGCCTCCTCTGTAGTTCCGGCTCCTGTGAACTCAGAGGGAGGCGCTGGGAATAGTGGAGAAAGTGGGAGGTGAAGGAGGGCAATTCCAAAGCCAGTGCTGATCACAGACTGTTGAAGGAGTCACAGAGCTCGAGCACATGGACTGTGGGATTCAAAATTGTGAGTTTAGTGATCCCTGAGGTCCAATGACCACTGACCATTGCCTTAGATGATCTCTCCTGCAGATATACAGCCATGAGGCTAAAGAACAGGACCAGTAGCTATAGCAGTATAGAGGCTCCCTCTGACCAGCTGAATAAGTACACAACCAGATCACCATGGCATACGTTGCAGGCTCATCCAAGGGTCTAAGCACTAACTGGTGTTCCCCAGTGCTCTTGATGTTGGAGATGGGTTTTGCTGCCTGTTAGTACCAGGTCCAGGTCCTCAGGATCACCTCACCATGAAGTGAGCAAGTCAGGGTCCAATATAGATATAGCAGGTAGGGATCAAGCAGAAGTGTAGTCAGTAAACAAGCCAAAAGTTTGGTAACAAGTGGTTGCAGGTTGGGATCAAGCAGAAGCATAGCAAAGAATAAGCAAAAGCTCAGTAACGATTAGTAGCAAAGATAAGGACAGCAGCAGGGGCAACGAGAGTGAGATATTGGCTAGAGAGAGTACAATAATCTGGCAAACGGGAAGTGCAAAGGCATGGCTTAAATAGGAAGTTAATGGGAGGAGCAAAGAGTTCAAGGTTGTACCTTGCCTTCTTGTACAAGGCAAGATTGTCCAAGGAGAGCTGTCCAACATCTCAGGTGGCTCAGCAAGAACAGATACAACCAGACGCAGCAGAGGCTGCAGCTTCAGATCCAGGCCCTGACACAAGTAGTACACTTTTTATACTTCAGGAGGATTTGAAGATAAAAGATAAAATGATATTCACCAACGCTTTCTTTTATTCACCAACGCTTTCTTGATTGCCATATTGTATATTGTATCACCAGCGCTTTATGAAGCACTTACTGTATATGTAAAAGTTTGTAAAATTTGGGAAACTTCAATAAAAAAAACTTAAGTTAAAAAAAAAAAAAAAAAAGCTTAATTTTTCAAGGCATAATTAACATTTTTGAAGTTTGCTGTACCATAGCAAATCATCATTTTTTGAGATTGGATCCATTCCTCTGATGTATTTTGTCTAAAAAGCCATCATTTATCTATCTTGAGTATCAGTACTGTCTTTAACTAGAGGATTTATATTTTCATGGGCATAGCTCCTTTTTAAAAACAAGTTATACTGTAGGATAAGGACTGTCTTGGTTTTCCATCATGGAAATCATTGCTTCTACGAATTTGAACTGGTAGTGGTCTACACTGTCACAGACTAAATGGAAACCATTACTCCTACGCTATAGATCCAGAATGACCCTCTTTTTTTCAGAAGCTAAATTATGTAGATTTGTTTTTTGCCATCTATGACCAGAACTATATGACTATATATGAAAGACTCTGTGATAACTGTTCCTTCTACATTCTAGAGCTACAATCGTCCTAAGATCTCAAATGTCCACTGACTAATCTATGAGCAGCTATAGCATGGATTTATGTCATTTTTCTATTCTTTAGACCAGGATTCTCCATTGTTCATTTCAGTTGGAGTAATAGTGCCCCATAGTCGGTATTAGTGGGGGGGGGGTGGATAGTACCCCATCGTTGGTATTAGTGGGGGGGGGATAGTACTCCATCGTTGGTATAATTGGGAGGAATAGTGCCCTATCATTGGTATTACTGGGAGCAGTAGTGCCTCATCATTAGTATTTGTGGGAGAAGTGGTGCCTCATCATTGGTATTGGTGGGAAGAATAATAATCCCTATCACTGGTGTCAGTGGACAAAATAGTGCCCAACTATGGTGTCAGTGGGATGAATAGTGCTCCATCTAAGGTGTTAGTGGAAGGAATAGTGACCAATTATTGGTGTCAGTGGGAGGTATAGTACCTTGTATCAGTGAGAGGAATAGTGCCCTAAGAGCCGGATAAAGGCAAGCAAAGGACCACATCTGACCCGTGGGCTGCAGTTTGGAGACAAATGCTTTAGATCCATTTTAGCCCTGCTTTAGCTGTACTTACGCCATGAACACCATGGCTTATATAATCTGGATGAACCAGCACTGGTTCTAAAAGCATTGTGACCCAAGGATCCTCTGATCTAAAACCATTACCATCCCATCCTTGGCTTCATCATTGAGACCAGAAACCAGAACCATCAATATCCTATTCTAGCAAATGTAGAACGGTAAGAATTATGGCTCCTGTTATCTTCAACCAACATCACCATCTGACAGTAGTTGAAACTACACCCAGAGGCCCTGATGTTGGTACTCTGGAGCTAATACTGTCCTACTCTTATTAGATTGTAAGCTCTCATGAGCAGGGCCCTCTTAAACCTCTTGTATTTTATTGTATTGGAACTGTATTCTCTCCCTTTAGATTGTAAAGCGCTGAGCAAACTGTTGGCACAATATAAATCCTGAATAATAATAATAATAATAATAATAATTACAGCTGTGCACCCATAATTAGTTTAGATCTACAATGAACACCATCCTACTCTACTTTGATATGCATCATAACACAAAAAAATATTGAATCCTTGAACTGTCACTGTCCCTATTATATATGAAGATACCTTCTGAGGATCAATGATGATTAAATTCAGAGAAACAGTCCCACATGGAGCTTCAGTCCAAAACTACATTCATTTTGTTAAAAAAAAAAACATGCTAAAGGTACCTACCATAATACAAGCCATAAACGATGCCTGCTCCAAGGAAGGCACCTAGGGTTTGTGCCAAGGTGTATACAGGAAACTTGATCCATGGTTCCCGTGCCATGATACACAGGGCAAAGGTCACAGCTGGGTTCAAATGTCCACCTATAAATTAAAAGTGACATAATAATACAATCTAGTTATTGTTAATGATTTTAAATGTAGCATGGTTTTTTTTCTATATTCATGCTAAGTTCATTTGGTTTTACAGGAAATATTTCATGGCAAGTACTCAATTCCTGCCTATCATATTTTAAAAGGGTTCGACCTTACCTGAAACTTGTCCACTAATCAGAATCCCCAGCATGACAGCGAAACCAAAAGCCAGATTAACAGTCAAGAACTGACCATGAGAGCCTTTACTAAGGACCACCTGAGCCACAGAGCCACAGCCAAACATCTGCAGAAGAAGAAGAGGAGTTGTTATTAGAGATGTTCAAGAAGAGGCACGACCTGCTTGCAGAACCATATGCACATAATTATTATATACAAGAAATTAGCTCAATAGGAAATATGGAGAAAAAGCCATTAAAAAAAAAAACAAAAAAATGGCATTACAAAAGGATTTTTTCTGGCAAAGTTTATTTTTAGAGGAAAGATCACTCAAATGAAAGTCGTTCAATCCTCCATAATGTTATTTCATATCTAAAAAAAAACAAAAGACCCTCTCCAGTCTCTAAAGACCACCTTGGTTAGGTTGCTCAAGAACAGAAAAATGTGTTCTGCTAATGCAAAGTTAAGGATATGTCCATTTTAACCCTGTGTAAAAATCATGTTTCTGTTTTCTGAACCCTAGTCTAAAGCCAAAGCTTTGACGTTCCATGCCATTCAAATGTTTGTTTTCACTTATTTACACCAAACCATGATATCATACGTAGACAATACATTTGTAGCACCCATATGTTGTAATGTTTTATTTACATTTTTTTTTTTATATTGTTGACATTGCCTATTGCTGGTAAGTGATGAAAGGTTAGCAATGTGTTTGGGGTTTGTGTTGAAGGTGTTGTGTTGGTCTAAAAAATTTGGTCCTAAAGGTTGTATTTTTTTTTTTTTTTTATATTTTTGACCATTGCTGGTGTCTGGTGACACCATGAAAGGTTGACTTGATTGTTTTGGGTAGTACATTTATCTTAGAGCAAGCATAAGCGTATTAAAATATTTTCTTTTATATTTTTTATAGTTCTTTTTTTTTTTATATGTTTGACCATTGCTGGTGTCTGGTGACACCATGAAAGGTTGTTTTGGGCAGTATATTTATTTTAGAGCAAGCATTAGCATATTAAAATATTTTCTTTTATTTTTTTTATAGTTCTTTTTTGTTGATGTTGACCATTGCTGATATCTAAAGCACATAAAAATATGTCTACCACGTGATGAAAAGATAGCAATGTGCTTGGGGTTTGGGTTGAAGGTGTTTTGTTGGTCTAAAAAAATTCAGTTCTAAAGGGCGTCTCAGAAAAACTGTGAGATGTAGTTTAGGTTTCGTTGAAGCAATGAATATTGATCCAAAATGGCTTCCAGGTTCCACTTAAATTTGGGGTCTGCTGGTATTTAAATGGCGAATCCAAAATATAGCACACACTTGTTTTTCAATCTACAACAAACGAAAATATAACAAAATAATAATTCTTTGTTAAAAAAAAGAAATCGTAAAAGAATATATATCTCTAATGCCCTGTACACACGGTCGGACATTGATCGGACATTCCGACAACAAAATCCTAGGATTTTTTCCGACGGATGTTGGCTCAAACTTGTCTTGCATACACACAGTCACACAAAGTTGTCGGAAAATCCGATCGTTCTGAACGCGGTGATGTAAAACACGTACGTCGGGACTATAAACGGGGCAGTGGCCAATAGCTTTCATCTCTTTATTTATTCTGAGCATGCGTGGCACTTTGTCCGTCGGATTCGTGTACACACGATCGGAATTTCCGACAATGGATTTTGTTGTCGGAAAATTTTATATCCTGCTCTCAAACTTTGTGTGTCGGAAAATCAGATGGAAAATGTGTGATGGAGCCTACACACGGTCGGAATTTCCGACAACAAAGTCCTATCACACATTTTCCGTCGGAAAATCCTTCCGTGTGTACGAGGCATAATAGATGTGCTTTTGGTAAGATTAAAACACCATAGAGCAGCCTTTGTCAATCAGGGTTCTACCAAAGGTTGCCAGGGGTTCCATGAGCAATAAACAATTTCTGACTTCCAAATAAGTAACCACCGACACCTATTATATTTTTAGGTATCTGACCAATGAACAGCAATGTAAGGAGCATTCTTCCAACTGATCAGCAATGTAAGGTGGATTCTTCCCACTGACCATTAAATGTAAGAAACATTCTTCCAATTGATCACCAATGTAAGGAGCATTCTTCTCACTGATCACCAATGTAAGGAGCATTCTTCTCACTGATCACCAATTAAGGACATACTTTCTTCCCACTGATCACCAATGTAAGGAACATTCTTCCCACTGATCACCAATGTAAGGAGCATTCTTCCCACTGACCACCAACGTAAGGAGCATTCTTCCAACTGATCACCAATGTAAGGAGCATTCTTCCCACTGATCACCAACGTAAGGAGCATTCTTCTCACTGATCACCAATGTAAGGAACATTCTTCCCACTGATCACCAACGTAAGGAGCATTCTTCTCACTGATCACCAATGTAAGGAACATTCTTCTCACTGATCACCAATGTAAGGAGCATTCTTCTCACTGATTACCAATGTAAGGATCATTTTTCCTAATGACCACCAACGTAAGGAGCATTCTTCCCACTGACCACCAGTGTAATGGGGGCATTCTTCTACTAATCAATGGCTTATTGGGGGTCTTTTCCCACTTACCAACAATGAAAATGAGCATTTCTCTGATCACCAATATACAGGGGACTCTTCCCGACCACCGGTGACTTTACTTCTAAGTGTTTCAAGTTTCACTGAGTTTCAATGTAAGCAAGCAGTTTACTTGAAACACTTAGAAGTAAGGTCATTTTTGTGAATTTTTTTTTTTAACACAGTTACCCTATTTTACCTTGTAAGTTTGATTAGAAGACACGGCGGCCAGCCCTGTATACACAGAGGATCTGGGTGCTTCTGATATTAGGTTAACGTTTATCAGCTGCTAACATCCATCATATTTAATAGCTCACAGCTGCACGGTTGACTCACTTGTTTGTTGTTTTGTTTGCTCACTAATAAAAAATAAATTCTGGTTTTGACATGGCCTTTTTAAAAGGTATGTAGCGAGTGTAAGCTCTGTGGCCCAGAATCCCAAGACATTCTGTTTAGAAATACGGGGGTTCTCTAGATTTTGGAGGAGAAATGTGTTCAGATCATATTTACAGGCTGCGCACTAATTGCTGTACACTCATGGCGGTCTGTACACTATACAGCGACATGCAATGGGGCTCATAAAATATAATGAGTATTGAAAATCTTTATTACACTTTCCCAGCTGCCTATCATTTAATGACATCAACTTCTGACGTCCAAGGAGCAGCATCCCGCAGAAGTCAAAAGTTTAACCACTTTAGACCTCAAGCTTGTACACCCTTACTACTGACCCACAACAATTCTTTTCATTTTCACTATGGGCCTGTCCATTCAGAATTTTCCTCACTTAAAATAACAAAGTAATCGTACGATTTTTTTTTTTTTTTTGGGGGGGGGGGGGGTTTCTTGCAAAAATTATTTTATTTTCTATGAGATCTATAGACCAAAACACATTCCAAACATGTGTCTTTTTTCTTTTTTGACCAGTGTTGGTTAAAAAAATTGTTTTGGTGTAAATAAAAATGATGCATTCAATTCTGTAATTTGTCAGGTTTAAAAAAAACTAAAATAACAATTAAAACGAATGAAAATGAGGAAAAAAATGTGTAGAAAATATAAATGGAAAAGAAAATGCAGAAAAATAATGGCTTAAAGTGATTGTAAATGATCATCTTGTAAAACAAGCCATTTCGTTTAAAATAGAAATGAAAGCAAAACAAGTTTGTATAGATAAAAAAATATATATTAGATTAAAAAAAAAAAAAATATATATATATATATATATATATATATATATATATATATATATATATATATATATATATATATATATATATATATATATATATATATATACAGTAAATACCTTTTTTCCCTCTTTTTAATGATCACATTCTCTCTGTTCTCAGCTGCATAACAGCTGGGGGGAGGAGAAGCAGCAGCACACTGGGCTTCCCAGTGCATGGCTGTGCAGGGGGGGGTGTCAGGACAAGTCTGATTATTGGAGGAGAGTACACCGAGTTCTGGAAGAATGGTCAAACATTCCCAAAGACACACTCCTAAACCTTGTGGACGGCCTTCCCAGAAGAGTTGAAGCTGTTATAGCTGCAAAGGGTGGACCAACTCAATATTGTACCCTACGAACTAAGACTGGGATGCCATTAAAGTTCATGTGTGTGTACAGGCAGGTGTCCCAATACTTTTGTCAATATAGTGTATCTTTCTATCTCACTTTTATAATATATGTTTTTTATTAGCAAAATATTTAACAAATACATTTAATAGTTTAATACATTTAATTAAAAAATAACAATTTTATTTATTTTTATTTATTTTTATTTTTTTTACTTTAACTGATGTCAAATGCAGGTCTAAGGTCACACCTTTGATCCACATATGAAAGAAATAGAAAATACAATGACATCTCATTCCATGCATGCACTTAAAATAGAAACAAATTGTATATGATGATGAGTCCACTTTTGTAAGTCAACAAAATATTGGGATTCCCACCAGTGGGGGAGGGGATCACATGTAGACCGGTGTCCACTTTCTGGCTGAAGATTGAATTGTTTTGGAGGCATTGTTTGCACAATCCGGGTGAGAAGTGCAAAAATTTAAGTTGGTAAATACAGTCGGAGAATGGATAGTGGAAAATTCCGTATGTAGCAGGAGAGTGCAAACACGAGATGATGTGTGAGCTCCTGTTCCTGGAGCGATACACAACAATGAATATGACCGCTACCTACACTGCCATGGCTAGAGAGTTCTGTGAAGAACACTGATTTCACTGCACACTGTGAGCTTCTTTACAATGTGCATTAGAAGTTACAACACCGGGGGGGCCACCATAAACGTCTGACACCGCCGGGCCACCTGGTCCTCCTCCAAAACCAAGGCCACCATCTCCACCCACTGCAGCCGATAGAATCCTGCCGCCAATCTGGCCACCGCCGCCACCCGCAGCAGGGCCGCGGAGCCAGCTCTGCCCCAGGAGCGGACAACCGGCGTGTGCAGAGCCCGGATACTGGCCACCCCTCCACACTGGAGGTAGACCAACGGTGCTCAAAAGCTCACGGTGTCTTCCAGGCACTTAAAACAGCATAGGAGTAGAAGATGAAGACCCAGCAACTCGTCCTCCTGATAAAAGTACAGTGTTCAAGTTACAGCAGCTTATACGTTTCAGTAAAAAAAACCTGGCTATGAATAAGGTTTTTGACGAAACACGTAAGCTGCTGTAACTTGAACACTGTACCCTTTTGTCGATAAAGTACTTTTATCAGAAGGATCAGAAGGATCAGTTGCCAGATCTTCATCTTTTACTCTCCTACTTCCCCAGAGCGCCCGGCCCAACCTCACAGCCATCTGTACTGACAGCACCAACCGCCCCGAACTGTGACTGGCCACATGTCTACAACACAGTGGGCGGTACCTGTTAAAAAAAACAATGCGTTGCTACTGGGAGGTATGCTCAGTCATGTGACTGTAGTGGGCGGGTCGTGGCAGGGACTACAAATCAGTGATCACAATCTTGGGAATCTTAGGATATGTGGCTCGGCGGCCCAGCCCACCGGGGAAATGCCCAGGGTGTGCCCTATGGCCAGTCTGGCCAGGCCTGAGCTTCATGCACCCTGTGCGTAAAGGTAAAAAAAAAACTTCTGTGTGCAGCGCCCACCCCCCCCAGCCCCCGCGAATACTCACCTGAGCTCCCTCTCGATCCAGCGATGTGCATGAGAGCCAAGCTTTTCCTGGGTCTCTCATTCCTCATTGGCTGAGACAGCCATTCAATCACAGCCACTGAGCTAAAGAGGAGTGAGCGGGGGCGGGGCTGTGTCTTATGGACGTACAGAGCGTGGGGTCTCGGGAGCGAGCATGCACCAGTGCCTCCAGAGCAGGCGGCATGCTTTTGGGGGCACTGGCTGAGGAGGAAAAGCCAGGAGCTCCGGCGGGGGGACCCGAAAAGAGGAGGATCGGGGCTGCTCTGTGCAAAATCTCCGAGCAGGTAAGTATGACATGTTTTTTTTAATGAACATTTATTGTCTCTTTAAGGTTTTATGGTAGGGATCCACAGAATATGCTGCACTTAACATAAATGCAGAAATGGTCACCCTGATGTACCCTGCATTAAGCATCATAGAGCATTTCCTTTGTAGAATCCCACAGCTCGGGTTATTACGGGATGGAGTGACCCCGGAGCTCTCCCCCTCCTATACATGAATTCTGTAGAGAGGTTCCTTTGTTTGAAGTGAATTTTTATTGGAACATTTCTTGGCTGTCAGGCCAACTGGCATCGCGAAGCGGAGGATCCGGTCTGGGTGTACACTGCCAGGATCCTGTTGGGACAGAGTTCACATGAGCGCAGGAGGAGTGTTCACATCTGGCTGAGGGCAGACGCCATACACAGGAACCCTTCAAGGATCTGTACAGTCTTAGTGTAAAAGGGCACAGGAATCATCTTCTTAAATTCCCTAAAGTTACTGCAATAAAAAAAAATCCCAAAAATGGCCAAAATTACCTTTTTTATTATTTTTTAGTGGAAGTCATGTGGCCGCTATCTCCCTTCTTCTTCCCCCAAGCTCTGAGGGCTGGGGGAGGAGTCTGAGAATGATGCTGGGTGTCACTGTCAATCTATGGGTGGGTCAGGAGGCGTGTCCCTCTGTTGCTGACTATAGTACAGGACCTCCAGACCAGGGGTCCCCAAACGTCTCAGTATGAGGGCCGCACTGTATATTTTACAAATGTTCAGGGGCCGAAAAAAAATCACCTTTATAAATGAACGAGTCCCCCTCTACATCAGGACCCTATCTACGTTCCCCTTACTTTAGAGCCCTCCCTTAAATCATGGTCCCCATCAAAGTCCTCCCTTACATCAGAATCCCCATCACCCTTACATTAGAGTCCCCATCCCCCTTAGATCAGAGTCCTCATCACAGTCCCCTTTACGTCAGGATCCCCATTAAAGTTCCCCTTACTTCAAAGTCCCCCCTTAAATCAGGGTCCCCATCAAAGTCCTCCTTTACACCAGAATCCCCATCCCTCTCACATCGGAGTCCTCATCACAGTCCCCTTTACATCAGGATCTCCATCAAAGTTCCCATTACATAAAAGCTCCGCTTCAAATCAGGGTCCCCATCAAAGTCCCCCTTACATCAGAGTCCCTCCTTACATCGGGGTACCCATCCCCCTTACATCAGAGTTCCCCTTACATCACAGACCTCTTTACATCAGGGTCCCCATCAGAGTCCCCCTTACATCAGGATCCCCATCATAGTCCCCCCTTACATCAGAATCCCCATCCCCCTTACATCAGAGTCCTCATCACAGTCCCCTTTACATCAGGATCTCCATCAAAGTTCCCCTTACTTGAAAGCTCCGCCTTAAATCAGGGTCCCCATTAAACTCCCCCTTACATCAGCGTCCCCCCTTACATCAGGGTACCCATCCCCCTTACATCACAGTCCTTATTGCAGTCCTCTTTACATCAGGGTCCCCATCAGAGTCCCCTTTACGTCAGGGTCCCTATCAGGTTCCTCCCTTACATCAGAGTCCCCATCAAAGTTCCCCTTACATCAGGATCCCCATCAGAGCCCCCCTTACATCAGGGTCCCTATCAGAGTCCCTCCTTACATCAAGATCCCTATCAAAGTTCCTCTTACATCAGAGACCTCATCAGACTCCCCCCTAACATCAGGGTCCCTATTAGATTCTCCCTTGCATCCGGGTCCCGATCAGAGTCCTCCTTTACATGGGAACCCCATCAAAGTTCCCCTTACATCAGGATCCCCATAAAAGTCCCCCCTTACATCAGGATCCCCATCAAAGTCCCCCCTTACATCAAGGTCCTCATCAGAGCCCCCATTACATCAGGGTCCCTATCAGAGTTCCTCCTTACATCAAGATCTCCATCAAAGTTCCCCTTACATCAGGATCCCCATAAAAGTCCCCCCTTACATCAGGGTTCCCACCAGAGTCCCTCCTTCCATCAAGATCCCCATCAAAGTTCCCATTACATCAGAGTCCTCATCAGACTCCCCCCTTACATCAGGGTCTCCATCAATGTTCCCCTTAAATCGATGTCTACCTTATATCAGAGACCCTATTCAGGGTCCCCCATACCTCAGGTTGAAGCAGAGACCTCAGCCTGTGCACAGGGGTAGGCCACTAACCCTAGCTGCGGGCAGTATAACATTTTGTAGCAGGTGAAACATCTTTTTCATATACAGTATGGCTAAATGTATCTGCTTTGCTTAAAAAAAAAAATGTCTACAGGGCTAAATACCTGAAGCTCACACTACACACACAGCTGTATGCCAGCCTGCTTTGAAAAAAGGAAAACCTGGGAAAAGCTACAGCTGTACTCTCTCTTTAGAAACCCCAGATGACTCTACAAAACCAATGTCATGGATGTATCCTATATCATTTTTTTATTTGAAAAAATACAGTAAAAAATTAAGATTTTTTATACTGTAGCACCCTTCACACAGGTAGGTGCTAGAGGTTAGGATTTTTGGTAGTGCAGGCAAATGTAAGCAGACCTAGCTGGAAGCTGTTAGCTGTTAGCAGCTAGGCCTGTTTGTTTTTGGTTTGTGTGTGGGCTGGAAGTGGCTCAGAGTAGCAGCTGGTGACTCACAGGCAGCATCAATTCGCTGTTATCTCCCTCTTTCTTCTAGAGCAGGGGTCTCCAAACTGCGGCCCGAGGGCCAGATGTGACCCTTTGCTAGCCTTTATGCGGCCCTTGGGACACAACTCCTTCCACTGATATGAGGCACTATTTCTCTCACTGACACCAACAATGGGGAACTATATCTTCCACCGATACCAATGATGAAATACTATTCCTCCTACTAATAGGGGGGAATACTCCTCCTATTGACCACCCACCCTGAGGCCAAATTTATTCTCACTGATCCTGGGCCCATGACATTTTCTGCCCCTGTTGGCCACAATCTGGCCCTCCTAAAGTCTGAAGGACAATAAAGTGGCCCTTTGCTTGAAAAGTTTGGAGACCCCTGTTTTAGAGGATTCTAGAAGAGGAGGAGAGGAAGAAAGGTGGAGCTGTCAGGGGTGTCTCAGGAAGCCCTGACCAATCCCCAACTAGGATTGGCAGGGGGCAGGTCTCCTTGAAATACCCAGTGTCAGCCCTTTGGCCCCCCAGTGGCCCTCCTAAAGTCTGAAGGACAATAAAGTGGCCCTTTGCTTGAAAAGTTTAGAGACCCCTGTTTTAGAGGATTCTAGAAGAGGAGGAGAGGAAGAAAGGTGGAGCTGTCAGGGGTGTCTCAGGAAGCCCTGACCAATCCCCAACTAGGATTGGCAGGGGGCAGGTCTCCTTGAAATACCCAGTGTCAGCCCAGCCGGGGAGGAGTTGTCGAGTGGAAGAACTGAGGATGGAGTACTAGGCTGTCGGGGCCTTTGAGGGTGCTCCTCAGTCTAGGGGGGTGGAGGGAGTGACCTTGTGCCTGGGACTTGGGTGCAGGACGGAGCCCTTTCAAGAACTCATGAAGGATCTGAACAGGAGGCACAGGAGGAGTCAGAGAGGACAGCAGGAGCTAGTACTGCCGGGCAGGTCTTTAGGAGGGAACCACCGGTTGCAGCCAGGAGGGCTGGTGAGTGATATGGGCAGTCTGGAGGACTGGGGAGGGGCATGCCTGAGAGGACTGGGAGTGTGCAGTCTGGGATGGGTGCAGAGCCAGTAGTGTGGACTGTGACGTCACGGGCGGTGAAGTCGGGCAGCTGCAGCCAGGAGGCCTGGCTGGGCCTTATGGGGACAGCTAGCACTAAAGAGACTTTTCCTATTTTCTGCTACACTATAGGGGCTTGCGGTCCCTGCCTGCAAAGGGCAATTCCTAAGACCTGGCTGAGCCAGTGTCAGGCCTAACCATGTGCTAGCTGCTCCGAGAGAGAGAGAGAGAGAGAGCAATAGTCTGCAAGCAAGAGTTGTGCAGGAGGAGTCTGGAGAAGTGTATAAAGAGTGTACATAGTTGTCCCTAGCAGTTTTGTTATTATTGTACTGGGCACCCCATGTTTCCCATTCCCCATCCAAGTTAAATTCCCTCAATAAAACAACAAAACAAAGCCAACAGAATGTTCATTGTCTTGGAGTGTCTGGGAAGTGAACGCCGGGCTGGGCAGGGTGACAGGTGGGCCACATCACTTACCAGCCCCTACAGGGGTACCGCTACAATACATACATGATCACATATTATATATATATATGTTTAAAGCTTTTCTTCATTTTTATTTTTATCCTGTCAATTATTGGTATGTGCGTTGATAATTTTTTAAATTTTTTATTTATTTATTTTTTATAAAAGCACATACTAATAATTGATTAAAGATATTTAAATTGTCAGTTCAATTTTTTTTTTTTCGTGGCAGACATTAGATCATAAACTCATGTGATTGGTTCTATGTGCTCAATGAGACTACAGTGTATTAGTGCAGTATAAATATGAAATAAAGGTGGATATAAAATGATATATTACCATTACCAGCAAAGCCAACATATCGAATATTGAGGTTTCCAAATGCGTTAGTTTCTCCATCAGTTCTAATGGTACCTATAGTCTTTCCAGCATTGATCAGGGGCCTGTCATCTGCAGCGGGGCTGCCTGTAGTGTGTATGTTGTCTGACCGCCCCCTTCATCCCATGGAAGACAACCTGAGCTCCGTAATGTGACTCTGACATCCCACGTATGACAGACACAAAGATATATTTACACTCAGGTTGAAGGGATTAAAGGCCAATAATTCCTGAGCCTGTGCGACGACGAGACCCTACTCATACCCAGGAAACCCTGCAGGGTCTTCAAATATTCTCAGAGGCAAACTAGATGAAATTAAAAATTAATTCATGGGAATAAATAAATAAATACAAATTTTATATATATAGATATATATATATCTATATATCTATATATATAAAATAATATTTTTAAAATTATATAAATTAATATACATATATATATATATTTATATTTAAAAAACATATAAAGTACATAAATATATATATATATATATATATATATATATATAAATAATATTTTAAAAATTATATAAATTAATATACATATATTATAAAAATATATATATATATTTATTTATATTTAAAAAAACAGATAAAGTACATATATATATATATATATATATATATATATATATATATATATAATTTTTTTCAATTTCATATATATATAATATAATATTAAAAAATGTTATATATATATATATATATATATATATATATATATATATATATATATACATACACACTGTATATAATTTTTTTATGTTATATATGTAATTATTTTAAAATATTTTATATATATATATATATATATATATATATATATAAAAAAAATTTTACATTTTATATATACATACTTTTATATTTATACTTTTGTTTCAGGCTTATTTTCTTTTACGTTGGCTTATTAGATATACAGTCACTCCTTTCTGCTTTCTGCAACACAGTTGGGTTGATTTACTAAAGGCAAAAAAAATTATATACAGTATATATTTATATAATTTTTTTAAATTTCATAATATATATATCTATATCTATATAGATATAGATATAGATATAGATATATATATATAATATTTGAAAAACAATTATATATTATATAAATATATGTATATATATATATATTTTTTTTTTTTTCATTTTATGTATACATACTTTTTTTTTTTAGTATTCCTAAAATGAATATTTATACCTTTGTTTCAGGCTTATTTTCTTTTACATTCACCTGGTGATCCTGTCAGATACACACTTCATGTCCTAGGATGACAACGCTCACTCAGCGCACTGTATCCATGGAGGAGCAGTGTCCCCCTAGGTGCATGAGGGCTGTCACATTGGCTTATTAGATATACAGTCACTGCTTTCTGTTTTATGCAACACAGTGGCGTTGATTTACTAAAGGCAAATCTCCTCACTTGAAAATGCATTCGCTGTAAATCTGCGGGGAAGATCTGAAATGAGGGGAAGCTCTGCTGATTTTATCATCCAATCATGTACAAGCAAAAATGCAGTTTTTTTATTTTCCTTGTATGTCCCCCTCAGATCTACAGCGACTGCACTTCCAAGTGCACTTGTAATGCAAAGTAGATTTTCCTTTAGTAAATAAACCCCAGTGACTTTATTATACTATTCCTCTCTGTCTGTGCAACTCTGAAAGCTGTAGGATGCATTTTTTTTTCTAAACAGGAGTGCTGCACAATCTACCTGCATTGCACAGAGAAGAGCAGAGACCCAGTGATTACATATTTGGATCTAAAAATAAGGTATGTCATGGAAATGGAAATATTTTATTGAAAATGTCATTAACATGTGGATGAGGGGCAAAGAAGGTCAAATATCATTGTTATGCCATCCCTTACAGTGTTTGGTGGCATGCTGTGCCCACTTCTGCCTACTCATGTACTGTGCTGAGACCACAAAGTGTTAATTTGTATAATTGTTTTTGGTCTGGGCATGTGGCCATCATTATCTTTTAATCTATTTCCATCTCTGTGCACACAGGATAGACAAATAGCTGGGTGTTCATTACACATAGTCCCACTAAATCTGGGGGGAGGCCGGGACAAGCCCTAAAGGGGAACTCCAGCTAAAGGTTTGTTTGTGATAGTGTGAGAAAAGATTTGTGAAATAAATCGATCCCAGCAAGCGACACCTGGCTGTGGCAGTCTGCAGCATAAACACTGTTTTATCCTGTACAGTATTACAAAAGAGATGGTCAGAGACTGCAGACATGATACAGGAGATGGTCAGAGACTAAAGACATGATACAGGAGATGGTCAGAGCCTGCAAATATGGTACAGGAGATGGTCAGAGACTGCAGACATGATACAGGAGATGGTCAGAGACTGCAGACATGATACAGGAGATGGTCAGAGACTGCAGACATGATACAGGAGATGGTCAGAGACTGCAGACATAATACAGGAGATGGTCAGAGACTGCAGACATGATACAGGAGATGGTCAAAGACTGCAGACATGATACAGGAGATGGTCAAAGACTGCAGACATGATACAGGAGATGGTCAGAGACTGCAGACATAATACAGGAGATGGTCAGAGACTGCAGACATGATACAGGAGATGGTCAGAGACTGCAGACATGATACAGGAGATGGTCAGAGACTGCAAACATGATACAGGAGACGATCAGAGACTGCAGACATACAACAGGAGATGGTCAGAGACTGCAGACATAATACAGGAGATGGCCAGAGACTGCAGACATGATACAGGAGATGGTCAAAGACTGCAGACATGATACAGGAGATGGTCAAAGACTGCAGACATGATACAGGAGATGGTCAAAGACTGCAGACATGATACAGGAGATGGTCAGAGACTGCAGACATAATACAGGAGATGGTCAGAGACTGCAAACATGATACAGGAGACGATCAGAGACTGCAGACATGGTACAGGAGATGGTCAGAGACTGCAAACATACAACAGGAGATGGTCAGAGACTGCAGACATACTACAGGAGATGGTCAGAGACTGCAGACATACTACAGGAGATGGTCGGAGACTGCAGACATACTACAGGAGATGGTCAGAGACTGCAGACATACTACAGGAGATGGTCAGAGACTGCAGACATACTACAGGAGATGGTCAGAGACTGCAGACATACTACAGGAGATGGTCAGAGACTGCAGACATACTACAGGAGATGGTCAGAGACTGCAGACATACTACAGGAGATGGTCAGAGACTGCAGACATACAACAGGAGATGGTCAGAGACTGCAGACATACAACAGGAGATGGTCAGAGACTGCAGACATACTACAGGAGATGGTCAGAGACTGCAGACATACTACAGGAGATGGTGAGAGACTGCAGACATACTACAGGAGATGGTCAGAGACTGCAGACATACTACAGGAGATGGTCAGAGACTGCAGACATACTACAGGAGATGGTCAGAGACTGCAGACATGATACAGGAGATGATCAGAGACTGCAGACATACAACAGGAGATGGTGAGAGACTGCAGACATACTACAGGAGATGGTCAGAGACTGCAGACATAATACAGGAGATGGTCAGAGACTGCAGACATGATACAGGAGATGATCAGAGACTGCAGACATACTACAGGAGATGGTGAGAGACTGCAGACATACTACAGGAGATGGTCAGAGACTGCAGACATAATACAGGAGATGGTCAGAGACTGCAGACATGATACAGGAGATGGTCAGAGACTGCAGACATGATACAGGAGATGGTCAGAGACTGCAGACATACTACAGGAGATGGTCAGAGACTGCAGACATGATACAGGAGATGGTCAGAGACTGCAGACATACTACAGGAGAGGGTCAGAGACTTAAGAGTTGTTGGAGACTGTGGACATGCTTTAGAAGACAGTCATAGTGTGGAGACACATTACATGAGACTGTTAGAGATCACTGTCATTACAGCTCCTTTACAAATCAGTGCTGCCCCCTGTATACTAAGTAATATGTCAGTGTAACACTTACTGATATTCCTTTAAATATATAATACGTTTTCTCATGTCATGTGATTCCGTGCAACTCAAGAAATCGCAGTAATGTAAACCAGGCCTTGGACTCAAACCGTTTACAAATGAATTGACATTGCTACATTTAGATACATTAATATGATGTAAAAACAGAAGATTAAAATAGATTAGAAATGTCCTGTCTGTACTGAATCCTGACCCCGCTCTTACGCCTTCTATTATAGGGAGCGGAAGGGAAGAATTTTATCTATTAGTCTGTCTTTTGTTGTATAAATCCCCCTTTCATAGTGCAGAGTCTTTGCATTGCAGATGTGTTTGGCCTGTGGCCCCCCGGGGCCCCCCACAGGTCTGGCACACTCTGTCTGCTGCAGGAAGGATTTTGGACTTATCATTTCCTCCGCAGTGTAAACAGAAACTTCCTGGGCACCCCGCCGTCACCGCCCCGCACACAGCACCTTGGCAGGAGAGGGCTCCGATCACACCGGACTCCCCCCCCCCGTTATCAGCATCCCGATGTGGAGGAATCCGCCAATTGAGATCCTCCACCCAGACGAACGAAACCCTGTGTGACCTTAAAGGTGAACACCGGGCAAACAACGAAATACACAGACTAAATACATATAGGGGGAGCCGTGTCTCCTGGACAAAGGATTTGGGTTTCTGTCTGTTCGGTTTTGCCTTTTACACAGCAATGGCAGGACAGGAGACCTGACTTTTCTCTGCTGCAGTTCAGTAACACTTACAGGTCTTGTCCCTCCCCCAGGCTGTGATTGGACAGTGAAAGGAGATCAGTGCCAGGACAAGGTCATCCAGAGCTCAGGGCGAACATGCCAAACTGCCCCCTCCCCCCCATGTATGTATGAGCATTATGTGTCAGCAAAGATCCCCCCCCCTACAAAAAAAGGAAAGCTAAGCACTAATCTGCATGCTTACCCCTAAGCATAAATCCCCCCCCCCTTCCCCACTCCAAATCCCCCCCAGCACAAATTTCCCCCAATCCCCCTCCTAGCACAAATCTTCTCCTCCCATCCCTCCTCCCAACACAAATCCCCCTAAATCACCACTCTTAGCACACTTACCTATAGCTCCCAACTGTCCCTGATTTGGAGGGACTGTCCCTGATTTGGAGCAATGTCCCTCTATCCCTCATGCCTCCTCATTTTGGTCTGATCTATATAGATGTATATAAAATGCACTTTTTATCTATCAAATGGGGTTTTCCAGCGCTAAACCTTTCATCTGATTTCTAAATTGCTGCATTTGTAAATTCCAAAAGCCAATATAAAGGAATAGTAGTGGTAAAAAAAAAAAGCACCAACCAATCTTGTCTTTTGTACAATTCCCCTTTAAGGGGGCGTGGCAAGGGAGTGTGTCATAAGCCTGCATACTTTTGCTGATGGGTGTCCCTCATTCCCATCTCAACAAGTTGGGAGGTATGTACTTACCCCCTAGATTCCCCGCCCCCCTCAGAACTATACTCACCCCCTGACACCCCCCAAATTCCCCCATAACTCAAATCCCAGCATATAGCAGCAAATTTATTTTTTTTTAGTCTGTCACCTCATTGTAATGTAATGGACCCGTGGCCACTCACTAAAATTAGAAGAAAAGAGGTTTAACCTTAAACTACGTAGAGGGTTCTTTACTGTAAGAGCGGCAAGGATGTGGAATTCCCTTCCACAGGCGGTGGTCTCAGCGGGGGGGGCATTGATAGTTTCAAGAAACTATTAGATAATCACCTGAATGACCGCAACATACAGGGATATACAAGGTAATACTGACATATAATCACACACATAGGTTGGACTTGATGGACTTGTGTCTTTTTTCAACCTCACCTACTATGTAACTATGTAACTATGTTACTATATTACTGCACGTCCTCGCTGATCTGTGCACTTGTGTACACTTATGTACTAAATGATCTTATGACTCTACCGTAGGCTGTGGTCAGGGCTGTCTTAATGCATGGGCACCCTTGGGCACTGCCCGGGGGCCCCGGGTGCCTGGGGGGCCCCATGCTAATCTTGCATTACATCATGCTTGCCAGCTGTCCCAAATCTGCTGGGATAGTCATGCTTTTTACTAAGCTTTCTTGGGGTGGCCTGTACTTTGCCCCCCTGATCCCAGTATCTTGCCCTCCTGATCACCACCCTCTACATTGCCCTTCTGTCTACCCCCTCTACTGGGCCCTTTGCGTTAAATTAGTCTTTGATTTATGGCATGTTTTCTTATTGTTTAAAATCGATTTTTATTGAAAATGCTAATAAATACCCTGTTTCCCCCGAAAATAAGACCTACAAGGCCTTTAACTAGGGCTTATTTGGGGGGTAGGGCTTATACTGCAGCCATCACCAACAGTCACGCTAGGTCTTATTTTCGGGGAAATATAAAACATGTAGATGTGAGCGCTATGTTCACTATAGTCAGAAAACAGTTATGGCCCCCAAACAATCTAACTGCAAATAAATGGAGTGATTAGATGCTGTACAAATAATATCATGAAATAACAATCTGGAACTGTAAGTTTATATAGGTAATCAAACAGCAAACTGTAAGCTGTTAGAGTCCAAAAAGAAACTGAGTTAAAGTCCAATTAAAACAGTTGTAGAAGGCAGCCTTGTTGGTAAAGAAGAAGCAATCCTCTGGAAACTGTAGAAGAAGAACAACAATGGCGCCACTCTAAGTGCAGTATTAAAAAGGATTTTAATAAATCTTTAAAAACAGGTACTCACAAAGGTACATATGATCAGGCATGTAAGTGTTGGACAGGTAGTGCCAGGTGTCCCAGGGGTATCATCCGGTCACCTCCTCAGATGTCGTTCCGCTGTGGAGACAGGCTGCGCTGCTGTATGGACGGCAGATCCGGCCGCTGGAACGCACTGTGTGTGATCCGGGGGAGCGAAGGCACTTCCGGGTCCATGCAGGGGTAGCGAATAGGCGACGCGTTTGCGGAGCTACGCTCCTTCCTCAGGCCTAACGTGACCCGTGATTGGTCGAACGAGTTATAGTCTAAGACGGGCTGGGATTGGGGGAGAGATCTGTCTGTCACTGTGAGGCATAGGCTATGAGCTGGACGCTGTGTGCTAGTGTGTCAGCGTCTACAGCTGTATCAAAACTTTACACAAGACTGCGCCGTGTACATGTGAATGGGAAAAAGGAGATGATGATACTTACTATATTTTCCATTGGGATAGTATTATCTATGAAAGAAAAAAGGGGTTTTTTATTGTAACTCATAAGAAAAAGGCATGTATAGGTAGAATGTGTAGCTGGAACTAATGCTATTGAATGCACTAACTTTAATAGCAATGTGGTAGAATAGGGGATATGCATACCTAGTAGGATGGGAAATAGGGAGATAAAAAAGCCTCAATGGACTATGGTGAACAAGAAAACTCATTGAAAATAGAATAACAATAATAATAAGAAAAAGAAAAAGTATTATAGAATAATTATAATAGTATAATAATGATGATGAACTAATAAATAAGATAATAAAAATATTATTATTGAAAAAATCTGAAAATGGATTGAAATACTTATAGTATTGGGGTGATATTGATGTTCTTGCAAAACTGCTAAATTGTAAAAGGGGTGGAATGTACTTTGATAGAAGACCACACTGGTAAGTGTTTCTGTGAGATGAAGAAAAGTATGTCCTAGTTGGACTTGGAATGGTGATTGTACATGATATATTGGCGGCCAATGGTACATCGGACGGAAAAGGCTAAGGGGGGGGGGGAGGGGGGGGGGGGAGGGGAGGAGAGAAAAGGAGAGGAGAACATATGTAATAATATAGCTGGGGTTCCTGCTTCAGAGTGAAAAATGAGTTAAATGACAAACAGGGATGTTGGGAGTTGTAGCGTCCTGGTGGGACTTGGAGGACTAGGAGAGCAGTCAGATAAGGCTGCTCGTCTCTATTTCCTCGTTTAGTCCTCCAGGAGTCAGGGTATCTAAAGTATATATCCAGTACGTTTCCCTCTGGCAGAGACGTTTAAAACGCTCTGCCGGTGGGAACGTACTGGGAACTGACTCGATGATCCAAACCTTGAGACCAGATGAAGAATGATTGTGTTTGCATAGGAAGTGGAGGGGAACACTGTGATGGTCATCTCCTGCCTCTACTAGGCGGCGATGCTCACCAAACCTCTTTCTCAAAGTGCGTATGGTGCGGCCTACGTAGTGTAACCCACATGGACATGTCAAGCAATAGATGACGAATTCTGTGGAACAGTTATAAAAGTTACTGATCTGATATGTCTGGCCCTTGATGGTGAATTCTTTCTGACCATGATAGACATGACTGCATGTGAGGCATAGTTTTTTACGGCATTGGTACATCCCGATGAGGGGAATAAGACAGAGAGATGTTTTCTTGAAATTTTGTTGACTTTTAAATTTGCTGGGTGCTACCAGATTTTTGATGTTTCTGCTCTTCCGGTACATGAACTTGGGTTTGGAGGTGATAGTGGATTTTAAATGTGGGTCCTGGAGAAGGATCGACCAGTGTTTGGTGAGTATGCGTTCCATGGCTTTGTGTTTAGAGTGAAATTGAGTCACAAATCTAACCGGCTGTAATGTAGATTGAATGATTTCACTGGTGGATATGGGGGGTTCTGACAGGTAGAAATCAAATGCTTCGTTTATGAGTTTTGATGGGAAAGCCTTATCTGAGAACTTTTGTTTTAAGTGGGACCCTTCCGTGATGTAATCGGATTGTCTGGTACAGTTTCTGCGTAACCTGCAGAACTGACTCTTGGGAATATTTGCAATCCATCTAGGATGATGGCAACTCTGATGGTGCAAAAAGGAGTTTCCTGCTGTCGGCTTATTGTAGTTTTTGGCCAATATTTTACCTTTTTCGTGAAAAAGTAGAAGATCTAGGAATGCGAGTTGAAACTGATCATGTTCGGAGGTAAAGGTGAGGCCATACTCATTGTTATTGCAGTGTTTCATGAAATCAAAGAAAAGGGACTCCGGGCCATCCCAAATGATGATAATGTCATCTATATACCTCCCATAGAACACTATATGGGAGGTAAAGGGGTTATTGAGCCAGATGGAATTGGCCTCCCAGTAGCCCATAGTCAGATTAGCATAGCTGGGTGCGAAATTCGCACCCATAGCTGTGCCCTTTGTTTGAAGATAGAAGTCGCCATCGAACTCAAAATAGTTATGGGTCAGGCAGAATTCCGTGGCCTCTAGGATGAACTCTGCCTGACCGGAATTCAGCATGGAATCGGAAGAAAGAAAGCTGGCGATAGCTCTGAGACCTATGTGGTGTGGAATTGAAGTATAAAGAGAGCTAACGTCCAGGGAAGCCCACAAGTATGTGGATTCCCAAGTGTAGTGTTCTAGCTGTTGGATGAGATGGAATCCGTCTCGGATGTAGGAGGGGAGACTGATTGCAAGTGGTTGTAGGAACTGATCTATATATTGGGAAATGGAACTAGTAATGCTGTCCATAGCCGCAACTATGGGTCGACCTGGTGGATTTTGGATACTCTTGTGTATTTTCGGAATGTGATAGAAATACGGGGTGGAAAAAAATGGCCGATTGAAGAAAGCATACTCGTGTTTTGAAATAATGTTGTTGTTTTTAGCTCTATCTGTGAGCGATTTGACTTCTATAGTGAAGCTTGACAGAGGGTCGCAGCGCAGTTTTCGGTAAGTACTATCGTCTGACAGAAGACGGCGGGCTTCAGCTAGATAATCACTGCGGTCTTGGACCACAATGCCCCCGCCTTTGTCTGCCGTCTTGATGACTATGTTGTGATTGTCAGTGAGATTTTTGAGGGATAGTTTTTCTTGGGAAGTAAGATTGGAGTGGTTTGGATGCCTGTCGTGTGTCAGTTGACAAAGTTTTTTAATGTCAGAAAACACCACTTGATAGAAGGTTTGCAAATAGGGTCCCTTTGAGTGTGTGGGATTGAACACGGATTTGGGCCTAAACGTACTGTACTGTATGGGGGGAGAGGTAGAGAGATGCTGAGTAAGAAGGAGTAAATCTACATCCTCATCATCACTCTCCATGTTATATAATTCCTTTAGGATACTCAATTCAGGTAGATCACTATTGTCTTCAGACAATAGTGATCTACCTGAATTGAGTATCCTAAAGGAATTATATAACATGGAGAGTGATGATGAGGATGTAGATTTACTCCTTCTTACTCAGCATCTCTCTACCTCTCCCCCCATACAGTACAGTACGTTTAGGCCCAAATCCGTGTTCAATCCCACACACTCAAAGGGACCCTATTTGCAAACCTTCTATCAAGTGGTGTTTTCTGACATTAAAAAACTTTGTCAACTGACACACGACAGGCATCCAAACCACTCCAATCTTACTTCCCAAGAAAAACTATCCCTCAAAAATCTCACTGACAATCACAACATAGTCATCAAGACGGCAGACAAAGGCGGGGGCATTGTGGTCCAAGACCGCAGTGATTATCTAGCTGAAGCCCGCCGTCTTCTGTCAGACGATAGTACTTACCGAAAACTGCGCTGCGACCCTCTGTCAAGCTTCACTATAGAAGTCAAATCGCTCACAGATAGAGCTAAAAACAACAACATTATTTCAAAACACGAGTATGCTTTCTTCAATCGGCCATTTTTTTCCACCCCGTATTTCTATCACATTCCGAAAATACACAAGAGTATCCAAAATCCACCAGGTCGACCCATAGTTGCGGCTATGGACAGCATTACTAGTTCCATTTCCCAATATATAGATCAGTTCCTACAACCACTTGCAATCAGTCTCCCCTCCTACATCCGAGACGGATTCCATCTCATCCAACAGCTAGAACACTACACTTGGGAATCCACATACTTGTGGGCTTCCCTGGACGTTAGCTCTCTTTATACTTCAATTCCACACCACATAGGTCTCAGAGCTATCGCCAGCTTTCTTTCTTCCGATTCCATGCTGAATTCCGGTCAGGCAGAGTTCATCCTAGAGGCCACGGAATTCTGCCTGACCCATAACTATTTTGAGTTCGATGGCGACTTCTATCTTCAAACAAAGGGCACAGCTATGGGTGCGAATTTCGCACCCAGCTATGCTAATCTGACTATGGGCTACTGGGAGGCCAATTCCATCTGGCTCAATAACCCCTTTACCTCCCATATAGTGTTCTATGGGAGGTATATAGATGACATTATCATCATTTGGGATGGCCCGGAGTCCCTTTTCTTTGATTTCATGAAACACTGCAATAACAATGAGTATGGCCTCACCTTTACCTCCGAACATGATCAGTTTCAACTCGCATTCCTAGATCTTCTACTTTTTCACGAAAAAGGTAAAATATTGGCCAAAAACTACAATAAGCCGACAGCAGGAAACTCCTTTTTGCACCATCAGAGTTGCCATCATCCTAGATGGATTGCAAATATTCCCAAGAGTCAGTTCTGCAGGTTACGCAGAAACTGTACCAGACAATCCGATTACATCACGGAAGGGTCCCACTTAAAACAAAAGTTCTCAGATAAGGCTTTCCCATCAAAACTCATAAACGAAGCATTTGATTTCTACCTGTCAGAACCCCCCATATCCACCAGTGAAATCATTCAATCTACATTACAGCCGGTTAGATTTGTGACTCAATTTCACTCTAAACACAAAGCCATGGAACGCATACTCACCAAACACTGGTCGATCCTTCTCCAGGACCCACATTTAAAATCCACTATCACCTCCAAACCCAAGTTCATGTACCGGAAGAGCAGAAACATCAAAAATCTGGTAGCACCCAGCAAATTTAAAAGTCAACAAAATTTCAAGAAAACATCTCTCTGTCTTATTCCCCTCATCGGGATGTACCAATGCCGTAAAAAACTATGCCTCACATGCAGTCATGTCTATCATGGTCAGAAAGAATTCACCATCAAGGGCCAGACATATCAGATCAGTAACTTTTATAACTGTTCCACAGAATTCGTCATCTATTGCTTGACATGTCCATGTGGGTTACACTACGTAGGCCGCACCATACGCACTTTGAGAAAGAGGTTTGGTGAGCATCGCCGCCTAGTAGAGGCAGGAGATGACCATCACAGTGTTCCCCTCCACTTCCTATGCAAACACAATCATTCTTCATCTGGTCTCAAGGTTTGGATCATCGAGTCAGTTCCCAGTACGTTCCCACCGGCAGAGCGTTTTAAACGTCTCTGCCAGAGGGAAACGTACTGGATATATACTTTAGATACCCTGACTCCTGGAGGACTAAACGAGGAAATAGAGACGAGCAGCCTTATCTGACTGCTCTCCTAGTCCTCCAAGTCCCACCAGGACGCTACAACTCCCAACATCCCTGTTTGTCATTTAACTCATTTTTCACTCTGAAGCAGGAACCCCAGCTATATTATTACATATGTTCTCCTCTCCTTTTCTCTCCTCCCCTCCCCCCCCCCCCTCCCCCCCCCCCCCTTAGCCTTTTCCGTCCGATGTACCATTGGCCGCCAATATATCATGTACAATCACCATTCCAAGTCCAACTAGGACATACTTTTCTTCATCTCACAGAAACACTTACCAGTGTGGTCTTCTATCAAAGTACATTCCACCCCTTTTACAATTTAGCAGTTTTGCAAGAACATCAATATCACCCCAATACTATAAGTATTTCAATCCATTTTCAGATTTTTTCAATAATAATATTTTTATTATCTTATTTATTAGTTCATCATCATTATTATACTATTATAATTATTCTATAATACTTTTTCTTTTTCTTATTATTATTGTTATTCTATTTTCAATGAGTTTTCTTGTTCACCATAGTCCATTGAGGCTTTTTTATCTCCCTATTTCCCATCCTACTAGGTATGCATATCCCCTATTCTACCACATTGCTATTAAAGTTAGTGCATTCAATAGCATTAGTTCCAGCTACACATTCTACCTATACATGCCTTTTTCTTATGAGTTACAATAAAAAACCCCTTTTTTCTTTCATAGATAATACTATCCCAATGGAAAATATAGTAAGTATCATCATCTCCTTTTTCCCATTCACATGTACACGGCGCAGTCTTGTGTAAAGTTTTGATACAGCTGTAGACGCTGACACACTAGCACACAGCGTCCAGCTCATAGCCTATGCCTCACAGTGACAGACAGATCTCTCCCCCAATCCCAGCCCGTCTTAGACTATAACTCGTTCGACCAATCACGGGTCACGTTAGGCCTGAGGAAGGAGCGTAGCTCCGCAAACGCGTCGCCTATTCGCTACCCCTGCATGGACCCGGAAGTGCCTTCGCTCCCCCGGATCACACACAGTGCGTTCCAGCGGCCGGATCTGCCGTCCATACAGCAGCGCAGCCTGTCTCCACAGCGGAACGACATCTGAGGAGGTGACCGGATGATACCCCTGGGACACCTGGCACTACCTGTCCAACACTTACATGCCTGATCATATGTACCTTTGTGAGTACCTGTTTTTAAAGATTTATTAAAATCCTTTTTAATACTGCACTTAGAGTGGCGCCATTGTTGTTCTTCTTCTACTTATTTTCGGGGAAACAGGGTATATGTTTAACTCTATTGACTATTTATACTTTCATTCTTGAGAGTTGATGCGTAAATTTGGGCCATGCTGGTAGGGGCCCCAGTGCATTACAGGGGCCCATGATGCTATTAGGATGGCTCTGGCTGTGGTCGTCGCAACTACCGAGAACAGGATTGTGGGTAATTCCCGGCGGGGTAATAATTCATCATTTAATTTCTCTATACTTGACAATAAATTGTTCCATAAATAGGAACTCCCTGTATACACAACATTGTCTCACTTGTGTGTCCTGGTTATACATTCCATCACTTCCAGCAATGGATTTTCACACAGCTCTGATGAGGTTTACGTGAAAATAAAGAACCAAAGGGGTTGATTTACTAAAGGCAAATAGACTGTGCAAGTGCAGCTGCTCCAGAGCTTAGTAAATGAGGGAGAGCTTCACTTTGTAAAGAATAGCCAATGACATGCAAGGGAAAAAAAAAAAACAGCATTTGTGCTTGCACATGATTGGATGATGAAAGCCAGAATAGCGTCCCCTTATTTACTAAGCACTGGAGCAACTGCACTTGCACAGTGCACAATCCATTTTTACTTTTAGTAAATAAACTCCAGAGCCTCTAATCAGGAGACAATGGAGGTCTAATAGAGGTCATGTTAAAGTGGACTTCCACCTACTTTCCATCATTGTACTCCAACCCCCTCCTCTGTCACAATTGAATATAATAAATAGAGAGAGAGAGAGAGAGAGAGAGAGAGAGAGAGAGAGAGAGAGAGAGAGAGAGAGAGAGAGAGAGAGAGAGAGAGAGAGAGAGAGAGAGAGAAAGAGAGAGAGAGAGAAATAGAGAGAGAGAGAGAGAGAGAGAGAGAGAAATAGAGAGAGAGAGAGAGAGAGAGAGAGAGAGAGAGACATATTAGGCTAGATTAGATTAGATAGGATAGATATATTGCATATATTAGATTAGATTATATTATCTAGGAGAAATAGATTAGATTAGATTAGAGTAGATTAGATAGGATAGATAAATTAGAATAGATTAGATTTGATAGATTAGATAGATAGATAGATAGATAGATAGATAGATAGATAGATAGATAGATAGATAGATAGATAGATAGATAGATACACACACATATACACACGTATATATATATATATATATATATATATATATATATATATATATATATATACACACACTGTATATATATACACTATATTTACAAAAGTATTGGGATGCCTGCCTTTCCATGCACATGAACTTTAATGGCATCCCAGTCTTAGTCCCTAGGGTTCAATATTGAGTTGTCCCACCCTTTGCAGCTATAATAGATTCAACTCTTCTGGGAAGGCTGTCCACAAGGTTTAGGAGTGTGTCTATGGGAATGTTTGATCGTTCTTCCAGAAGTGCATTTGTGCGGTCAGGCACTGATGTTGGACGAGAAGGCCTGGCTCGCATTCTGTGCTCTAATTCATCTCAAAGGTGCTCTATCAGGTTGAGGTCAGGACTCTGTGCAGGCCAGTCAAGTTCTTCCACCCCAAACTCGCTCATCCATGTCTTTATGGACCTTGCTTTGTGCACTGGTGCTCAGTCATGTTGGAACAGGAAGGGGTCATCCCCAAACTGTTCCCACAAAGTTGGGAGCATGAAATTGTCCAAAATGTCTTGGTATGCTGACGCCTTAAGTGGTCCCTTCACTGGAACTAAGGAGCCAAACCCAACCCCTGAAAAACAACCCCACACCATAATCCCCCCTCCACCAAGTGATTTGGACCAGTGCACAAAGCAAGGCACAAACCACCTTTGGCGGCAAGAACTGCAATCAACCTTTGCAATAACTGGCAATGAGTCTTTCACATCGCTGTGGAGGAATTTTGGCCCACTCCTCTTTGCAGAATTGTTTTAATTCAGCCACATTGGAGAGTTTTCCAGCATGAACGGCCAGTCTAAGGTGATGCCACAGCATCTCAATCAGATTTAAGTCTGGGCTTTGACTAGGCCACTCCAAAACCTTCATTTTGTTTTTTGAGCCATTAAGAGATAGACTTGCTGGTGTGTTTCCGATCATTGTCTTGCTCCATATCCCAAGTGTGCTTGAGCTTGAGGTCACAAACTGATGGCCGGACATTCTCTTTGAGGATTTTCTGGTAGAGCTCAGAATTCCTGGTTCCATCAATTATGGCAAGTCGTCCAGGTCCTGAAGCTGCAAAGCCAGACCTTCACATTACCACCACCATGATGTTCTTTTTATGAAATGCTGTGTTCGTTTTACGCCAGATGTAACAGGAGACACACCTTCCAAAAAAGTTCAACTTTTGTCTCATCAGTCCACAGAATATTTGCCCAAAAGTCTTGGGGATAAACAAGATGTTTTTTGGAAAATGTGAGACGAGCCTTTGTGTTTTTTTTGGTCAGCAGTGGCTTTGGCCTTGGAACTCTCCCATGGATGCCATTTTTGCCCAGTCTATTTCTTATTGTTGAATAATGAACACTGATCTTAACTGAGGCAAGTGAGGCCTGCAGTTCTTTAGATGTTGTTCTGGGTTCTTTTATGACCTCCTGGATGAGTCATTGTAGTGCTCTTGGGGTAATTTTGGTTGTCCCCTGGATAGGTTCACCACTGTTCCAAGTTTTCTCCATTTGTGGATAATGGCTCTCGCCGTGGTTCGCTGGAGTCCCAAGCCTTATGCCGCGTACACACGGTCGGACTTTTCGTCTACAAAAGTCCAACGGACGCTGACGGACTAAAGCTGGCTGGTAATCCGATCGTGTGTGGGCTTCTCCGGACTTTCAACGGACTTTTTTAGCCTCAAATCCGACGGACTTTAGATTTGAAGCATGCTTCAAATCTTTACGTCGTAACTACGACGGACCCTGAAATCCGCTCGTCTGTGTGCTAGTCCGACGGACAAAAACCCATGCTAGGGCAGCTATTGGCTACTGGCTATGAACTTCCTTATTTTAGTCCGGTGTACGTCATCACGTACGAATCCGTCGGACTTTTGTGTGGTCGTGTGTAGGCAAGTCCGTTCGTTAGAAAGTCTGCTGCAAGTCCGCCGAAAGTCCGCCGGAAGTCTGTCGGACAGGCTGTCGGACTTTTGTAGACGAAAAGTCCGACCGTGTGTACGCGGCATTAGAAATGGTTTTGTAACCCTTTCCAGACTGATACATGTCAATTACTTTTGTCAATTACAATTGTTTCTCATCTGTTCTTGAATGACGCGTTGCTTTTAGAGATCTTTTAGCATGCTTCACTCTGTCAGACAGCTTCTATTTAAGTGATTTCTTGATTTAACGAGTCTGGCAGTAATCAGGCCTGGGTGTAGCAAGTGAAATTTAACCCAGATTTCCAAAAAAATATCACAGGTCATTCATGATTTAGCAAGGTGAGGGGCAATTACTTTTTCACATAGGGCCATTGATGGAACCATAAATTCTGCGCTCCACCAGAAAATTATGAAGGAGAATGTCCGGATATCAGTTTGTGACCTCAAGCTCAAGCACACTTGGGTTATGCAGTAGGACAATGATCCGAAACACACCAGCAAGTCCATCTCCTAATGGCTCAAAAAACAAAATGAAGGTTCTGGAGTGGCCTAGTCAAAGCCCAGACTTAAATCTGATTGAGATGTTGTGGTATCACCTTAAACAGGCCGTTCATGCTGGAAAACCCTCCAGTGTGGTTGAATTAAAACAATTCTGCAAAGAAGAGTGGGCCAGAATTCCTCCACAGCGATGTGAAGGACTCATTGCCAGTTATTGCAAACGCTTGACTGCAGCTGTTGAGAGGGAGTATCACCGCTCTAGGTGGGTCAGATCCAAGTAAAAGGCATCTCCTCCAGTCTAGAAGTCCAGGTGCTGGCAATGCTGTGGCAATTAATCATCAAAAGAAATTCTGGACAGCCGCACTCCAAAAGAATATTTGCCTTTATTCAATAAGGTGTCATCCAAAATACAGGTTCCAGCAAAGTGGAACAAAGCTTACGCGTTTTGCACTACAAAGAGTGCTTAGTCTAATGCCCCGTACACACGGTCGGATTTTTCGACTGAAAATGTGTGATAGGACCTTGTTGTCGGAAATTCCGACCGTGTGTGGGCTCCATCACACATTTTCCATCGGATTTTCTGACACACAAAGTTTGAGAGCAGGATATAAAATTTTCCGACAACAAAATCCGTTGTCGGAAATTCTGATCGTGTGTACACAAATCCGACGCACAAAGTGCCATGCATGCTCAGAATAAATAAAGAGATGAAAGCTATTGGCTACTGCCCCGTTTATAGTCCCGATGTACGTGTTTTACGTCACTGCGTTCAGAATGATCGGATTTTCCGACTTTGTGTGACCGTGTGTATGCAAGACAAGTTTGAGCCAACATCCGTCGGAAAAAATCCATGGATATTGTTGTCGGAATGTCCGATCAATGTCCGACCGTGTGTACGGGGCATAACTAATGCTAGTGCTAGTGCTGACTAAGCACTCTTTGTAGTGCGAAACGCGTAAGCTTTGTTCCACTTTGCTGTAACCTGTATTTTGGATGACACCTTATTGAATAAAGGCAAATATTCTTTTGGAGTGCGGCTGTCCAGAATTTCTTTAAATGATTAATTGATTGCAGTTGTTGCCGCCAAAGGTGGCACAACCAGTTGTTAGGTTTAGGGGGCAATTACTTTTTCACATAGGGCCAGGCAGGTTTGGACAGCTTTTTTCCCTTAATAAATGAAATCATCATTTAAAAACTGCATTTTGTATTTACTTGTGTTATCTTTGTGTAATATTAAAATTTGTTTGATGATCTGAATCATTTAAGTGTGACAAATAAGCAAAAAAAAGTTAAAAAATCAGGAAGGGGGCAAATATTTTTTCACAGCACTGTATGTAATGAAAACTGATTTTTTATTATTATTTTTTTTTTTATATCATTAGAATGGTGATGATGGGGGCAGGGACCAGGGAAGGGAAAATATAATCAGATTATACTTCAATGGAATAAAAATGTTGTTGCTGTCAAAGCCTAGCAAACATTTCCAAACTGACCTAAAAAGATTTTATCAACAGACAAAAACGTGAAAAATCAACAATTTACAAATGATCAGCCTGGGCCCCTCCCCCCGCCCCTTCCACCAATTGCACAATCTATTCTGTGCGGTTTGTATTGTCACACAATTTATATACAGAAACTTGAGTCACCAAACTCATCATCACCAGTCACAAACAGACCCGAGTGACCCACCCAACCCATCCGCAGTGTGAGCCGCTCACAGCTTCCCAGTAAATCTGGTTTTTCCCCATTTGTTTCTTATACAAATGATACTTTAAAATACTTTTAATGATAGCGCTTGTTTATTCTAAAGACAGCAAATTACTAAATCATTAATATTATTATTATTACAAACATTTATAGCGCCAATAACTTAGGTAGTGCATTCCATATGGTACATTCACATCAGTCCCTACATTCCAGGATCTTACCATCTAAAGTCCCTATCTCATATACATACATAATACACATACTAGGACTAATTTAGATAGGAGCCAATTAACCTACCAGCACGTTTTTGGAGTGTGGGAAGAAACCGGAGTACCCCAAAAGAAACCCACACACATACACAGGCAGAACATGCAAACTTCATGCAGATAACGTTGTGACCAGGACTGTTGAATAAAACAAACACTTCAACCACTTCTGGTGTTCTGACTGGTATTGTAAGGGCTCCTTCTAGGGGTTAGGTTGAGTTTTAGAGTGGTGGAGACAGTGAAGTGTTAATAGACAGATAAAATGTTAAATATAAGGGTTGAGAAAGAGCGGTCAAGAGGGCACAGTATATGCAGGGGGGGGGGAGCAGGAGGATACAGTACGGGGGTAGGAGGGCACAGTACGGGGGGGTGGAGCAGGAGGGCACAGTATGGGGGGTAGGAGGGCACAGTACGGGGGGGTGGAGCAGGAGGGCACAGTATGGGGGTAGGAGGGCACAGTACAGGAGGTCTGTAGGGTACAGTACAGTGGTCAGGAGGTCACAATACAGGGGGGCAGGAGGGTACAGCACAGCAGTCAGGAGGGCACATTATGGTGGGGCAGGAGGGTACAGGAGGGGGTAGGAAGGCACAGTAGGGGAGGGGGGTGGAGCAGGAGGGCACAGTACGGGGGGGTAGGAGGGCACAGTACAGGAGGTCTGGAGGGTACAGTACAGTGGTCAGAAGGGCACAATACAGGGGGGCAGGAGGACACAGTACAGGGGGTCAGGAGGGTACATTACAGCGGTCAGGAAGGCACAGTACGGGAGTAGGAGGGCATAGTACAGGAGGTCTGGAGGGTATAGTACAGCGGTCAGGAGGGCACAATACAGGGGGGCAGGAGGGTACAGCACAGCAGTCAGGAGGACACATTATGGTGGGGCAGGAGGGCACAGTACAGGGGGGTCAGGAGGCTATAATGCAGGGGGGTCTGGAGGGTACAGTACAGGGGGATCAGGAGGGTACAGTGCAGTGGCCAGGAGGGCACAGTACAGCAGTCAGGAGGGCACTTTATTGGGGGGGCAGGAGTGTAAAGTACAGGGGGGTCAGAAGGGCACAGTACAGCGGTCAGGAGTGCACATTATGGGGGGGGGGGCAGCGCGAGGGTACAGTACAGGGGGAGTAATAGGGTACAGTACAAGGGAGTCAGGAGGACACAGTACAGCAGTCAGGAGGGCACATTATGGGGGGGGCAGATGGTCTAATCAAGCAGAGCAGCACGGGGAAGCTGCTGTCATAGATCTTACTTGTTCTAGCACTCTGTTACTGGGCTAAATCTGCAATCACAATGACACCTCGCATTCTACCCCCCCACTCTACGGCACTTTGCAGAGGCTCAGGGAGTACCCCCGGGGTGGAGCACTGTACTGCTACTGCTTGTGTGGGCGGGATGTGTACTACTCTGATTATATGGGATGAATAGGAGAGGAGGAATCAGAGCAGTACACATCCTGCCCACACAAGCAGCAATACTAAAATGCTCCGCCTCAGGGATTCTCATTAAACCTCAGCAAAGCACCGGAAGAGTGCTGGAGTGGGGAACTGCAGGGGCAGTGCCCAGGGGTGCCCGTGTGTTAGGATGGCCCTGATTCCAGGAGCTCTCCAAACACTCTTGTCTTTGATTGTATTCTGTCTATAGAGTCTGCCATTATATTGCATGGTGCTGTGCAAACTGCACTATATAAATTCTGTATTAAATAATAAACACATTTGTGTATTGTACAATATATTGTGAAAATGTCCTAGGAGGGCTGTCCCACAGTTCATGCTATCATCTGTACAATGGGTTCATTGATGCAGAAGAGGTGACTAGAAGACACACGCGTTTTGGCAAAGATAAGTATACACACAGTCAGAATCATATTTTCTCAAATGGCTTGATGATTAAAATACTTCAGAAGTGACAAGTCTTCTTCATGGTGAATTAAGAAAGGTTTTTAAAGTTGTTTGCACAATTGGTCTCCTTGGAACAATTACACGGAAAGTGTCTTAACAAGAATGGAGAAGTAGTGAATTGTCATTGCAGTGTGAGGTCACCCAAGGACTCTGTATGGATGAAAGTTTAGGGAAAGCTGAGCCTCAACTCCTAAGCAAAGCAAAGACATTGAATGTAGACAATTGTGCTGATATAACCTTGTGGTAACAGTTTGAGGAAGGGCATTCTGAGTTACAGTATGACTGTACCCCAGAGCACAAAGCCAGCTCTATAAAGACACGGTTTGATTGGTTTGGTGTGGAGGAACTTGAGTGTCTTGCACAGAGCCCTGACCTCAAACCTTCTGAACACCTTTGGGATGAATTGAAATGCTGAATGAGAAATAGGTCTTCTCATCCAACAGCAGTAACTGACCTCACCATTGTTATTCTGGCTTCAATGGGCACAAATTCCCACAGACACTCTCCAAAATCTTTAGGAAAGCCTTCCCAGAAGAGTGGAGCATCTTATAGCCTCAAAGGGGATCCAACTGTATATTAATGTCTATGATTTTGGAATGGGATGTCCAAAAAAGCTCATATAGTTGTGATGTATAAAGCAAGGTCCATAAAGACATGGATGAATGAGTTTGGGGTGGAGGAACTGACCTCAACCCGATAGAACACCTTTGGGAAAAATTAGAGTGGAGACTGTGAGTCAGGCCTTCTGGTCCAACATCAGTGCCTGATCTCACAAATGGGCTTTTGGAAGAATGGTCAAACATTCCCATAGACACACTCCTAAACCTTGTGGACAGCCTTCCCAGAAGAGTTGGAGCTGTTATAGTTGCAAAGGGTGGGCAGAATCAATACTGAACCCTACAGACTAAGACTGGGATGCCATTAAAGTTCATGTGCGTGTAAAGGCAGGTGTCCCAATACTTTTGACAATATAGTGTATTTTACTGAAGTTCAAGTGATCAGATATTACATTTTTGATCGACATTTACATTGTAAGGTTGGTTTCAAATAATGATTGTTCTGTCTTAATGACAGTCTAAATCATTCAGCAAAGAATTCTGAGGTTGATCTCTTGCAAATTGTTGCATGTACAGAATACTTTATTAATCCCAAAGGGAAATTGGGAAATTGTTACGACACAGAAACACTTAACAAAGACAACACAAGATCACAACAATAGACTAAATACACCTCCAGCCCTCACAGAAAATAATTTATTGTACTGATTGCTTTTTTTTTTTTTTTTTTTTTTATCATGAGCTGTGAGTTGGTTGTTGGTATTGGTTGTCAGGAACCTACACACCCCAAGATGTCCTACCTAATGAGTTCAGAAACTGGAAGAAGTATGCTGGAAGTTAAATTGTCCAGATACAGATTTATTCCACAACCGAATAAAAGGCTGCTGCCAGACAGAGGCGGCTCTAGGCTTTGTGAGGCCTTAGGCAAAACTTACACATGAGGCCCTACGGACTGAGACGCTCCGTGATGAGGCCGCTATTCCTCAGGCTGCGGGCAGTATCTGATTTGTCCGTCAGCTCCTAAACCACAGAGTCCCAGTGGGGGTAGGTGGAGCCGCCGGCATCAACTTCAGTGATTGAGAACAGGCAAGTTAGGCGGCTGCGAGGCCCCTGTGAGTGCGAGGCCTTAGGCGACCGCCTAATTTGCCTAATTAGAGAGCCGCCTCTGCTGCCAGACATTGTGTTTCAACACCAGCCAAGTTCAAAAACCCTATATACTGCATACAGTATATATCTATATCAAGCCCTGGTGGTGTCTTCTGACCTCTGAAATGCATTGGCTCTGTAATAAAGTCTTTTATCCTGTTTTGGAATAAATTTGCATCTGGACCATGAACTTTGTTGCTTCAGTTTTAGACTTTCTTAGTTGCAAACCAAAGGAACAGTGGAAATCCCCTTGGCATAAAGAAGCTGCCAGCCTAAAATCCAGAAAACTCTTATAGGCAACAGGATAGTCCTAAGGTCCCAACACTATCGATCCATCTGGAAGAAGCATGCAGCCAGTGTTCTCTTTACAGTAGCAGCATGTGAGAGCGGGAAGGAGATGCACACTCTCCTCACTCTGAATAAGTTAGGAAAGTTCGGAGTCTTGGCGGCAAGACTTTCACCTGGAGAGCCGCCAGTCACCTACTCCTTGTGTCCCACCAAGTTGTGAAACCTCCTTGGAACTTGTGTACACGAGTCTTCATAAACCTTAACCACTTCCGGACCACCGCACGCCGATATACGTTCTTACTTTGAAGAGGGATATTGTTGTTATGGCAGCAACTAGCTGCCATAACCCCGGTATCCTCTTTTTTGGCCGGCGGTCCGGTTTCTGATAATAGTGGTCTCCGCGGCAGATTCGCCGCAAGATCACTTTTATAGGCGGCGGGAGAGGGCACCCCCCCTCCCGCCGTGCTCCGGTGCCCTCTGCCGCTTACCGGAGCTGTCGGCAGCGGTGGAGGCGATTGGATCTTAACCCTTGTTGGGAATGGAGACGAGTGAGGGGAAGATGGCCAACACCCATCTCCATATCATTGCAGGGCGAAAGAGACGTCAAAACGTCACTTCCACCCATAGCTCTTAAAGGGACTTTTTTTTTTTTTTTTTTAAATGACATTTTAGTGTAAATATGAGATCTGAGGTCTTTTTGACATTTTTTTTGATATTTAAGAGGACCTGTCATGCTTTTTTTCTATTACAAGGGATGTTTACATTCTTTGTAATAGGAATAAAAGTGACACAATTAAAAAAAAAAAAAACTGTGTAAAAATAAAAAATAAACGGTAAAATAAATAAGATAAAAAAAATGTTTTTAAACGTGCCCCGTCTCGCCGAGCTCGCGTGCAGAAGCGAACGCATACGTGAGTAGCGCCCGCATATGAAAACGGTGTTCAAACCACACATGTGAGGTATTGCCACGATCGGTAGAGCGAGAGCAATAATTCTAGCCCTAGCCCTCCTCTGTAACTCAAAACATGCAACCTGTAGAATTTTTTATATGTCACCTATGGAGATTTTTAAGGGTAAAAGTTTGTCGCCATTCCACGAGCGGGCGCAATTTTGAAGCGTGACATGTTGGGTATCAATTCACTCGGTGTAACATTATCTTTCATAATATATACAAAAATTGGGCTAACTTTACTGTTGTCTTATTTTTTCAATTCAAAATAGTGTATTTTTTTCCAAAAAAAAAGTGCGCTTGTAAGACCGCTGCGCAAATATGGTGTGACAGAAAGTATTGCAACAACCGCCATTTTATTCTCTAGGGCATTAGAAAAAAAAAGTATAATGTTTGGGGGTTCTAAGTAATTTTCTAGCAAAAAAAAAAAAAAAACTGTTTTTAACTTGTAAACAACAAATCTCAAAAAGAGGCTCGGTCCTTAAGTGGTTAAATACTTAGGGCCCATTGAGACTACCGCAATGCATTGTGGTGCCATTCATTTTTGAAAAAGGTCCCCCCCAGCCTACAATTACAGTAGTGGGCATCCCGCCCGCACAGGAGCACACCGCAATGCACAAACATTGTAGTGTGCTGCATTAAAAAAAAAGGGGGAGGGGGAGGGGTCATGGGTGAGTCAATGAATAGGCTGCCTTAAACCAATACACATTGACCCGTAATATGACGCATGTTGATGGCTGTGCGTTAATGTCCCGCAATTAATAGAAAATCTATGAATTCAGCCTCATTTTGGAGGGCATCCCCATAGCAAAAGCCAACGCACAACAGCACAGCAACACACCACAGTGGCTATACCATGAGTTGTGGTGTGTTGCATTCTCAAAGAAGGCTCACGTGCGTTTGGTCCATTGCAATATGTTGTCAGCCCAATCACAATAATTGGCGCAATGCATGTTGATGTTAAAGCGATCTGTCTGTATATGTAGTAAAGCATGCTTGTTATACTCACTACTGAACAAATCCTCTGCATTGTGTAAAAAGGCTGTTTTATCCTGTATGCACAGATCCCCCCCTCCTGGACTGTCTATCTGGGGAAGGCCAGCTAACACACAGGCATGGTAGCCGACCTGCACATGCTCAGTTGTGTCTTTTATGCTGGAGAGAACAGTTACTTGTTCTCAGAGCCAGCCAGGTCACATGATATTGACATCACACATGTGGGCGTGTATACGGGCTGTAGTGGAAATCTCCTCCTACCTGAACTCTCAGCACTGGAGAAACTGTGCATCATGTTATCATGTGACCGTGGTATATACAGATCATCCAAAAGGGTGTATAGTAGCAGTATTTTAATGTAAAAAGCAGTTTTATAAGCTGTGGGCACTGGGGGGTGGGGGGTGGATGAACTAACTTAATATTACTGGGTTTAGTAACACTTTAACATTGACCTAATGCAACAGACTGCAAAAGACTGAATTAACCCTCAGAGTCCCGGGTAGCAGAAATGATTATTACTAATAAAATTATTATCATCATCCATTATTATTATTAAATGTGAAACTCTTTGGAATAAAAAGTAAAGACTGAACAGATGAACACAGAGCACACAGAGGATATACCCCCCCACCCCACACACAATTTTTTTTCGGGGGTAATGTATTATTATTATTATTATTATTTAAGGTACTTATATAGTGCCATCAATTTACGCAGCGCTTTACGTATACTGTACATTGTACATTCACATCGGTCCCTACCCTCAAGGAGCTTACAATCTATATTGCGGGGGGTAATGTATTGTGGGGGGGTGATGTATTGGGGGTAATGTATTGTGGGGGGGTGATGTATTGGGGGTAATGTATTGCGGGGGTAATGTATTGTGGGGGGGTGATGTATTGGGGGGTAATGTATTGCGGGGGTAATGTATTGTGGGGGGGTGATGTATTGGGGGGGTGATGTATTGGGGGGTAATGTATTGGGGGGTAATGTATTGGGGGGTAATGTATTGGGGGGTGATGTATCGGGGGGGTAATGTATTGGGGGGGTAATGTATTGGGGGTGATGTATTGTGGGGGGGTGATGTATCGGGGGGGGATGTATTGGGGGGTAATGTATTGGGGGGTAATGTATTGTGGGGGAGTGGTGTATCGGGGGGTGATGTATTGGGGGGTGATGTATCGGGGGGGGTGTATCGGGGGGTGATGTATCAGGGTGGTGATGTATTGTGGGGGGGTGATGTATCGGGGGGGTGGTGTATCGGGGGGTGATGTATTGTGGGGGGTGATGTATTGGGGGGGTGATGTATTGTGGAGGGGTGATGTATCGGGGGGTGATGTATTGGGGGGTGATGTATTGGGGGGTGATGTATTGTGGGGGGTGATGTATTGGGGGGGTGATGTATTGTGGGGGGTGATGTATTGGGGGGGTGATGTATTGGGGGGTGATGTATTGGGGGGTGATGTATTGTGGGGGGTGATGTATTGGGGGGGTGATGTATTGGGGGGTGATGTATTGTGGGGGGTGATGTATTGTGGGGGGTGATGTATTGTGGGGGGTGATGTATTGGGGGGGTGATGTATTGGGGGGTGATGTATTGGGGGGGTGATGTATTGGGGGGGTGATGTATTGTGGGGGGTGATGTATTGGGGGGGTGATGTATTGTGGGGGGTGATGTATTGGGGGGTGATGTATTGTGGGGGGTGATGTATTGGGGGGGTGATGTATTGTGGGGGGTGATGTATTGGGGGGGTGATGTATTGGGGGGTGATGTATTGTGGGGGGTGATGTATTGTGGGGGGTGATGTATTGGGGGGGTGATGTATTGTGGGGGGTGATGTATTGTGGGGGGTGATGTATTGGGGGGGTGATGTATTGGGGGGTGATGTATTGTGGGGGGTGATGTATTGGGGGGGTGATGTATTGGGGGAGTAATGTATTTGGGGGGTAATGTATTTGGGGGGTAATGTATTGTGGGGGGTAATACACTGGGGGGTGGTAATCTTCCAATGGGTACACCTGTTCTGGGGACTTCCCTGCATTGTGATCACGTTAGTTCCGTTGGCACGCCGTGTTTTTGGTGCTGTCCGGTGGCGTTGTGATGTTTTTGGCGGTCGGCGGCTCTGCGTGTGAACGGATCGCGTGCTTCCAGCCCGGCTCTGCTTATCAATGGCTTTTATTTCCCCTCTGGGTCGGATCTGGCAGAGGACGGAGGAGGTGAGTCAGGGAACATAGAAATGAATGGATATTGTGATGGACGGGGAAAGGATTTTCCAGCTCTTGCGGTCGGGGATCTCTCAGCGCTGCCAATGTACACCAAAGCCGGCCTCCCGCCTTCTCCTCATTCTTCCTCTCCTGGACTGAAATGACTTACTCTGATTTCACTGCACACTGTCAGCTTCTCACAATGTGCTTTAAAAAGCCGCAGATAGAGCCCGCTTCGTTTTCTGGCTGGAGGACATCCAGCGTCATCTAGCTCTTTCTTCCAGCCTGACTGTGACCGGCCCTTTCCATTCATTGGATTTTTAGTTTTCAGTTCCTTTAATCATGGGCTCTCGGCTTCACATGTGGGCATTACCTATGCAAATACATCCTGCCTGGGAACGCGCTCTCCTCCAGACTGACACCCGCCCATCAAGGAGGCATTTAGATATTTGCATAACTCCTCCCAAGAGCCCACCTGCAGCTTGCATCAGGACTGAGGGCCCGCCCATCATTTAGATATTTGCATAGCTCCTCCCAAGAGCCCGCCCGCTGCTTGCATCAGGACTGAGGGCCCGCCCATCATTTAGATATTTGCATAACTCCTCCCAAGAGCCCGCCCGATGCTTGCATCAGGACTGAGGGCTCTGCAGAGGAGTACTGAGGCACAGGGGATGTTTTCTGGAAGCCATGTACATCATCCTGCTGGCCCCTCCCACCAGCCATGATCTGCCAGTATTGCATAGAGCACCACAGAGACCCAGTGATGACATCACAGGGTCTAAAATAAAGGGAATATAATAAAAACAGAAAAGTATTAATTAAAAAAAAAAATAAATTGCATGTTGACAAAGGGGAGAGGGAGGAACCAGGGAGGACAAAATATAAGCAGATTAAACTTCAGCTTTAGAATATTGTAAAAGGCGGTATAAAAAAATATAGGCGCCTTTTTCTCCGCAGTTAGAATTATTTTTCATTGAAGAAAAGAAAAGAAGAATGATATCATGGATGGTAAATGAATGATCAATGGTGGGGTTCCTCTGACACCCTCTGATCCTGTTGCTCCTCTATAAGTTGTGTAATGTGTGTTGTCAGTTTTATGGGTTAAAAATAGTTATAGAGAATCCGTATGATGCCCACACATCACAGGGGGGAGGAGGGGGGTCAACTTCTTCAATTCCAAACCAACCAGACATATCCTGAACAGGGGAGTACAAAAACGGTGGCACACAACTGTATTGTGAATTATCCCCCCCCCCCCCCCCCCCCCCCCCATTTCTTGGAAGAGGCGGTGCCCTAGGCAGGTGCCTAATTTGGCTGTATGGCAAATCCTCCTTATCAGTCTGCGGCTGGGCGGGAAAAAAAATGCAGCAACCGACATACAGCTCCGTGTCCTCCTATCAGTGTCATTTCAGGTCTGTGTACCGGGGTGGTCAGCCAATAGAATGGAGCGGGGGCAGTGGGGTTGTTGCTTTAACAGGCAGACAAGATTTTTACATTTTTTGTAAACATTATCCATTTTATAAATATATATATATATATATATATATATATATATATATATATATATATATATATATATATACAGTATATCAGTATATTTAAAATAGTTAAATATTAATTATTATTAATAGTTAACACAATATTAAATATTATATATATATATATATATATATATATATATATATATATATATATATATATAGACACACGCATATAAAATGCACTTTATTTAGCTTTCAAAAAGTGTCTCCCAGTGCTATTTCTAAATTGCTGCTTTTGTACATTTCAAAAGCCAATATAAAGGAATATTAGTGGTAAAAAAAAAACAAAAAAAAAAACACTTTTGGGTTTACCTAATTACTTTTTTTTTTTTGCATAATTCTCCTTTTAAGGGGGTGTGACAGGGGGTGTGTCTTATACCAACATACCTTTTGCTAATAGGTGTCCCTCGTTCCCATCTCAAAATGTTGGGCGGTGTGTACTATACTTAACCCTGCTATATACTATGTTTAAATACACTATATACTACATTTAACCCCACTAAGTATTATACCTAACCCCAATATATACTATACTATACCTAACCCCAATATATACTATACTATACCTAACCCCACTATATACTATACTATACCTAACCCCACTATATACTATACCTAACCCCACTATATACTATACCTAACCCCACTATATACTATACTATACCTAACCCCACTATATACTATACTATACCTAACCCCACTACATACTATACCTAACCCCACTATATACTATACCTAACCCCACTATATACTATACTATACCTAACCCCACTATATACTATACTATACCTAACCCCACTATATACTATACCTAACCCCACTATATACTATACCTAACCCCACTATATACTATACTATACCTAACCCCACTATATACTATACTATACCTAACCCCACTATATACTATACCTAACCCCACTATATACTATACCTAACCCTACTATATACTATACTATACATAACCCCACTATATACTATACATAACCCCACCATATACTATACATAACCCCACTATATACTATACCTAACCCCACCATATACTATACTATACATAACCCCACCATATACTATACCTAACCCCACTGTATACTATACATAACCCCACCATATACTATATACTCAACCCCACCATATACTATACCTAACCCCACCATATACTATATACTCAACCCCACCATATACTATACCTAACCCCACTATATATTATACCTAACCCCACTATATACTATACTATACCTAACCCCACTATATACTATACCTAACCCCACTACATACTATACCTAACCCTACTATATACTATACTATACATAACCCCACTATATACTATACATAACCCCACCATATACTATACATAACCCCACTATATACTATACATAACCCCACCATATACTATACCTAACCCCACCATATACTATACATAACCCCACCATATACTATACATAACCCCACTGTATACTATACCTAACCCCACCATATACTATACCTAACCTCACCATATACTATATACCCAACCCCACCATATACTATACCTAAACCCACTATATATTATACCTAACCCCACTATATACTATACCCAACCCCACCATATACTATATATCCAACCCCACCAATCTATGAAAAATCTACCATTTATTTTGTTATCGATCTATAATAATATGTTGATAATTGGGGTGACATCTCTTGATACAATGATGGCGTTATCGCATGCACATTCGGCAGATTTTTTCAAATTCTGAACGTTTTTGACCAACAATTTTCTATCCATGTATGTCCACCACCACAATAAAAATGTATAGATAAATAATTAATTATGAAAATGAAACATAATCACATAATAGTTAGATTAACAAATGGTGATGATGATTAGCATTATTAATAATACTAATAATAGTAATATAAATGATGATATTAATAATAATAGTAATAATAATGTAAATGATGATATTAATATTATTATTAATAATAATAATAATAATAATAATAATAATAATATAAGTGATGATATTAATAATAATAATACTAATAATAATATAAATAATGATTATAATAATTATATTATGACCAATTATCAAATTCAGGGCTATCCTGACCTCTAGGCTTCCAGTTCAAACACTTGATTTTTATTTATTTTGCTTGTTTACCAAACATGCTTCCTCCAGGAATGAACACACCACACGTGCTATTGCATATACCACACATGTGCTGTGTGAACGCATGTACTGCCATGTGTTGTTAAAACTCATTGCAGTGCTTGTTTGTTTTTGTTTTTTTGTTTTTGTTTTTTTTCACTTTTTAAACATCAATGTAAATCTATTGGCTGCAGTGCATCACAATATGTTGCGGCGCATCGGAGCGCACTGTCCATAAATGCATCGTATGGAATGTATGTATTTCAAAGAGCCTAGTTCACACCATTGCGGTGCTTTCACATGCGTTTACAAAAAAAGGACAGCATGCTGCATTCTTTATATTTTTTGCTTTGGAATACGCAAGAATGCACCGCTAATGCAACTCAATAAGGGCTCGCCAGGAGGGTGGTAAGAGCAGGTGGCTGAGCCACGTTTTACCTCCGCCAGATTGCTCACTTAAACTCAGGGTTGTACACATGCCGGTACTGCGATGCTTTGGGGGTAAAAATGAACCAGCATGTCAAATGAACGGGGCCGCACCCCAACTGCCCTGTAAATGTGTGCAATGTGTGTGGTTTCAGTGAGGTGGGTCAGCATTTTGAGGGTGACAACAGGTAATGGTGACATATTGCCTTCTCACCGCCTATCAATGCCCTCTGTGCATCCCTTTTCAGAGGGGCAGCAGTGATAGCGGGACCTGTGAATGAGCCCTAAAACCCAAAATATTCATAGAAGAACGCACTGCAAACGCATGTAAACATGCACGCGGAACCCCACACTAAGCGCAGTGTAAACAAGACCTTACTGCTGCTTGCAGTGCATTAATAAGTTTTTTTTTTTTTTACAAAGTCAATAAAAAAATAAAAATAAAAATGTTTCAAAAGTCTTTTTTTATAACTTAATACAAAAGTATTAAGTCAATAAAAAAGTAATATAATAATAAAAATAAAAATGTTTCAAAAGTCTTTTTTATAGGTTAATACAAAAGTATTAAGTCAATAAAAAAGTAATAAAATAATAATAATAAAAATAAAAATGCTTCAAAAGTCTTTTTTTTTTATAAGTTAATACAAAAGTATTAAGTCAATAAAAAGGTAATAAAATAATTTTTAAAAAAGTTTCAAAAGTCTTTTTTTATAAGTTAATACAAAAGTATTAAGTCAATAAAAGAGTAATAAAATAATAAAAATAAAAACGTTTCAAGTCTTTTTTATAAGTTAATACAAAAGTATTAAGTCAATAAAAAAAGTAATAAAATAATAATAATAATAATAATAAAAATGTTTCAAAAGTCTTTTTTATGCGTTAATACAAAAGTATTAAGTCAATAAAAAAGTAATAAAATAATAAAAATAAAAATGTTTCAAAAGTCTTTTTTATGCGTTAATACAAAAGTATTAAGTCAATAAAAAAAAGTAATAAAATAATAATAATAATAAAAATAAAAATGCTTCAAAAGTCTTTTTTATGCATTAATACAAAAGTATTAAGTCAATAAAAAAGTAATAAAATAATAAAAATAAAAATGTTTCAAAAGTCTTTTTTATGTGTTAATACAAAAGTATTAAGTCAATAAAAAAGTAATAAAATAATAATAATAACGATAAAAATGTTTCAACCATCTTTTTTATAAGTTAACACAAAAGTATTGAGTCAATAAAAAAGTAATAAAATAATAATAACAATAAAAAAAGCTTCAAAAGTATTTTTTATAAGTTAACACTTGACTTTTTTAAAGTAAAAAAAAATTAATAAAACAAAAAAAAATTTTTTTTACAAATTCATACAATATTAATAAATCAACAAAACCATAATAAAATAAAAAATTAGTAAGTCAGTTTTTGAAAAAATGAATACAATATTAATAAATCAATAAAAAAATAATGAAATAAAAAAGTTTGTTTTCACAAATTAAAATAATATCAATGAATCAATAAAAAATAAAAAAAGAAAGAAAAAAATTTTTTTTTTTTACAAATTCATTGTTTTAAACCTTTTTTTTTTTTTTTTTTGTAATTTCAAGAACGTATTTTTTGAATTTTTTTTTAAGCACTTACCACCAGAATGAGTGTCCCTAGGCACTCGGCGAGGGCTTGCCTCAGCAGTTTGCTCCTGATCCTTAGCATAGAATTGACTTTGTTGATAAAATCCTTCTGTCGTCCCATGGTGAGCGCTGTCTGTCTGTCTGTCTGTCCAGAGAGGAGATGAGATGCTGGAGTGTCAGTGTACTGGGATCATGTAGTGGAGATGTGTGTGAGGCTTATAAGTTTAGTGTCAGCCACCTCCCATAGACTGTACACTGACACTCCTCTCCCCACCCAGCCTCTCTCTCTCTCTCTCTCTCAAGGAGATTTTCCACTGTACACTTGTTGGGTTCTGAAATCATCAGGATCCCTGAGAATGATGAAATAAATGAGAACTCCGCCTGGGTGACAAATACTGAGCCCTGGGAATTGTATCCATTGTCGGATCTTTTGTTACAATGTATCCAAAGTCAAAACTTTTTTTTTTTCTTTTTCATTTTGGATAGAGGATTTCCATTCACTTCCTGTCCTGTATACATTATCCTGTCCTGTATGCAGAACAGTGACCCTGCTGTCACCAGCACATACCAACCATCAGGGATCAGTAGGATAGGCGCCTGCATAGGTGTGCGCACAGGGTGTGCCGGGTGTGCCTGGGCACACCCTAATTACCCCGTGCATGGCAGATTTCTCCTACTGCCCTGGCTCGGCCCCCCCCCCCGCAGCACTGCCGGCTTCCCTCCTCTTCTCTCCCGCCAGCTGTGCTGTGGACACACACAGGGGGCTGTTTTAGGACTAGTGGGGAAAGGAGCCGGTAAATATGTCATTCAATGGCCCCTTCCCTTTCTGAATGAACACAGTAAAGGATCGGTACCGTGTGTTTGAGCTTTGGAGTGCACACCCCAATGCAATAGGCTGTGCTCACCTATGGACGCCTGTGATCTCTGCACTGTGCAGCCAATCACAGGGCAGAAAGATCAGGAGCCCCTTATACAGCCTTGAGTCCAGGGTTTAAAGTAGAACTCCAGGAACGAAAAAATTAGCATTTACACAATTTCCACTTATTATCACACAGGAGAACAAACATCAGCCTTGTGTGTGCACCCTGCACAGAATGCCTTTGCAAACCAAGATATTACTTTGTAAAGGTAGCAGTGACATCATCACTATGCTGCTGTACAGAGCCGTGTAGAGAGCAGAGCTGAGGGAGGGGCCCGGCCGGCTCCACCCACTGCAGGAGGGGGGCGGAGACAAGACCAGTCACCCTGCACAAGGAGAGACAGCAGCAGTGAGCGGTCTTTATTACAGGAAAAGTCTCACACTGGATGACTGCACAGATCTGGAAGAAATACACAAAGATTCCAGGAAGAATACACATTCTGAATGTATTTAGACCATATTTGCCGGTTCCCGGAGGTTTTGCTTTAACCTCTTCACGACCGCGCTATAACCGAATGACGGCTGCAGTGCGGTCACACATTTCCAGAAGGGCGTCTATTGACATCCTCCAGTGATCGCTCTCCCCCTCCACCCCCTGCGGTGTGCATCTGCAGTGATCTGTGATATCACATATCAGCGTAAAGAGCCAATCACAATGGCTCTATACCATGTGATCAGCTGTGTCCAATCACTGTAAATAGGATTTGCCGGTTATCATCAATCCTCTTCTCAAGCTGAGAGGAGAGCCAGTAAGGGGCAATCCACACAGGGGACATCTACTGTACACTGATAATCAAAGCACTGATAAGCACTGATGTTCTGTATATCAGTGCAGCCCCAACAGTGCCCACCAGTGCTGCCAATCAGTGCCTCCTCATCAGTGCTGCCTATCAGTGCCACCTATCAGTGTTGCCTATCAGTGCCTATTAGTGCCACCTATCAGTGCCCATCAGTGCTGCCTATCAGTGCCTATCAGTGCCCCTATCAGTGCTGGCTATCATTGCCTCCTCATCAGTGCTGCCTATCAGTGCCCATCAGTGCTGATTATCAGTGTCCATCGGTGCCGCCTATCAGTGTCCATCAGTGCTGCATAACAGTGCCCATCAGTGGTGCTTATTAGTGCCACCTATCAGTGTCCATCAGTGCTGCCTATCAGTGCCACCTATCAGTGTCCATCAGTGCCTCCTCATCAGTGCCTCTCCATCAGTGCCCGTCAGTGTTGCACATCAGTGCAGCCTCATCAGTGCCACATATCAGTGCAGCCTCATCAGTGCCACATATCAGTGCAGCCTCATCAGTGCCTCTCCATCAGTGCTTGTCAGTGCCACATATCAGTGCAGCCTCATCAGTGCCACATATCAGTGCAGCCTCATCAGTGCCTCTCCATCAGTGCTTGTCAGTGCCACATATCAGTGCTTGTCAGTGCCACATATCAGTGCAGTCTCATCAGTGCCGCATATCAGTGCAGCTTCATCAGTGCCTCTCCATCAGTGCTTGTCAGTGCTGCATATCAGTGCAGCCTCATCAGTGCCACATATCAGTGCTTGTCAGTGCCACATATCAGTGCTTGTCAGTGCCACATATCAGTGCAGTCTCATCAGTGCCGCATATCAGTGCAGCTTCATCAGCTTAGAGGAGTCAGCTTAGAATTTTGAATATTTCATTGCGCTCCCAACACAGTGACTGAGCTAACAAAGACAGCTCTCTGTCTCTGCTAATGATCGGTAGCCAATGGCTCCAGATCACGTGAACATAGTGACAGCCGATCACTGGTCATGAGATCGGCCAATCCTGCCTGCCTCCCAGTGTAAATACCCTGTTGAAGGGACTGGGAGGGAGAGAGGGGCTTAGAGAACTTCCCTTCTTTCCAATGTGATAATCCTCACAGGTCTGGGGACTGTCTGCTTATTGGGTGTAATCAAGCATCTGATCAGCAGATTGCACAGATAGGCATTGCAGCAGAGATGAGCATGTAGTACGTCTAAGGGGATGCCAGGGTTGGGCAGGAATGGGTTAGAGACTTTCCCTCCTTTCCTGTTTGATAATGTTCAGTCCTAGGGGTTGTCTGCAAATAGAGTGTAATCAATCAATCAACCAATCAGCATATTGCACAGCTAAACTCTGCCGCAGAGACAAGCATGCACATCTCAATTAATGCCAGGGTTGGGCAGGAATGGGTTACAGACATTCCCCCTCTTTCCAGTGTGATAGGGTTCAGTCTTCGGGTTGTGTGCAAATAAAATATAATTAAGTAACTGATCAGCAGATTGCACAGCTATACCCTGCAGCTGAATAGAGCATGCACATCTAAAGGGATGCCAGGGTTGAGCGGGAATGGGTTAGAGTTCCCGTTCTTTCCAGTGTAATAATGTTCAGTCTTGGGGGTAGTCTGCAAATAGAGTGTAATCAAGCAACTTAGCAGATTGCACAGTTAAACTCTGCAGCAGAGACGAGTATGCATGTCTAAAGGGATGCCAGGGATGTGTTCTTTCACGAGCTTTCCTGCAACGCACCAAATCGCGCTGCTCTTTTACAGACCGGCGACACTGCCACTATTCTCGACGGTACCCCCTTATGCCTCTTGCTGATGCGAATGCCAAAACGCATGGTATCGCAGGTGTGGTGCAGTTTAAAAGGGTGCAAGCTCCTTTTTTTTTTTTTTGCGCATTTCTCACTCACAGGACAGGCCATTGAAATCGATGGGCTGTCCTAAAACACGGCGTGCAGGAATGTGCAAAAAAAAAAAAGCACACTCCGTGCGGAGCGAACAAAATCTGACAGCAGATCCATCTGTCACAAAGGTTTACATCGATCGCACCTTGCTACCGTACGTGTCAACTAGGAATTCCTTCATTGCCGCTCTATAAAATTCTGTGCTTGTCGCAACACGAAGACAATTTCATCCCCTCGGACAGTTTCTGGTGGGGGGGACTCACGGCTCATTCCTTTATGTAGAAATCCTCAAATTCTGTAGACGACGCAGGTAGACGATGGAGCAAAAACCCAGTTTGGCTAAGTGTAGATAAAAGGTGAGTGCAGCGCTAAACAAACAACAAGAAAAATTATTTTTGTCAAATTTGCAAGTGAAAAAAATGTAAAAAAGGGAAAACTAAAGCAGAGTCCCAGTGCAAAAAAATCAGTCCATATATAAAGAAAGAAACAGCAAACATCCGTCCGTGTGAAATATCGGTGACGGATTGTAAGAAATCGTGAAGAGTCTTCCAAAGAATGTGCATCCGACTCCACACCCAAGTGAGTATATAAATATAAAAGAAAGTGCTTCCATAGTGCAGTACGTTTAAAAATGCAGTTTAATAGTAGGTGAGGTCGAAAAAAGACACAAGTCCATCAAGTCCAACTTGTGTGGAACCTGTGTTCTCTTCCTATTCCTCTTGCCCATCAAAATCCTGAAAAAACATGACGACGGCTCCACCCTACGCATTTCGTCGTCTGGGGATTGGCCAGGTCCCCCCCTTCAACGACGTCCAATCATGACGAAACATGTAGGGTGGAGCCTACGACGGTGACGTCTGGAACCACAGCTAGGACGATGTCACTCAGAAAATATAAAAGAAAGTGCTTTCACAGTGTAGTACGTTAAAAAATGCAGTTTAATAAAATAAGAGGGTTGCACTTACAAGATATATGATGTATCAGAGGCAGTACAACCATGTGTCTCATCAGTGAGGTCTGCGGCGTCTCCTCAAACTTACGTTCGCTTCCCTTTGCCCATCAAAATCCTAAAAAAAAACATGATGACGTTCCACCCTATGCATTTCGTCATGATTGGACGTCACCTGGGGATTGGCCAAGTCCCCCCCAACAACGTCCAATCATGACGAAACGCGTAGGGTGGAGCCTACGACGTTGTCGTCATCACGTTTTTTTCAGGATTTTGATGGGCAAAAGGAAGCGAACGTATGTTTAAGGAGACGCCGCTAGGACGATGTCACTCAGAAAATATAAAAGAAAGTGCTTTCACAGTGTAGTACGTTAAAAAATGCAGTTTAATAAAATAAGAGGGTTGCACTTACAAGATATATGATGTATCAGCGGCAGTACAACCATGTGTCTCATCAGTGAGGTCTGCGGCGTCTCCTCAAACTTACGTTCGCTTCCCTTTGCCCATCAAAATCCTAAAAAAAAAACATGATGACGTTCCACCCTATGCATTTCGTCATGATTGGACGTCACCTGGGGATTGGCCAGGTCCCCCCCAACGACATCCAATCATGACGAAACGCGTAGGGTGGGGCCTACGACGTTGTCGTCATCACGTTTTTTTCAGGATTTTGATGGGCAAAAGGAAGCGAACGTATGTTTAAGGAGACGCCGCAAACCTCACTGATGAGACACATGGTTGTGACACAACCCCATTTGCTTGAATGGATCGCGTTTGGCAGCGCTACTGCCCACTGAATGCAACAAGGAGGATCATTTTTTACTTGGATGTGCAGCAAATCATGTGAACACCCCCCCCCCACCCCCAGCTACTGCCATTGCAGCTTGAAGCCCCATGCACACCGGAGCGTAGTGGGAACACGCATCCCCGCTCATGTTTTTGCGCGTTTTTCTTACCTTAACACTTGTTGTGCCTAGGGTAACCTATTCACTTGAATGGGCTGCCGTTTACATGATAACTGCCCCAAAGTAGCTCCAGAAACTTTTTGGCTGGACATTTTATTTCGGTGCACGTTTTGGCGCCTTTGTAGCAAGTTTTGCCGAACGACAAACACGCGGCAGACATGTGTGTCTGTTGCCATTAACAATGAATGCCACCACAAGTGCAACCTGCAATTGCAATGCATTTACAAAACATGTGGCGAACCGCACATTTTTGTGTGTTTTGTTGGGTGTTTAGAAAACATGCAGATGTGAAGGTAGCCTAAGAGGGGGTTGTTGGGGGGGGCATTAAAAATGCGGCTCAACTGTATGTTTTTTTTTTTACGCCCTCCCCCAACCACAAGTCTAATGCCCTGTACACACGGTCGGATTTTCCGACGGAAAAAGTGCGATCGGATTGTTTTGTCGGAAATTCCGACCGTGTGTGGGCCCCATCGGACTTTTTCCGTCTGAATTTCCGACACACAAAGTTTGAGAGCAGCCTATAAAATTTTCCGACAACAAAATCCGATCGTTTAAATTCTGATCGTGTGTAGACAAATCCGACGCACAAAGTGCCACGCATGCTCAGAATAAATTAAGAGACGAAAGCTCTTGGCTACTGCCCCGTTTATAGTCCCGATGTACGTGTTTTACGTCACCGCGTTCAGAACGATCGGATTTTCCGACAACTTTGTGTGACCGTGTGTATGCAAGACAAGTTTGAGCCAACATCCGTCGGAAAAAATCCATGATAGACCAGCACAAAGTGGCACATAATTGTGAAGTGGAAGGAAAATGAAAAATGGTTTTCCAAATTTTTTACAAATAAAACTGTGAAAAGTGTGGTGTGCATTTGTATTCAGCCCCCTTTGCTCTGATACCCCTAACTAAAATCTAGTGGAACTAATTGCCTTCAGAAGTCACCTGATTAGTAAATAGAGTCCACATGTGTGTAATTTAATCTCAGTATAAATACAGCTGTTCTGTGAAGCCCTCGGAGGTTTGTTAGAGAACCTTAGTGAACAAACAGCATCATGAAGGCCAAGGAACCCACCAGTCAGGTCAGGGATAAAGTTGTGGAGAAGTATAAAGGTTATAAAACAATATCCCAAGCTTTGACCATCTCACGGAGCACTGTTCAATCCATCATCTGAAAATGGAAAGAGTATGGTACAACTGCAAACCTACCAAGACATGGCCGTCCACCTAAACTGACCGGCCGGGCAAGGAGAGCATTAATCAGAGAAGAGCCAAGAGGCCCATGGTAACTCTGGAGGAGCTGCAGAGATCCACAGCTCAGATGGGAGAATCTGTCCACAGGACAACTATTAGTCGTGCTCTCCACAAATCTGGTCTTTATGGAAGAGTGACAAGAAGAAAGACATTGTTGAAGAAAACCATAAGAAGTCCTGTTTGCAGTTTGCGAGAAGCCATGTGGAGGACACAGAAAACATGTGGAAGAAGGGACTTCACCCTGGACCTGGGCGCTTCATCCTGGCCATTATCAGTAATAGTAATAATGCATAGCTCCCAACTGTCCCCGATTTGGAGCAATGTCCCTCTGTCCCTCATTCCTCCTCATTTGTCCCTCATTTTGGTCTGATCTTTACAGTTGATAATAAAATGCACTTTTTATCTATCAAAAAGTGTTTCCCAGCGCTAAACCTTTCATCTGATTTCAAAATTGGTGCATTTGTAAATTCCAAAAGCCAATATAAAGGAATAGTAATGGTAAAAAAAAAGCACTTGTGGGTTTAACCAATCTTGTTTTTTTGTACAATTCTCCTTTAAGGAGGCGTGACAAGGGGTGTGTCCTATGCCTGTATACTTTTGCTGATAGGTGTCCCTCATTCCCATCTCAAAAAGTTGGGAGGTATGATAATGACCTTTTTTTTTTTGGAAATAAATAAATGAAGATCCTCCTGCTTGCCCCACGCCTTATGCCCCCTACCTGCCTGCCCCACGCCTTATGCCCCCTACCTGCCTGCCCCACGCCTTATGCCCCCTACCCGCTTGCCCCACGCCTTATGCCCCCTACCCGCCTGCCCCACGCCTTATGCCCCCTACCCGCCTGCCCCACGCCTTATGCCCCCTACCCGCCTGCCCCACGCCTTATGCCCCCTACCCGCCTGCCCCACGCCTTATGCCCCCTACCCGCCTGCCCCATGCCTTATGCCCCCTACCCGCCTGCCCCACGCCTTATGCCCCCTACCCGCCTGCCCCATGCCTTATGCCCCCTACCCGCCTGCCCCACGCCTTATGCCCCCTACCCGCCTGCCCCACGCCTTATGCTCCCTACCCGCCTGCCCCACGCTTTATGCCCCCTACCTGCCTGCCCCATGCCTTATGCCCCCTACCTGCCTGCCCCATGCCTTATGCCCCCTACCTGCCTGCCCCATGCCTTATGCCCCCTACCTGCCTGCCCCACGCCTTATGCCCCCTACCTGCTTGCCCCATGCCTTATGCCCCCTACCTGCTTGCCCCATGCCTTATGCCCCCTACCCGCCTGCCCCACGCCTTATGACCCCTACCCGCCTGCCCCACGTCTTATGACCCCTACCTGCCTGCCCCATGCCTTATGCCCCCTACCTGCCTGCCCCGTGCCTTATGCCCCCTACCTGCCTGCCCCATGCCTTTAGCCTCCTGCATTTCCTCCTGCCTGCACCTGCCTAAATATTTTCAATATTATTTTTATTTATTTTATTTAATTCTAAATTTATTTTTTTTACTTATTTAAAAAAAAATGTATTTAACTTTATTGCTATGACAAGTGGGCTAACAAGTCCCCTATTTGACCACTTTTCCTTTATAGCAATGTTAGGAGGATTGTATCTCGGATCCTTCTCTTTATATGCGATCAAGGATTGTAAACTTTGCAGTGTGTTTGTTGTATGGTGAAGCACTTGGGAAGACGTTGAGAAATGCGCTTTTATAAGTTGTTTTTTTCCACTCTCATGTTGGCTCAGGTAGAATGTCAAGCACAGATCATTGCACAATGTAACAATTCAGAATCATGAATGTATAAAGCAACTGTATATGTTTGGGTCAATCCTTCTCAATGACAGTACTAGAATGGGCGGCATTTAAAAGTGCTCAAGGGGCACGTTATAACGTATATCGGACCATGATACCATGTACTTTATTATGTGCAGGATGGTCTAGGAGCGTGTATTGTTCTATTATGTATGTTTGACATATTTACATATTGCATTGTTTTTAGATTAAGGCTCCATTGACACTGCGCATTTTGTAATCGCGGACAGAATCACCGCGTTTCTGCCCACAATTCCAAGTCACATGGCAATCGCAACACAACAACACATGGTCTGCACTTGGGTGCCAATATCCTTCAATGGCACCTCAAACGCAGGCGTTCCCGCTGCACAATTTTGACAGCGCAGTTTTCACGCGATTCTGCAAGTTACTTGAATGGGCTATCCTATACGTGTTTGTGTCTGAGTTGCCTTTGCCGACAATAGGGTGCGACTTGTCATGAGGTTTGGAACTGTCAATTCCAGTGGTGGCCCAAAAAGTCTTCAAGACACCTGCCAGTGTCCCCTTTAGCTCAAACACCCAGTATGCTGACTTCTAGGACCAGAAGGGGATTTCAGTAACACATGCTCAGTCTCAAGGGTCCCTTCAGGGTCTGTACTCACAAAATGTCCAGGGACAACTGGTAGCCTCCTTCCAACTTCCAAGCGACACTCCACACCAGTGACATAAGACCAGACCCATAGACTTCTTCCCTCAGTCATCTTGCACAGGAACCCTGGGTTGTAGCTTTCAGGCTTCAGGCCCTCAGGTCTGGCACCAGAGGCCACATGGCAGCCTTTGTTGGGGAGAGGCAGCCGCCTCCTCCCCACCTGGACCTTTCTCCCTAGAGGTGGGCTGGACTGGAACCACGAGCCCATGTGCTCCTCAGACTTAAATACAGGCAGCCAGCATTCCTTGGAGCAGATCACCTTCTAATTGGCCAGGGTTGTATCTGCATCCATACTATCACCCACTAGGTTTCCAGACATCCCAAGTCTCCCGTGAACCGCGGGAGTCTCCAGCATTTGGCTGCGGGCTCCCAGACACCAGTGAGTGCCGGGCAATCTCCCGTCTCCATCCCGCCCCCACCCCTGGCCACAGACAGAAGACGCTCGGGCTGCTCTGTCTTCTGTCTGTGGCCGGGGGAGGGGGCGGGACGGACCAGGGAGCGCTCTGCTGGTGGACACTGAGGCTGTGGACACTGACAGGTGGCACTGAAGGACACTGATGGGCTGCACTGGTTGACACTGATAGGCTGCACTGGTGGGCAGTGATTAGGTGCCACTTATGGACACTGATAGGCTTCACCGATGAACACTGATGGGTTGCACTGGTGGGCACTTATGAGGTGGCGCTGATGGACACTGATAGGCTGCAGTGGTGGGCACTGATGAGGTGGCGCTGATGGACACTGATAGGCTGCAGTAGTGGGCACTGATGAGGTGGCACTGATGGACACTGATAGGCTGCAGTGGTGGGCACTGATGAGGTGGCACTGATGGACACTGATAGGCTGCACTGATGGACACTAATAGGCTGCAGTGGTGGGCACTGATGAGGTGGCGCTGATGGACACTGATAGGCTGCAGTGGTGGGCACTGATGAGGTGGCACTGATGGACACTGATAGGCTGCACTGATGGACACTAATAGGCTGCACTGGTGGGCACTGATGAGGTGGCACTGATGGACACTGATAGGCTGTACTGGTGGACACTGATGGGCTGCGCTGGTGGGTGCTGATGAGGTGGCACTGATAGGCTGAACGGGTGGGCAGTGGCACTGATAAAGTGGCACTGAAGGACACTGATTGACACTGATAGGCTGCACTGATGGACACTGATGAGCTGCACTGGTAGGCACTGAAGGGCTGCACTGGTGGGCACTGATGAGCTGGCACTGATGGACACTGATAGGCTGCATGGATGGACACTGATAGGCTGCACTGATGGACACTGATAGGCTGTATTTAATTGGCATTGATAAAGCTGCATTTCATTGGGTGTGGGTGGAGTGGAGTCAGTACGGAAATTAGTTTTTGCAGGTTGGGATGTCTGGGTTTCCTCCCACTGTCCAATATGCCTCCTTCCTATTGGATCAGTGTGAAACATCAACACAGCATGAGCCGCACCAGAGAACATGGAGCAGACCTCACCAATCAATCACTGCTCTCTATTAAGCACCTACATTTGCCTGTCTACTACTCTGTTAAGCAGAAAAAACGATATACACTCTCTAGCGCCTACCTAGGAGGGTGCTACGTTTGAATCAATGTCCCTGGGATGAGGTGACGGGTAACTGGGCTGGTGGAGTCTGGTGCCAGCTCCACAGCACTGCCTCAGAAATGTTGCACAATAGAAGAGAGAAGTGTAATGAGGATCTGCTGTCCAGTGTGTACTGAGTATAAAGAGTTAGCGAATTCTGCCACGGATTACAAGGAGTCAATTATTTCTGCGTGGAGGTGTGCCACTTTTTATGGAGAGCGCCGCCTTAACGTCTTCTGTGTTATGTTATGCCTCTACTGGCCACTTGGGGCATGAGTGTTCACTCTCTTCCCATCCCCATGGGCATCACCCACAAATAAGTTGACCGTTGCTGTCCTATAATAACCAATCCCAGGAACTGCACTCACACAGCTACACAAGGTGCCCCCCCCCCCCCCTTGATATGAACATATAATTGGCTTCTAGGGGTGACCGCACTTTGCTAAGTACCATCTGCGGCTGTTTGGATTATGGGTAACGCACACTCTAACTGCCATTTCCTGAGCTGTTTCATGTTTCTGGTAATTAGCAGCTTATGGTCTTTGGGATAAGTCACATTAACATGAAAAGTGTAATGCAGCACTTGTCCTGTGATATAAAACACTGGAGTGATCTCTCCCTGAGCCGAGGAATTATCCAGACAAATTACAGACAGAAAACCGCGTGATGAGGTTTCTTCTCCTCGGCAGCCACCCAGGGACCATAAATATTACATAAGGGGGGGATCTAAGCTCAGAGGACAGGGCTTAAAGTGAACCTGTGCTATGCCCATGTAACAAGCTTTCTCAATCGGGGTGCTGTTTGGGTCCCCCCCCCCCGGTGTATGTGGAATACGGGACCCAGTGTGCCCTGATCAGAACATGATGGAGGGCCTGTGGTGGGGGGCTGTGATGTCATGGAGGACTTGCTAATAGGGGTAATCTGATGTAAAGGGGGCTCTCATGTATAGGGGGGTCTCTGATGTCATGGGGGGGACTCTGATGTCCTGGGGGGACTCTGACATGAAGGGGGGACACTGATGTCATAGGGGTAATCCCATGTAATGAGGGCTCTTAGTTATAGGGGGGACTCTGATGTCATGGGGGACTTTGTCATAGGGGTAATCTGATGTAAGGGGGTATCTGATGTGATGGGGGACTCTGATGTGGTGGGGGACTCTGATGTGGTGGTGGGGGGGGGGGGCTCTGACATAAAGGGTGGACTCTGGTGTCCTGGGGGGACTCTGACATGAAGGGGGGACACTCATGTAATGGGGGTAATCCCATGTAATGAGGGCTCTTAGGTATAGGGGGGACTCTGATGTTATGGGAGTAGTCTGATGTAATGGGGGCTTTCAGGTATAGGGGGGACTCTGATGTCATGGGGGACTTTATTATAGGGGTAATCTGATGTAAGGGGGTCTCTGATGTGATGGGGGGATTCTGATGGGGTGGGGGACTCTGACATAAAGGGTGGACTCTGATGTCCTGGGGGGACTCTGACATGAAGGGGGGACACTGATGTAATGGGGGTAATCCCATGTAATGAGGGCTCTTAGGTATAGGGGGGACTCTGATGTTAAGTGAGTAGTCTGATGTAATGGGGGCTTTCAGGTATAGGGGGGACTCTGATGTCATGGGGGTCTTTGTCATAGGGGTAATCTGATGTAAGGGGAGCTCTCATGTATAGGGGGGTCTCTGATGTGGTGGGGGGGACTCTGACATGAAGGGGGGACTCTGATGTCATGGGGGTCTTTGCCATAGGGATAATCTGATGTAAGGGGGTCTCTGATGTGATGGGGGGATTCTGATAGGGTAGGGGACTCTGACATAAAGGGTGGACTCTGATGTAATGGGGGTAATCCCATTTAATGATGGCTCTTAGGTATAGGGGGCTCTGATGTTATGGGAGTAGTCTGATCTAATGGGGGCTTTCAGGTATAGGGGGGACTCTGATGTCATGGGGGTCTTTGTCATAGGGGTAATCTGATGTAAGGGGAGCTCTCATGTATAAGGGGAGGTCTTTGATGTGGTGGGGGGGACTCTGACATAAAGGGGGGACTCTGATGTCCTGGGGGGACTCTGACATGAAGGGGGGGCACTGATGTAATGGGGGTAATCCGATGTAATGAGGGCTCTCAGGTATAGGGGGGACTCGGATGTCATGGGGGACTCTGCCAGTTCTCCCCTGTTGGACTACAGAACACCTCCCTCCATCACCATAGCATTAGAGGGAGGTGTTCTGTAGTCCAGAGGAAGAACTGCCAACACTGCTTGGGATCTCAGTGCAGTGGGGGTACCTTGCTGTCAGCCTAAACAGGATATTAGGAGTTCCCCGGATTTCTGGTGGTTAAGCAGGTATTTGTCTGCACTTGCAGCATTTTTAAAGAGCCACGACATGTAGAAGTGAGCGTCTATTACAGAGATGTGCTGAGAATGTTTCTTTTCTATTTGCCCAGACATACACTTTAATGCAACTTACCCCTTCTTGCTATCATGCACCCTAGGGTGCTTGAGCTCTTGTAGTCCCTGTACAGCAGGGCTGAAGTGTGAGAGGGAGAAGCAGCACAAACAGCCAATCAGTTCACGCGCTGGCAAGAAGCATGCTGATATAAGGAGAGAGCAGAGTGACAGAGAGAATGAGTTCATCACTGTGCTACTTCTCTTTTCACTGTCCAGTCACAGGCTGAGGGCAGGCATCCAAGGTGACTTGGGCTCAGAGGAAGTGGGTTGAAGGATGCTGGCCATCAGACTAGGGACATCCTGTGGACGAAAAAGGGTATTATTTTTTTTTTAATTGTATCTTTGATTGGCTGTTCATTTTTTATACTGTTATTTTTGGCTGGAGTTCTGCCTTACAGGATTTCTAAAGCAAGTACTTTTTTTTTGGTAATTTTGGATTGTGTAGGGATGAGCTCTTTTTTAATCATCACTATCCCATCAGGGAGACTCTATTTTATTTCATGTTTGGGGAGTTTCCTTCACTTCCTGTCCTGAAGATACAACAAGAAATGAGATAAACTCTCTGCAAAGGGAAGAATTCTTTCTTAGACTGTTGTCACTGGAACAAGTGTCCCCATTAGAAGATTTCCCCTCTATTCCTATTCTGGTGACAACTAAAATTTTGCATGTTTTCTCAAGTTTAGTCCTAGTGCCAATGGTCACCAGGACCAGTTTTGGCACTTCTCTTACTAATTTGAAAGCCCAGCAGTCTTTGCAAACAAGGTGTTAAAGCTGAGCCCGGGATCAGCAAATATTGTCCATATATACAGTGCCTTGAAAAAGTATTCATACCCCATGATATTTTCCACATTTGTCCTGTCACAACCAAAAAGGTAAATGTATTTTATTGGGATTTTACGTGATAGACCAACACAAAGTGGCACATAATTGTCAAGTGGAAGGAAAATGATAAATGGTTTAATGGTTTTTCTTTTTTTTTTTACGAATAAATATGTGAAAGGTGTGGGGTGCATTTGTATTCAGCCCCCTTTACTCTGATACTAAAATCTAGTGGAACCAATTGCCTTCAGAAGTCACCTAATTAATAAATAGAGTCCACCTGTGTGTATTTTAGGCTCAATATAAATACAGCTGTTCTGTGAAGCCCTCAGAGGTTTGTTAGAGAACCTTAGTGCACAAACAGCATCATGAAGGCCAAGGAACACACCAGACAGGTCAGGGATAAAGTTGTGGAGAAGTTTAAAGCAGGGTTAGGTTATAAAAAAAAAGATCCCAAGCTTTGAACATCTCACGGAGCACTGTTCAATCCATCATCTGAAAATGGAAAGAGTATGGCACAACTGCAAACCTACCAAGACATGGCCGTCCACCTAAACTGACAGGCCGGGCAAGGAGAGCATTAATCAGAGAAGCAGCCAAGAGGTCCATGGTAACTCTGGAGGAGCTGCAGAGATCCACAGCTCAGGTGGGAGAATCTGTCCACAGGACAACTATTAGTCGTGTACTCCACAAATCTGGCCTTTATGGAAGAGTGGTAAGAAGAAAGACATTGTTGAAGGAAAGCCATAAGAAGTCCTGTTTGCAGTTTGTGAGAAGCCATGTGGAGGACACAGCAAACATGTGGAAGGTGCTCTGGTCAGATGAGACCAAAATTTAACTTTTTGCATAAAAACAAAATGCTATGTGTGGCAGAAAACTAACACTGCACATCACCCTGAACACACCAACCATCCCCACTGTGAAACATGGTGGTGGCAGCATCATGTTGTGGGGATGCTTTTCTTCAGCAGTGTTAGAATGGCCCAGTCAAAGTCCAGACCTAAATCCTAATGAGAATCTGTGGCAAGACCTGAAAATTGCTGTTCACAGACGTTCTCCATCCAATCTGACAGAGCTTGAGATATTTTGCAAAGAAGAATGGGCAAAAATGTCCCTCTCTAGATGTGCAAAGCTGGTAGAGACATCCCCAAAAAGACTTGCAGCTGTAATTGCAGCAGGGGCGGATCCAGGGGGGGGGCAACGGGGCAATTGCCACCCCCGAGAAATTTGTTGCGGGCCGGGCGGGCAGGTGAGAGAGCGTGCGGATGAGGAATCGGGCGGCTCCCCAAGCGGGCGGCTCCCCGAGTGGATGAGGGAGCGGGTGGCTCCCCGAGCGGGTGCGGGAGCCCGGGGGCCCCATGAGTTGTCAGTCCGCCCCTGTCTATCATATAAAATCCCAATAAAATACATTTACGTTTTTTTGGTTGAAACATGACAAAATGTGGAAAATTTCAAGGGGTATGAATACTTTTTCAAGGCACTGTATATATATTTAAAAAATCTAATTAAAAATAAAATCATATTGTCACCGTAAGGTAAGAGAGCCATTCATTGTCAATTCTCTTTAAAAAAAAAAAAAAAATGAAGGTGTCATTCGGAATAAACGCGGCGTTCCTATTAATAGAAGCTCACCTCGCGGTCTGTGTCCTGTTTATACTGAACCAAGGCTCAGGAAGTTATTAGAGGGGAAAACACAGAGCGATACGTGGCTGAAATTGTATGACGGAGAATGAAGCCAAGGCCGTGGGGACCGTATAAAGGCACATTGTAGAAAACGGACCTTTTCTAGAGTTTTATTGTCCTTTTATGTCACAGGATTTTCCTGTCTATGGCGATAAGGCGTCAGGAAAGGTCCCTCAGAGAGGCAAAGCCCTTTAAATGAGAAAACTTTTTGGAAGGAGTTTATGAGAGAGAAGGGACTGTAGATGCAGAACTCCTCTACAGATGACCATTGAAATAGAGCTGGATTTAATGTGACCGGGGGAGGGAAGGAAGGAAAGGCTCATAATGGTATGATAAGATCTTACAAGTATCGGATCAGTAGGATCTTGAAATTATTGAGGGAGAGAAAGGCTTTTGGTTTTCCCAGGAACTGTATCTACAGTGGAACCTTGGATTATGAGCATAATCCGTTCCAGGAGAATGCTTGTAATCCAAAGTACTGGCATATCAAAGTGAGTTTCCCCATAGAAGTCAAAAGAAACGAAGATTCGTTCAGCATTGACTTCTATTGCATGCAATACCGCATGTGGCCAGAAGTGGACGGGGCGCCAGAGAGCCTCGGAAATACTCGGGGACAGCTCGGCTTAACTCGGAAACCCTCAGAAAGGCTCAGAAAAACTCGGGAACATAGTATTTCCTAGTGGTTCCGAGTATTTCCGAACGGCTCCGAACCGTTCCGAGTGTCACTGGTGCCCCCCCGCACCTCGGGCCAAATGCGGTACTGCACACCCCATTAGCTTGAATTCTGCTCATTTTGCGAGACAACACTCGCAAAGCGAGTCAGAATTTTTTTTTTTTAAAGTTGCTCATCTTTCAAAACGTTCGTTAAACGCGTTACTCATTAAGCAAGGTTCCACTGTATAGCCAAAACTTTTTTTTTTTAATGGATAGACACTTCCCATCACAACAGTTTAAAAAAAAGTCTCCTTTTAGACATTAAACAGCTGTCCCCATTGGAAGATTGTCAAGATTGTCCCTCACCTCCTCCTCTGGTGACAACTTGAATATTTTGGATCCAGCATTACTTTCTGTCCTGGTGACAATGGAGACCAGGACAAACTGAGAGAGTAATTATACAGTATCTCACCAAAGTAAGTACACCCCTCACATTTTTGTAAATATTTTATTCTATCTTTTCATGTGACAACACTGAAGAAATGACACTTTACTACAATGTAAAGTAGTGAGTGTACAGCTTGTATAACAGTGTAAATTTGCTGTCCCCTCAAAATAACTCAACACACAGCCATTAATGTCTAAACCGCTGGCAACAAAAGTGAGTACACCCCTAAGGGAAAATGTCCAAATTGGGCCAGATTAGCCATTTCCCTCTCCGGTGTCATGTGACTCGTTAGTGTTACAAGGTCTCAGGTGTGAATGGGGGGCAGGTGTGTTAAATTTGGTGTTATTGCTCTCACTCTCTCATACTGGTCAATGGGAGTTCAACATGGCACCTCATGGCAAAGAACTCTATGGGGATCTAAAAAAAAGAATTGTTGCTCTACATAAAGATGGCCTAGGCTATAAGAAGATTGCCAAGACCCTGAAACTGAGCTGCAGCACGGTGGCCAAGACCATACAGTCATTTAACAGGACAGGTTCCAGTCAGAACAGGCCTCGCCATGGTCGACCAAAGGAGTTGAGTGCACGTGCTCAGCATCATATCCAGAGGTTGTCTTTGGGAAATAGATGTATGAGTGCTGCCAGCATTGCTGCAGAGGATACTTTGTTGATTTGTTTTAGGGCATATACCATAAACCTTGCATGGGTGCTCAGCATGTGGCCCTCCAGCTGTTGCGGGAACTACAAGTCCCATCATGCCTCTGCCTTTGTAAGTCATGCTTGTACCTGGCAGCCTTGCCATTGCCAGCATGCCAATGGACTTGTAGTTCTGAAACAACTGGAGGGCCACAGGTTGAGCACCCATTAGGGCTTCTACTGGTTAAATTGTGTATCAATTTAAGAATTTAAGAATGTAAAAAACAGTTGCCAGAAGGATTTAAGGTCTTTAGGAAATCAACTGACATCCAATTGTTCAGGAAAATAAGTCAGGTTGAAGATCCGGAATAAGGCAAGCCATACACGGTTTGAATCTCGGCCGGCTCAGCAGGAACCAAAAGAGATTTGAACCGCGTGTGGGCAGGCTGAATGTACCAAGTTGATCGATTGATCAGCTTGGGTACAACCAGCATGCCAGGATTTACTCGTGATTATTGCTAGCGGCTGCTATAGCTGCTAGCAATAATCACTGTCTTGAAAGCCGTCCCCCACCATAAGAAGACAATGGCTCAGCAGGAGCGATTCCCCATGAACACTGTGTGTGTTGATGGGGGAATCAAGTGGATTTCTTTCCTGCAACCTGGAAATTCCCTCCATGTATGACAGGCCTAAGAGTCTTTATCCAGATGAAATCCTAGATGATGGATCTGGAATGCTTTTGAGGAGGTGGAAGGCACTGAAGACGTATGCATTCAAAATCGATTATTCCGGACACTCGCCATGACTTATTTTCCCCAAAAAAGCAGATACTGATCCACCAGACACATCGATTTTCACTCTTAATCCTTCCAGCAATATTGATCAGCCCCCACCACCAGGTGGTCACCCCTTCCCCCTGGAGTCCCATCATGGTATGTTATGCTGTTTTTGCATTATTATACTTACCTTTTTCCAAAGTCTGCAGGGCCTTTATATGACATGCCAGGTTCTCTTCCTCTTCAGTCTTCTCACAGCTTTAGGTGGTCTTCTAGATACAGAAATCTGGGCTGACCTGAAGACATCAGTGGTGCTCACTGCATAAATACACTATGAATTAACGGCGCCCTGGAGACACTCCCACAAGGGGCGGGGCCATGACTCCCTGCCATCACAATGTCTCCCCTTGATGCCACTGGATGTCATTCAACCAGGAAGACGGAAGACATCTTGTGGGCAAAAACAATGTGTTGTGGAGGAAAACTCAGGATTAAAGGTGAGGCCCCACAGCAGCCAGTCATGACACCTAAAATCTGTTTTCCTCTCTGACCGAGCATTATAAGGTTGATTGTTGGATTTTGATTGGTTGGATTACAGTGCTTGAACTTGGAGGGTTTAAACAAAGAGTAGACCCCATTACTGGCCTATTTATTGACAGTTCATGTTCACTAATTGTTAAAAAGACATGATAGCAGCCAGGAAGTCCGCTGTATCGGTCTCTTTACACACCAAGTATCATTGGATTTAGTTCCCCTGTGAGCAGACGTAAAGAGAGATTGAATGCAGTTCTGAATCCGTGTCAGTCTGTTCTGCTAAACACCAATTCTCTTTGTTTCCTCTTCCAGCTACCCATTGTTGTCTCTAGATAAACATTCTTCTCTGGTAAAGCTGAACTCCGGGCACAAAAACTTTCATTTAAATATTCCTCAATAGCCACAGAGAATATAAATCCACTTTGTGTGCGCCTAATGCTTCTGTAAACCTACATACTAGTGTTGGGGGTATTACTGCATTCACTGACAACAATGTTGGGGGTTATTATTGTGTCCACTGACACCGATGTTGGGAGTTTTTATTGTGTCCACTGACACCAATGTTGGGGGTTATTATTGTGTCCACTGACATCAGTGTTGGGGGGTTATTATTGTGTCCACTGACATCAGTGTTGGGGGGTTATTATTGTGTCCACTGACATCAATGTTGGGGGTTTTTATTGTGTCCACTGACATCAGTGTTGGGGGTTATTATTGTGTCCACTGACACCAATGTTGGGGGTTATTATTGTGTCCACTGACATCAGTGTTGGGGGGTTATTATTGTGTCCACTGACATCAGTGTTGGGGGGTTATTATTGTGTCCACTGACATCAGTGTTGGGGGGTTATTATTGTGTCCACTGACATCAGTGTTGGGGGGTTATTATTGTGTCCACTGACATCAGTGTTGGGATGTTATTATTGGGTACATTTCACTTCCATTGACTACCAAAAGTGGGGAGTTAATAGTATTGACACTAGCAGGGGGATAATATTGCATCCACTGACACCAATGTTGGGGGCTATTATTGCGTCCACTTACACCAATGTTGGAGGTTATTATTACATCCAATGACACCAATGCTGGGGGTTAGTATTGTATCCTCTGACACCAATGCTGAGGGTTTTTATTGTGTCTGCTAACACCAATGCTTTGGGGTATTATTGCGTTCACTGACACTAATGTTGGGGGTCATCATTGCATTCGTTGACACCAGTGTTGGGGGGTATTACTACATTCACTGGCACTAATGCTGGGGGTTATTATTGTGTCCAGTGACACCAATGGTGGGGGTTCGTATTGCATCCACTGACTCCAATGTTGGGGGTTATTATTGCCTTCACTGACACTAATGTTGGGTGTTCTTATTGCATCCACTAACACCAATAGTGGGGGTTATTATTGCGTACACTGACACCAATGTTGAGGGTTATTAGTGATCCCACTGATGCTAATCTTGGGGGTTATTGCATCCACTGACACCAATGTTGGGGGTTTTTACTGCATCCACTGACACTAATGTCAGACTTTATTATTGCTTCCGCTGACACCAATGCTATGGGTTATTGTCAGTGGCAGGCCCGTCCATAGGGGGCGCACGGGCACCGCCCCCCCATCCATGTGTCCGACCCCCTGTTTATCATATAGGGTGCCGGATCATGGATTCCAATGGGGGGGGGGTGTATTTTTTTGAAGCACGTGGTTAGAGCCAGAGGCTGTAATAGGCTTCAAAAAAGGGTGGGCTTGGGGCGCAGAGCACTGCGCTCCGAGCCCACCCAATTGGGTGAAAAAAGTGAATGAATATTCCCTATTCTCACACTGATCCCCCTCCCAGCCAATCAGGAAGTGGGTCTTAGACCCGTTTCCCGATTGGTCGAAAGGAGAAGCAATCCTATTGACCTAGAAGAACGAGGAGGGAGGAGACACATGGCCGGAGGAGACGGAGAAGCCCGACCGAACCACCCACCAACTGCCGCTGATGCACACATCTCTCGGCTAGCACGATGAGGGAAAGTATGGATCATACGGCAGCGGACTGAGGTGCCATCTCTGGTAACCTGAACACAGCGGGGACAGCCCTTCCTTCGCAACGTAATCACAATAGGGCTGTGCCTGCTCCGATCATCAGGGAACACCCCCCTGTGTTCTCCGATGGTAATGGCAACCATGCCGGGCTGTATTATCACTATGGTGTCCCCTGTGTAGGCATGAAGCAGCTGTGTCACAGGGACCAGGATGTGGCTTAAGCATGAGGAGGTTCTGCTGAAGAATGCGCTGCAGCTGTGGGTCACACATGTAGCACCCTGGAGTTTAGACAGGGATGCTCCTCACAAATTTACTTGCCAGCAGGAGTTATCCTTGTTGATTGTTAGAGATCCATTGATTTCTCCCTAAGTTTGGCCTTGTTGCACTTTTCTCTTCTACCACTAGGTGGCCAGGTACTTGGTGGTACTAGATATGAGAAGGGCAACCCAAGGTCAGCTTATGGGTATATGGGGTATCTCAGCCAATGGGCAGGGGTTTTCTTGAATCCCTTGGCCTGCTGGGAGCACCTATATATTTGGGTGAAGTCAGGTGATCTATGTTCTGTGCCGCCTGGATGGCTGTCTGGGTGGTCATGTGTTGTGCTGCACGGGCTGCTAGGCCAGAGTTTGGGCCTATCCCGGGGGCATCTGGCTGCTAGGCTATCTGAGAGCCTATCTAGAAGCAAGAGAGCAGCACAGGGTTGGGAGTGCGGCTTGCAGTCCAACCAGAAGTGACGGTTCTGCCGGCCAGAGAACCTGTCAGTGGTCGGAGGTAGAAGGGAAGCTGTCGCCACTCGCCTTATTACCAGGGACCACAGTGAGTAACTGGAGCAAGTACCGGAGCAGTATTCTCACCGAACGGCCACGGTGGAGAATCGGGAAACTTCAGGTGGTGATCAAGTCAGGGACCCAACCAGCGGAGATGACACTTACAGAGCAGCCTTGTGTGCCAAGCCAGGGACCGAACAGGCCAGTGGGGTGAAGCTTGAGAAGTATCAGGAGTGCCAAGATAGGGACCCAGCAGAGAAGCGGGGGTGACGCTTGAGGAAGAGACCACCGTGAAGATTGGAGGATCTCAAGGGATTCAGTGGCAGGTGAATGAGAGGGTCTAGTGAGAGACCAGGAGCTCAGTGTGCTGAAGAACTACAAGGAGAAGTTGTAGTGAAGGTGAAAGAACTGTTATGCCCTGTACACACGGTCGGACATTGATCGGACATTCCGACAACAAAATCCATGGATTTTTTCCGACGGATGTTGGGTCAAACTTGTCTTGCATACACACGGTCACACATAGTTGTCGGAAAATCCGATCGTTCTGAACGCGGTGACGTAAAACGCGTACGTCGGGACTATAAACGGGGCAGTAGCCAATAGCTTTCGTCTCTTAATTTATTCTGAGCATGCGTGGCACTTTGTGCGTCGGATTTGTGTACACACGATCGGAATTTCCGACAACGGATTGTCGGAAAACTTTATAGCAAGCTCTCAAACTTTGTGTGTCGGAAATTCCGATGGAAAATGTGTGATGGAGCCTACACACGGTCGGAATTTCCGACAACAAGGTCCTATCACACATTTTCCGCCGGAAAATCCAACCGTGTGTACAGGGCATTATGCTTTGTGTTAGGAACTGTTAAAGACTGTTGCCATAGGAGACAGCATTCCTGCACGTGCAGATGTGGCTTCTTGCTGGAAGTCATTCCCTGCATGGCTGTCCTCCTATTGAAGACTCAGAGTCTGCTAATTGAACTACTCAAGGGTGTCCTGGCCCTAACCCTCTTTCATAAAAGTTTGTAAGAGAAATAAACATCTCTGCATTCAAGAAGTGTCTGGCGCCCAATAACTTTATCCGTTTTGCACCCACTATGCCTCAAAACCCACCACATACAGAAGGATGTGCACTATCTCTGGCCCTGGAGGTTCTTATCAGACTGAAGGAGGCCGGAGACCTTGCTATACATACTAGTCCAACCGATACTTCATCCTACAGCACCGCCGAGGATATGGGGACAGCGTGGCCAAGTTCACCGGTAAGTCCAACACAGTCCAACACAGTTGCTGGTGTACCCGGTGTTCCCCGCCTTCATGGCCGTCTCCAGCAAGGGGAAGGGGGTGGCGTTGGTTTGCTGCCCCCCCAAATTATTGAGCACCAGCCACCACTGGTTATTGTACTCCAACTTCTTCAGTGTGCATAGCAATACACTGAAAGGAATGCAGCAGGACCACATTTTTTAGACGCTGACACTGCAAATAAAGCACTGCTATTGTGGACCCCACTTAAGACCCCCTTTTTTTTCCCATTATCTTTGGTATCTTGCTCCACTGTATACAGTTTTCTTTAGCAAATATTTTTTTTTTGCAAATTGTTTTTTTTGCAAAGTTTCTCAGCTGGAGATCCAACAGCACTTTCTGTTGAATGCTGACAACGCTGAGCCACCACCTTGCAATTATAAACTGCGTTATTAGCCTGCGACTTGCGTTCCTTCGGTTGGCCATTGACTTGCCTATCTAATAGACCTAATAAGCAGCCTTACAGCCAACTAAAAGCGTGGACACAGCAGGCTGACAACACGGCTGCTATTTCCAAATAAGTGGCTTAAAGTTGTCAGCCTGCAGCAGGAAGTGCTGTTACTGGCAGGATCTCCAGGTAACTATTAGCTGCATGAAGACTCCAATTGCTGTTCTACCAATAGGAGCTGAGTTTCTGACATTTTTTACCAGATGGGCCCTGCTGCTGTTGGTAAGCCTGTTGGTAAGGGTAACTAAACCATCACCACGTGAGTATCCCCTATGGATGTAAGCTTACCAGAGGTAAGAAAAAGACAAGCATGTCATCTCCTTTCTCCCTTAGATCGGCTCTTCCACCATCAGAATTCCTCAGTCCTCCTCAGTCAAGATAATGCAATGTCATGGTAAACACATGTAGAAAAATAGAAGGGGAGGCTCTCCATAGTGTAAAATTGTTTATTACAAAGAACCCACAAGAAACCCCCCCTTATTAAATGCGCTTACACAATAGAAGTTTAAAAACAGCCTGACATAGTCAGCATCGGCTCACCTCTGGTCGGAGCTCCGAGCGGCCCGCCCCCCACGATAGGTCCCGGGATGACGTTGCCTGTCTCCAGCTGGTAGGTCACGTGGTCACGCCCTGACGCGTTTCGTAATTCCGTCTTCAGAGGGCGTGGCCACGCAACACGACTCTACACTTAAATAGCATGGGAGGCGGGCTCCCGCAGCACCGTCACCACGGGAACCATCAGACTCATACCCGCCCCTCTGTGAAGGATAAACAACTGCGATGCAGCGTCCCATCCAACCTTAAAAGCTCACTCTGTATTAGCACCATATTACTAGGCTAATCCTTACCCATGCGTCACAAAATTCATAGTGTATAATATAAATACATTAGGTAATCATGCAATCATTAAAATGTATTACCGAAAACAATACAAACCAATATCCCAGCATTATATTGAAATATTGCTCATAACATCAAACTAGATCATCTTCTAAACAAAGTTTGGTTAAAACACACATTATTGAAAGTACCCAGAAAATGATAACTAATAAACAGTAAAATTTCAATCAAGGATGCAGTATCAATCTCCATAGCTAAAATACCCACTATGTTAACTAAAAATAGGAATAAGCAATGTGCCTTTGTGTCAAGCACTAGTTCACGTAAAAAATTCACGTCAACATCACCCGGTGACCACGCCCCCTAAAACGTCACAGTCCCAGCATGCCCAGGGACTGTGACGGCATAAGGGGGCGGGGTCTCCGCCTATATAAGTCAGAGCGCAGCGCACAGAGAGCATTCTAGCCGGAGAGAGCGACGTGTCAACATCGGAAGAAGAGAAGAGGGAAGAAGCCCAGAAGCCAGAAGTCCGGACCTCCGCTAGCAAAAGAGCGGCATGAAGACAGCGGAGGAGCCGGCAGAAGAACTGGAACACCGGGAGAAGAGGCCAGAGACAGCAGAGAAGAACCAACCGGACGCCGGGAGAAGAGGAACCGGAGGGACCCCTGAAGTCGGAAGAAGACCCCCGAAGCCGGAAGAAGACCCCCCCCAGCTGTCAAATAAATTACTTTAAAAACCTGTGTAGTGTGTTTTATTATTGACACTTTTTACCCCATACTCATTTACATAGGGTGGGGGGCCGGGATCCGGGGGCCCTCTTATTAAAGGGGGCTCCCGGATTCCGATAAGCCCCCCACCCGCAGACCCCGACAACCAACGGCCAGGGTTGTCGGGAAGAGGCCCTTGTCCTCATCAACATGGGGACAATGTGCTTTGTGGTGGGGGGGGCCGCAGGGCGCCCCTCTCCCAAAGCCCCAACCCCCCCATGTTGAGGGCATGCAGCCTGGTACGGCTCAGGAGGGGGGGGGCGCTCGCCCGTCCTCACCCCCTTTCCTGACCGGCCAAGCTGCGTGCTCGGATAAGGGTCTGATATGGATTTTGGGGGGGACCCCGCGCTGTTTTTTCGGCGTAGGGGGTCCCCCTTAACAACTGTACCAGACCGAAGGGCCTGGTATGCCCCTGGGGAGGAACCCACAAATTTGGCGTGGAGTTCCCCCTCAAGATTCATACCAAACAGTGCCGGGCATTGGCGGGGATCCGAGTCGGATCCCCGTGCTTGTCGCTCATTGGGAAAGGAAAGAATCATTTTTCCTTTCCCGAAGAGCGGCTCGGCGCTGTTATCCACAGCTGACACAGTGCACTGCGAATACCTGTGGTTATGTGTGGATAGCTGCACTAAATCGCTCCTGGACGCAGGCAATTCTATTTTTTCTATCCGCACAGAACCGCATGTATCAAATTCGCAGCTAAACGCAGTGTGTGAATGGGGCCATAGGAAAGCATTGTGTGCTTTTAGCTGCGGTACAAAATTTGAAAATATAGCAGCTAAAAGCACCATTCTATCCGTCCGTGTGAAAGGGGCCTTAAAGGTTTACTCACTGGAAGAAGGTCCAAATCTTTTAGGTCTAATCGTTTGAACACCTCAACATGATGATTAGCAGGTTGTGGAGGATTGAAAAGTGATCTATTTTTTAGACCGCTATCAATCCCAACCGTATCTATTGCCTTACTATTCCTTACCTCATGTTTGTTGGACAAAAAATATTTCTTAATATTAAGTTTACGGATATACTTGTGTATATCAATGTAAACATCAAATTTATTCATCGGTTTTGTCACTGCACATTTTAACCCTGCATTCAATATGTTTACTTCCTTCTGACTTAATGTAACTTTGGAGAGATTGTATATTGCACTTACTCGTGTTCCCTTCTCCTTTTTCTGCTGGACTCTCCAACCTGCCCTACATCCCCTCCTTGATTTGTCCTTGTGCCCCTGGCTGGGCTGTAATGTTCCTCCCATTCTGGGGGGTGCCACCATTGTTGCGGATAGTTGGGGTAATGGGTTTGTCTCGAACGGTCTCTCCATGGGCGGTTGCCCCGACCTCGACCCCTGGGGTGTCCTCTCATACCTCTCCCTAAAAAAGGAGTCGGACGGGGGGACCAGGCGTTCTATTCATTACCACTATCATTTTGGTTTTCCAATAAATCGTATCTATTCTGGGTATTGACACTATACATCTGGCCATGACCTGTAGCATCATATGTCTGTCTGGGGCCTTGGGGACCACCATTTCTCCCTTTCCCCACTGGTTTGCTTCCCCTCCCCCTTAAGTTCCGGGGAGTATGCGGCTGTCTTACATCTTTATTTGATGGTATATTTTGTCTGGGTATCGATCTTTCACGTGGTACCTCCCTCCCTGAAAGCTCAATATTAGGTATCAATAAATTAGTATGTGCCTGTTGTGGGGGAGTATCCATATTCTGCCATAGATAAATGGAATTATTTTTAAAATCATTCCTATCTCTCTTGAGTTTTTTTTAAGTTTCTTTTTCTGGGTATCCTTATCTATTTTTTTGTGGCTTCTTTTTAATTTAATTGTCAAAGTTAATAACCTGTTGTGTCCCTTTAATAGGGTCCAATTTGCCTTGTAAATCTGCCATCTTTTTTCAAGTAATATCATCTTTTTCCTTTTGCGTTCCAATACAAGCTGCTGCAGTTTAAGGCCAACACCATTAAAAAAGCTCAACCATTCAGTTGCTGATCCTATGTCATCTGAACCGTCCTGCGGACTAACTTCCCATCTTAGACTGCGCATAATGGTTTTTTCTTTCAGATATTGCTCAAAGGTCTGCACATCCCACCATGTGCGGATCTGCTTCTCAAGCGCATTAGCCAGAGAGTTAAGAATGACATTATAATCTTCATTAACTTCCTATTCATTTTCAGAAGAGAAGAGCATGGTTACACGGCATTCCATCGCACTGACATTAGATGCCGCTGTCTGAGGAGGACTACACCGATCGGATGGCTGGGCCTTAGAAGGTTGGGTGAGAGATACACCAGTTTACACTTCAGGTCCGCTGTGACCGCGGTGCACCGTTGGATCACTGATCCTGTTGCTTGCTGTGCTTGCTGTGGATTTTTTTAAAGGCTTTTATGTTTCAGTTTAAAAGTGAGTGAAACCATTGAAGTGTGTTTGAAGTGATTTTAATAAATCTGTCAAAATGGTATCACGCTACCCTGTTTCCCCAAAAATAAGACCTAGCGTGATTGTCAGTGATGGCTGCAATATAAGCCCTACCCCCCAAATAAGCCCTAGTTAAAGTACTTGTAGGTCTTATTTTCAGGGTAGGGCTTATTTTTGGGGAAAAAGGGTAGGGCTTATTTGGGGGGTAGGGCTTATATTGCAGCCATCACTGACAATCACGCTAGGTCTTATTTTCGGGGAAACAGGGTATGTGGAGCACTTTATTCATTTTTTCACATATGGAGCTGGCTTGATTGGATTCACGGTTCATCACATGCAACCCAGGTGTGGTTCAATTGCTGTTTTGCCGAACACGAGAGTGGGAGGCTATACAATCTGGTGAGTGCTCTTCAGAGGGAGTGGTGTCACTATCATGGTGGTGTGGTGGAAGAGTAGAAGATTTTTCACACAAGAAGATTGAAAAACAACTGTTGAACTTATTCATTAATTTCTTGTAATTTATAATTTATAGTGACACTTTTCACTGGGTGTTAAAGAAATTTCTTTTCATGATAAAAATAATATTTTTCATGACACTATTATTATTTTTATGTATAAGTAGAGCAGTGGTTCTCAACCTGGGGGTCGGGACTCCCTCGGGGGTCAAATGATGATTTGCTAGGGGTCACCGAATCCTGGGCTGTTCCTGAAGCCCGCACTGCTCTCCCAGCCTTTTTGCGGCCACCCAGCAGGGCTGTCCCTGGAGCCCGGAGCTGCCCACTCAGTCTCTTCGCAGCCACCCATTCAGTTCACGGCATGGCTGGGGGGCCAGAGACTAGAGGTCAGCTGACTGGTGAGGAATGTGAAGTGGGAGGGGCTGGAGGAGACCCTATCTCTTGATTTAGGCATAGGTGTCACTGCTACGAGACACCACAAAGTCGGAGACACATTGAGTAACACTACCTGGGATTATAGTTGCCATTAAAAGGACCCCACTACAGTTCCCAGCTCAGCAGATGACCTTGATCAAGAGCAAAGAAGTTGGCTGATCAGAACTCCCCACCAACACTGCCACTTATCCCATTCCCCCCCCCACCAAGGAGTAAGAGAAGGAATAAAATTGAGAATACATGGAAGGGAGAGGAAAAGAGTGGGAGGAACAAATAAAAAGGGAAAGAAAGAATAAAAGAAAGAACAAGAAAGACGGCTAGAAGGAAGGATGGGGGAAAAAAAACAAAAAATTAGGATAGAGAGAGATAAAAGGGAAAGAAAGGAGAACAAAGAGAAAGAGTGGTACATCCTAAAATGTACCATAAGGGGTTTTAATACTGTACGAGTGTTAGGGACTCAGGGAGCGCTAAATGTCCATGGGTTAGGGGCGCAAATTACTTGTCTTGCCTTGGGTGCTGACAACCCACGTTATGAAAATTATTTTATGGTTGGGGTCCCCACAACTTGGGAAATTTTATCAAGGGGTCACGGCCCTAGAGAGGTTGAGAATCACTGAAGTAGAGGGTCATAGGCATTATGCTGCTCTGACCCATTATTTTACACAATTTATATTAGTGCCGCTATCTCTATCTGTACACGTGTGAGAGGTATAGTTTTGGGATTCTGATCAGTATTTCTGGTGACGGCCGATGTGGCCTCTTTATATACTATAATTCAGCATGAGGATGCCCTCTTGGCGCTCAACTGGGCCTTCAGTAAGAGGGATGATATACCCCGCATTCAAAAGAAATTTTTTGGAATGATTCTTGACTGCTGTTTAACACATAATTATTTCTGGTATGCCGACAACTTTTATAGCCAGAAAACCGGCGTTGCAATGGGTGCAAAGTTTGCGCCAAGCTTGGCAAACTTCTTCATGAGCGAATGGGAGGACAAGTGGATATATCGAAACAGGAGAGAAGAATTGGTCTTCTACCAACGGTACATAGATGACCTGTTTATGGTGTGGCATGGCACTGAGGCCTCCCTAGTTGAATTCTCCCAATGGTTAAACAGTAATGCTAGCAAAATCAAATTAGAATTTAATTGGAGCCAGGAGGAAATACACTATTTGGATGTTACTGTAAAGAAGGGAGAGGATCATCTGTATACTAAGGCGTTCTTTAAGAGTACGGATCGCAATAGCTATATCCCGGTACAGAGTGGGCATCACCCACAATGGTTGCGCAATATACCTAAAGGGCAATTCACACGTATACGCCGCAATTGCACGTTAGATATCGATTATGTGACTCGGGTATAAGTAGTCAAAAAACGTTTTGTGGAAAAAGGGTACAAGGTTCAGCCTCTGGAAATGTTGATAGCACAGGTGGGCTCAAACTCACAAGAAGCTTGTCTGGTCCCCAAAAAAACAACAAGATTCTAAACACGAATGGGGCTTTATAAGCAGGTACCATGAACAATATCGTGAAATAGAGACCATCATTAGAAAACATTGAAGTATATTGTGCATGGACCGGGTGCTGAGTAAGCACCTACCAGTTAATCCACCCTTTATATACAGAAAGGCCTCTTCTTTTGGTGACCAGGTTGTTAAAAAGGTGTTGGACCCTCCGAATAAAACGAAAATGTTCTGGGATCGAGCAGGTTTCTATGCGTGCAGAAAGTGTAAGTCTTGTCAGCAAGTTACCACACATTTGAGGGGTCTGACCAGCTTTACCTCAACAGCTAATGGTAAGGAATTCCAGATTCAAGAATTCATATCATGCATGTCAACGCATGTAGTGTACGCTTTAGAATGTCCGTGTGGCCTTATGTATATTGGCTACACGAAAAGGACTTTAGGTAAAAGGGTGTCAGAACATATATATATAACAACCTGATAGGATACAAAGAACATGGCGTATCATTGCATTTCAGGGAGAAGCATGATAGAAATCCAGAGGGCCTTAAATTTTGGGGTATTGACAAATTACACCCCAATTGGAGAGGAGCCAACATGGTTAGAGAGATATCCAAGCGTGAATCATTGTGGATATTTCTGGCCAATACACTTAGCCCTAATGGGCTGAATATTGAAATCGATCTAAATTGTTTAATTAGCATTTATTGATATTAATGGGCTTCCATTATTGATTCTTCTCAGGTTCTATGTTGCATCGTAGTATCGTCTCCTTATGACTAAATTACTGTAGGCTACACTGATAAGGTGCATGGTTTTATTCATTTTATTTATTTATTTTTTTATTGTTATTTTCTATTGGACTTTTGTTAATTTTCCAGTATGCTGGAGGATCTATATATATCTCTTTACATTCTGTTTTATCCTATACCTTGTGATTGTATACTTGTTTTTTTAAATAAGACGGAGTATATATCCCTTCAGTTAGCGATTATATATATTATATATTATATTGGTTTACTTTTGTTTATTTGGACTGAAACTTTGCAATCCCACAGTTATGATAATCTGGGTATTTTAGTATCAGTATTTTAATATTAGTGCATCTATAGCTATCATATCTACCTGATTTATATAATATATAAACATGGACAGTGTAAAGAAAAAATAATTTCACGTGGATTTTCCAGGGTGCTGGTAATTTTTTACGTGAACTAGTGCTTGACACAAAGGCACATTACTTATTCCTATTTTTAGTTAACATAGTGGGTATTTTAGCTATGGAGATTGATACTGCATCCTTGATTGAAATTTTACTGTCTATTAGTTATCATTTTCTGGGTACTTTTAATAAGGTGTGTTTTAACCAAACTTCGTTTAGAAGATGATCTAGTTTGATGTTATGAGCAATATTTCAATATAATGCTGGGATATTGGTTTGTATTGTTTTCGGTAATACATTTTAATGATTGCATGATTACCTAATGTATTTATATTATACACTATGTATTTTGTGAAGCATGGGTAAGGATTAGCCTAGTAATATGGTGCTAATACAGAGTGAGCTTTTAAGGTTGGATGGGACACTGCATCGCAGTTGTTTATCCTTCACAGAGGGGCGGGTATGAGTCTGATGGTTCCCGTGGTGACGGTGCTGCGGGAGTCCGCCTCCCATGCTATTTAAGTGTAGAGTCGTGTTGCGTGGCCACGCCCTCTGAAGACAGAATTACGAAACGCGTCAGGGCGTGACCGCGCGACCGACCAGCTGGAGACAGGCAGCGTCATCCCGGGACTCAATGTGGTGGGCGGGCCACTCGGAGCTCCGACCAGCGGTGAGCCGATGCTGACTATGTCAGGCTGTTTTTAAGCTTCTATGGTGTAAGCGCATTTAATAAGGGGGAGTTTCTTGTGGGTTCTTTGTAATAAACAATTTTACACTATGAAGAGCCTCCCCTTCTATTTTTTTACATGTGTTTACCATGACATTGCATTATCTTGACTGAGGAGGACTGAGGGATTCTGATGGTGGAAGAGCCGATCCAAGGGAGAAAGGAGATGACATGCTTGTCTTTTTCTACCCCTCATTCCTCCTCATTTGTCCCTCATTTGGGTCTGATCTGTATAGTTGTATATAAAATGCACTTTTTATCTTTCAAAAAGTATTTCCTAGTGCTAAACTTTTCATCCAATTTCTAAATTGCTGCATTTGTACTTTTTAAAAGCCAATATAAAGGAATAGTAGTGGTAAAAAAAAGTCCTTGTGGATTTAATTAATCTTTTAGTTAATGCTCCTTTAAGGGGGTGTGGCAGGGGGGCGTGTCCTTTGCCTACCTACGTTTGTTAGTAGGTGTCCCTCATTCCCATCTCAAAATGTTGGGAGGTATGTTAAAATGAATAGAAATCTGAAGACTTGATAAATCTCATGTGTGGCATGCCTGCCCCTGCAGTAATTCAATCCTATCACTAGATGGCTTTAGTCTTCCAGGTAAATGTCACCCAATGCCACTCAACCCAGAAGACTGAGAATGTACTGAGAGTGCAGGATCAACAGGTAAAAAAAATACAGTGGGGACGGAAAGTATTCAGACCCCCTTAAATTTTTCACTCTTTGTTATATTGCAGCCATTTGCTAAAATCATTTAAGTTCATTTTTTTCCTCATTAATGTACACACAGCACCCCATATTGACAGAAAAACACAGAATTGTTGACATTTTTGCAGATTTAGTAAAAAAGAAAAACTGAAATATCACATGGTCCTAAGTATTCAAACCCTTTGCTGTGACACTCATATATTTAACTCAGGTGCTGTCCATTTCTTCTGATCATCCTTGAGATGGTTCTACACCTTCATTTGAGTCCAACTGTGTTTGATTATACTGATTGGACTTGATTAGGAAAGCCACACACCTGTCTATATAAGACCTTACAGCTCAAAGTGCATGTCAGAGCAAATGAGAATCATGAGGTCAAAGGAACTGCCTGAAGAGCTGAGACAGAATTGTGGCAAGGCACAGATCTGGCCAAGGTTACAAAATATTTCTGCTGCACTTAAGGTTCCTAAGAGCACAGTGGCCTCCATAATCCTTAAATGGAAGACATTTGGGACGACCAGAACCCTTCCTAGAGCTGACCGTCCAGCCAAACTGAGCTATCGGGGGAGAAGAGCCTTGGTGAGAGAGGTAAAGAAGAACCCAAAGATCACTGTGGCTGAGCTCCAGAGATGCAGTCGGGAGATGGGAGAAAGTTGTAGAAAGTCAACCATCACTGCAGCCCTCCACCAGTCGGGGCTTTATGGCCCGACGGAAGCCTCTCCTCAGTGCAGGACACATGAAAGCCCGCATGGAGTTTGCTAAAAAACACCCGAAGGACTCCAAGATGGTGAGAAATAAGATTCTTTGGTCTGATGAGACCAAGATAGAACTTTTTGGCCTTAATTCTAAGCGGTATGTGTGGAGAAAACCAGGCACTGCTCATCACCTGTCCAATACAGTCCCAACAGTGAAGCATGGTGGTGTCAGCATCATGCTGTGGGGGTGTTTTTCAGCTGCAGGGACAGGACGACTGGTTGCAATCAAGGGAAAGATGAATGCGGCCAAGTACAGGGATATCCTGGACGAAAACCTTCTCCAGAGTGCTCAGGACCTCAGACTGGGCCGAAGGTTTACCTACCAATAAGACAATGACCCTAAACACACAGCTAAAATAATGAAGGAGTGGCTTCACAACAACTCTGTGACTGTTCTTGAATGGCCCAGCCAGAGCCCTGACTTAAACCCAATTGATCATCTCTGGAGAGACCTAAACATGGCCGTCCACCAACGTTTACCATCCAACCTGACAGAACTGGAGAGGATCTGCAAGGAGGAACGGCAGAGGATCCCCAAATCAAGGTGTGAAAAACTTGTTGCATCTTTCCCAAAAAGACTCATGGCTGTATTAGATCAAAAGGAGCTTCTACTAAATACTGAGCAAAGGGTCTGAATACTTAGGACCATGTGATATTTCAGTTTTTCTTTTTTAATAAAGCTGCAAAAATGTCAACAATTCTGTGTTTTTCTGTCAATATGGGGTGCTGTGTGTACATTAATGAGGAAAAAAATGAACTTAAATGATTTTAGCCAATGTGAACAAGGTGCATATACTCAGTACCACAGTATAGGCCAGAGCTATATCAACAGGTAAATGTCTCATTTTCTGGCTCCAATTTTGTTGGACTCTGAACTTTTGGAGCATTTTGCCCGAGTCCGTGTCACTGACCAGACATTGCTTGTGACTTCTGATGTTAATGCACCAATGGGGTTTCTGTCACCCGAATAATCTCTAAATAAACTTCCCGCTAAAGTTGGTCATGGTAGCACAAGGACATGAATCACTTCTGCGGCAATATGACTCGCTTCTCTATCAGGTCCTGTATGAGTGCATCACACACCATTCTGGCACCTCAGTCCCCAGAACAATGCGAGGAATGGAGTGAATGTTGTGTAATCATCGTCATAAGAGGACGCCGTGCTGATGTAACCAGAGAGTGTTGTAATCTTCCATAAAGAATAATTAATTAGACTGTAAGCTCTTCAGGGCAAGAGTTTATCTTTATATCTGAATGCTTGACCCTGTTTGCTTCTCTATCATACGTTAAAGGGAACCAGTGAGAATTGGGCTTATGCAACAATCTGAACGATTAACCCTGTAAGTGTATGCACTTCAGTTTTGGATAGAGTAGGGAAGGGTTAAAACTACTGACAATGTATGTTCTGCTGCCTGTCTACTGTTGGGGAGATCCCCCCCTCATTTCCTGTACTGGAGAAGCAACAGGAAGTCAGAGGAAATATATTTTTGATAATCGGTGTTACCTAACCTCTCCGGGGATCCAGCGTTAGATCTTCTCTGGAAGTTCACCGGAGTGCCAGCACAGTGACCAATCAGCAGACAGCTCTCCTCCGTGTCTCTCTCCAGTTTTTAGTGACCCCCTGTGCGCTCCTGTGTCTCCATTGACTCCTGTGTCTGCAGTGATCCCAGTGACCGCCCTGCAATTCTGAACCTCCAGTGACCCCTGTGTGTCCAGTGACATCTATGTCTTTAATAACTACTGTGTTTACAATGGCCCCGGTGACCCCATTGTCTACAGTGTCTCTCTTGAATTTCCAGTGACCTCTGTGTCTGCAATGACTGCAGTGACCCCCCTTGCACTTCTGAGTCTCCAGTGACCCCTGTGTCCCCAGTGGCCCCTGTGTCTCCAGTGTCCCCTTGTATCTCCAGTGCACCTCTGAGCACTCGTGTCTCCACTGACTCCTGTGTTTACAGTGACCTTTGTGTCTGTAATGACCCTAATGACCCCTGTGCACTTCTGAGTCTGCAGTGACCCCTGTGTCTCTAGTGACCCCTGTGTCTCCAGTGGCTCCTGCGTCCTCTTGCATCTCTAGTGTGCCCTTCAGCACCCTTGTGTCTCCAGTGACTCCTGTGTTTACAATGGGCCCAGCGACCCCTTTGTCTTTAGTGACTTCTGTGTTTCCAGTGACCTCTGTGTCTGTAATGACCCTATTGATCCCTGTGCACTTCTGAGTCTCCAGTGACCCCTGTGTCTCCTGTGACACCTGTGTCTCTAGTGACTACTGTGTTTCCAGTGTCTTCTGTGTCTGTAATAAACCAGGTAACCCCTGTGCACTTCTGAGTCTCCAGTGACACCTGCGTCTTAAGCGACTCCTGTTTCTGCAATGATCCCAGTGACCCCCCCTGCACTTCTGAGTCTCCAGTGATACCTGTGTCTCTAATGACGCCTGTGTTTGCATTAACCCTGGTGACCCCTTTGACTCCAGTGTTCCAATTGCCCTCTGTGTCTGTGATGACCCTGGTGACCTCTGTGCACTTCTGAGTCTCCTGTGTCTCCAGGGACTCCAGTGTCCCCTTGTATCTCCAGTGCACCCCTGAGCACTCGTGTCTCCACTGACTCATGTGTTTACAGTGACCTTTTTGCTAGAAAATTACTTTGAACCCCCAAACATTATATATTTTTTTTCTAACACCCTAGAGGACAAAATTGCGGTCATTGCACTACTTTGTCACACTGTATTTGCGCAGCGGTCTTACAAGCGCACTTTTTCTTTGGAAAACATACACTTTTTTGAATGGAAAAATAAGACAAAAGTAAAGTTAGCCCAATTTTTTATATATTGTGAAAGATGATGTTACACCAAGTAAATTGATACCCAACGTGTCACGCTTCAAAATTGCGCCCGCTCGTAGAATGGCGACAAACTTTTACCCTTAAAAATCTCCATAGGCGATCTTTAAAAAATTCTACAGGTTGCATGTTTTGAGTTACAGAGGAGATCCAGGACTAGAATTATTGCTCTCGCTCTACTGATCGTGGCGATACCACACATGTGTGGTTTGAACACCGTTTTCATATGCGGACGCTACTCACATATCCGCTCGCTTCTGCGCGCAAGCTCGGTGGGATGGGGTGCAATAACATTTTTCTATTCTTATTTATAGTACTTTTTATTTTTTATTTTTACACTGTTCTTTTAAAAAAAATGGTGTCACTTTTATTCCTACTACAAGGAATGTAAACATCCCTTGTAATAGAAAAAAAGCATGGCAGGACCTCTTAAATATGAGATCTGGGGTCAAAAAGACCTCAGATCTCATATTTACACTAAAATGCAATAAAAAATAAATAAATAAATAAATTAGAAAAAAAAAAAAAAAAAAAAATCACACCAAAGTCCGACGGATTCGTACGTGATGACGTACGACCGGACTACTGCCCTAGCTTCGGTTTTTGTCTGTTGGCCTAGCATACAGACAAGCGGATTTTTCGACCAGACTCGAGTCCGTCTGAAATATTTGAAGCATGTTCCATATCTAAAGTCCATCAGATTTTCGACCGAAAAAGTCCGCTGCAGGTCCGATGGAGCCCACACACAGTCGAATAGTCCGCCGAACTCGGTCTGTCGGACCAGTCCGGTCGAAAAGTCCGCTCGTGTGTACGCGGCATTAGTTGTGCTCTCCACAAATCTGGCCTTTATAGAAGAGTGGTAAGAAGAAAGACATTGGTGAAAGAAAACCATAAGAAGTCCCGTTTGCAGTTTGCGAGAAGCAAATGCGTTGAGGAAGGTGCTCTGGTCAGATGAGACCAAAATTGACCTTTTTGACCTAAAAGCAAAACATAATGTGTGGCGGAAAACTAACACTGCACATCACCCTGAACACACCATTCCCACCGTGAAACATGGTGGTGACAGCATCATGTTGTGGGGATGCTTTTCTTCAGCAGGGACAGGGAAGCTGGTCAGAGTTGTTGGGAAGATGGATGGAGTAAAATACAGGGCAATCTTCGAAGAAAACTTGTTAGAGTCTGCAAAAGAGCTGAGACTGAGACCTGCGACTGCAGGACAACGACCCTAAACATACAGCCAGAGCTACAATGGAATGGTTTAGATCAAAGCATATTCATGTGTTACAATGGCCCAGGGAAAGTCCAAACTTAAATCCAATTGAAAATCTGTGGCAAGACTTAAAAATTGCTGTTCACAGACGCTCTCCATCCAATCTGACAGAACTTGAGATATTTTGCAAAGAAGAATGGGCAAAAATGTCCCTCTCTAGATGTGCAAAGCTGGTAGAGACATCCCCAAAAAGACTTGCATCTGTAATTCCAGAGAAAGGAGGTTCTACAAAGTAATGACTCGGGGGGGGGGGGAGTAAATACAAATGCACGCCACACTTTTCACATATTTATTTGTAAAAAAAAAATTAAAAACCATTTATAATTTTCCTTCCACTTCACAATTATGTGGCACTTTGTGTTGGTCTATCACATAAAATCCCAATAAAATACAGTTAAGTTTTTGGTTGTAACATGACAAAATGTGGAAAATTTCAAGGGGTATGAATACTTTTTCAAGGCACTGTATATAAGCCACACCCGCCACCCCAGCTAAACCTGGCAGTTCTCTATTTGGCTTTTTCTGGAACTGTGCATGTGCAGTTTAAAGCACATGCACATTTTTTTCCATGCGCTTTTCTCCTGTTTACAGACAGCCTTATGCCGCCTACACACGGGCGGACTTTTCGACCGGACTGGTCCGACGGACATTCCGATGGACTTTCGACGGACTTTTGACGGACTTCCGACGGACTTTTGAATGCACGATCACACCAAAGTCCGACGGATTCGTACGTGATGACGTACAACCGGACTAAAATAAGGAAGTTGATAGCCGGTAGCTGCCCTAGCGTCGGTTTTCGTCCGTCGGACTAGCATACAGACGAGCGGACTTCTCGATAGGAACTGGGTCCGGCGGAGTTACGACGTAAAGATTTGAAGCATGTTTCAAATCTAAAGTCCGTCAGATTTTCGACTGGAAAAGTCCGCTGAAGGTCCGATGAAGCCCACACACGATCGGATTGTCCGCCGCACTCAGTTTCGTCGGACCAGTCCGGTCGAAAAGTCCGCTCGTGTGTACGCGGCATCAGGGAGCCTTTTAACCCTGCCCCAGACACGCAGCTGTCTTGGGGGCCCCCCCCCCACAGTGGTGGAATGCCAGGGCCCGGTCGCAAGTGCAACCTGGGCGATCCTAGTAGTTCCGCCACTGAGTTGAAGCTGTTATAGCTGCAAAGGGTGGGCCAACTCAATATTGAACTCTTTGGACTAATGCCTCGTACACACGGTCAGATTTTCCGACGGAAAATGTGTGATAGGACCTTGTTGTCGGAAATTTCGATCGTGTGTACACAAATCCGACGCACGCTCAGAATAAATTAAGAGACGAAAGCTATTGGCTACTGCCCCGTTTATAGTCCCGATGTACGTGTTTTACGTCACCGCGTTCCGAACGATCGGATTTTCCGACAACTTTGTGATACCGTGTGTATGCAAAACAAGTTTGAGCCAACATCCGTCGGAAAAAATCCTAGGATTTTGTTGTCGGAATGTCCGATCAATGTCCGACTGTGTGTACAGGGCATAAGACTGTGATGCCATTAAAGTTCATGTGCGTGTAAAGGCAGGAGTTCAGCTTTAACAATAATGAAAACGACTGACTTTGTATATAACATTAGATTATATAAAAAGATTACATGAGATATTAGTGATTTAGACTTTGCCATGAACTATATATTTTTTTTTTTTTTCAATAACTTATACAACCCCCCTGCTGTGTAGGTGTACCTCCACTCCAAATCTGGAGGGCGATCAGAGGGATTTTGTAAGTGGAGCATTAATAATTATTAATGAATACCTGTCTATTGCACAGCCCCCTCCCTTGCACCCCACCCCGGGGTGCTTTTAGGATTAGTGATCCATTCGCTGTGTTAGACACCACAGACACCCCACAGGCATGGTAGGCCGTGAGTCATCTATTCTACTTAGATAACAAAGGAGCGCCATGCGAACCTTGTCAGGCAGGTGAGATGATGAATGTTCAATTATATATAATGTCCTCATTTTACTCTAAGGACATACAGTTAAGTCGAACAGGTTTAAGCAATCCTTCAAAATTAGTATATTGATTTATCACTTGTGTGTGGAATGGACTTTGTCATTTTACCAGTTCAGTTTAGGAATAGTGGCAGTTGTTCTAGAAAAGCTCACACTCGGTTTTGCTGTGCTCCCGCAACATTCCGTTCACCCCTGTGTAAGCTCAAGTCAGTCTGTGTCAGAGCTTACACGGGGTAAATAACCTCTTCTCCCCTCCCCTCCCCTGTGACAGTTTTTTAGACTGGTGATTGGCCGTTTGAGCAGAAGCGCACATTGTGGGAGGAAAGGGAGAAGGTCAAATGTGCACCCCCCCCCCCATACCTGGAAGGAACGTGTACTTTCCACAAATGGAGTAGTGGGAAAGTGCAGTGAAAGTTTCAGTGGGTGTGCACAGGGCCAAACCTGGACAGGGCACAGGGTGCACCGCGCCCAGGCGCTGAGGCAGAGGGGGGGGGGGAGGTGCCACACATTAGGGGGGATGTCAGGCCGGCGTCGCCCGCTGTGACAGCTTTTATTTTAATCGCCGGGTGCCCGCAGACAGTCACACAAAGTAGGCTCCTTAGATAGACAGCACACTGGTGCAATGCCGGGACTTGTGACGTCTATCATAGGAGCCGATCCAGGAGGCGGGACTTTGTGTGACTGTGAGCGTTAGGAACACCAGGCGATTCAAATCAAAGCTGTCCCAGCAGGCGATCCCCGCTCTGTGTGATGATGCAGGTGGCTCTCCTCTTCCTCTGCTCTCTCTGATTCCCTGCACTGGTCAAGCTGCGCTGATGGGCACTGGTGAGGCTGCATTGATGGGCACTGGTGAGGCTGCATTGATAGACACTGGTGAGGCTGTGCTGATGGGCACTGGTGAGGCAGCATTGATGGGCACTGGTGAGGCTGCACTGATGGGCACTGGTCAGGCTGCGCTAATGGGCACTGGTGAGGCTGCGGCGATGGGCACTGGTGAGGCTGTGCTGATGGGCACTGGTGAGGCTGCATTGATGGGCACTGATCAGGCTGCATTGATAGGCACTGATCAGGCTGCATTGATGGGCACTGGTGAGGCTGCATTGATGGGCACTGATCAGGCTGCATTGATGGGCACTGGTCAGGCTGCACTGATGGGCACTGGTCAGGCTGCACTGATGGGCACTGGTAAGGCTGCATTGATGGGCACTGGTGAGACTGCACTGATGGGCACTGGTGAGGCTGCATTGATGGACACTGGTGAGACTGCACTGATGGGCACTGATCAGGCTGCATTGATGGGCACTGGTGAGGCTGCACTGATAAACTGGTGCAATGCCAGGACTTGTGACGTCTATCATAGGAGCCGATCCAGGAGGCGGGACTTTGTGTGACTGCGAGCATTAGGAACACAAGGCGATTCAAATCAAAGCTGTCTCAGCAGGCGATCCCCGCTCTGTGTGATGATCCAGGTGGCTCTCCTCTTCCTCTCCTCTCTCTGATCCCCTGCACTGGTCAGGCTGCGCTGATGGGCACTGGTGAGGCTGCATTTATGGGCACTGGTGAGGCTACATTGATGGGCACTGGTGAGGCTGTGCTGATGGGCACTGGTGAGGCAGCATTGATGGGCACTGGTCAGGCTGCGCTAATGGGCACTGGTGAGGCAGCGCCGATGGGCACTGGTGAGGCTGCACTGATGGGCACTGGTGAGGCTGCATTGATGGGCACTGATCAGGCTGCATTGATGGGCACTGATCAGGCTGCATTGATGGGCACTGGTGAGGCTGCATTGATGGGCACTGATCAGGCTGCATTGATGGGCACTGGTCAGACTGCGCCGATGGGCACTGGTCAGACTGCGCTGATGGGCACTGGTGAGGCTGCGCTGATGGGCACTGGTGAGGCTGCATTGATGGGCACTGGTGAGACTGCACTGATGGGCACTGGTCAGGCTGCGCTGATGGGCACTGATCAGGCTGCACTGATGGGCACTGATGAGGCTGCGCTGATAGGCACTGGTGAGGCTGCATTGATGGGCACTGATCAGGCTGCATTAATGGGCACTGATCAGGCTGCATTGATGGGCACTGATCAGGCTGCATTGATGGGCACTGGTCAGGCTGCGCTGATGGGCACTGGTGAAGCTATGCTGATGGGCACTGGTGAGGCTGCATTGATGGACACTGGTGAGACTGCACTGATGGGCACTGATCAGGCTACATTGATGGGCACTGGTGAGGCTGCATTGATAAACACTGATCAGGCTGCATTGATGGGCACTGGTGAGGCTGCATTGATAAACACTGATCAGGCTGCATTGATGGGCACTGGTGAGGCTGCATTGATAAACACTGATCAGGCTGCATTGATGGGCACTGGTGAGGCTGCATTGATGGACACTGATCAGGCTGCATCAATGGGAACTGATGAGGCTGCAGTCATTGCCATAGAAACATTTGTAAAGGGGAGGAGTTAGTAAGATGCCCACCCATGTGTGGGCGCCAAAAATATTTCTGCACCCAGGCATGTGTGACCCTAGGATCAACCCTGGATGTGCAGGGGAAGGGGGAGCTTTCAGCAGAATCTGTCATGTGGTTCTGAAGGGACAAAATGAAAATAATTGTTTCATGTTGCTGCACACAAGCCGATGGATGAAATCAGGCATGCAGTGCAGTGTTCAGCAGGAGTGTCCTGTTTTAAATGCACAGAGAGCCAACTGTGTGTAGGTGCCCTTTGAGAGAAATCAATAATGAGGTGAGATTGAGACCCTCTGCACATTATTGGGGTCAGAATCAGATGTGGTGCAATAATGCATGGCCAAAAATATACAATAAGTTGTGCTGTATTATTGCAGTGGTCCCCAAACAGCAGCGTGTGGGCAGGATGTGACCTTTTGATTGCCTTTAACAGGCCCTTGGTACATTTTTCCTCCCATTGACATCAATAATGGAGCACTATTCCTATTCCTATACCTATACTATTACTATTCCTATTCCTACCTGTCAGTGAAGGGGGCACTATTCCTCCCATTGACACCAACAATGGGGTACTATTCCTCTCACTGAAACCAACAATGCAGCAATGTTACTCCCACTGACACCAACGATGGGCCCTCCATTGACACCAGAAAAAGGAGCACTATTCCTCCCACTGACACCAACTATAGGGCACTATTCCTTCAGACACCAACAATGGGGCACTATTTCTGCCACCTGACACCAACAATAGGGAACTATTCCTCACACTAACACCAACAATGGTTTACGTTTTCCCCCACTGACACCAACAGTGGAACACTATTCCTCCCACTGACACCAACGATAGGGCACTATTCCTTCAACAGACACCAACAATGGGGCACTATTTCTGCCCCCTGACACCAACAATAGGGAACTATTCCTCCGACTGACACCAACAATGGGGCACACTTCATCCCACTGTCGCTAATGACAGGGAACTATTTCTCCCAATTACACCACCGATGGGGCACTATTCCTGTCACTGTGTGAAAATACTGAAGCGCTGCTATGTGTGTACGTGACTGCTAATGAAGTGAACACAGAACAGTCGCACCATTCAAAATATTATTTCAAGCATGAAGGTATAGGTATATATTTCTTAAATAATGGTGCGCTTGTTCTGCATAAAGTGAGTGACATGTGCATAAATAAATTGATAAATTAATAATAATAAAATTAAATTAATAATAATAATAAATCGATAAATACATATTAATAATTCCACCCATTAAGTATAAGAAAAAAATCCAAAAACACAGTCAATATATAATGAATATGTAATGAACATTGATAAAGTGCTCCTCCACAGAGTGTAGTAGTTAATTATATTAACCGTGCCACTTCCATCACCAGGTGCAGTGCCTGCTCACCTCAAGGGATCCCTTGAAAGAGTCACGTGATCGGTGACGCAACACGCCAGGAGGAGTTGGTGGCATTTTATCCGGTGTCTCAGTTACACGGCTGTAACGGTGAGGAGGAGAGCAGTGTCTCCCTGATTAGTCTTATGCCGCGTACACACGATCGGAATTTCGGGCCCGCAAAAGACCGATGAGAGTTTCTCGTCGGAAAACGCAACCGTGTGTATGCTCTATCGGCCTTCTGCTGGCCGAATTCCAGCCAGCAAAAGATTGAGAGCATGCTCTTAATTTTTCGGTTGGGAAAAGTTCCTGTCCGAAAAAGCGATCGTCTGTGGCAGTTCCGACACGCAAAATCCCTACGCATGCTCGGAAACAATTCAACGCATGCTCGGAAGCATTGAACGTCATTTTCTCGGCTCGTGGTAGTGTTGTACGTCACCACGTTCTTGACGGTCGTAATTTTAGCGAACTTTCGCGTTACCGTGTGTATGCAAGGCACTGAGCGCAATCCTGTCGAAAAAGCCATCATATCTTTTTCCGACAAGAAAACCAATCGTGTGTACGCGGCATCACACAAATTATAAGCTATATACAAGATGACGTAACATGTGAGTGGAATATTGTTAGAGTGAAAAGCCTGTTTTTCTCTTCCCGAGTCATTCTAGAAAACGGTTGGAACATTTTAGAAGACGTTATTAACCGCTTCTGGACCAGCCGCCGCAGCGGCAGTTTGGCTCCCCTGCGCGAAAGAGCGTAACTATACTCTGGCTAGCGGGGTCCGGATAGCAGGCACGTGCACCTGCCCGCTGCACAGTGAGGGTGCCGATGCTCGTGGCTGATGGTCGCGACGACCACTGGCCACGAGTGATCATGACCAGGAGAGACAGAACAGGGACGAGTGTAAACACACACTTCCCTGTTCTGTTCTGACAGGAGTGACAGATCGTGTGTTCCTATTAGCTAGGAACCATGATCCGTCACTTCCTGTAGTTAGTCCCTTCCCCCTTCAGTTAGAATCACCTCCCAGTTAACTCCTTCACCGTCCCCTAGTGTTAACCCCTTCACTGCCAGTGACATTTTTACAGTAATCAATGCGTTTTTAATCGCACTGATCTCTGTATTAATGCCAATGGTCCCAAAAATGTGTCAAAATTGTCCGATGTGTCCGCCATAATGTCGCAGTCACAGTAAAAATCGCAGATTGCCGCCATTACTAGTGAAAAAAAAAAATAATAAAAATGCTATAAATCTATCCCCTATTTTGTAGACGCTATAACTTTTGCGCAAACCAATCAATATACGCTTATTGTGATTTTTTTTTTTTTTACCAAAAGTATGTAGAAGAATACGTATCGGCCTAAACTGAGGAAAAAAATATTTTTTTTATATATTTTTGGCGGATATTTATTATAGCAAAAAGTAAAAAATAATGCGTTTTTTTCCAAATTGTTGCTCTTTTTTTGTTGATAGCGCAAAAAATAAAAACCGCAGAGGTGATCAAATACCACCAAAAAAAAGCTCTATTCGCGGGGAAAAAAAACATCAATTTTGTTTGGGTACAATGTCACACGACCGCGCAATTGTCAGTTAAAGCAACGCAGTGCCGAATCGCAAAAAGTGCTCTGGTCAGGAAGGGGGTAAATTCTTCCGGGGCTGAAGTGGTTAAGAGCTTTGTATGACCCAAGGGGGTCGCCTCCTAAGAAAACGATTCAACCATCTTAGAAGACATTATTAAGAGCTTTGTATGACCCAGGGGGGTCGCCTCCTAAGGTGAGCAGGCACTGCACCTGGTGATGGAAGTGGCACGGATAATATAATAACTACTACACTCTGTGGAGGAGCACTTCATCAATATTCATTATATATTGACTGTATTTTTGGATTTTTTCTTATACTTAATGGTTGGAATTATTAATATGTATTTATCGATTTATTATTATTTAACAATTTATTTATGCACATGTCACACTATTATATACAGAACAAGCGCACCATTATTTAAGAAATCTATTCCTCTCACTGACACTAATGATGGGGCATTATTCCTCCCGTTTACACTAATGATGGGGCACTATTCCACCCCTAGACACTAATAATGGGGCACTGTTCCTCCCATTGATACAAACGATTGGTCGTTATTCTACCTTCCTCGACCTCAAACACTAGCTAATTTTTTTCTCCAAATGACCATCAAACCTAAAGTTTCTTTTACACAGAATGACCGATGGCACCGGGTCATTTTCTACTCTCACTGGTCACAGTCAGGCCCCCCATGAACTCTGAAGGACAGTTAACAGAGGGCCGCTGTATTAGTGCATTGGAATGCCATTCAAAATGAACGGCACTGCAACACAACGCGCAGTGGTATGCAGGCCACTGTGCATTGTGGTAAGGAGTGGTAAAGCACACATTTTACAGTGCATGAATGCAACACAAAAGACTGAATGGGCCCTAAAAAGTGATGTCTGCACCATACGATGACATAAAACAGAAAAGTCAGAGGATTAGTTCTCAATCTGTTTCCTTGGCTAATGCATACCTGCATGTTAACTATAGGACCAATAAATCTGCATTACTGTCATACTTACGCTGTAAATCAGTCACTCTGATCAAGTTGAAATATTAGAGCGTCTTGGCTCTTTAACAGCAGGCGTCTGCTCATCTTTTTTCTTTTAAAGTCCTTTTAAAAGGGAGGTTAGAAACTTCTTTAGAGTATACTGTTGTCTGCATCCCTGTTAAAACAAAGATGGTGCACCTCCACTTCATATACTTATACAGTAAATCACATTTGTGTAATGACTTTTTTCTAATCTAATATACAAAAAAAAAAAAAAAAACATATAACACAATCAAATATATTTTGTGAAACGTGCATAAATGAAATCATATATTCATAATAATTATAAAATCGTAAACAAAAGGAAGAGGGTGCCACCTTTTAAGTGCAGCCATTTATTTATAAATATAAAACATAAAAAACATATATGCACTTGTAAGAGGGAGTAGGTCAGGTGATGTGTTGGTCGTCACTTCCTCCATGTTTCCCTCCTCGTTGGGCACTAAGCAAGGGTCACATGAGAGGCCTGCCCATTGGGTTCTGTAGGCTATGCCAGGCATTGAACGGGGTAAAGCCCCGTACACACGAGCAAAAATTCCGCCAGCAAAAGTCCAATGAGAGCTTTTGGTCTGAAAATTCGACCGTGTGTAGGTTCCATTGGACTTTTGCTGGCAGAATTCCAGCCAGCAAAAGATTGAGAGCATGTTCTCAATTTTTCGGTCGGAAAATATTCCGGTCTGAAATTCCGATCGTGTGTACCAATTTCGACACGCAAAATTCCTACGCATGCTCAGAAACAATTCGACGCATGCTCGGAAGCATTGAACTTCATTTTCTCGGCTCGTCATAGTGTTGTACGTCACCGCGTTCTTGACGGTCGAAAGTTTGAGTGGAATTCCATCGGAAAAACCATTCAAGATTTTTCCAGCAGAAATTCCGCTCGTGTGTACGCGGCATAACTGATCCTTGCATATGGGGTAACACTTCACCTGAAGGCTTGTGGCAACAAATGAAATCTGCAAAATACTCGCCATGCCTCTTAGCAAATACCTTGGAGTGTCTGCTTTCCAATAAGGGGTCATTTGGGGGAGTGTTTGCACTATCTTGGCATTTCAGGGCCTCCAAAACTGATAGGTAGTGACTAGTTTTCAGAGGAATAACAGAAATCTGACCTGTCAGCGGCGGCGCTTTCCTGTGCGCCTGCGCGGTAGAGCTGCGCTTCGGCACACACGGGTGCGCGATTCGCATACAAGTGCACGATACTGCGGGCCGGCGCAATTGCGTGAGGACGTGTGCGCCGTTGTGCGCACAGTGGGAGTCCCCCTGGGGGGCCTATAAAAGACGACCTGTGTATTGTCTCATTGCTGGTTTGTCTTCTCAGCTTCCTGTAACCTGTTCCTGAACCTGTGTACGTGTGCCTACCTGTTGTGACCCGGAAGCCTTTGCCTCTCGTGAACTCAGCCCCCCTGGTACGACGTTGGGGACCGAGAACTGTTAGCTATAAAATTTGCCTTAGAAGAATGGAGATAGTTGCTGGAGGGGGCTTTCCAGCCCATCATGATCTTCACGGATCATCGAAACTTGGAGTATCTTCGAACAGCCAAGCGCCTCAAACCCCGACAAGCCAGTTGGGCTTTATTCTTCTCAAGGTTCAATTTCCACATTTCTTATCGACCTGGTTCCAAGAACGGGAAGGCGGATGCACTTTCCTGTATGTTCCCTGAAGTTTGCAAACCAACAGAACCCGGAACCATCCTATCCCCACACAACTTCCTTTGCCTCATTCAGCCCAGTCTTAATCGGCCATAAAACAGGACTCCAGTCAATGCACCGGGTCCGAAGTATCCTCTCTGGAAAAGAAAGATGGGTTACTATGGCCCCAGGACAAGGTATTTGTTCCCCCCTCAATAAGACTCCAAATTATGCAGACTTTTCACGACCAAAGCAGGGCACTTTGGAATACAAAAGACCTCCGAATTAATTAATCGCTCTTTTTGGTGGCCGGGCTGGAGACAAGGCTGCAAGGATTATGTGCAATCCTGTATCTCTTGTCAGCGCAGTAAGGGGTCAAACACCAAGGCCTGGGTACTCCTAAGATCCTTACCCATCCCTGAATGTCCCTGGGTGGAAGTCTCTATGGACTTCATCGTGGATCTACCCCCTTCTGCCCCATTCTAATAGTGGTCAACCATCTCTCAAAGATGGCACGCTTTTTGCCCATGATGGGCACTTCCTCTGCTTCCGCTACTGCAAATATCTTCATAAAAGAGGTGGTAAGACTTCATGGCGTTCCTCTCAACATCGTGTCCGACAGGGGAATTCAGTTCACTTCAAAGTTCTGGAAGGATCTGTGTAAATCTCTGGAAATCAAAACCTCTCTCTCATCTGCATATCACCCACAGAGTAATGGCCAGATAGAGAGGACTAATCAATCCTTAGAACAATACCTCCGTTGCATCTGCTCATGCTCCTAAGATGACTGGTCTACCCTTCTGCCCTGCGCAGAATTTGCCTACAATAACTCCATACACTCTGCCATCAACCAAACACCTTTCTGGGCAAATTACGGGTTCCACCCTTCTTTCCTACCAGATTCCATCCCTGAAGTGTCAACTCCTGCTATACAGGATCGGATAAACTTTATCCAAACAAATTTTTTACAGATTCAAGAGGCCATGAAGAAAGCACAAAATAGCTATGAAAAATACTACAATAGAGGGAGAAGGAGCAACCCGAGCTTTAAGGTTGGAGATAAAGTGTGGCTATCTGCCATCAATCTCAAACTTCCCTACCCTTCACGTAAATTAGGCCCAAAGTTCATTGGTCCTTTTGAGATTAGGAGGGCAGTAAATCCTGTGGCTTTCAAACTAGCTCTACCCAGGATACACCCAGTGTTCCATGCCTCTTTACTAAAGCCAGTAATCCAAAATCCTTTTCCAGGAAGAGAAGAACTACCTCCCCCTCCAATTGAGATTGAAGGGGAAAAAGAATTTGAAGTTGAGGCCATAATAGACTGCAGAAAAAGGGAGGATGGGTCCAGTACCTAGTTAAATGGAAGGGGTATCCCCCAGAGGACAATTCTTGGGAACCTTCTAACAACATTCATGCCCCTCGCTTAGTGAAAGACTTTCATAGAAGACACCCAGGAATGCGAACCCGGCTGGGTATCCGGAGGCTGCCCCTTGGGGGGGGCACTGTCAGAGGAACAACAGAAATCTGACCTGTCAGCGTCGCCGCTTTCCTGTGCGCCTGCGCGGTAGAGCTGCACTTCGGTGCACACGGGTGCACGATTCGGCGGTTTCACGCATACAAGTGCACGATAATGCAGCGCAATTGCGTGGGGACGTGTGCGCCGTTGTGCACACAGCGGGAGTCCCCCTGGCGGGCCTATAAAGGACGACCTGTGTATTGTCTCATTGCTGGTTTGTAGAGCTGCACGATTCTGGCCAAAGTGAGAATCACGATTTTTTTGCTTAGAATAAAAAGATCACGATTCTCACGACGTAAAATCTTTCATATTATACAAAAAAAACTTTACTGGTTAGTTTTTTTTTTGTTTTTTTTTTTAATTCGTTAAAGTAATTTTTTTGAAAAAAAATTGCATTTGAAAGACTGCTGCGCAAATACAGTGTTACATAAAATATTGCAACAACCACCATTTTATTCTCTAGGGTGTCTACTAAATATATATATATATATATATATATATATATATATATATATATATATATATATATATATATATATATATATATATATATAATGTTTGGGGGTTCTAAGTCATTTTCGAGCAAAAAAAAAAAAATAAATGATTTTAACTTGAAACCAACAAATGTAAAAGGTTTAAGTGGGTTATCTTTTTCCACTTACACAAAGTATATTACATTGACAAATTGTTACAATGTTTATACTTAAGTTCAACTGATAAAGAATGTTGTGATTCTTGGCAGACTGCCCGTTTTTTTCTTCCTTTCTTTTGAGGGCTGTGGCTTCAGAAGAGCAGAGAGAGAATTCTTTGCATAGAAAGAATTGTGAAACACTTTAGTCAAGATCGCGATAACGATTCTTGACTAATTAATTGTGCAGCTCTACTGGTTTGTCTTCTCAGCTTCCTGTAACCTGTTCCTGAACCTGTGTACCTGTGCCTACCTGTTGTGACCCGGATTGACCTGACCTCTCCTGAACCTCTCCAGCACCTTGACCTCTGGCTAGCCTCACGGACTTCTCTACCTGCTTGATTCCTGTGTTTGACCCTCGGCCTCCTCCTGGACTCTGTCTCTGCCTGATCCCAGTTATTGATCATCAGCCTGCTCCACTTCTGCCTGACTACCCATGTTTGACCCCCGGCTTGTTTCTGGACTTTGCCTTTGTGTTTGACCCTCAGCTGTTTCACTGAACCGGCCCCAGTCCTCTTCTCCAGACTCCGCTGTTTTGGACTTCAGCCAAGCCAGTTCCAGTCCAGTGTAAGGTCCACCCTGCACGGATCTTCTCTCTGCCAGAGGAACTTCCTGCTACCTCTTCTACCTGCTGGTGACCTGTGCTTCTTAGTGCCCAATACCCGCTGTGCCACTTCCAGGGGTATCGTGCGCCCAGCTGCAAGGGAAGCCTCTCTCAGCAACTCGGCCTTGGTGAGTACCTGACACTAGTGAGGAAGCGACACAAGGAAATGACATCTTTTGAAAAAGTGTCACATACCTGATCGGAAACTGAAATGACGAGGTTGGACTTTCTTGTATCTCCAGAGGGAACAGAGGGCATAGTGTCGGCTGTTGTTAGGAGCACTTGCAGCAGGAGAGCAAGAGATGCGGTCCAAGGCAGGCTGGCAGAGCAGGTCAGGAACTGTGTATGGAAATCCAGCCAAGGTTAAAGGGGCACTCCTCATGGGCTGCAGGTTCCAGATGCATAGCTTGTTAGAGCACCCAGCAGACATGAGACAGGAACACACGGTGGTGAGCAGAGCTAGTACAGATAACAGCCAGGTAGACACTCAATACGGGTCATGGAAACAGAATCAGGAACAGAAGCGTGGTCAGAGGACGAGGTCAGCAGCAGGTGAGCAGCAAGGTACAGAATCATAAGGCAAAGACATGGTCAGAAACAGAACCAGGGTCAGAAACTGGCAACAAAGCAAAAGTAGGATCCAAATTCAGGTCAGAGGCAAGCCAAATCAGCAACAAGGGAAAATGCAGAGTAATAGGAGGACACATGAACAGCTGAAAGACCAGTCAGCACTTGAGCATGAGCAGAAGCATCCTTAAAGGGGTTGTAAAGGTTTAATTTTTTTTTTTTAAATAACAAACATATCATACTTACCTCCACTGTGCAGTTCGTTTTGCACAGAGTGGCCCCGATCCTCCTCTTCTGGGGTCCCTCGGCAGCTGTCTCGGCTCCTCCCCGCAAGAGCTAACCCCCCTCTGGCAAGCGCTCTCCCAAGGGGGTTAGCTTGCGGGCGCGGTCCCGAGTGATAGCCGCTGAGTGTATCACTCGGCCCCGCCCCCCGGCACGCCACGTCATTGATTTGATTGACAGCAGCGGGAGCCAATGGCTGCGCTGCTATCAATCATCCAATGAAGAGCCCACAAGAGCTGGGGGAAAGCAACGCGGCATCGCGCCCATGGAGATTTGGGGCTAAGGTAAGTAAAACGGGGGCTCGAAGGGGGCCGGAGAGTGCAAGGTGTTTTTTCACCTTAATGCATAGGATGCATTAAGGTGAAAAAACACAAAGCTTTAATTCTCACCCCGGGATAATGCTGCACGCATGAGCCAAACACCATACAGCCATTCTCTGACATTGCCCCCCCCCCCCCTTTAAGGGCAGATTCCGGATGCCCACCAAGGTCCGTTTCTCAGGGTGAAGTCGGAGGTAAGATTGCACCAACCGTGGAGCATGAACATTAGAAGAAGGCTCCCAGGAATTATCTTCTAGACTGTCCATTTAATGAGGAACTGGGTTTGACCCCCCTTTCCATGCAAATCCAGGATAACTTCAACCTCACATTCTTCAGACCTCACATTCTTCAGACTCCAGCTCCATGAGCAGTGGAGCTGGAGTCTCTGGTTCTTGATCAGGAAATTAATTGGTCTGTTTTTATAAAGACATATAGACACATGAAACACAGTGTGAATCCTAAGATTCTTAGGCAGAGTTAACTCACTGATCTTTCTCCTTAGTGGAAAAGGCCGGATATATACATATATATATATATATATATATATATATATATATATATATATACACACAGTATCTCACATTTTTGTAAATATTTTATTCTATCTTTTCATGTGACAACACTGAAGAAATGACACTTTGCTACAATGTAATGTAGTGAGTGTACAGCTCGTATAACAGTGTAAATTTGCTGTCCCCTCAAAATAACTCAACACACAGCCATTAATGTCTAAACCGCTGGCAACAAAAGTGAGTACACTCCTAAGTGAAAATGTCCAAATTGGGCCCAATTAGCCATTTTCCCTCCCCGATGTCATGTGACTCATTAGTGTTACAAGGTCTCAGGCGTGAATGGGGAGCAGGTGTGTTAAATTTGGTGTTATCGCTCTCACTCTCTTACTGGTCACTGGCAGTTCAATATGGCACCCCATGGCAAAGAACTCTCTGAGGACCTGAAAAAAAGAATTGTTGCTCTACATAAAGATGGCCTAGGCTATAAGAAGATTGCCAAGACCCTGAAACTGAGCTGCAGCACGGTGGCCAAGACCATACAGCAGTATAACAGGACAGGTTCCACTCAGAACAGGCCTCGCCATGGTCGACCAAAGAAGTTGAGTGCATGTGCTCAGCGTCATATCCAGAGGTTGTCTTTGGGAAATAGACGTATGAGTGCTGCCAGCATTGCTGCAGAGGTTGAAGGGTTGGGGGGTCAGCCTGTCAGTACTCAGACCATACGCCGCACACTGCATCAAATTGGTCTGCATGGCTTTCGTCCCAGAAGGAAGCCTCTTCTAAAGATGAAGCACAAGAAAGCCTGCAAACAAAGCCCCATTTTCTGAAGACAAGCAGACTAAGGACATGGATTACTGGAACCATGTCCTGTGGTCTGATGAGATCAAGATAAACTTATTTGGTTCAGATGGTGTCAAGCATGTGTGGTGGCAACCAGGTGAGGAGGACAAAGACAAGTGTGTCTTGCCTACAGTCAAGCATGGTGGTGGGAGTGTCATGGTCTGGGGCTGTATGAGTGCTGCCGGCACTGGGGAGCTACAGTTCATTGAGGGAACCATGAATGCCAACATGTACTGTGACATACTGAAGCAGAGCATGATCCCCTCCCTTCAGAGACTGGGCCGCAGGGCAGTATTCCAACATGATAATGAACTCAAAAACACCTCCAAGACAACCACTGCCTTGCTAAAGAAGCTGAGGGTAAAGGTGATGGACTGGCCAAGCATGTCTCCAGACCTAAACCCTATTGATCATCTGTGGGGCATCCTGAAACAGAAGGTGGAGGAGCGCAAGGTCTCTAACATCCAGCAGCTCTGTGATGTCGTCATGGAAGAGTGGAAGAGGACTTCAGTGACAACCTGTGAAGCTCTGGTGAACTCCATGCCCAAGAGGGTTAAGGCAGTGCTGGAAAATAATGGTGACCACACAAAATATTGACACTTTGGGTCCAATTTAGACATTTTCACTTAGGGGTGTACTCACTTTTGTTGCCAGTGGTTTAGACATTACTGGCTGTGTGTTGAGTTATTTTGAGGGGACAGCAAATTTACACTGTTATACAAGCTGTACACTCACTACTTTACATTGTAGCAAAGTGTCATTTCTTCAGTGTTGTCACATGAAAAGATAGAATAAAATATTTACAAAAATGTGAGGGGTGTACTCACTTTTGTGATATACTGTATATATACACACACACACAATTATATATATATAGACATATATGTAGACAGCGGTGTCTGTCTTTTTGGAAACATCTCCTAAACCGTGTAGGTTTAGGAGATATTTCTTGGACCTACAGGTAAGCCTTAATCTAGGCTTACCTGTAGGTCAAAGTGGTCTGTAAGGGTTTACAACCACTTTAAGTGCCCCTGTCCCCCCCTGGCTCACACGTAAATGCGAAAACACATGTAGGTCCCGCACGCATAGGTAAACTTTGATCGCACCACACATATGAGGTATCACCACAAACAATAATTCTAGCACCAGACCTCCTGTTTAACTCTTAACTGGTAACCTGTAAAGGTAATGTAAGATGTAATTTAATGTACCGTAGTTTGTCGCCATTCCACAGGCATCTGCAATTTTAAAGCATGACATATTTGGTATCTATTTACTCAGCATAACATCATCTTTTATATTTTTAGGATTGCTATTTAAATGCAGTATTACATTGTGTTTGTGTGCACTGAAATTCATAAAGTGTATTTTTTCTTGAAAATTTGCATTTATTAAACCGCTGCAGAAATATTGTGTGACATAAAAAAAAAAGCAACAACCACCATTTTATTTTCCATGGCCTCTGCTTTCATAAAATATATAATATTTGGGGGTTCTAAGTAATTTTCTAGCAAAAAAAATGCAGATTTTGACATGTATGTGAGAAATGTCAGAATTGGCCTGGTCTTAAAGTTTAGCCTGATGGTGACCGCCCCACACTCATTTACCGCGTACAGGTATGTGAACCTGCACTTCCGGGTCTGCCGCTGTGATTGGACAGAGCGGGAGCCAATCAGCGGGTCTGGCATACGTGATGTCTGCCGGGACCCGCCGATCATTTGGGAGACAGGCAGAACGGCGGCCTGCCTATCTAAACAAGGCAGATCACCGTTCTGTGGCAAGGGAAGGGAGTGATCTTGTGTTTCTGCTAAGCAGGAACACGGATCTCTGCATTCCCAGAGTACAAGCACTCCCTGATCACTGTATTCGTTTTACTGGTCCCCAAAAAGTGTCACTTAGTGTCCGATTTGTCCGCTGCAATATCGCAGTTAGTCGCTGATCGCCGCCATTACCACTCAAAATAAATGAATAAATAAAAATTCCGAAAATATATCCCATAGTTTGTAGACGCTAAAACTTTTGCGCAAACCAATCAATTTACGCTTATTGGAATTTTTCTTTTTTAACCAAAAATATGTAGCAGAATACATATTGGGCTAAATTGATGACAAAATTAGATTTTTTACATTTTTTTATTGGATGTGTTTTATAGCAGAAAGTAAAAAACAGTTATTTTTTTTCAAAATTGTCTTTTTTTTGTTTATAGCACAAAATATAAAAACCGCAGAAGTGATCAAATACCACCAAAAGAAATCTCTATTTGTAAGAAAACAGGGATGTAAATTGTATTTATGTGCAGCGTCGCACGACAGCGCAATTGTCAGTTAACCACTTTCCGACCAGCCGCTGTCATTATACTGGTTCGCGCAAATCGCCGTAGGTGTATGTCTGGCTCTTTTAGAAGCTTTAGCAGGCGTGCCCGCTGCACGGCGGGGGGAGCCGATGCGTGTGGCCTGGGGGCTGCGATGTCCGCCGGCCACCCGCGATCGCTCCACAGAGAGCCAGAACGGGGCTCTGTAAATGTAAATAAACAGATTGCCGTTCTGACAGGGGAGTGGATAGTGATCGTCTGTTCCTAGTGATCAGGAACAGCGATCTCTCTCCTCCTCCTCCAGTTTGTCCCACCCCCCACCCCCCACAGTTAGAAACACCTCCCAGGGAACACATTTAACCCCTTGATCACCACTAGTGTTAACCCCTTCCCTGCTAGTGACATTTATACAGTAATCAGTGCATTTTTATAGCACCGATCGCTGTATAAATATCAGTGGTCCCAAAAAAGAGGCAAAAGTGTCCGATCTGTCTGCCGTGATGTTGCAGTCCCGCTAAAAAATCTCATTACTAGTAAAAAAAATAATAATAATAATAAAAATGCCATAAAGTTATCCCCTATTTTGTAGACACTATAACTTTTGCGCAAACCAATCAATATACGCTTATTGCAACATTTTTTTTACCAGAATACATATTGGCCTAAACTGATGAAGATTTTTTTTTTTTTTTCATTAAGGGATATTTATTATAGCAAAAAGTAATAAAAAATTTTTTTTTTCAAAATTATCGCTCTTTTTTTGTTTATAGTGCAAAAAATAAAAACCGCAGGGTGATCAAATACCACCAGAAGAAAGCTCTATTTGTGGGGGGGGGGGGGGAATTTGCTTGGGTACAATGTTGCACAACCGTGCAACTGTCAGTTAAAGCAATGCAGTGCGATAAGCAAAAAATGGCCTGGTCATGAAGGGGGTAAATCCTTCTGGAGCTGAAGTGGTTAAAATTGTATCAGGTATACTTTTTCATGGGTGCGAGGATCCTCAATAATGTGTCAGCCCAACTCTTGCAGTTATTACTTACTTCTCACAGTACGCTCCCTGACAATGCCTTCATGTGCCTATACACAGGGCCGGGACAAGGGGTGGGCAGGAGAGGCCGCTGCCCTGGGCGCAATGGTTTATTGCAGGGATGGCGGCACCCTGTGCTGAGTTTCTGCTTTTACAAGGCTTACAGGGGTAGTGACAGCAGCATTACTACTCTTGTAAGCCCAGTACTGGGAGCAGGGAGGAGAGAGCCACCCCCCTATGCAGGTCCCCTAAGCTTGCACATCATGAAGGGGAAGGGGGGGGGCAATTTGATTTTTGCCCTGGGCTCTAAATGACCTTGTTTCGGCGCTGCCTATACATTTCAATAGGCTGCCCTATGCATGAGAAACATGGAAAAGAAGTCTCTTTTTTAAAAAATGCATCGCACTGAACAGCAGCAGCAGCACAATGCAGTTTACTGCGCATCAGTAATGATTTTTTTTTGGGGGGGGGCGGCATCACGGCAGCAGCGACTTCCTTTTCCTTCTTCCTCCTCGTTGGACAATTGGGAGTCTTCTCTTTTCGGCCAATCAGAAAACGGGTCTCACACCCGCTTCTGATTGGCCTGGATTGAGGACCACACCTGGTAACACACCTGGGTGGGCTCGGGTCGCAGAGTATGCATACTCTGCGACCTGAGCCCACCCTATTTTGAAGCCTGGCTCTAATCAGGTGCTTAAAAAGAAAAAAAAAAAATGAGGAGAGAGGGGGGCGGCGCCCGGGCGCCCCTAATGGACAGGCCGCCACTGGTGCGCATGTTAGCAGATGCACGGGGTTGCTATTAAAAAAATAATGGTACTGCGGCACGTCTGCTAAAGGGTAGTGCATTTCTGTGTGTTTTCAGGGGAAGCGTATGATTTTGTGTCCTTTTTCAGACACATGGGTAGTAGATGATAGGCTCAGCAATGGCATGCAATGCCAAGCTGCTGCTAACAAAGCAAACAGAATATTGGCATGCATTAAAAGGGGGATCAACTCCAGAGATAAAAGGATAATTCTCCCGCTCTACAAGACTCTGGTCCGCCCGCACCTAGAGTATGCGGTCCAGTTCTGGGCACCAGTCCTCAGGAAGGATGTACTGGAAATGGAGCGAGTACAAAGAAGGGCAACAAAGCTAATAAAGGGTCTGGAGGATATCAGTTATGAGGAAAGGTTGCGAGCACTGAACTTATTCTCTCTGGAGAAGAGACGCTTGAGAGGGGATATGATTTCAATTTACAAATACTGTACTGGTGACCCCACAATAGGGAGAAAACTTTTTCGTGGAAGGGAGTCTAACAAGACTCGGGGCCACCCATTAAAATTAGAACAAAAAAGGTTTAACCCTTTCATGACTAAGCCTATTTTTGAAATTTGGTGTTTACAAGTTAAAATCCATATTTTTTGCTAGAAAATTACTTAGAACCCCCAAACATTATATATATTTTTTTAGCAGAGAATCTAGAGAATAAAATGGCGATTGTTGCAATATTTTTTATCACACGGTATTTGTGCAGCGGTGTTTTAAACGCAAATTTTTGGAAAAGTGACACTTTCATGAATTTTAAAAAATCCAAACAGTAAAGTTACCCCAATTTTTTTGTATAATGTGAAAGATGATGTTACGCCGAGTAAATAGATACCAAACATGTCACCCTTTATAATTGCACGCACTCGTGGAATGGCGACGTACTACGGTACCTTTGAATTTCCATAGGCGACGCTTTAAAAATTTTTTACGGTTACCAGGTTTGAGCTACAGAAGAGGTCTAGGGCTAGAATTATTGCTCTCGCTCTGACGATCGCGGCGATACCTCACATGTGTGGTTTGAACACCGTTTACATATGCGGGCGCGACTTCCGTATGCGTTTTCTTCACTGCGCGAGCTCGCGGGGACAGGGGCACTTTAAAAAATTTTTTTTTTTTTTTAATTTATTTTATTTATTTTTGTACTTTATAAATTGTGTTTAAAATTTTTTTTTTTTTTTTTTACTTTTATTGCTGTCACAAGCAATGTAAACATCCCTTGTGACAGTAATAGGTGGTGACAGGTACTCTTTATGGAGGGATGGGGGGGTCTAAAAGACCCCCCATCCCTCCTTTACACTTCAAAGTATTCAGATCGCCGAAAACGGCGATTCTGAATACTGTGTACTTTTTTAAATTCGGCGCCATTGGCAGCCGAGTAAACGGGAAGTGACGTCATAATGTCGCTTCCGCGTTTACAATTAGAAGGCTGGAACGAAGCCGCTCGCAGCTTCGTTCCAGTCCGCCCCCAGCCGCCGAAGGCAGCAGAACGGACACCGGGCCTCCCGATCGCACGGGAGGCCCGGTAACAGCGGCGGGAGGCGGCGGGAGGGGGGGATGTCCCCTCCCGCTCCTCCGGTAGAACAACCGAGTGGCTTTCAGCCGCATCGGTTGTTATACTCGGGTAGCCGATCGCCCGCTGAAAACAACGGTACAGGGATGATGCCTGCAGCTGCGGGCATCATCCCGGTATAACCCCGGAAAGCCGAGTACGCATATATGCGTTCGGTCGGCGGGAAGGGGTTAACCTTAAACTACGTAGAGGGTTCTTTACTGTAAGAGCGGCAAGGATGTGGAATTCCCTTCCACAGGTGGTGGTCTCAGCGGGGGGGCATTGATAGTTTCAAAAAACTATTAGATAAGCACCTGAATGACCGCAATAGTAGTAGTAGTATTGGCTACATGAAGAAATACAACCGTAACAGGCTAACGCGTTTTGGCTATAACAGCCTTCCTCATATCAACTATGCTACGAGGAAGGTTGTTATAGCCGAAAAGTGTTAACTTGTTAAGTCGTATTTCTATATGTAGCCAATAAAGAATTGCATTTTAGCAATGACACCGAGTAGCCAGCTTGATTCTACCACTAGTTCTTCTGCTGGCAAATATGTACGTTGATCTGTGATGTTACCAGTCCCCAGCTGTTTGTTGCTGCAGCACCCAATTAGTTCTTAGCCTACTCCAGTAATGTGCGATGAGAACAGGGCCGGGACAAGGGGTGGGCAGGAGGGGGAGACTGCCCTGGGCGCTGTGGTATTATGTGAGGTGGGCGGGTTCCACAAGGAGATTCAGGGGGGAGGGGATTTGAGTTAGAAGGGGGAATTTTGGGGGGGCAGTAGGGGTAAGAATTGTTCTACTAGGGGGGGGTGCTAGGAGTGGGTGATTTAGGGGCGGGAGCGTGGATTGAGGAAGAGTATTTTTACTAGGAGGGGGGGAGTTATACTAGAAGAGGTAATATGGTAGAGGGGGAGGGGAAGTGTGCTCACAGGGGTATATTTTTTTTGGGGGGGGTTGTGCTAGCAGGGATGATTAGGGGGTATTTGTGCTTGGAGGGGAAATATGGGGAGCAAATTTGTGCTACGAGGGAGGTGGGGGGGGGGAATTTGTGCTGGGAGGGAGGATTTGGAGTGGGGGGGAGGTGTGTACTTGGAGGGGAAATTTTAGGGGTAGAATATTTGTGCAAAGAGGGGGAAGTTTTTTCTTTGGGGGGGGGGGGGGGGATTTGTGCTGGAGGGATTTGGGGGATGGGGAGCAAAGATTTGTGCTGGAGGGATTTGGGGGATGGGAAGTGAAGATTTGTGCTGTAGGGATTTGGGGGATGGGAAGTGAAGATTTGTGCTGGAAGGGGGGATTTCAGCAGGGGGGGGGGTGGATTTGTGCTCAGTTAGTGCTCAGTTTTTTTTTGGGAAGGATATTTGCTGACATATAATGCTCATGCATTTTGGAGGGGGGGGGTCGCAGTTTAGCATGTTGGCCCTGAGCTCTAGATGACTTTGTCCCGGCACTGGATAGGAATATTGATAGTTGTTCCCTGATGTCTGACACAGATCAGCCCCTGCTGTAGCCTCTCCCCTGGTGACTTCATACAAAGTTACAATGCTGCAATCTGACCACTGGGGGAGAGAAGACTTGGGAAATGCCTGCAGCAGACTGATGACATCATCTCAGCCTGGACAAAGTCACTTTTTTTTTTTTAATTAATAAAAGTTGGAGCTATTTTTTTTTTAATTGATACTGTTGCTGTGTAATGTGACATGTCAAGAGTTTATTAATACAAAGTTACATAAGGGTCCACTTTAAGAGGCAGTCAGGTACATGTTTTACAGTATATATTAGTGCTCTAGGTAAACTTCAGTCATTTTTTTCATCTTCCCATCTATTAAATCTTCTGCCCTTGTTGTTGTTTTAACTTTGGATAGTAAAACATTTTTTTTTCTGCCAGTAAATACCTTATACAGCCCACTTCCTGTTTCTTGTCTGGTCATTAGCCTAGGATTATGACATCATGCACAGCTCTCTCTCTCTCACTCTCGTGAGAGTTTGCCTGGAAGGGAGGAGGATGAGTCATAAAAGGGACAATGAGAGCTGCAGAGCTGGAGGTGTGCCTCTGTGTGTCTGTGTAAATCCAGGAAGTGAACAGGCAGTTGCTCCAGCTGCCCACAGTTAAAATGGCTGCAGCCAGACTCAGTAGAGGGAGATTTCTGCAGCATATTTGGCAAGTACAGAATCACAGCAGGGGTGGATCCGGGGGGGGGAGGCAATAGGTCATTTGACCCCCCCCCGAGAAAATAGTGAGCAGGCTGTGCTGATGCCGACCCCCATCAGCCGTTGCTGACACAGAGCAGCGGCGCCGAAACTGACAGGCTCTGTGAAGGGAGTGACACAGGCAGAGCCGCTGCAGGGGATTTCCACCCCTCCTTCTCCTCCGAGATTCAAGCATTTACCTGGCAATGCCCACCTATTGGCTACATTCAGCTGCATCCACCCTTTCCTCCACTCCACCTGGCTGCATCGACCCTGCATCCACCCTGTCCTCCCCTCCACCTGGCTGCATACACCCTGTCCTCACCTCCACCTGGCTGCATCCACCCTGTCCTCCCCTCCACCTGGCTGCATCCACCCTGTCCTCCCCTCCACCTGGCTGCATACACCCTGTCCTCACCTCCACCTGGCTGCATCCACCCTGTCCTCCCCTCCACCTGGCTGCATCCACCCTGTCCTCCCCTCCACCTGGCTGCATCCACCCTGTCCTCCCCTCCACCTGGCTGCATCCACCCTGTCCTCCCCTCCACCTGGCTGCATACACCCTGTCCTCCCCTCCACCTGGCTACATCCACCCTGTCCTCCCCTCCACCTGGTTGCAACCACCCTTTCTTCGCCTCCACCTGGCTGCTCCAGCCCTGTCCTCCCCTCCACCTGGCTGCTCCCACCCTGTCCTCCCCTCCACCTGGCTGCATTTACCCTGTCCTCCCCTCCACCTGGCTGCATCCATCCTTTTCTCCCCTCCACCTGGCTGCTCCCACCCTGTTCTCCTCTCCACCTGGCTGCATCCACCCTTTCCTCCCCTCCACCTGGCTGCTCCCACCCTGTTCTCCTCTCCACCTGGCTGCATCCACCCTGTCCTCCCCTCCACCTGGCTGCTCCCACCCTTTCCTCCCCTCCACCTGGCAGCTCCCACCCTGTCCTCCCCTCTAGACTTGTGCACAACGGAAAATTTTGTTTAGTTTCGGTTCATTGTCATTCGTAAAATACATAATTTCGTTCTGTTATATTCGTTATGTTACTTTCATTCGTTTTTGGATAATTTGTTATTTCTGTAGTGTCGATATTCATTATACTGAATCTCGAATCATGTTGAATTCATTCGTTATATGTGCTATAATTTCTTTTATATTAGTTGAAATTCGATATTTATGTATGTATATATATTCGTGATAATGATTCGTAGTTTGGAAAGTCATTTGTTTATTGAATCTGTTAACACACACAATGACAATATCTCTTCTCCTCTGCCCAAATACAATACAACACCCTTCTCACTCAGTTCTCAGGAATGCACTTTGCCAGTAATCCAACCTCCAGCACAAAATGAATCAGCTGTTTGGACTGTAAGATTTACCGTATTTATCGGCATATAACACGCACTTTTTTCCCCTGAAAATCAGGGGAAAATCGTGGGTGCGTGTTATAGGCCGATTCCCGCATATTTCTGTGTCATCGGTGCGATCGCGGCAATTGCCGCGGTCGCCGCCGACATACACAGCCCTGGGTAGTTTTAAATATGGCGCCGAGACTGCAGGGAGCCGAGATACACATACCCGAGTGTTCTCTGCTTTTTTCGGCGCCGCCGTCACACCCAGTCCCGCCCCTGGACCTGTGTTATGTCCATCATAGGGCGGGACTGGGCGTGACTGTGAGCGGCGCCGATAAAAGCCGAGAACACTCGGGTATGTGTATCTCGGCTCCCTGCAGTCTCTGCGCCATATTTGAATCTACACCAAGTGCACAAAGCTGCACTGACATGGCTGGACTGGGGCTGCACCTGCACTGGGGCAAAGCTGCACTGACAAGGCTGCACTGACAAGGCTGCACTGACAAGACTGCACTGGGGAAAGGCTGCACTGACACTGAAAAGGCTGCAGATGGACAGATAAGGCTGCATTGATGGGCATTTTAATGTAAGTTTTTTTTCCTTAAACTTCCCTCCTAAAAGTTTCTTTTCCTTAAAATTCCCTCCTAAACTTGGGGTGCGTGTTATACGCCAGCGCGTGTTATACGCCGATAAATACGGTACTTTGCGGAATTGCACATGTCTACTCCCCTCCACCTGGCTACATCCACCCTGTCCTCCCTTCCACCTGGCTACATCCACCCTGTCCTCCCTTCCACCTGGCTACATCCACCCTGTCCTCCCCTCCACCTGGCTACATCCACCCTGTCCTCCCCTCCACCTGGCTGCATTCACCCTGTCCTCCCCTCCACCTGGCTGCATCCACCTTGTCCTCCCCTCCACCTGGCTGCATCCACCTTGTCCTCCCTTCCACCTGGCTGCATCCACACTTTCCTCCCCTCCACCTGGCTACACCCACCCTGTCCTCCCCTCCATCTGGCTGCTCCCACCCTGTCCTCCCCTCCACCTGGCTACACCCACCCTGTCCTCCCCTCCACCTGGCTACACCCACCCTGTCCTCCCCTCCATCTGGCTGCTCCCACCCTGTCCTCCCCTCCACCTGGCTACATCCACCCTGTCCTCCCTTCCACCTGGCTACATCCACCCTTTCCTCCCCTCCACCTGGCTACACCCACCCTGTGCTCTCCTCCACCTGGCTGCAACCACCAATACTTTTTCGAGACACTGTGTATTTATATGTGTGTGTGTATATATAATTGCATTTTATAGTTGGCCCCCCTACTTTTGCCCCTATCCCCCCATGTGCCCCCCTAAATATCAAAGCTGGAGACGCCACTGTCTTTCACTGCCCCCCTGCATCGCCGCATCTGCATTCTGCATCTAAAGGAGGACTGCCATTACTGTGCAGGCCTCGAGTCACTCTGGGACAACAGGGACACTGTCTCTGGCCACTGGCAGTGACAATCTGCATCTGATAACAGGCGACGTGGCAAGTGACCATCCCCATCTGGTGGCAGGTGACGGTAGCAAGTGACACACTCAGGGCTCCCGCTGATTCTGCATTATGGTGAGTTGAACTATTTCATTTTATATTACAATGTAATAAGAGAAATAATGCATTTCAATCATCCTGACACTATATTAACCATGGTGCCGTGATGATTGAATCGCTCCCGAGATTAGACTCTGGATCCACCCCTGAATCACGGTATATATAAAATAATATGCAAAGTGGTTGGAGGGAAGCTTCAGAATGGCAAAGATGTTTTTATTACAAATTATGTGAGCAGACCGCAGTTCTTCTTCAACCTACGAGGGGGAATTTATAAATCAAGCTGCGGTCTCATGGTAAATTGGTCTCACTGCTCCTTTTTTTTTTTTTGCATTGCTTTACAGCAGAATTAAAGCAATTCCCCCCGGTCTTCCTTCCAAGCCGATATCCGGAAGACGCTGTGGTAAGTTCACTACTGTATGTTAGGTAACTAATTACTTCTGCCTTGTGTAAGGTTGTTTGGCAGTTGCACACTTTGAGCAATGAGCATTACAGTTTGGCTCCAGGGACAGTGAACACCTTAATAAGAAGATACAAGTCAATGGCTCGGTCTGCTCCGATGAGAAAAACAAGTATTTGTCCCTTTGGGTTCAGATACACAGGGACACACCCAGAAGCAGATGCACAAACAAGAAAATGGATTACGGAAACCTTTATTATTATCTGTGTCAACTATTAGATGGCCAGATTAATGGGGGTTTTTTTTTGAAGGGGGACAACAATCACAATATGTAATACCTAAAAAGGATTTGTATACAGATATAAATATTTGCATAAACTATTGTTTAACGTCAAATTTTATATCAGCCAAAAACATTCCTAATACATTAACCACTTGCCTACAGGGCACTTATACCCCCTTCCTGCCCAGACCATTTTTCAGCTTTCAGCGCTGTTGCACTGTGAATGACAATTGCGCGGTCGTGCTGCACTGTACTCAAACGCATTTTTTATCATTTTCTTCACACAAATAGAGCTTTCTTTTGGTGGTACTGCTGAATTTATTTTTTACAAAAAAAAAAAGCAAACAAAAATGTTGAAAAAATTATTTTTTTTTACTTTTTTTTGTCAGTAAATGTTGTAACCAAGTAATTTTTCGCCTTCACTAATGTGCGCTGATGAGTCGGCACTGATGGGCACTGATAGGCTGAACTGGTGGGCATTGATGAGGTGGCGCTTATCGGCACTGATGAGGTGGCACTGATGAGGAGGCACTGATGGGCACTGATAGGTGGTACTGGTGGGCACTGATGGGCATTGATGGGTGGCACTGATGGGCATTGATCGACAGCACTGATAGGCAGCACTGATTTCCAGCACTGACTGGCATCGCTAATGGGCACTGATTGGTGGCACTTGTGGGCAGTGGTGGGCACTGATGGGCATTGATGGGTGGCACTGATGGGCATTGATCGACAGCAGTGATGGGCATTGATGGGCAGCACTGATAGGCAGCACTGATTTCCAGCACTGACTGGCATCGCTAATGGGCACTGATTGGTGGCACTTGTGGGCAGTGGTGGGCACTGATTGCTGGCACTGGTGGCCACTGATTGCTGGCATTGGTGGGCAATGGTGGGCACTGAGTACCAACACTGTATTGCTTTATTGTAATCAGGGCACTGATGATCAGTGCCCTGATTACATTCCTAGATGTACCCCTGCGTGGAGATGCCGCTGATCGGCTCTCCTCGCCACACACTCTGTCAGTGTGAGGCGAGGTGCGCCGATTACCGCCATCTCCGTGTTTACATGTGACCGGCTGTGATTGGACATAGTCGATCACATGGTTAAAGAGCCGCGGGCGCGGCTCTTTACAGAGATCGGAGTAAAGAGCCTAGCAACTCGGTCCTAGCAACACGGCGCTGCCGCGATCGCCGCGCTGCACGCTCCCGCTGGCGCGCGAGAGCGGCCGTTCTGGGACGCCGTCATATGACGTCATCCCGGAACGAGAGCCTTGCTACCAAAATACTGAGCGTTTTTAACCATACGGATTTTTTTTTTTTTTTTACTGATCTAAATGCAGCCCATTGTTTTCAATGTGCCTGTACACAGGGGCTCGTAAACATGTGCTGAATATACAGTGGGGAAAATAATCATTTGATCCCCTGCAGATTTTGTAAGTTTGCCCACTTACTAAGAAATGGAGGGGTCTATCATTTTTATCATAGGTGTATTTGAAATGATAGAGACAAAATATCAACTAAAAATCCAGAAAAAACACAATACAAATGTTATAAACTGAGTTGCAGCTCAGTGAGAAAATAAGTATTTGATCTCCAAGCAAAACATGACTTAGTTGTTGGTGGAGAAAACCCTATAGTTACATAGTAGGTGAGGTCGAAAAAAGTCCATCAAGTCCAACCTATGTGTGTGATTATATGTCAGTATTACATTGTATATTCCTGTATGTTGCAGTCGTTCAGGTGCTTATCTAATAGTTTTTTTTAAACTATCGATGCCCCCCACTGAGACCACCGCCTGTGGAAGGGAATTCCACATCCTTGCCGCTCTTACAGTAAAGAACCCTCTACGTAGTTTAAGGTTAAACCTCTTTTCTTCTAATTTTAATGAGTGGCCACGTGTCTTATTGAACTCCCTTCCGCAAAAAAGTTTTATCCCTATTGTGGGGTCACCAGTATGGTAAGATGTTACTTGTAGAGTGCTGATCTCCTTAGGCCACACCCTCCCTCATTACACAAATACACATCACCTGATATGCTTAAATCCAATAAGCATTCAAGTTTATACAGCTTGGAGTTGGACAATATAGATAAAAAAGATGATTTGGTCAACTCACTTTCTAAATAATTCTGCACGCAGTGTATGTGTATCTTATAGAACCACTATGTGATCATAAAGGTTTAACTTTAGAGTCCTCAACCAGATGATGGAGTTGAGGTATATCATCCAAGAACCATGACTTAAAACCTTTATCTAAAGAGCCAGGTAGAAAATAAGAATGGTTTAACAATGGAATCCATGGAGAATTGTATCCTCATAAGTACCGGGAGTGCAAAAAATCCCAACTAACCAGGGTGGATACCATCAAACAGATGCCGAGGACACCAAAGACCTATGTGTGCGGGGAAGCCAACGGAACAGCAGATAGATCAACCTCCGCAAAAGCATATTCCAGCCATACCCAAAGCTTGGAGAGCCCCATCGTTAATATCAGTGGGAGGAAAAAAGCCTCATCGTTGGTATCAGTGGGAGGAATAGTGGCCCATTGTTGGTGCCAGTGGGAGGAATACACCCTAATGTTGGTATCAGTGGTAGGAATAGTTCCCCATCGTTGATATCAGTGAAAGGAACAATACCTCAAAATACCTCATCGTTGGTTTCAGTGGGAGGAATAGTGCCCCATCATTGATATCAGTGGGAGGAACAGTGCCCTATTGTTGGCGCCATTGGGAGGAATAGCACCCTATTGTTGGTGTAAGTAGGAGAAATAGTGGTCCATTGATGGTGTCAGTGGAAGGAATACACCCTAATGTTGGCATCAGTGGTAGGAATAGTTCCCCATCGTTGGTGTCAGTGGGGGGTAGTGGCCCATCATTCGTGCCAGTGGGAGGAATAGTGCCCCATTGTTGATGCCAGTGGGAGGAATAGTGCCCCAATGTTGGTATCATTGGGGGAGGGGGAATAGTGGCCCAGTGGTGTCAGTGAGAGGAATAGTGCCCCAACATTGGTGTCAGTCTGGGGGGGGGGGATAGTGGCCCATCATTCATGCCAGTGGGAGAAATAGTGCCCCATTGTTGATGTCAGTGGGAGGAATAGTGCCCCAACATTGGTGGCAATGGGGGGGAGACAGTGGCCTATCGTTGGTGTCAGTGAGAGGAATAGTGCCCCATTGTTGATGTCAGGGGGAGGAAGAGTGCCCCAACGTTGGTGTCAGTGGAGGGGGAAATAGTGACCCATCATTCGTGCCAGTGGTAGGAATAGTTCCCCATCGTTGGTGTCAGTGGGGGGTAGTGGCCCATCATTCGTGCCAGTGGGAGGAATAGTGCCCCATTGTTGATGCCAGTGGGAGGAATAGTGCCCCAATGTTGGTATCATTGGGGGAGGGGGAATAGTGGCCCAGTGGTGTCAGTGAGAGGAATAGTGCCCCAACATTGGTGTCAGTCTGGGGGGGGGGGGATAGTGGCCCATCATTCATGCCAGTGGGAGGAATAGTGCCCCATTGTTGATGTCACTGGGAGGAATAGTGCCCCATTGTTGATGTCAGTGGGAGGAATAGTGCCCCAACATTGGTGGCAGTGGGGGGGGACAGTGGCCTATCGTTGGTGTCAGTGAGAGGAACAGTGCCCTATTGTTGGCGCCATTGGGAGGAATAGCACCCTATTGTTGGTGTAAGTAGGAGAAATAGTGGTCCATTGATGGTGTCAGTGGAAGGAATACACCCTAATGTTGGCATCAGTGGTAGGAATAGTTCCCCATCGTTGGTGTCAGTGGGGGGTAGTGGCCCATCATTCGTGCCAGTGGGAGGAATAGTGCCCCATTGTTGATGCCAGTGGGAGGAATAGTGCCCCAATGTTGGTATAATTGGGGGAGGGGGAATAGTGGCCCAGTGGTGTCAGTGAGAGGAATAGTGCCCCAACATTGGTGTCAGTCTGGGGGGGGGGGGGATAGTGGCCCATCATTCATGCCAGTGGGAGAAATAGTGCCCCATTGTTGATGTCAGTGGGAGGAATAGTGCCCCAACATTGGTGGCAATGGGGGGGGGACAGTGGCCTATCGTTGGTGTCAGTGAGAGGAATAGTGCCCCATTGTTGATGTCAGGGGGAGGAAGAGTGCCCCAACGTTGGTGTCAGTGGAGGGGGAAATAGTGACCCATCATTCGTGCCAGTGGTAGGAATAGTTCCCCATCGTTGGTGTCAGTGGGGGGTAGTGGCCCATCATTCGTGCCAGTGGGAGGAATAGTGCCCCATTGTTGATGCCAGTGGGAGGAATAGTGCCCCAATGTTGGTATCATTGGGGGAGGGGGAATAGTGGCCCAGTGGTGTCAGTGAGAGGAATAGTGCCCTATTGTTGGCGCCATTGGGAGGAATAGCACCCTATTGTTGGTGTAAGTAGGAGAAATAGTGGTCCATTGATGGTGTCAGTGGAAGGAATACACCCTAATGTTGGCATCAGTGGTAGGAATAGTTCCCCATCGTTGGTGTCAGTGGGGGGTAGTGGCCCATCATTCGTGCCAGTGGGAGGAATAGTGCCCCATTGTTGATGACAGTGGGAGGAATAGTGCCCCAATGTTGGTATCATTGGGGGAGGGGGAATAGTGGCCCAGTGGTGTCAGTGAGAGGAATAGTGCCCCAACATTGGTGTCAGTCTGGGGGGGGGGGGGATAGTGGCCCATCATTCATGCCAGTGGGAGGAATAGTGCCCCATTGTTGATGTCACTGGGAGGAATAGTGCCCCATTGTTGATGTCAGTGGGAGGAATAGTGCCGCAACGTTGGTGGCAGTGGGGGGGGACAGTGGCCTATCGTTGGTGTCAGTGAGAGGAATAGTGCCCCATTGTTGATGTCAGGGGGAGGAAGAGTGCCCCAACGTTGGTGTCAGTGGAGGGGGAAGTAGTGACCCATCATTCATGCCAGTGGGAGGAATAGTGCCCCATTGTTGATGTCAGTGGGAGGAATAGTGCCGCAACGTTGGTGTCAGTGAGAGGGGGGGAATAGTGGCCCATCGCTGGTGTCAGTGAGAGGAATAGTGCCCCATTGTTGATGTCAGTGAGAGAAATAGTGCCCCAACGTTGGTGTCATTGGGGGGAATAGTGCCCCAATGTTGGTGTCATTGGGGGAGGGGGAATAGTGGCCCAGTGGTGTCAGTGAGAAGAATAGTGCCCCAACATTGGTGTCAGTGGGGGGGGGATAGTGGCCCATCATTCGTGCCAGTGGGAGGAATAGTGCCCCATTGTTGATTTCAGTGGGAGGAATAGTGCCCCATTGTTGATGTTACTGGGAGGAATAGTGCCCTAATGTTGGTGTCATTGGGGGAGGGGGAATAGTGGCCCAGTGGTGTCAGTGAGAGGAATAGTGCTCCAACATTGGTGTCAGTCTGGGGGGGGATAGTGGCCCATCATTCGTGCCAGTCGGAGGAATAGTGCCCCATTGTTGATGTCACTGGGAGGAATAGTGCACCATTGTTGATGTCAGTGGGAGGAATAGTGCCCCAACGTTGGTGGCAGTGGGGGGGGGGGCAGTGGCCCATCGTTGGTGTCAGTGAGAGGAATAGTGTCCCATAGTTGATGTCAGGGGGAGGAATAGTGCCCCAACGTTGGTGTCAGTGGAGGGGGGAATAGTGACCCATCATTCGTGCCAGTGGGAGGAATAGTGCCCCATTGTTGATGTCAGTGGGAGGAATAGTGCCCCAACGTTGGTGTCACTGGGGGAGGGGGAATAGTGGCCCATCTTGGTGTCAGTGAGAGGAATAGTGCCCCATTGTTGATGTCAGTGGGAGGAATAGTGCCCCAAATTTGGTGTCATTGGGGGAGGGGAAATAGTGGCCCATCGCTGGTGTCAGTGAGAGATATTGTTGATGTCAGTGGGAGGAATAGTGCCCCATTGTTGATGTCAGTGGGAGGAATAGTGCCCCAACATTGGTGTCATTGGGGGAGGGGGAATAGTGCCCCATTGTTGATGTCAGTGGGAGGAATAGTGCCCCAACATTGGTGTCATTGGGGGAGGGGGAATAGTGGCCCATCGTTGGGTTCAGTGGGAGGAATAGTGCCCCATTGTTGATGTCAGTGGGAGGAATAGTGCCCCAACATTGGTGTCATTGGGGGAGGGGGAATAGTGGCCCATCGTTGGGTTCAGTGGGAGGAATAGTGCCCCATTGTTGATGTCAGTGGGAGGAATAGTGCCCCAACATTGGTGTCATTGGGGGAGGGGGAATAGTGCCCCATTGTTGATGTCAGTGGGAGGAATAGTGCCCCAACATTGGTGTCATTGGGGGAGGGGGAATAGTGGCCCATCGTTGGGTTCAGTGGGAGGAATAGTGCCCCATTGTTGATGTCAGTGGGAGGAATAGTGCTCCAACGTTGGTGTCATTGGGGGAGGGGGAATAGTGGACCATCGCTGGTGTCAGTGAGAGGAATAGTGCCTTGTATCCGTGGAGGGAATAGTGGCCCTTCAATTGGTGTCAGTGGGAGGAATAGTGCCTCATATCAGTGGGCCAGTCGAAAGCAAGTAAAGAGCTACATCTGCCCCGTGGGTCGCCATTTGGAGACCACTGTTCTAGAGGAATACCACAGGTATGACACACACATATGGTAACATTTGTCCAAACTGGACAATGTAACTGTGTAAAAAGATTCATACCTGGAATTCCTTTTGCAGTCGGCTTGAGGTCAGTGGGACTACGTCTTCAAACGCTTTGCTCGTGGTTGTGGCACAGTATTTCCATATAAAATGCCCCCTTGGGATTTAAAAAATAAATGAAACAGCCTCCTGAATGACTGGAAGCCATTGCTCTGCCGCCCAAATCCATCCACGGCAAATCACTTTTCAAAGGGTGGTAGACAATGCCACCTACGTGAAAGGGGCCTATAAAAAAAATATCATTTTGGGCTGGAGTTTTACTTTAATTACATCCCCAGACTTGTGCATCTCAAGGCAGGTCTTCTTAAAAAAAAAATAATAATCAGTTACAAAACTGTCAGATCTAATCCCTCAAATAACAGACCTGTGAACCATTTATCAGTTATGAAATCTCAGTTTTGCTTACACAATGGAATACATTTTACTCATTAAATATTCATATTCAGCAACATCAGTTGGGCAGATCACCAACTCCGATAGTAATCCGTGAACGCTCGGCACATAATTCATGAGACAAAGGCAATTATATTACAAAACAGGTGAGGCTTTCAGGACAGCGCAGAGTCCAGAGGCCTCCAGAAACTGGATCAGGAGGATCGGTTCTCGAGCAAATAAATGGGTCAATAAATAATGAGAGACTTCCATCCATGATTAACAAATCACACATACATTATGAAAGCAGCTATAAATAATAGGCCATTTAAATTCATAGTGAGGCACATGTAATTAGGTTTTAAAGGATTGGCACACATGAACAAAACCATCCAAGCAAATGAAGAAAGTTTTACAATGTTGCATTTTCCTTTCCTGTCCTTTGAGAACTGTCTTTAACCACTTCAATACCGGGCACGTTCGCACCTTCCTGCCCAGGCCAATTTTTAGCGCTGTCACTTTTTAAATGATAATTGCACGGTCATGCTACACTGTACCCACACTAAATTTTTATCATTTTTTTCCCCACAAATAGAGCTTTCTTTTGGTGGTATTTGATCACCTCTGCAGTTTTTATTTTTTGCTAAATGAATAAAAAAAGACAGAAAATTTTGAAGAAAAAAAAAAGTTTTACTTTGTTTTTGTTATAAAATTTTGTAAATACTGTATTTATCGGCGTATAACACGCACTTTTTTCCCCTTAAAATCAGGGGAAAATCACGGGTGCGTGTTATACGCCGGATCCCCTGCAATCCTGAGCTTCAAGATCGCCGACCGCGATTTGAAAATGGCGCCACTGGCGCCGAAATACACAGAGCCGGTCCTCGGCTCTTCTCGGCCACTTTCGGCTTCACTCGAGCGCCGCCCGAACCTAGCCGAGTGTACTCGGCTAGGTTGGGATAGCTCCGCTCACAGTCACGCCCATCCCGGGTGTGACTACGAGTGGAGCCGAAAGTGAACGAGAGCTGCCGAGAAGAGCCGAGGACCGGCTCTGTGTATTTCGGCGCCGGCGGTGCCATTTTCAAATCGCGGCCGGCGATTTTGAAGCTCAGGATCGCAGGGGATCACAGGATTTTCAAACTGCAAGCTGCAAGGCTGCACGGGGGCAAGGCTGCAATGGACACTGGGGAAGGCTGCACTGACAAGGCTGCACTGACATGGCTGCACTGGGGCAAGGCTGCACTGAGAAGGCTGCAATGATGGGCATTTAAATGTAAGTTTTTTTCCCTTAGGCCCCTTTCACACGATCGGACCGTTCAGGTCCGCCTGTCAGTTTTGACGGCGGACCTGAACGGGCGATCCATGTTAGCCTATGGAGCGTCGGATGTCAGCGGAGACATGTCCGCTGACATCCGACCCCGTCCGATCCGCTAAAAGCAGACGGATGGCTCTACGTCCAGATCCGTCGCTGGCGGATCGGATCGGGTGAGATCTGACGAAAACGGACACGCTGTCCGTTTTCGTCCGATCCCTCCATAGGCGGCAGCGGCGCCTGACAAGCCCCTCCCCGCTCAGTGAGCAGAGAGGGACCTGTCATCCGCCGGCTCAGCGGAGATCAACGGACAGATCTCCCGCTGAGCCGGCGGACCGAGGCGGGCTCCGTAGAAACGGAGTCCGCCTCATGTGAAAGGTAAACTTCCCTCCTAAAAGTTTTTTTTCCCTTAAAATTCCCTCCTAAACTTGGGGTGTGGCAAGTACAATGTAATGCAAGATTATCAAGGGGCCCTCATGCACCTAGGGCCTCTGGGCAGTGCCCAGGAGTGCCCATGCATTAAGACAGCCCAGGCACGGGGGTCGCATGATAATCTTGCAATACATCATATTTGTCAAGTGTCCCGGATGTGCTGGGACAGTCACATTTTTTAATAAGCTGTCCCAGCATGGCCGTGTCCCAGACAGCATCCCAGAACCTTTAGTGTGCCATCCTCATCCCAGTATAGTGCCCTCCTGACAACCCCTGTACTGAGCCCTTTTGCTTCCCCCTCTGTACTGTGCATTTTGTGTTGATTAATCTTTGATTTTTTTGGCATGTTTTCTTATTGTTTAAAATAGATTTTATTGAAAGTACTAATAAAGGCAGAGAGTCCACTGTGTCTGTGCCCCCCTGGCTCTGGGAGTGGTCGCCCCAGGGGTGCCCTTAGTAACACTTGGGTGTGGGACCCCACTGTGTGAACAGGCACATGATCACAGCACTAAAAACTTTTTCTGCACTGCGCCTCTTGGGCTAGGCCTTTTGGCTAAGTCCAGTGCACATTGCACAACCACCTTATTTAACCGATTCAGCCCCGGAAGGATTTACCCCCTTCCTGACCAGAGCACTTTTACAATTTGGCACTGCGCTGCTTAAACTGGTAATTGCGCGGTCATGCAATGCTGTACCCAAACAAAATTTGTGTCCTTTTTTCCCAGAAATAGAGATTTCTTTTGGTGGTATTTGATCACTTCTGCAGTTTTTATTTTTTGCAATATAAATGAAAAAAGACCAAACATTTTGAAAAAAAAGATATTTTTTACTTTTTCCTATAAAAAAAATACAATGAACTCAATTTTAGTCATACGTTTAGGCCAAAAAGCATTCAGCCTCATGTGTTGGGTAAAAAAAAAAATTCAATAAGCGTATATTTGTTGGTTTGCACAAAAGTTATAGCGTCTACAAACTAGGGTACATTTTCTGGAATTTATGCAGCTTTTAGTTTATGACTGCCTATCTCATTTCTTAAGGTGCTAAAATGGCAGGGCAGTACAACCCCCCCCCCCAAATGACCCCATTTTGGAAAGTAGACACCCAAAGGAATTTGCTGAGAGGCATGTTGAGCACATTGAGTATTTTATTTTTTTGTCAAGAGTGATTGAAAAATGACAAAAAAAAAAATTACACAAAGTTGTCACTGAAATGATATATTGCTCAAACATGTATGTTGCTCAAACAAATATGTGAAATTACACCCCAAAATACATTCTGCTGCCTCTCCTGAGTACGGGGATACCACATGTGTGAGACTTTTTGGCAGTCTCACTACCTATCACAGTTTCAGAGGCCCGAAATGTCCAGATAGTACAACCCCCCCCAAATGACCCCATTTTGGAAAGTAGACACCCCAAACTATTTGCTGAGAGGCATGTTGAGTCCATGGAATATTTTATCTTTTGCCACAAGTTTTGGAAAATTAAAAAAAAAAATTTATTATTTTTTCACAAAGTTGTCACTAAATGATATATTGCTCAAACATGCCATGGGCATATGTGAAATTGCACCCCAAAATACATTCTGCTGCTTTTCCTGAGTACAGGGATATCCTTTCATTTTTTTTTATTATTTTTATTTTTATCACAGAAAATGTAAATATCCCCTATGATAACAGGTACTCTTTAAAAAAAAAATGGGTCTGTTAGACTCTAGATCTCTCCTCTGCCATCAAAGCATCTGACCACACCAAGATCGGTGTGATAAGATGCTTTCCCAATTTCCCAATGACGCTCTTTATATCCGGGAAACTGAAGTCATGAAATGCTCATAGCTTCCGGTTTCTTAGGTCATAGAGATGATTGGAGCCATTCTGATCTTCGATCAGCTCTATGGTCAGCTGGTGGAGCCACCGGCTGCATTATCAGGTTCCCCAGTGGGACAGGAGAGCCCGAGAAAACCAAGGAAGATGATGGGGGAGGGGGGGCGTTCCCTCCCACTGCTTGTAAAAGCAGTCTAGCTGCTAATTAGCCGCTAAGATTGCTTTTACATGAAAGCTGACAGCTGACTGAAAAGAAACCTGCAGGCATCATTCTGGTATAACCGCTCAAAGTCCAGCAACATACCAGTATGTTCCTGGTCCTTGTTGGGCATATATTGTAATGTTCTTTTTTTTCATGCAGCCTGTGGGCTGAACGAAAAAAAAAGATATTGATCGGTGGATATGCCCACCATTAGAATATAGCCCTGCATCCACCCACTTCTAATGATGGGCATACATGCACCATTTTTTTTAACTGTGGTGGTGAAATCACCTCCTACAGCGCTGGAGTCGCTGATTTACCTATCGTGAGAGCAAACGCTGTTGCTGTCAAGATAAATAAATCAGTGCTGCAGCTGAATGGTGTACCTGAAAAGCAAATAATGGTAACAATAAAACATTAACTCAATAATACCACAACAATCTGTGCCAAAAAAAAAAAAGAGTAAAATATATATGCAGTAGCATGGGGGCAATCCACCCCTAATGTTAGGGGCAAATCGCCCCTCCACCCCTGCCCCCATGCTTCGGCATATATGCTCTTTTTTTTTTTTAACTGTGATGGTGAAATCACCTCCTACATCGCTGGAGTCGCTGATTTACATATCGTGAGAGCAAACGCTGTTGCTGTCAAGATAAATAAATCAGTGCTGCAGCTGAATGGTGTACCTGAAAACAAAAAAATGGTTAACAATAAAACACAGTAAACAGTAAAGTATAAAAGAATTATATACCTGAAAAGCAGACATGATAAAACATAGTAAACATAGTAAAAAGAGCAGAACAATAGAGAGAGAATAGCAATAAAACGAAGACTATTTTTGGCATTTTTATTTTATATATATATATTTTTTTTTTTTTACACTTTTATTTGTAACTGTAACTAGGTTCGGGTCTCTCAAAATGTGATGGCATGTTTGGAGACCCTGTGAAAGTGTACCCTAGACTGTGCTGTGCTGTTCCCTATGCTAATACTCCACTAGTGTGTGGTAGCGTTCGAATCATTCACCAATGCAAAGACCAGGAGGGTCGGGACAGGAGGGACAATAATAGCGGGTGTCACGCCTATATGTAGCGCTTGCTACAGACACATCTTCTTTGGGGTGATCATTGGGTAGGGGTACCAGGGAGGACATACGGAGAATGCCTCCCATGCAGCCGGCTTACTGCATATGTGTTGGGCAGCTGGGGCACAGCACCATCTGGAAACAGAAGGGCTCTGAAATTTAAGGAAGGATCCAGTTCGTCCTGCCGCTTGTATAGCACATAAGCGTTCAGCAGAGCCAATTGGAATAAGTATACAGACACTTTTTTATACCAGCGTCTGGCCTTATGGGCAATTACGGTAAGTACAACGCCATCAACTGGTCCTTGAGGTCCAGCCCTCCCATATTAAGGTTGTATTCATGGACACAGAGGGGTTTCTGTGGACTGGACTGTCGTATCTGCGTGAAGGGAGGACAGAACAAAAACATTCCGTGAATCCCTCCACTTCATTGCAAGCAAATTATTACTTCTCAAGCAGGCTCTCTCCCCCAGCCTAAGATGGGAATCTACAAGCCGCTTGGGTAAGCCCCAGTGATTAGATTGCACAGTGCCACATGTGCCCATTCCATGATCAAACAAGTGACTAAAAAGTGGCACGCTCGTGTAATAATTGTCCACATACAAATGGTACCCCTTTCCGAATAAGGGTGACACCAAGTCCCACACAATCTTGCCAGCGCTTCCTATGTAGTCAGGGCAGTTTGTCGGCTCTACGTGGCTATCTCTTCCCTCGTAAACCATAAAACTACATGTATAGCCTGTGGCCCTGTCACAGAGCTTATACATCTTGACCCCGTATCTGGCACGCTTGCTGGGAAGATACTGTTTGAATGATAAGCGACTAGAAAATGTAATCAGGGACTCATCAATGCAGACAACTTGATCGGAAGTAAACAAGACTGCAAACTGTTGGTTAAAGTAGATTACGAGGGGCCGAATTTTGTGGAGCCGATTGTATTCGTGGTCCCCCCAAGGACGACAGATTTCATTGTCGTTGAAGTGCATAAATCGCAAGATCTGCTCATATCTAGCCCTGGTCATGGAGGCAGAGAACACGGGCATAAGGTGAATTGGGTCAGTGGCCTTTTTTTAGTTATGCCCATGAGGAGGGAAAGGCCCAGAAAGGTCTTAAATTCGGAGACCGTGATAGGTCTCCAACCTCTGGCAAGCGTCAACTGGGGATTAGCGGTGATGAATTGACCAGCATACAAATTGCTTTGGTCCACAATAGATCTACAGAGAAAAACAGTGGATAAAAATCAAGTGACGTAAAATCAACTGTTTCCACCTGAATTCCGGGTTGGCCAGTGAATGGGGGAAGTACGGGTGCTGCAGAAGTGGTGGGCTCCCAATTAGGATTGGCAAATCCAGCAGGAAGGGCACTATGGGCTCGACGGGCCTGTGTTTGTCTTCTTGGTGGCTGCGGGACACTACTTGTGCTAGCCACCAGTTTGAACTGCACTTATGGGACTCGCCACGTCACCACGTGGTACTGCAGTGCTGGTTTGACTATGACCAGGGTGTACTAGGTCGCTGGTGCTTGCCAGTTCATCAGAAGGATGAGCGGCACTAGTACTGGCTTTCTGCTCAATACGAGAGCCCTGTAGGTCTTGCACCTCAACAACAGCAGAAGAATGGGGATGGGTATGCCTGACCTTAGCAGGGACCACTACTCCGTCATCAGAGCTATCTGTCAGGGTGCCGCTGCTGTCTACTGGATTGTATTCTGAGCCTGAATCTGACAGATGGGTGACTTCCTCTTCACTCTCATCTGTCATGCTCAGAAACGTGTAGACCTCTTCACTAGTGTACCTTCGATTGGATATTGTGGCCTCTAAATTTACTGGTACAACTAGTGAAACTCACAGGAAAAAAGAGCACCTGATAGTCAGCGACTGCTTCAATCGCTACCAAAAAAACTGTTAGCGTTCGCAGGGATCAGGCTGCAAAACTGCAATTGGTGACACAGTGACACAGAGTGAAGGGGTTAACTGAAGGGGGCAATCGGGGGGGTGATCGGGGGGTGACAAGTGTGCCTATGTGTACTGTTTCAGTGTAGTGTTGGTGCAATTCACTGTAAGACGTCCTCTCTCCTCTCTCTGAAACGGAAAAGAATTCCAGAGAGGGAGATCACATCACTCCCTGCCTGTGTTTACACTTACAGGCAGGGGAAGCATTTTCATTCGCCAGAACCGATCAGCAGGTCCAGGGCAGAAATCATTGGCCTGGACCTGAAGACTGATCGGGTTCTGCAACGAATCCGATCACCTCGCGCGCCCCCGGCCTGCTGCCACGAGCGACGTATGGGTACGTGATTTTGCGCACCCGCGCCACTTTGCCGACGTATATCGGCGTAAGCCGGTCAGCAAGTGGTTCATTTATTTTTCTCCTCAGGTTTGTCACTTTTTACTTTTGTGTGTGTTTTTTTCCTGGATGGAGGAAATGAGTCCTCGGGTTTGCCTTGAAGTTCAGGGGGAGGATGTGTGGCCATCAGGTTCCTTTCTCCCCTGAACCTAGTGGGTCTCTCTTCAGGTGAGCCCCTCGACCTAGTACTCAGTGTCAACTTCAGCTGGCCATGAGGAAAGCGGTCCACCACGCCCTCTGGCTAGGTGGACCAAGTTTCTAACCTTGCCCCGGTCATGAGCCTTGTGCCCAGGGGGTTCAGGGAAATGTCCTACTCCTTCGGTGGGTGGACAAAAGCAACTTAAGTACACTTTTTTTTTGTGTGTTCACCTGCACCTTTTTTGTACACTTAACGGTCTTCATTTTTTTGCACCACCGCGGTTTCAGAAAAAAAAAATTGGTACCCCTGGAGGTGACTGTCTAATCATCAATGTTGGCCAATGTTGGGGCCCTTCTGCCAGTGGTATACATTCAACTGTCTCTTTTAGACTGTACACATGAGATGGCTGATTTGCTGGTAAATAAGGGCGATCTCAGTAAGCAGTAACTTTGGGCAGCAAGAGATTAAACTCTGTGTACCACCGTTCAATCCTGGCATGCAACAGGTGTGGTTCCATATGCTTGACGGTCAATCGCCCCAGCAGACTCAGTCTTCATGATCAGGTCCTCCCCAGCTGTGGACCCACATGGACACAGGTCTCCCAGCTCCAGTCCCAGGACCCTTATGGTTCAGTCTCTCAGGCTCAGCCTCTCATCTCACACAGTGCAAAGACTCCGGCCACTGGTCTGTGGTCTCTCCCGATCCCTGTAGATTTTTCTTGAGAAGTCCTGGTCTCTCCACCACTAAATACAGGGAATTGTGGGAAGGGAAGTCCACAGTTAATCCAGCATCCATTGATTTGTACCAGTACAGCATGGTTATAGAATATACTGCCACTCCTCCAGCAGAGGACATTCTCTGCTAACAATACTGTCATTTATACTACAGTGGGCTGTACTGAATCTATCCTGTTCACCAGTGTGCCATAACATTCTTCCATTGTAAGTGTTACAATTCCAAACCATTACTATAAAACTACTATAGTGCTAAAACCCTGTGAGCATGTGTGGTCCCCACCGAGCGGGTACATTGTCTGAGGCTCTGCCAACAGGCCAATTCTTTCTGTCATCCTCTTGCTGTGACCCTGTTAAAGGGACACTAGGGCTGGGTGGGAAGGGGTTAAAGCTGAAGCTTAATCTTCTTATAACTTGCCTTCCCTGCCCCCCCCCCCCCCCCCCCCCAATCAACATGAAAATTGAATGAGATACTTTACATTTTAGACCCAGTGATGTCACCAGTGGGTCTCTGTGCTTCTCTATGTAATGCAGGAAGATCATAACTAGTGGGAGGGGCTGCACACAGCTCCCTGCCCTGGGTAAGCCCCCATTCACACCTGAGTGATTTGGGTGGCATTTCCAGGAACACTTCAATTGTCAACACTCAGATTTCCATGCTACTCTATTGTGCTTCTTCATACGTGAGTGAGGTGCGGCCCCTCAACAATCAGAAAAAGTTCAGGAGCTACCTTGGGGCACAATTGTGCTTTTTTGGTCTTAATGGACTTCAATGGGAGCAGCTGAAAATGATTTTATGATGAGCAATCATCTCCTCCTCATAGTAACTAGCTTTCCATTGGCTAACACAAAAAAAGCTCAAGCCTGAAAAAGAGCATAAAAATTTCATACACAAATGCCCCCAAAAATAACACACAAAAACAACCAAAGATGGAAATGCTGAAGGGTGAATGTAGCTTAAATCCCACATGTGATGCTGAACTTCTATGATTGGAAGCACTGAAATCTAGTCAATGAAAGGGGTGGGGAAGGGACAGTCAGGCTGGGGAGGAAAGGGTAAGATCACATGTGGCAAACACAAGGCCCTTGGGCTGAATCCAGCCCACCAGGCCATTTTATGTGGCCCTCGCACCCAGGGCTTTTTTTCAGCCAGGATGTGTTCCGCCACCTCCAGTTCTCTGCTCCCTACTCACAACTGTCACTTGTAAATACTGAAGCCTTCTGTGTTTACAAGTACAGCTTCCCTCTCCACGTCTCTCACAGATCCCTACCTGCCCTGCACTCATGGCGGGGACAAGGGAGATGCAGGTGCAATGGTCCCCCATCTGTGCCTGAGTGCACAGACGCCGACCAATGATCTCCCTGCAAGTGAGAGAGGCAGAGCCGCCTACACTGCCAGGAGGTACTAGAGCTGGGCCGGGAAGGTGAGATGCAAGGAGCTTTTTGGGGCAGGGGGAGAGAAAAGGGTTGTGGAGGGCGCTGTGTGAGGTCGGAGTCGAGGAGAGGTGGACAGCCTGTGAAAGAGAGCTACACCCTCTACATTGTGCATAGCACACCCCTAAACCCTGCACTCTGTATGTAGTGCACCCCTAAACTCTGCACACAGCGCAAACCTGAATTATGCACTCTGTATTTAGTGCACCCCTAATCTCTGCACTCTGTACCTAATGCACCCCTGAGCTCTGAACTCTGTACCTAGTGCACTCCTGAACTCTGCACTCTATAAGTATCACACCCCTGAACTCTGCAAGTATCACACCCCTGAACACTACACAATGTACCCCTGAACACTGCACTCTGTACACAGCACACCCCTGAACTCTGCACTCTTTACACAGCACACCCCTTTACTCTGCACTCTGTACACAGCGCACCCCTGAACTCTGCACTCTGTAAGTGGCACACCCCTGAACTCTGCACTCCCTTAGTAGCGCACTCCTGAACTCTGCACTCTGTAAGTAGAGGACACCTGAACTCTGCACCCTGTAAGTATCACAGCCCTGAACTCTGCACTCTGGTAGTAGCTCATTCCTGAGCTCTGCACTCTGTATGTAGCGCACTCCTAAACTGTACACTCTTTAAATAGCACACCCCTGAACTCTACACTCTGTACCAAGTGCACCCCTGAAATCTGCACTCTGTACCAAGTGCACCCCTGAACGCTGCACTTTGTGCATAGGGCACCCCTGAACTCTGCACATAACACACTCCTGGTATTTAATCGTCCCCTAAAAGATCCTCCCACCGTTCAATATAGTTTGGGGGGTGGGGTGGTTGAGTTCCTCCACCTATTCTGTCAAAAAAGCCCTGGATACATTTATATAGTCTTACAGATACAACAGGCCCTTTGAGGGAAACCATAATGCTGATGTGGCCTGCAAATTAAATTGAGTTTGACACACCTGGGTTAGATGATGCTGGATGTCCTCCAGCCAGGAAATGATACTTGCCACAGACTCTAATGCCAAGTGTGCAGTAAAATCAGAGTAAATAATTTACAGGAGAAGAGCCTGCCCTGTACAACTGAGCAAGACCGAAGGTAAGGCTTGAATTCAGCTTTAATATAATCTCTGGCGATCCTGCCATGAAGATTCTTATTCAGGTACTTCCTGGTATGGGGTGACAACTTTCTCCCAATTGTGTTATTGCGTTGTCACCCTGTCACATGCACCCTGTGGCCAACCATATCAGTAAGCTCTTATGGAATTCTTCTTTACACCTATATTCTCTTACATTTGCTCTGATGTGGATATGGAGAGAATCAATAACTTCCTACACTAGAAAAGTTTTAGAGCTCTGTGTTTGTTTTGAACTCCATTTTCTCACTTCCTTAACTGTTTTTTCTACTCATTGACCTAGTTTTGGAAAGCAATTCCAGGAACCAAACAAAAATAGTCAGTGAGCAAACATTGCAGCTGTGCTGAAGCTGGAGTGTTTACTAATTTCACTGCCTGTAATACACTCCAGCAAGATTTCAGAGAGAACCGCACAGGGTTATTGGTTGTGCACTTCCTGAAAACTATACTTTGTAACCTTTTTGCTCTGTTTACTGTAGCACCAATCACATTCAAACTTCTGAATGGTGGCAGTAAGAAACGTCTTAGTATTAATACCGTCGTTTTTGTATAACAGGCTTTCTGTATGTGAGTGACAGCAAGGAACCTGCAGTGGGTGTGCTTGGGAACACTTCTCCCATGGAGAGGGTACTCATATTACCTAAAACTGAAGCTCCTATATGCATCATTCAGAGGGACAAAGAGGACATTCCTAAGACATCTCCTCACATTACATTCAGAAGGACAAAGAGGACAATCCTAAGACATTTCCTCAAGTCACATTCAGAAGGACAAACGGGATAGTCATAAGACATCTCCTCAAGTCATGTTCAGAGGGACAAAGAGGACAGTCCTAAGATATCTCCCCACGTCACATTCAGGGGGACAAAGAGGATAGTCCTCAGACAGCTCCTCATGTCACATTCAGAGGGACAAAGAGGACAGTGCAACAACACCTCCTTGTGTCACATTCAGAGGGACCAAGAGGGCAGTCCAACAACACCTCCTCGTGTCACATTCAGAGGGACAAAGAGGACAGTCCTAAGTTATCTCTTCATGTCACATTCAGAGCGACAAACAGGACAGTCCTAAGACATCTCCTCAAGTCACATTCAGAGGGACAAAGAGGACAGTCCTAAGACATCTCCTCAAGTCACATTCAGAGGGACAAAGAGGACAGTCCTAAGACATCTCCTCAAGTCACATTCAGAGGGACAAAGAAGACAGTCCTAAGACATCTCCTCAAGTCACATTCAGAGGGACAAAGAGGACAGTCCTAAGACATCTCCTCAAGTCACATTCAGAGGGACAAAGAGGACAGTCCTAAGATATCTTCTCATGTCACATTCAGGGGACAAACAGGATAGTCAAAAGACACCTCCTCATGTCACATTCAGAGGGACAAAGAGGACAGTGCAAAGATACCTCCTCATGTCACATTCAGGGGGACAAAGAGGACAGTCCAAAGATATCTCCTCAAGTCACTTTAGGGGGGTCAAAGAGGGCAGTCCAAAGACTGCCTGAGTTTTGAATGCTCAAAACTCAGAAATGTAATTCAGACTTTAAGTTCATTCTGAAATCCAAGATATCAGTTACAAACCATTCTGAATTGCATTGTCCATTAACCATCCAGTATTATAGAATGCCTCCACTCCTATCCTCCAGAGGCAGTACTAAGGAGAAGGGGAACTTGGCCATCCTTTCCTTCTCCTAGCCTGGTCTCCATCTTATATCTATCAGACTCTAGAGGCCTCAAATCCTCTCTCTTCAACCATTCTCCTCCTTGATTGGGCAATTTTTACCCTATTAATCAGAACAGACTATCTGCTGCCAAGGCTTCCTGAAAAGGAATAACTTGTGACAAATAGGGACCCTAAGCAACTTGCTTGCTTAATAAAAGCCGTCATGGACAATTTTAAAGTCATGCAGTTCATATCTTTATTTTGGGTATCTGATGAGTGGGGGTGGAACCAGTTTGATTAATACTTAATCATGATAATGGACATTATTCATCATGACAAGGCTACTCAGTTCTGTATTTCCCTTTCATAGAATTCTACATTTAAGGATGAGGCAGCATTTATCATTCAGATCCTCTTTTTGTCTCCTGTTATCCGCTGTTTGAGCTTTGGCCATTGTGATATATCTCTTTTTCAATCATTTGTTAATGTTCATGTATGTCCTATTTCAGACAAGCACTGGCTCACATTCCTCCTGAGGAAGCGACAAATGTTGTGAAACATGTAGAGGAACAGCTGCAGTCTCTTTGCCTACTTCTATCATCTGGAATGTGCAATTTTGTTTTGGAAAATGAGCCTAGGGAAATGAGCATGCTAAAGCTGAGCCTAAATAGCACAACTGTCTTTGTGAGGTTCTGTGTCTTCCACTTATTTTTTTAGATATACAGTATCTCATAAAAGTGAGTACACCCCTTACATTTTTGTAAGTATTTTATTATTACTTTTCATGTGACAACACTTAAAAAATGACACTTTGCTACAATGTAAGGTTGTGAGTGTACAGCTTGTATAACAGTGTAAATTTGCTGTCCCCTCAAAATAACTCAACACACAGCCATTAATGTCTAAACCGCTGGCAACAAAAGTGAGTACACCCCTAAGTGAAAATGTCCAAATTGGGTCCAAAGTGTCAATATTTTGAGTGGCTATCATTATTTTCCAGCACTGCCTTAACCCTCTTGGGCATGGAGGTCACCAGAGCTTTACAGGTTGCCACTGGAGTCCTCTTCCACTCCTCCATGAGGACATCACGGAGCTGGTGGATGTTAGAGACCTTGCGCTCCTCTACCTTCCATTTGAGGATGTCCCACAGATGATCAATAGGGTTTGGGTCTGGAGACATGCTTGGCCAGTCAATCACCTTTACCCTCAGCTTCTTTAGCAAGGCAGTGGTTGTCTTGGAGGTGTGTTTGGGGTCATTGCAAATTTTTATCTCGCACGGTATTTGCGCAGAAATTTTTCAAACGCGTTTTTTTGGGAAAAGAAAACAGTTTCATGCTTTAAAAAAAAAAAAAAAACAGTGAAGTTAGCCCAGTTTTTTTGCATAATGTGAAAGATGATGTTACACCAAGTAAATAGATACCCTAACAGGTCACGCCTCAAAATTGCACACGCTCGTGGAATGGCGCCAAACTTCGGTACTCAAAAATCCCCATAGGCAACGCTTTAACATTTTTTACTGGTTACATGTCTTGAGTTACAGAGGAGGTCTAGGGATAGAATTATTGCTCTTACGTTAACGTTCACGGCGTAACCTCACATTTTAATGGCCTGGGTGGCAAGTGGTTAATGGCTGTGTGTTGAGTTATTTTGAGGGGACAGCAAATTTACACTGTTATACAAACTGTACACTCACTACTTTACATTGTAGCAAAGTGTCATTTCTTCAGTGTTGCCACATGAAAAGATATAATAAAATATTTACAAAAATGTGAGGTACTGTATTTTTTATATTTGTGATAAAATTTGTTAGCATATTTAAAACATTTTGCGTACATCCCTTGTCCTTTGGGTATTGAGACAGTCCGTGCTGTGAAGGCTTTGCCCTCTGTTTCCTGTTTTGGTTGGGTTATAAATGATTGGATGGTGCCCTTTTGTGGTTACTTGCATTTTCTGGGGCGTTAACAATCATTTTTCTATGTGACCTTGTGCTGAGCCAGCGTTCTTCAATGCTGATAAAAGGAACTCAATGCACTAGTGTGAATAAGCCCTAAGATATATCAAGAAAAGAAAAAAGTATTAAGACTTATGTGATTCACTCTTCCGTTTCTTTTAGCTATACTTTGCCTGAACCACTCTTACAGGTTATTGTACACTTTCTCTGACTGTAAGGGCCCCTACTCAGGCATGTTACGGTCTTGGTCATCGGGACTACCGGAAGTTTCCCGGTGGGCCGATGGCTCAGTGGGCCGGTTTCAGTGACAGCGAAGGTAGAGCGGGCGGGGAATCCCAAACCCTGTCCACCAATAAACTAATCTCCCGCTGTGCAGCTGTTTAGAAAAAAAACTTCTCCTGGCCCCCTGTGTTCAGTGGGGGGCCGGGGGACAGAAAGCAGACTATTTCATCACTTTCGGCTTTAGGCCGATTAATCCGCAGCAATGCACTACACAGTTGAAGGCCGGCCTGTGCTATATCAGTGCGCTGGAGCTGGCCGGGATCCCTGCTGCGGATTAATCCGCCAAAAGTGATGAAATAGTCCGCTTTCTTTCCCTTGGCCCCCACTGAACACAGCGGAGACCTGGAGAGGCTTATTTTTTTCTAAACAGCTATACAGCGGGAGTCGGGAGATTAGATGATTGGTGGACAGGATTTGTGAGTCCCGCCTGCTCACCTCGCCCCCCCCCCACCCCCCCAGTTTCCTCCAGCCCTAGTTACCCAGCTCTGCGGTGCCCAGGAGGAAGGGAGAGGACCAGATGGCTCCCAGCTCCAGAGGAATCACCTGCAGGACAAGCATTGCACCCGGGACCTAGGTAGAAGAAGCTGTGCAGACCAGGTACTGGGGGGGAATAACATTGATGGGTACTTATGAGGCTGCGCTAATGGGCACTGATCAGGCTGCATTAATGGGCACTGGTGTGGCTGCATTATTGGGCACTGGTGTGGCTGCATTAATGGGCACTGGGGTGGCTGCGCTGATGGGCACTGATGTGGCTGCGCTGATGGTCACTGGTCAGGCTGCATTATTGGGCACTGGTGTGGCTGCATTAATGGGCACTGGTGTGGCTGCGCTGATGGGCCCTGGTGTGGCTGCATTAATAGGCACTGGTGTGGCTGTGCTAATGGGCACTGATCAGGCTGCTTTAATGAGCACTGGTGTGGCTGCATTAATGGACACTAGTGTGGCTGTGCTGATGAGCACTGGTGTGGCTGCATTAATGGGCACTGGTGTGGCTGCGCTGATGGGCACTGATGAGGCTGTGCTGATGGTGCCTACTCACCATCTCATTTTATACTTAAAAACCTGAACCACCTCGCTGCAACAGTGTTCTTTTTTGGGGGGGTGCCAGATGGGGGGGTGCCAGATATAGGGTCCACACCGGGTGCCCAATGCTCTAGGTACACCCCTACATATAAGAGAAATAAAGTAGAACAACTAATGGCCAGTGAAGGGGGGAGAGTTGGCCAACGGGTTGGCCGGCTGGCCGGGGGGGGGGGGGGGTTTCCAGCCGGCCGGTATGGGAGAGATTTGTCATCTGCACAGCATCAGCGCCGCTGGCTGTGCAGCAATGCCGGTTTCTGAAATTCCAGCCAGTGAGGCTGTAGCAATATTCCTGCATGACGTTAGCCCTCCCATTTAATGCAGTGATGTGAGAAGGAGGAGAAAAATACAGGGGAGAATAAGCGAAATAATAAAAGAGGTGAGGAGTTAGAGTATATTTTCAGTTAAACACATTTTCATCCAGAAAAATAAATGTTGTAAAACTTGGAGGACAGACATATGTTCTGTCCTATGCCCAATAGTGGAATGTTTTTACTTATGTTTTTTTGCGCAATTGCGTATAGTTTATATACTGTTTTTGTGCGTGTTTGCAAAATTAAAGTGGGCTGGTCTGGATGAAGTCCGGGGACAAATTTTTGTCCCAGTCCAGCCCTGCCCCTACTACATGTACAATGATGGTTGCCAAACCAGCAAAAGATGCTAAAAAGTTGGCATGGCCAATAGAAAGAAGAGGAAGTGGAGAAGGTGGTATAGGTCTAGGTTCTTTGGCCTTGACCTGATGTCTAGTGGGAGATCAGTGGCTTTGGAATGGTTTCTTTCCCAGTCCAGAGTCTCTCTATGGGGAGCCCCAACAAGCACTTGGTGGTTAACAATTAACTATAACCTGGAACATAAAGAAGGGATGAAAAATAAGTAACATGTAAACCATGTAAAAGAAGACAACTTGAACTTTTAAGGGACATCTAATTAAAGTAGACATAGCATCAGATACAGTGCCTTGCAAAAGTATTCACCCCCTTGGCTTTTTACCTATTTTGTTACATTACAGCCTTTATTTCAATGTTTTTTTAATCTGAATTATATGTGATGGATCAGAACACAATAGTCTAAGTTGGTGAAGTAAAATTAGAAAAATATATACATAAAACTATTTTTCAGAAATAAAAAACTGATAAGTGGCATGTGCGTATGTATTCACCCCCTTTGTTATGAAGCCCATAAAAAGTTCTGGTGCAACCAATTACCTTCAGAATTCACATAATTAGTGAAATGATGTCCACCTGTGTGCAACCAAAGTGTCCCATGATCTGTCATTACATATACACACCTTTTTGAAAGGCCCCAGAGGCTGCAACACCTAAGCAAGAGGCACCATTAACCAAACACTGCCATGAAGACCAAGGAACTCTCCAAACAGGTAAGGGACAATGTTGTTGAGAAGTACAAGTCAGGGTTAGGTTATAAAAAAATATTCAAATCTTTGATGATCCCTAGGAGCACCATCAAATCTTTCATAACCAAATGGAAAGCACATGTGGGAGACTCCCAAAATGTATGGAGGAAGGTGCTTTTGTCTGATGAGACTAAAATTTAACTTTTTGGCCATCAAAGAAAATGTTATGTCTGGTGCAAACCCAACACATCACATCACCCAAAGAACACCATTCCCACAGTAAAACATGGTGGTGGCAGCATCATGCTGTGGGGTAGTGGCGTCCCGTGCATTAAGGGTGCATGGGCGCCGCCTCCTCTCTCCTGCCACCCCCTCTATTACCAATAGATAGATTCATGCATTGCATGAATCTATCTATGGCTGCCACCCCCTATTCAGGCGCCGGACCCTTTTCGGGCGCAGGACGCCTGAATTACAGCGGCGGGGGTTGTTTTTGAAGCACCTTAGAGCCATAGGCCCTAATAGGCTTCAAAAAAGTGACCTGCGAGCGCCATGCTGGGCACTCGCAGGTCACTCAGCTGTGTTAGAAAAGCAAATGACTATTCGCTTTCCTAACACTAAACCGCCTCTCTGCCAATCAGGTGTTCGGTTCTGTTACCTGTCACCTGATTGACTGAAACGACATGCGCCGCTATTGGACACCTATCAGGAGAAGAGGACAGGAGATGAGGACGGCAGGAGACGCATGGAGGACCCCACTCGTCGCCGTCACCCGCTGCCCCCCCAAGACAGGGTAAGTGCCAGGCAGACGGCGAGTGGGCGGGGGTCACACTAGGGGCATTCAAGGGCACACTGGCAACATTTAATTGGCACACTGGCAACATTTGATGGGCACACTGGCAGCATATGAGGGGCACACTGGCAGCATTTGATGGGCACAGTGGCAGGGTTTGATGGCACAGTGGCAGCGTTTGATGGCACAGTGTCAGCATTTGATAGGCACAGTGGCAGCATTTGATAGCCACAGTGGCAGCGTTTGGCACAGTGGCTGCATTTGACGGGCACAGTGGCAGCATTTGATGGCACAGTGGCAGCGTTTAATGGGCACAGTGGCAGCGTTTGGCACAGTGGCTGCAATTGATGGCACAGTGGCAGCATTTGAGGGCACAGTGGCAGTGTTTGATGGCACAGTGGCAGTGTTTGATGGGCACAGTGGCAGCATTTGATGGCACAGTGGCAGCGTTTAATGGGCACAGTGGCAGCGTTTGGCACAGTGGCTGCAAATGATGGCACAGTGGCAGCGTTTGATGGCATAGTGGCAGCGTTTGATGGCACAGTGGCAGTGTTTGATGGGCACAGTGGCAGCATTTGATGGCACAGTGGCTGCAATTAATGGCACAGTGGCAGCATTTGAGGGCACAGTGGCAGCGTTTGATGGCACAGTGGCAGCGTTTGATGGCACAGTGACTGCAATTGATGATTTTTTTTCAAAATTCTTTTGCACCCCCCCAAAAATTTTGAGCACCAGCCGCCACTGCTGTGGGGATGTTTTACAGCAGTGTGGGAAACTGGTCAGAGTTGAGGGAAAGATGGAGCTAAATACAGGGATATTCTTGAGCAAAACCTGTACCACTGCTCCAGCTCCTTCAAATTGGATGGTTTGCGCTTGTGAACAGCAATCTTTAAGTCTGACCACAGATTTTCTATTGGATTGAGATCTGGGCTTTGACTAGGCCATTCCAACACATTTACATGTTTCCCCTTAAACCACTCAAGTGTTGCTTTAGCAGTGTGTTTGGGGTCATTGTCCTGCTGGAAGGTAAACCTCCGTCCTAGCCTCAAATCATACACAGAGTGGTACAGGTTTTACTCAAGAATATCCCTGTATTTAGCACCATCCATCTTTCCCTCAACTCTGACCAGTTTCTCAGTCCCGACTGCTGAAAAACATCCCCACAGCATGATGCTGCCACCACCATGTTTCACAGTGGAGTTCTTTGGGTGATGTGATATGTTGGGTTTGCGCCAGACATAGCGTTTTCTTTGATGGCCAAAAAGTTCAATTTTAGTCTCATCAGACCAGAGCACCTTCCTCCATATATTTTGGGAGTCTCCCACATGCCTTTTCGCAAACTCAAAATGTGCCATTTTGTTTTTTGCTGAAAGTAATGGCTTTCTTCTGGCCACTTTGCCATAAAGCCCAACTCTATGGAGCGTACGGTTTATTGTCGTCCTATGTACAGCTACTCCATTCTCTGCTGTGGAACTCTGCAGCTCCTCCAGGGTTACCTTAGGTCTCTGTGCTGCCTCTCTGATTAATGCCCTCCTTGCCCGGTCCGTGAGTTTTGGTGTGCGGCCGTCTCTTGGCAGGTTTGCTGTTGTGCCATGTTCTTTCCATTTGGTTATGATAGATTTGATGGTGCTCCTAGGGATCATCAAAGATTTGGATTTTTTTTTATAACCTAACCCTGACTTGTACTTCTCAACAACATTGTCCCTTACTTGTTTGGAGAGTTCCTTGGTCTTCATGGCTGTGTTTGGTTAGTGGTGCCTCTTGCTTAGGTGTTGCAGCCTCTGGGGCCTTTCAAAAAGGTGTGTATATTTAATGACAGATCATGTGACACTTAGATTGCACACAGGTGGACATCATTTCACTAATGATGTGACTTCTGAAGGTAATTGGTTGCACCAGAGCTTTTTATGGGCTTCATAACAAAGGGGGTGAATACATACACATATGCCAATTATCATTTTTTTATTTCTGAAAAATTGTTTTATGTATATATTTTTCTAATTTTACTTCACCAACTTAGACTATTGTGTTCTGATCCATCACATATAATTCAGATTAAAAAAACATTAAAAAAAAACAAAAAAAAACTAAAGGCTGTAATGTAACAAAAGAAGTAAAAAGCCAAGGGGGGTGAATACTTTTGCAAGGCAGTGTATACACGTTAAGAAGCAAGACACATTGTTACAGTAAGAACTCTTGTTTTCATTGCCAGTAAACAGAAATGATGAAGTGTTACAATATCATTGCTGTGTTCCTGATGTGTGTCCCCGTCAGCACATTCCAGGCCGCTCTCAGCACTGTGTGTTTATCTTGCACCCCGAGTATCTTTCAGCCCCTCTCTATAGCTGTGCTGCTTCATCTCTTCACCTTTAACCTGGCTGAATCCACTGGCCGTGCTTCCTGTGGCCTCTCGCCGGAGCCCCACGGGCCCAAATATGCTGCGGGCGAGGATTTCTTTTTGCCCGTTCACTGAGCAGGACAGCGATGTCAGCAGAGTGGAATGACGCCATTGTGAGCCATGGATGGCACATCAAAGGCTGCTTGTTAACAGGACCGCGGTCATTTCAGGAAGGCACAGGATGTAAGAGAACGAATGCTACAACGAAGGGAAGATTAGAGAGGAACTCCGACAAATCCACAGTTATAACACAAACTTTATAACTGCTAAAGTAGATGTTCGGTATCAGTGCTCCATCCCCTGCTTTCTGACAAGACACAGACTATCACCTTATATACAGATTACTGATACAGCACTGGTGGATGTTGGTGGTGATCAATGGGAGGAATGCTCCTTACATTGGTGGTCAGTGGGAAGAATGTTCCTTACATTGGGGATCAGTGGGAAGCATGTCCTTTACATTGGTGGTCAGTGGGAAGAATGCTTCTTACCTTGGTGATCAGTGGGAAGAATGTTCCTTACATTGGTGATCAGTGAGAAGAATGATCCTTACATTGGTGGTCAGCTGGAATAATGTTCCTTACATTGGTGGCCAGTGAGAAGAATGTTCCTTACATTGGTGGCCAGTGAGAAGAATGTTCCTTACATTGGTGGCCAGTAGGATGAATGCTCCTTACATTGATTATCAGTAGGAAGAATGCTTCTTGTGTTGGTGGTCAGTGGGAAGAATGTTCCTTACATTGGTGGCTAGTAGGAAGAATGCCCCTTATATTGGTGACCAGTGGAAGGAATGCTCCTTACACTGGTGATCAGTAGGAAGAATGTTCCTTACATTGGTGGCCAGTGGGAAGAATGCTCCTTACATTGGTAATCAGTAGGAAGAATGTTCCTTACATTGGTAGGTGTTCACCGCTCCAGAATGATTACCTCTCCTGAGGTCAGCTGTCTCCACAGTTAAACAGGGTGCTGGCTCTATTTGCAACAGAGATAATGGAAAAAATGAAAAGCTGGATAGCCGCACTCCAAATATTCACCTTTATTGAAAAGTAAAATCAAGGCATCAAAGGTAAGTACAGACTAACTGCACTGCTGCTGACATGTTTCACACCAGGCACGGTGCTTAGTCATAGCTCATAGCTATGGTGGTGAGGTGAATATTTGGAGTGCGGCTATCCAGCTTTTCATTTTTTCCTTACATTGGTGGTCAGTGGGAAGAATGTTCCTTACATTGGTGGCCAGTGGGAAGAATACTCCTTACATTGGTAATCAGTAGGAAGAATGTTCCTTACATTAGTGGTCAGTGCAAAGAATGCTCCTTACATTGGTGCTCAGTGAGAAGAATATTTCTTACATTGGCGGTCAATGGGAAGATAGTCCCTTACATTAGTGTTCAATGGGAAGAATTCCCTTCTTACAGAGAGCTAAAAAGATCAATAGAGTCATTATTAGCATGTCTGAGAGAATTTGCTCATTGCACAGGGGACCCTGAGGAACCTCTGGAGGAACCCTAGTGCTCCATGGAAATTTGGTTACGAAGGGCTGCTCTCTATCAACAGAGCCAAACTGAAAATCCCTATTTCATCTTTATAAACAGCATCTCCAAGGTAACTCTGTAACACAGGCAAACAGCTGGAGGGATCCCAGGCCCAAGGACACAGGACCTTCCTAATGGAATTAGGCATGATTTTAGGCTCTAGCTCAGCTTTAACAGTGGAGAGCCTCTCACCTGGTTGCAGATCACTTCTGGGTCATCAATTGGGGTCAATCTGAGTTGCTGAGGGAGTGAAGCAGTGAAACTTATCCTCCTTGGGGGTATCCAGAAACCCTGGGAAATGTGAGAAAGGGACTTTAAGAGGCCTACACCTGGTAAGTAAATAAACACTCTATTACAGTTTTCTGTCTGGGATCCTCAGAATCGGGGTATTCCTAAAGATGTGCTTTGTTTCGCTTTACAGGCCCATAATCCAAAAATGAAAAGCAAGTAATATCTTTTTGTTTAGCAGCTGGAGTTTTCAGTTTTGCGTGACAGCGTGCGAGACATGGGTGAGTTTTTTCCGGGAAGTGAAAGTACCCACAACGTCAATGTTTAATACAGAATGAAGAATCGTGGGAGAAGTGGTTTGTAATGTGAACTTTCGAACTAATAAAGCACTTTTATCAGGTAAGTCAAAGTGATACTAAACACGCACTGTTTAATTTACATTATCCCTTCTATTTCTCTATGTGGACGACGGCACTCATAATATTTTAATTTAAAAAAAAACATCTAAGTACCTTTTTCCTAATCAATATACAGCTATTACATGACTCAGCTCTCTCCCAGCCTGTCAGCAGGGATAACCTAAGCAGGAGGAGCTTAAAGTTCTCTGCTGCTGCAGCCTTTGGGATACAGAGTAAAAATAAATAAATAATATCAATAAACTGTTTTAAATTGTTATACAAATATATATTTGAAATTAAATCTTTATTATTCTGTGGAAATAATATGGTGTGGGTGGATTTCTGCCAGTTACAGGCTGTGTGACACCCCTCCAGCCTGTGTCTTAGAATAAGAGGGAGGTGAAGCCTCCATTAATCTACATATAAGCCAAGTCTAAGCTAGAGGTTACATGATCTGGGTCAGACATATAGTCCTTCCATGGTCCCCAAGGAAGGACTATATGGCTTCAAAACAGTCCACCTTCCCCTTACAGGTCGCTATCCAGTGCTCGGCCTCCCTAATATCGTTTACTTTTTTGATCCAGTCTGCCCTTGAAGGGACCCTGGATTGTTTCCAATAAATTGGGAGAAGGTGTCTAGCCGCATTTAAAAGGTGTGGTAGGGCACTTTTTTTGTATCCACTAATCGGTATCCGGGGGACATGCAGGAGGAAGTAAGCCGGGGACAGAGGGATATCGAGATCTAGAATTTCTCTTATTAGAGATTTAATATCTGCCCAATATGGCTTGATCAGAGGACACTCCCACCAAATGTGAAGGAGTGTACCTCTGTGGCCACATTCCCTCCAGCATTGATCCGACACCGAGGGGTAGATACGAGCTAGATCAGCCGGTACTCTGTACCAGCATGACAAAATCTTGTAATTTGTTTCTTGGGTTTTGGATTCCATAGAGCTTGAGTGAGTGAGCTGGTAGAGGTGTGTCAGTTGGGATGTGTAAAAGTCAAGCTTTAAATCCCTCTCCCATGCCCGTATGTACGTTGGTCTAAGTTTGTCAGTTGTAGCGCTTAGTAAGCGATACATTTCAGAAATCATGTGTGGGATCGGATCCTCTTCTACGAAAAATTGTTCGAAGGGAGTAAGAGTGGAGGTGTCTCTTATAGAGTGCCCATGGACTTCGAAGAAGTGGTGGAGCTGCCTATACCTCCAGAAGTTCATTTTGGAGCCCCCATGTCTAGTCTGCAGGGATTCAAAACTCATCAGCTTACCATTGCTCATTAGTTTTCCGCAACTGGCGTTACCATCATCCACCCAAGGGCCGAAAAAAGCCATTTGCTCACCTGGCGGAAACCACAGGAACCCCCCTGACGGTGCCATGGGAGGTGATAAATTTAAAGCCGAATTCATCTTGTCCCAAGTGGAAAGAGCGTGTGTCGTTAGTGGGGAGGTAGCATCTGACAGCCCTCTATATTCACGGGGCAGCCATGGTGCATAGGCTAAGTTCCTTCCCGCTAGCCATTTTTCCAGGGAGACCCAGAGCTTGGACTGGGTGTGGAAACGCCAGTTGAGGATTCTCTGGAGAGCGATGGCCCCATAGTACTCTGTTTCCCCGAAAATAAGACCTAGCATGATTGTCAGTGATGGCTGCAATATAAGCCCTACCCCCCAAATAAGCCCTACCCTGTTTCCCCGAAACTAAGCCCTACCCTGAAAAGAAGACCTACAAGGACTTTAACTAGGGCTTATTTGGGGGGTAGGGCTTATATTGCAGCCATCACCGACTATCACGCTAATGTCTGGGATCCCCAGGCCTCCTGTCAGTTTTGAATGTTTCAGTGTCTTCATGGCTATTCTGGGTTTCCGTGCATTCCACACAAATCCAGCTAGTATGCTATTAATCTGGGAGAAGAAGTTTCTAAGCAGGGGGATTGATATAATTTGTAGAAAAAAAAGTATGCGGGGCAGAATATTCATTTTTATTATGTTAATGTGGCCTATCCATGTAAAAGCGGTCTTGGTCCAGTGGGAGAGATCTTTTTAAATTGTGTTAAGTAAGGGGGGGAAGTTTGTGGCATAGAGGTCCGTTAATTGAATACCTAAGTATCAAATGGAAGACTTGGCCCAGGTGAAAGGAAAGGCGGCTTGTAGGCTGCTTGTCAGTGAGGGAGTCAAGTGAAAGTGAAAAATTAATTTTGAAATTAGAAAGCGACCCAAATGTTTTTAGTTCCCTCATCAGGACTGGCAGCGAGATCAGGGGTTCTGAGAGGTGGAATAGCACGTCGTCCGCGTATGCCGACAGTTTGTGCTTAGTGTTTCCTACCCTTAAGCCCCTTATGTCCACATTCGCTCTTACAGTACATAGCAGCGGCTCAAGAACTAGAGCGAAGAGGAGGGGAGAAAGGGGGCACCCCTGTCTCGTGCCATTCCGATTCGGAGAGGAGAGCACGCCATTCACTTTGACCTGTGCACAGGGAGTGGAGTAAAGGGCCAAAATAGAAGTCAGCATGCGCACTCTCAGCCCTAGAGCCTCCAATACCGCTTTGAGGTACGACCCGGTCGAAAGCCTTCTCGGCATCCTTAGAAAGGATTATGTAAGGTTTAGGGTCAGGGCCAGTGCGGGCCCAGTGAATGAGTTGGACGACTCTAATGGAATTGTCCCTCGCCTCTCTCCCTGTAATAAACCCTGTTTGATCCGGGTGAATAATATGGGGCATAAGACTCCCAAGTCTGTTTGCCAAAACCTTTTGCTAAAATCTTAACGTTGACGTTAAGGAGGGATATGGGACAGTAGCTTTGGGGAATCATCGGATCTTTACCCTCTTTTGTGCCAAAAGCGCCTCCGAGGGGATGGGGGTCCCTTCCGCAATTGAGTTAAAGTAAGTGCACATGTGGGGTACTAAGAGGGGTAGAAAAGTTTTATAGTATAACCCGGTGTACCCATCCGGTCCAGGGTTCTTCCCTTTGGGGAGGGATTTCACTACTAATTCAATTTCCCTAAAGAAAATCGGAAGTTCGAGGACGGTACATTGATCTACACTCAAAGCTGGGACGCCAGCTGAGGCTAAATAATCTTGGATGGCAGCAGACCTGGGTGTCTGAGCATCTAAAGGGTAATCAGGAGTCAAGTTATAAAGTCGTGTGTAGTAGTCTTGAAACCCTGAGGCATTTTTAGAGTACTGGACTGAAATGTGGCCAGATGGGGAGTGGAGTTTTTGTATATAAGTCTGAGCATGCTTCTTGCGAAGGGCCCTTGCAAGCATACGGCCGCACTTATTGCCATGCTCGTAATATTTGTGCGACAAGTGCCTGGCTTGTTTGCGTGTCTGCCGATCCAGCAAACGTAGAAACAAGTTTCTCAAGTCAGTGAGCCTCTGCAGTGCCTCAGGGCCCCCATTTTATTTATGTTTAAGTTCTGCTTCCTGCAGAGCAGCCAGCACCCTGTCAAAATCTCTTTAAGTTTGGCACCCAAGGATATTAACTCCCCTCTGACTACTGCCTTGTGGCCCTCCCACACTATGCCCGCGCTGAGGTCTTCAGTGACATTTTCTCTGAAATAATTTGTGATGGCCTCTGACACTTTGGCAACCGCCGCTGTATCGTCCAACAGGTTTTCATTCAGCCTCCACGTCCAAGCCCCACGGGAGCTGGATGGGAGTATGAGGGTCACCCCTATTGATGCGTGTAATATTCCCGATGGACGCGGACTGCAGGAGCTCCAGTGTGGGGCGGTCCACATATATATGATTTATGCGGGTATATACATCGTGGACAAGCCGAGTGATAGCTGAAGTCTCTCTCCACAGGGTGGAGGACCCTCCAACTATCAAGTAACAAGTGAGATTGAAAGGACTTTTGGAAATGCTTAAGAAAGGCGTAAGAGTATGAATGGCTAGTGCTAGAGATGTCTATTAAAGGGTCCGGGCTAACATTAAAGTTCCCCCCCCCCCCGAGGATGTCAAGTCCTTCCTTAAATTCTGCTAACAGTTCGAGGGTATTGTCTATGAAAGTAAGTTGGTTAGAGTTAGGCGCATAGATGGAGGTGAATATGTACCTTCGCCCCGCTATTATACCTTTCAGGAAAATGTAGCTGCCCAGTGGGTCTATTTTGCTATCCGAAAGTTGGAAAGGACAGGTTCTGTGAATTGCAATCGTAGTGCCTTTAGATTTAGAGATAGGGGAGGTACTGTGGAACCATTGATTGAATAAGTGGGTAGGTAATCTAGGCAAGGAATGATGGGTTTCTTGTAAGAAGACCACTTGGGCCTTTAACTTCTTAAGTTCCCACCATAATTTATTTCTTTTCCCAGGGGGGCAGAGTTATAGGATATTACCTTAAGTGTAGACATGAGGGGTCAGCATAGGTGTGCGCAAGGGGTGTGCCGGGTGTGCCTGGGCACACCCTAATCACCCGTGTAGTGCAGATCCCTCCTTCTGATATTTCACCAAACCCCCCCCCCCCCCCATGGGGTCTTAAAAGAAAATAGTAAAAAATAAAAATAATAAAAAATAAAAAACTACTGACATCGTCCACTGCCCTACTGACACAAACCTATGCCCTACTGACACCGTCCACTACCCTACTGACCCTACTGCCCTACTGCCCGTCCACTACCCTACTGACCCTACTGCCCTACTGCCCGTCCACTACCCTACTGACCCTACTGCCCTACTGCCCGTCCACTACCCTACTGCCCGTCCACTACCCTACTGACCCTACTGCCCTACTGCCCGTCCACTACCCTACTGCCCGTCCACTACCCTACTGACCCTACTGCCCTACTGCCCGTCCACTACCCTACTGACCCTACTGCCCGTCCACTACCCTACTGACCCTACTGCCCTACTGCCCGTCCACTACCCTACTGACATCATCCACTGCCCTACTAACACTGTCCATGTTTTACTAAATTTGGGGTGCACACCCTAATGCAATAGACTGTGCACACCTATGGGGGTCAGGTAGCAGGAAGGATGTCGAATGGTCCAACTCCCCGGCGCAGGATCTGAATCAGTGAATTGCTCCTCAGAAAGGAGGGAGAGGATGGATAAGGGGGGAGGAACAGAGAAAAGCAAGTGAAGAAAGAGCATAGAGAGTTAACTGTTAGAGTAAACCAAACATTGTAACATAGCATTAGCAGTGTCTGTAAGCAACACATCTGTATGCTAGGTGTGTGGTCCTCCCCAACAGAGGAGGGGGCCCCAAACCTCAACCTATTGTCCCAATTGGGGACTATACCCAATAAAGGGTGGCCTACATGGGGGAATGTGAGCCTGCGCACGGGGGAGGGGGGGAGACAGAAAGCCCCGTCTCCGACCACCGCATCTTATAGGGTGTTGGGAGTTGGAAAGGGGGATATGATCTGTGAGGAAAAGCAAAAGTTTGCTAACTCCTATTAGGGATTAATGTGAAAAAATAAGAGTCCTATCCACGTCTCAAGTATGGTCTGCAAAGTTCAGCTGACTGGGGTCCCGAGGTAATAGTGAAGCCACCTCCGAGGGATCAGGGCTCTAACAAGGGCAGTCCCAAAATACAGACCGGGGTATCCCGTCTCCCAGGTCAGGCTTAAGAAAGGGGAGCGTGACAAAAGATAGGTGCAGGATCTTCTCCAATCAGATATAGGAAGAGTCAATGATCACCGTATGGACACAGAAGGACCACAGCTTCAATCTCGGGTAGTGGAAGGGCCCACTAAAGGGTCTTGATTTTGATGTTGTCTGTCCCTCTTGCGATTCTTGTGTGTAGCCGTTGACCACTGAGGAGGAAGATTAATCCCATGAGCGTCGGATGGACCCCTCCAATCCGGAAAGTCCACGGGGTCTAGACCAAGGGAGGAAAGAAAATGTGGGAGGTCATCTTTGTTGCGTAGTGTGATTTACCTTCCATCCTTAGTCACCTGCAGGAAAAAAGGAAAGCCCCAGCGGTATGATAAACCAGCTTCCTGGATCGCCGTCAGGAGGGGGCGGAGAGCTCTGCGCTGCATAAGGGTGCGCTTGGATATGTCTTGATAAAAGAATAAACGCGCACCATCAAAATCATAAAAGGGCTTGCCACGCATTTTTTGCATAATGCGGTCCTTTAGGGTGTATTTGTGGAGTTTACAAATGATGTCTCTGGGGTTATCCACATCTTGTGATGGAGGTCTTAATGCCCTATGCCCGATCAATTTCTATGGGAGCTGAGGCTGATAGGACCAATATGTCTCTAAATATGTCCGGAAGCGTGGGAATAATATCCATTGAGGCTGTAGCTTCTGGCAGTCCCCGAATCCTAATATTAGCCCTCCTGCTGCGATTTTCAGCATCATCGAGTTGACATAGTAGGGTTTCAATCTGTTGGTCCTGCCTTTGACATTTAGATTGCAGCAGAGCAATAGTGGGGAGCATAGGCGTGCGCACGGGGTGTGCCGGGTGTGCCTGGGCACACCCTAATCACCCCGTGCTGTCTCCAGAGATTTGCCCCAAAATGCCGCATCCAAGATAGTGTGTGGCCCGCGCTGCCTGTGAAACAGTTTCATAGCAGCAGATCGTGAGAATTGCCAGAGCTGATCAGTGTATGAAACTGTTAGATAATGACACTGCAAACAGGAAGTGAGACCAGCTGTCAAAATATCGGGGTGATGTCGGGGGTGGGCGGGACTGAACGGCCATCAAACACAAGCCAATGGGATGGGGTCTGGGCGGGCCGCTACATTTATATGGCCCCGCCCCCTCTCTAAAGCAGCTCAAACATTGGCTGGTGTTTATAGCACTTGGTCCCGCCCACCCCGACATCGCGGCTCAGTTGTAAGTCATCACAACTCAGCCGTGATGTCGGGGGTGGGCGGGACCAAGCGCCAACACCAGCCAATGATTGGGCTGCTTCAGAGAGAGGGCGGAGCCAGAGAAATGTAGCGGCCCGCCCAGACCCATCCTATTGGCTGCTGTTTGGTAACTGTTCAGTCCCGCCCACCACCAACATCACCGCTGACTTTTAACAGCTGGTATCTCTCCCTGCATGCAGTGTCATCATCTGACAGTTTCATACACTGAACAGCTCTGGCAATTCTCACGATCTCCTGAATGTGAAACTCCCCCTCTCCCCTATCAGTGCCAACCAATGCTGCCAATCAGTGCCAACCAATGCTGCCAGTGCCAACCAGTACTGTCTATCTGTGCCAGTTCTGCTTATCAGTGCCAACCAATTCTGCCTATCAGTGCAAACTAGTGCTGCCTATCAGTGCCAACCAATGCTGCCTATCAGTGCCAGTGCTGCTTATCCGCGCCAACCAATGCTGCCTATCAGTGCCAGTGCTGATCCTCAGTGCCAACCAATGCTGCCTATCAATGCCAACCAGTACTGCCTATCCATGCCAGTGCTGCTTATTAGTGCCAACTAATTCTGCCTATCAGTGCCAACCAGTGCGGTCTACCAGTGCCAACCAATTCTGCCAATCAGTGCCAACCAATGCTGCCAATCAGTGCCAACCAGTACTGCCAATCAGTGCCAACCAGTACTGCCTATCCATGCCAGTGCTGCTTATCAGTGCCAACCAATTCTGCCTTTCAGTGCCAACCAGTGCAAACCAGTGCTGCCTATCAGTGCAAATCAGTGCTGATTATTAGTGCCGACCAATGCTGCCTATTAGTGCCAGTGTTGCTTATCAGTGCCAGTGCCAACCAATGCTGCCTTTCAGTGCCAGTGCTGCTTACAGTGCCAACCAATGCTGCCTATCCGTGCCAACCAGTGCTGCCTATCCGTGCCAGAGCTGCTTATCAGTGCCAACCAATTCTGCCTATCAGTGCCAACCAGTGCCAACCAATGCTGCTTATCAGTGCCAACCAATGCTGTCTATTAGTGCCAACCAATTCTGCCTATCAGTGGCAACCAGTCCCAGTCAGTGCACCCTATCAGTGCCAACCAATGCTGTCAATCAGTGCCAACCAATGCTGCCTATCAGTGCAGCGAATCAGAGCCTATCAGTGCCCATAAGTGCTACCAATCAGTGCCCATCAGTGCTGACAATAAGCGTACATCAGTGCCACCCATCAGTGCCACCTATCAGTGCTGCCTATCATTGCCACCTATCAGTGCACATCAGTGCTACCAATTAGTGCTCATCAATGCTGCCAATCAGTGCAGCCTATTAGAGCCCATCAGTGCTGCCTATCAGTGCCCATCAGTGCTGCCTTAGCAGGGATGGTGGAAACCCCTCTACAGATAATTGCAATACAAATTACCTTAAAGTGCAACAACTTTTTAGTTGGGAGGTTCACACCAGTATAGGACTTTGGAATTTTTCTTTTTTAGAGTGATTTTTTAGAGTGGTACACTTAATTGTATATGTTTTAGTTACGGTTATAATGTGAATGATTGCACTTGAAGTTAATTTCCCACCACCCCTGCTAAGTCCATGTCTTTATGGACCTTGTTTGTGCACTGGTGGGCAGTCATGTTGGAACAGGAAGGGGCCGTCCCCAAACTGTTCCCACAAAGTTGGGAGCATGAAATTGTCCAAAATGTCTTGGTATGCTGATGACAGAAGAGTTCCCTTTACTGGCACTAAGGTGCCAAGCCCAACCCCTGAATAACAACCCCACACCATAATTCCCCCTCCACCAAATGATTTGGACCAGTGCACAAAGCAAGATCCGTAAAGACAAGGATGAGCGAGTTTGGGGTAGAGGAACTTGACTGGTCTGCACAGAGTCCTGACCTCAAAAAATGCCCTTCTGGAAGAATGGTCAAACATTCCCATAGACACACTCCTAAACCTTGTGGACGGCCTTCCCAGAAGAGTTGAAGCTGTTATAGCTGCAAAGGGTGGGCCAACTCATTATTGAACCCTACGGACTAAGACTGGGATGTCATTAAAGGTGATGTGTGTGTAAAGGCAGGCGTCCCAATATATATATGTATACACACGTATGTGTGCTTGAGCTTTCGGTGCACACCCTAATGTAATAGGCTGCGCACGCCTATGGTGGGGAGAACCTCCTACAGCTTTTCTTCTATGGATTCCACCCTATTACCCAAATGGGAAGCGTCAGCCTTTAGTTGGGCAATATCCTCCGTGAAAGCTTTCTCTACCCTGCATGTGAAGCGTTCAAGATCCTCTTTAGTGGGCAGGGACATAATATGGCGCTGATGTCTTCATCACTGAGGTAGTCAGAAACCTCAGAGCGACCATCTAGTGAAGCAGGGGAGGCACAGGGGTTCGAATCACTCACGGACCCTGGGGATGGAACCGGGGATGCTGGGGAAGCTGTCCCTTTCACCGCCTGGACCGTGGCCGCTGCTGGCTGGATTTTGTTGCTTTCTGGGCCTTCCCGGTCGGCGCCATCTTGGAGGCCTCACGGCCTTGTCCTCGGGTCCCAGGGAAGTAGAAATCCAGCTGTCCCTGCTGTCAAGGATCTGTCGGTCCTTGCCGGTTGGGAGGACTGCCGCGGACGATGTGACATCGGGGGAGTCTGGAAAAGTGAGTATCCCCCGTTTTTTAAGCTGATTGTGTGCGGTGGTGGAGCGAAGCTGAGGCAATGCACATGCCATGTCAATACTCACTGAGGCCGAGATGCCGAGAGTGGCTCGCCCTTACAACCACGCGCACCCGAACCCCCGAGGGTGGTACAGGGGATCGGAAGCACGCGGAGGCTTGGGTCTCCGGTAGTTGCTGCAAGAAGGCTCAGGTTCACTTGGGTTGTGGGAAGCCTCCTGGCGGAACTGTGCAGGACCGGTGTACCTAATCGTACAGGAAACAGAGGTCAAGGGGTATTAAACAGGCAAATAGGAAAGTCCTTCGGACAGCAGAGATCATGGGGTATCAGGCCAGCGGAGAGAGTGGTCTTATAACAGGCAGAGGTCAGGGTATCTGGCAGACAAGGAGAGTGGTCGTTTAAACAGGCAGAGATCAGGGTATCCGGCAGACAAGGAGAGTGGTCGTTTAACAAGCAGGGATCAAGTATCAGAGAATCAGGAACCAGGAAAAAACACAGAGCAGGGTACAGCTGACGACAAACCAGCAACCCGACTGGGTGCTTGTGTCATCTGAAGTAGCCTCCCGGGCGACGGCGCGCACACGTGGACCGCCGTGCACCCGCCGCACCATCAGGCCGCGAACGGGTGCACGTCTCAACAACAGCCCACTGCGCATGCGCCCCGCAGCCCGGCGAACGGAGGCGACTTGTCTCTCGTGACAGCACATCCTTACTCCTCCACAGCCAGGACACGCCCTCCCTAGTATGGGTTTTAAGGGGAACTCCACGGCAATTTTTTTTTTTTTTAAACGGCGTAGGGTTCCCCCCTAGGTCCATACCAGACCCTTTTCCAAGCAAGCGCCCCCCCTCCCTCCTGAACCATACCAGGCCACATGCCCTCAACATGTTGATGGGGACAAGGGCCTCTTTCCGACAACCCTGGGCTGTGGTTGTCAGGGTCTGCAGATGGGAGGCTTATCAGATTCTGGAAGCCCCCTTTACCAAGGGGGCTTCCAGATCCCGCCCCAGCCCCCCCCCCATGTGAATGGGTAGGTGTACTTCGTACACCTACCCATTCACCAAAAAAGTGTGCAAAAATAATAACCACAAGAAACAGTTTTTGACGAGTCCCTTATTAAAAAATAAAAAAATAGTGTCCCTTGATGTACATCTATCGTCAATCACGAAGCCCGCCGAACCCGAAAAAAATTAAAACGCAGAAGGGCCTGGTATGGACTGGGGGGCATGCCGTTTTTTTAATAATTTTTCTATTGCTGTACAATATTCTTTATCTTTACATTCATCTGTCAGTGGGGAAACCCGTTGACAGATGGTGACTCATAGTTGTTAAGGACGCAGGCGGCCGACTTCCCGCTTCCTTTATTCGTTAGAAAGCGAATAAAGGAAACTAATTTTAACAGATTTCAACAAAATTTGTTACTATTCTTTACTATTTCATTCGGAGATTCAGGAACTGTGACAGGAGTCACTTTGGGGAGCACTGGAATCCTCTTGCCCAGCTCCCCCAGCCCCTCCTATGTGTACGTTACCCTGTGTCTATTAGGGGCACAGGGTGACCGAGAACCCTATATATATATATTGTATATTGTCTCATATACTGTTGTAGACCCTTTACTAAATCGTTTGAGGTGTGGCTGTATCCCAGTGATCTATTGTTTGTGTCTGCCTTGGGAGCAACCTATTATGGGATGTATATGTCTCTGTGGATTAGCTGTAAAAGGGGAGGGGGGTGATTTCTCCAGCAGCCACTCCCAAAGACAGTCTAATGATGAGAAGTTTGAATACACCTGTGTCATGCTACTGGTGGAGGTAAAGTCTACCCCGCCCTGTTTCATTATGCAGAGGAGGGGGTTTTGTCCTCTGAGTAGATATGTCTGTACCTGTGTTCAAATAAATAGTTCATGTTCCAGTTCAGCAACCAAAACGAGTCCTGCCTAGTTCTTGGTTGCAAGCGGCTGTAATATCTAATATCTATATTCAGACTGGAAGGAAGCACTCAAGCGGAGTATGGGACGTTACGTTACAGATACATTCGAATATTCCTCACTATTTCATTCGGAGATTCGGATACATCTCTGAATAACCAAAAATTTGTCCAAATTTGTATTCGGACCAAAACAAATTGCACATGTCTAATATCCCACCCCCAATGTGTTTAGCTGGCATGGAGGAGAAGGGAGGGAGTGCGCTCTTATTTACCACTGTGTATACGCCCACATGTGCGACTCTATAGTCACATGGGTTGCTCAAATGTGACAGGGAGTAAATGCTCAGCATAGAAATTCACTGAAAACTGAGCATGTGCAGTGTTGCCACCACAGCTGCAAAATCCTCCAGCTGAATTGGGGACATGGACAGAAGGGGGAGATAGAGAACAACAGGATTAAGCCGTTTTTTTGAAGAATACAGAAAACGAATCCCGTAGTGACTGAGTAAATATGAACAGCATGTACAGTAATACACCATTTAATGTTAGCTGTTTATGATGTGGGTTTAGTGACACTTTAAATGCTGAATATTATAGAAACTAGACATTAGGAACATGTTATATAAGACGCAAATTAATGTAACGTTGTAATCATTAACAGATCATTAAATACATATTGTTTCAACAGTAGCAGTGTAAGTACCGTAATTTGACATGTTATCAGCCTCTTGCAGTCCCTGTACAGCAGAGCTCAGACTGGGAGAGAAGAAGCAGCACAAAGAGCCTATCAGTTATGCTGAAGTGCGTATGTGCTATTTTAAGAAGATGCCTATAGGAGGAGACAGCAGAGCGACAAAGAGATGAGCACGCCAGTTTGGGGCGAAGAACAAGACCTGTAATTTGTTACTTAATTGTAGCAGAGAAATACCAGGTCTTCTGTCCCGTCAGACAGGGCTGAGCTGTGTGGCAGAACTGGGTACATGTCAGGTTTGGATGGACAGGCATACAAATCCAGCGCTGTAAAAATCACATGTGAGCACACATACTGTACATTTACAGAACCCTACTGCAAGCACTGTGGTGTGAACAATGCCCTCACATTTCGTTTTCTTGAGAAAGCAGCCACAGGCAAAGTAGAAAAACCTGTATGCTACAAGCATCCTGCAAAGAAGGATCCGTGCTCTCTGTGTGGAAGCAGTGGCCCCTCTGCAGAGATCCAACATGCCCCCTACAGACCTATAACACTGCAGTCAACAAAGCTCCTTCTCCCTGCTTACTGTAGAGTTTTAGCCTCTGTAGAGAGGCCACTGCTTCCACACAGAGAGCAAGGGTCCTTCTCTGCAGGCTGGTGGTGGGGTACAGGCTTTTCTACTCAGGCTGTGGCTGCTTTCCAAAGAACGTAAACCAAAGGGGTCCTTTTACAGCACGGATTTAGCTTTAGGCGCTTTAAATGCATGTGTTAATACAACATGTAGTAGCACCACAACTGTAGGCGGGGCCAGTTGATTCATACCTGACATGGAGTAAAGATATTCCCTCTGCACAGCAGTTGTCATAAAAGCGCCACCTACAGAAGGGAGGCTGAACTGCACCTGCCAACACACCATTCTTCACACGATTAGTGCATTGCAGTAACTGTCATTTTGCATGGCATTCCAACGCTTGGCTAGAATGCACCTGCGCTGCAAAACACAGCTCACCGCAATGTGCATTGCCATGTGCTGCAGGAAAAGCATGCAGTTGTGTCCCAGACCCCTAAAGGCCTAATGGTGACCTCCAGAGTCAGGGATTGCTGACATCCTTCCTCGAAGTGTGGGTTATTAGGCATGGTGGGTGCAATGCAAGTTGGAAACATGGAGAGAGGGTTAGGGCCAGGACACCCTTTGGCAGACTCCGAGGTGAAAATAATAGGCAGACAGCTATACAGGTGGAGGGCCTTTAAGCTGGATGCAGCAACTGTATTTGTAGAACTGCTGTCTCCTATGGCAACTGAACTTTCAACAGTCAATAGAGATCCAACCCATACACGTAACTCACAGTAACCAGTTATAGATCTTCTCTCACATCTCACAATATCCCACTGTAGATCTTCACTCGCTGATCTCCCCGTCTCTCACTAGACTTCATGATCCCAGACATCACTGGATCCCCTGAGCTCTTCCACAGCTGACCCGCTGTATTCTCCTCATGCTTCACCCACGCTAACCCGCTGGGTACCTGGCTTGACACTCTGATGAAACTTTCCCAGTTGTTCACCGTCCCCGGCTGGTGAAAAGGATGCTCTGGTACTTCTTCAGACTTCCATACACTGGCCTCTGAGAACAGCAGTGGTTGTCCTGCTTCTCCTTTACCTCTGGCCTTGATCCTCACTTGCCCCTGGCGACAGGAGTGGTTGTCCCTTGTGGCAACTGCTTCTGCCTTTCCGCTGGCAACAATTTGGTTTTCCAGTGGAACCTCTGCAACTTGGTTGGGATTCTGGCCTAAAGCCCCAACCTTCTCTCAATTTGGATAGGCCTCAGACAGCCTAACAGCCAGGTGCTCCTGGGATAGGCCTCTGGCCTAGCAACCCGGAGAATTGTAACACACGTCCACCTAGACAGCCATCCAGCGGGCACAGAACCCCGATCACCTTACTCCTCCCGAATAAATAGGCTCTCCCAGCAGGCCAAGGGGCCAAAGAAACCCCTGCCAATTGGCTGAGACAACCCATCAACTCCTAGTCTGAATTCACTGAGCCCTTGTCATTCTAATGCCACAAGCAACAATGCCACCTAGTGACAGAAGAGAGAGGTGCATCAAATCCAGAGTTAGAGAAAAGTCAGTAGATCCCCTAACAATTAGCCAGGCTAGTTACCACCTAGCAAACTAAATTTGTTAGCAACCCTGCCCGCAACCAGGGTGCTACATGCAGAAAGCCCCTTTTTTCATGCATTGTAGCCCATTCATTTCGGATGGGTTACCACTGCATGTACAATATCTACAAAAAGAGATTACATTTCTCAAAATGTCCTTTTGTTCGTACAGCATATCTGTAAAATCTCATTATTCAGTGTGTGCACAACAGCATGATATCACAGAGTTCTAAAGTTAGGATGACTTCATTCAGGTACATAGCTCTATGATTAATACTGTTAATGCTACTTAGGAGCTGAAAGACAGCATGTATTATCAGCATGAGTTCAGCCAGGTAACAAGACAACCCCGTATAGTGCTTCAGCTCTGGCTCTTAGCTCCAAGAGTCAAGTAAAAGCCAAAAAAAGCCCAATTGTGACTGGTTCTCTTTAAAGAAAACCTGTGATTTGCCCATTCAGGGCAGGAAAATAGGTTTGTTTTAGTCCATCTGTGCTTTGCCAATCAGCACCGTCACACAGGGAGCCCATAGTCCTATGTAATTATGACTCTGGCGACTCACAGCTTGCAAAGGTTTTTCATATGGCTCCTGAGCAGTGCGTTGGGGGTAGCAAATTTAAGGTGGATACATGCATTCAGGGAGGTGTGCAATAAATTTAACCTGTTGCTTTGCCTTGCATGGGCAAAGCACAGAATCAATTTAAGGTGTCTGTTTATAAAAAAATAAAAATCACTGTGCAAATGTCTGAGCATTCACACAGCCATCATTACAAATCTCCGTAGTTAGTATATGTGTATTTTTTATGATCGTCACCGCCATCTAGTGGCCATAATGTGGTATTTTCCCTAAAATACCACAATCAAGGAAATGCTGTATTACAGACACTAGGTGGAGCTGACGATCATAAGAAAAACACATATAGACAAATTACAGGGATTACTTGTGATGACTGTGTGAATGCTCAAGCATTTGAAGAGCACATTTTTTTTTTTATAGATAGACCTGTGAATGTTAAAAAAGTGTAATGTTTTCTATTTTTAGTCAATATATAGTATATAGTTAATATTCCTGTTATGTAGAAATAGCCTAATTTTGTCATGTGACTAGTGCACGTCTATTATTCCATGTTTTCTACAGCCGGATTTACAGCTTTGTCGTAAATAGACCTAAAGAGCATCAAATTAAACACTTACAGGCTAATTGACTTATGCCGCGTACACACGGTCGGACTTTTCGACCGGAAGGATCCGACAGACTTTCCAGCGTACTTTCGACGGACTTTTGACGGACTTCCGACGGACTTTCCAACGAACGGACTTGCCTACACACGATCACACCAAAGTCCGACGGATTCGTACGTGATGACGTACACCGGACTAAAATAAGGAAGCTGATAGCCGGTACCCAATAGCTGCCCTAGCGTCGTATACATTTGACAAAATTGTCCTTCAAAGATTTCTCCCCAACCCATTTGAGTGTAGTCCACTCAGTCTAACAACTACCTTGATCCCTGGTTCCATCTATCTTCAGTGTTGCTCCGCCCAGACTTTTTGCAAAAATTGTCACCACTAGGTCCTTTTCATCCTGTGCATGCATGCAGCAGCTTCATTCATTCCTATAGGGCAAACTATACTCTGTAGGATACCTGGAGACACCCATGATTAAAATAATAAAGGGGGCCATAGCAGAGAGAGGATGTACTTCTGCAGAAAGCCCGTTTGGTTTCAAGAGGGGATTGCTGGAACTGGGGCCAATGTAAGTTTCAGACTTATTTGGTTTTGGTTGGCTTTACTCAGGGGGGTGGAGAGAAAAAAATAATAAAGGGGGCATGGCAGATAGAAGAGGGCCCCATGGAGGCAACTTCTGTAGAAAGCCTGTGTGAGTCCAAGAGGGGATTGCTGGAACTGGGGCCAAGGTAAGTTTTAGAATTAGGGACATAGGGGACAGTGGCTGATGTTGGCCCCATAATGTTCACACCCTAAAATGGCTGGACTATACCGGTACAGGTAAACGATGATAGACAGAATGTATAAAAGGAATTTATTACAAACAGGAAATACATGGTATATAGATTAAAATGCAAAAACAGAAATTCAAAGATCACCAAAGAATATCTGTAAATTACAAAATATTGACTGGTCTGGTTCTCGACTAGTTTCGCGATATTATCGCTTCCTCAGGAGGACCAATCTATAAGACAAACAGATATTCTTTGGTGATCTTTGAATTTCTGTTTTTGCATTTTAATCTATATACCATGTATTTCCTGTTTGTAATAAATTCCTTTTATACATTCTGTCTATCATCGTTTACCTGTACCGGTATAGTCCAGCCATTTTAGGGTGTGAACATTATGGGGCCAACATCAGCCACTGTCCCCTATGTCCCACTCTCTTTTCCTTGTACATATTAATTTGGATGATGGTACGGTTTAAATTTTATTACCCTTATTATTTGAGGCTATACTCACAATTTGTGCAAGTTTTAGAATTACTTGGGTTGGGTTGGGTTGGCTTTACTCAGGGGGTGCAAAGAAAAAAATAATAAAGGGGGCAGGGCTCAAAATTTTAAGCCATGAGCTACTAGCCAGGCCTTAAAGGTTACTTGCCACCAGTTGCCCCACCTAACCCCAACCATGTCCCATCCCTATTCCCACCCCTTAACACACCCTCATAAATTATCTCATGAAATGTTTTATGCAGAATTAAGTTACAAAAATAAATATTAACAACAACTTTATCAGTGCCCCTCAGCACAGCCTCACCAGTGCTCATCAATACAGCATGACCAGTACCCGTCAATACAGCATGACCAGTGCCCATCAATACAGCATGACCAGTACCCGTCAATACAGCATGACCAGTGCCCATCAATACAGCATGACCAGTACCCGTCAATACAGCATGACTAGTAAAAAATGGTAGAGGCTCCGCACTTAGGATCAAACAGGGGTTGCAGCTTCCCCTAATAGACTCCCCTAAGGGGCTATATTAAAAAGTAATAGAGGGATGATAATTTAACCACTCTCTATATATTTAACAGTGGTGTACCACCCAAAATCTATTGTGCTGGTGAGTGGGGACCCTTAAGGGAGAGCACAAGAGTCACCTGATCTGCTGAGCACTGTGGTCACTTTGGAGTCCTTGGTAATTTATACAGCAATTTTGCACATCACTTGTGGGACTATTATTATGGCTATTTTTGCTAATACACATATCAATTTTTGATGAACTGCTAGTTTTTATACTTTATGTATATATATATATATATATATATATATATATATATATATATATATATATATATATATATAATTCATAATATTTTTGGTTGACATTTAAGTTCACATTGTTATTTTCTGAGTTTTTTATGGTGCTGTTTTTCACAGATGGGATTTTATTATCCCTTGGACATTTAGGATTAATCATATAACCAATGTTTTAAGTAGATTTTCTTTTGGTGTGCGCACTATTGCACTTTATATGCTATGTTATCATATGTGATTCTAACTACAATTAATATCACTTGTAGAGCACAATAGTTTTTGGGTGGTACACCACTGTTGAATATATAGAGAGTGGTTAAATTATTATCCCTCTCTAATATAGGGTAGCGCCACTCACCCCATTTCTTCTTTTTATTACAGCATGACTAGTGCCCGTCAATACAGCGTGACCAGTACCCGTCATTACAGCATGACTAGTACCCATCAATACATGGTGATCAGTGCCCGTCAATACAGTCTCACCTGTGCCCGTCAGTACAGTCTCACCTGTGTCCATCAATACAGTCTCACCTGTGCCCGTCAGTACAGTCTCACCTGTGTCCATCAATACAGTCTCACCTGTGCCTGTCAGTACAGTTTCACCTGTGCCCATCAATGCAGCGTCACCTGTGCCCGTCAGTACAGTCTCACCTGTGCCCGTCACCTGTTCCCATCAATACAGTCTCACCTGTGCCCGTCAGTACAGTCTCACCTGTGCCTGTCAGTACAGTTTCACCTGTGCCCGTCAATACAGCGTCACCTGTGCCCGTCAGTACAGTCTCACCTGTGTCCGTCAGTACAGTCTCATCTGTGCCCGTCAGTACAGTCTCACCTGTGCCCATCAGTACAGTCTAACCCGTGCCTGTCAGTACAGTCTCATCTGTGCCCATCAATACAGACTCACCTGTGCCCATCTGTACAGTCTCATCTGTGCCCATCAATACAGTCTCACCTGTGCCCATCTGTACAATCTCATCTGTGCCCATCAATACAGTCTCACCTGTGCCCATCAGTACAGTCTCACCTGTGCCTGTCAGTACAGTCTCACCTGTGCCCATCAGTACAGTCTCACCTGTGCCCGGCAATACAGCCTCACCTGTGCAGAGGAAGAGTCGAGCTGGCCGATCATCAGAGAGCTGGGATTGCCCACTGTAACAGCTTTCATTTGAATTGCTGGGTTCCTGATGATACCATCACATACAGCCCCACCTCCTCGCTCGGCCCCGCTCACGTCACACAGTCCCGCTTCCTCGCCTGGGGCCTCCCAGCATTGGACCGGTGTTCTGTCTATCAAATGTGCCTGGGCGAGGAGGCGGGACTGTGTAACGTGAGCGGCGCCAGGCAAGGAGGTGGGGATGTATGTGACAGTGAGCGGCGCCGGGAACCCAGCAATTCAAATTAAAGCTTTTACAGCAGGCAATCCCCACTTTCTGATGATCAGCCAGCTCAACTCTTCCTTTCCTCTCTTCCCCTGGCTGGGAGAACGGCTCCCATTCAACCCCGCCTGCCAGCGATGCTCGCCCTCCCCTCCTCCGAGACAGCCCACGCTCGCCAGCCATCATTTTCCACTCGCAAAACACGAGTAGGCGATTGGAAAATTTGATGGCATGGCAAAGCAGAGAGAAGAGGGCCTAGTAGAGACAACACCTGCAGAAAGCTTGTGTGGCTCCAAGAGGGGATTGCTGGAACTGGGGCCAAGGTGTTAGACTTACTTGGGTTGGCTTTTTTCAGGGGGTGGAAGGAAATCTCTAAAGCTGAACATCAAGGAAAGGAAATTGCTCACGTGCAGTGCAGCTTCCACTCCCACAGACTACCTCTAGACTGGAAGACCAGCCTCTGCACCCTCTTCTCCTCTATGCTCCGGCAGTTGCAGGTCCCCTGATGTAATCAATTTCAATGCCATACACATGTCCATTAGATGTAGGGGCAGTCTCACTGCAAGGGAGGATTTTTCCAAGTACTCTGATCTGGCATCTCAGTCAAGGAAGTAGATGGTGACTATGGATGATGTCTGAATAAAGATGACTTTGTCCAGCACCAAGTGGCTGTGCTGCTGCATTGTAACCACAGAGAGTCTCTCACTCGGCATGGGCATCATTCAGAGATGTTTTGCATTTTTTTCATTGGTTGTGAAGTTTTCTCTGATTGGAAAAGTTGTAGATCATGGCGTCACCACCCAAGCTCTCCACCTGATCCAATCAGAAAATGCATTGAGAAAATGCAAAGCATTCTTTGAATGGTGCCCCCCTGTGTTCACTATGCAGAAGGGCAGTCAATTATCCACTTCCACGGGGGATTAGCCAGGTATGGAATATGCATGCTTACATTGGTCCAAGCTGATGCTAGGTCATCTTTACTTGTGACAAAATGAGACAGGAGTACACAGAACTGGCATCCTAGTTCAGCACAATATAAGAACCTGGGGCTTTACTCCACAAAGTCTGCTAATAACTGAAATATCAGTTTGGGTGTACCTAAACTTTAAAATCTGAAGACTTTCTCTCCATTTCTCCAGAGACCTGAGCTGCTCGGAAACCTCTGTACTGTACTTTTTACTGCAAACTGTGCTAGTCTCCACATAATACTCTACCATACTGCTAAGTGGTGAGGTGCCAGCTGTACTGGATCCGATTGCCTTTTGGCACATGTGTAGTGGCATCCTAATTATGTGATTACTTATTCATCCTGTTTACTTTGCCTTTGGTTTCATTGTTTTGCACATTCATTAGCAGATTACGATATAGAGAGCCTTTCTTTTACTACATACAGATAGAGAACTGCCAATGTAAATACCCCAGTATGCATTTATTGCAATTTTGGATGGGTGGAATCTGCAGCTGGTAATTTTCAGGCCAGTTTCTCAGCCATGTTTTAATACCACCCATAATTTGTTCTTTTACTTTGTCAAGAAAGTTGCAGTGACCCAGGTGAGAGTTTTTTCTATCAATAGATGGATGACCCATAAAAGGTTTTATATTTATAAATGGATGACCCATAGAAGGGTTTTCTAGCTATAGATGGATGACCCATAAGGGTTTTTTCCTACCCATAGATGGATGACCCACAAAGTGGTCTCTTAAGTATAGATCAATGACTCGAAAAGGTTTTTAAATGTTTTGTCTAAAACTTAGAGAGAGGGGCATATAAAGTGTTTTTCTACTATGGATGGATGACCAGTGAAGGGATTTTTTACCCATACAGAGACGACCCATAAAGAGTTTTCTACCTAAAGATTTATGACCCATAAAGGTTTTATTCTATCCATAAATGGGTGGCCCATAAAAGGATTTCTACTTGAAGATGGATAACCTATAGGGGGGTTTTCTAACTATAGATGGATGACCCACAAAGGGGTTTTCTAACTATAGATGGATGATCCATAATGGGGTTCCTACCAATAGATGGATAACTTATGAAAGAGTGTCTACCATTTATGACCCATAAAGGTTTTTTTTATCCATAGATGTGTAGCGCTGGTAGATTTGCAATCTACCGCATGTTAGGTAAATTTAGTAACTTGTTCGTTAGGAAGGTTAAGTTTGTCTCTGTTCCAGCTTGGCTGACGTTGTGTGTGTTTCCATGCTGACCGGTGGGTGTCACTGTTATCACTGGTTAGTGTTGGAAAGGCAATGTGTTGAAGCGTATGGATGCTCTTCTGTCCCGGAGACAACTCGGTGGAGGTGGTCCTCCGAGTTGCATTCTGGGCGAGGGTATTTATGGGACAGACGGCATATTTTGGGGTTCGTTTTTCAGCCACCTGCTAGCCCTCCTGGCCGACAGGTATGCGTTAAGGAGCTACATCGTGGTCCTACGTTCCGGAGGCCCACGATACTACGGCGCAGGGGTGGGTCCAGAGGCTTGTCTGGGGCCTACCATCGCAGCCGAGGAATGGTCCTGAGCTGTCGGTCCTGTGTGGCGAAGCTGGACAACCGACAAGATCCCAGGGGAGGACCCGTCTTGGAGGGACCACATGGCGTGCTGGTCTATAGAGGGGCCTGGTGACTTGGTTGGAGGACGTATCCGAAAGTAACTATACAGCATAGTGTTGCCGGGTTGGCTTAAAGGTTCAGGCGCTGTGACTGACATTCACTACAGAAAATCTGATACATCCTGTGGCAGAGGATCGTACGGATTTTGTTCTCAAGCAAGTCTGTGGCAGAGACTTTGATTCGTGCTGCATGCTGGCTGCTAGGCTGGTGAGAGAGGCCTATCCAGACGAGCAAGGAGTGTGTCCCACGAGGGGAGCGCATTCCATACAATATCTGAATTCTACCCGAACATTTGTTAAAAGAACCCTAAAGGAAGATGTTTGAGTTTCTTCTGCAGTTTCCCTTTCGTCTCTTTCCTGCTATTTCCTAAGTCAAGTGTTTAATAAAGCATTGAAAACGTACTCCAGTGTAGGTGCGTGTATCGTCCAAAGGTAAACTCAACGGAACCCTAGACCCGGTGCCGGTGAAACAGAGGGAAGCAGAGTGAAGGTAACAGACCCGCTAAAACCAGCAGCTCCACCGAGAGTTATTGCTACAGATGGATGACCCGTAAAGGGTTTTCTACTTGAAGATGTATTACCTATAGAGAATTTTCTAGCTATATATGTATGACGCATAAAGGGGTTCCTACCTAAAAATGGATGAATTATAAAGGTTTTTTTCTACATATAGGTGGATAACCCATAAAGGGTTTTGCTACCTATAGATAGGTGACCTATAAATAGGCTTTCTAGCTATGGTTTGATGATGCAAAGGAGGATTTCTAGTTATAGGTGGGTGGCCCATAAAGTTTTTATTACCTATACATGGATTACCATTAAAAAAAGTTTCTAATTATAGGTGAGTGACCCATAAAAGGGTTCCTACCTATAGATGAATGAACCATAAAGTTGTTTTCTAGCTATAGACTGATGACCCAAAAAGGGTTTTTCCTCCATTCCCAGATGATGCCTTATACTGAGAAACGCGTCGGTAAGAGATAGGGGCTGTGACGTCACTATGTTCTGGTCCTACTGGTGTATTCCGCAGTCGGATCACTTTCTCTCTACTGCTATATTTTATCCACTTTTTTGTAAGTGCAATGTGGTATTTTAAATTTAAAAAATGTATGTGGACATACTGCACGATGAGCCTTCCTCTGTCTTGCATGTAACAATCACACTGCATCCTGGAGTACAGAGGAGGACCTGACCCATGGCTTGCACTGACTGTGATCGTAGGTCTGTGGAAGTTGAGATGCCAGACGCAGAGGAGATTATCCAGAAGTGTGGTTACGAAAGCTGGCTGCTTCTATGACATGTCTTGATCTTATGCTCTGTATGATCTCTCATAAAATAGAGATCATATCGTTCTGGTAAGAGGCTTATACTTTTCTTTTTGAGCACTGGTGGAACACGGTTAAAGAGTCACGCATGTATCAGTATAGATACTTAGAGCAGCACACTTTTACCCATCTGTTTTTAAGACACATTTGGACATTGTATATCCCACATTTTGTATCTCACAGATATATTTTGATGGACAATTTTGTTTACATTTGATATTGTAGTGTTATATTTTTATTTGGTTAAACATAGTTGTTTCACAAGTTCATTGTAACTAATTTGGATGCAATACATGTTGGTTAGGTAATTTTTGGGGATTAATTTCTTTGATTCACAGACAGCGCATCTTTTTTTCAAAAATTGGTATATTTTTTCAAAAATTGGTATATTTTTTCTGTATTCAAGAATTTTAAGGTGCAGCAGTTTGTGTTTGCTCTAGTGCAAGGTTTACTTTATATATACCTATTGATGGATTACCCATAAAGTTTTTTTTTTTTTTTTTTACGAGAGACTTACAAGGGTTTTTCTACCTACAGATGGATGACCTATGAAGGTGTTTTTCTATTTATAGATGAATGACCCATAAAGGGGTGTTCTATCAACAGATGAATGACCAATAAAGGGGTTTTGTACCTATAAATGGATAGCCCACAAAGGATTTTCTACTTAAAGATGGATGACTCATGAAGGGGGTTTTCTACCCGAAGATGGACTACCCATAAAAGGGTTTTCTAACTTTAGATGAATGACCATAAGGGGGTTATCTACCTATAATTGGATGACCCATATATAGTTTTCTACAGTACCTATAGATGGATGACCTATAAAGGGTTTTCTACCTATATATGGATGATCTATAAAATGTTTGTTTTTTTTTTTGTTATAGATGGATGACCTATAAATGGGTTTCCTATCTAAAGATATATTACCCATAGAGGGGTTTTCTACTATGGGTATATGACCCATAAAGGTTTTTACACCTATAGATAGATTACCATTAAAGCGTTTTTCTATTCATAGATTGATGGCCCCTAAAGGGTTTTTCTACCTAATAGATGTGTAGCGATGACCCCGCGGTGTTGCTACGTGTTACAGCATCCACACATTTCACCCTGCTGCCAGGCATCCATTAGACACACTCCTCAGTCAATGAACAGTCTCTTGCTTGTTTTTGTTTTATTTATTAGGGGATTGAACTTGGTTGGGGAAAGGGACATGGGATGCCCATAGGATAAATTAATATTTTGTAGAATAAAGTAACTGCATCACACTTCTCAGCAGAAACATGATGGCTGACCCTAAACTTGACAGACTTTTACCTCAGAACACTTCTTCCAGGACACTACTTCATTGTCCAATTTTAGTAATCCTGTCACACCATCAGAACATGACTAGGCCTCACTCTGAATAAGTCCCAGTGTCTTTACTTGATGGCCCTTTATAGGCCAGGGCCTGCAGTACCCCTTTTGTGACAGCAACCGATTTACTTGAGAAGAATAAATGTTAAAAGGATTTTTTTTACCTATAGATGGGTTAACCATAAAGGGTTTTTCCTATCTATAGTGGATGACCCATGAAAGGCTTTCTACCTAAAGATGGATACAGTTTATGGCACAATGTACTGTATGTTTCAGTGTGCCCTCCATCGGCAGTGATAAGTCCATGCATCAGTAAAATAATTTAAAAGACAATATTGCCAAAAGAAAAGCCAGTTTGTCCCCCAAAATCATTGTACTAGGTATGTATTAATTACTTTGTTATCTTATTTATTTCCAACCTTTAAACAGACCCTTAAAGGAAATGTAAAAAGTGTTCTGGTTCATAAGGGGTATAAAGGGAAAGCTGAAATGGTTAAACACCTTTGCAGGGGGCACATTTTTTTCAAACATCTAACTTTAGTGACAAAGTCAATGGCTGCACACAGATTTTAATCTAGCCAGGTTTGCCTTCCCAATGCAATGTTTCCTTGCAACCTCCTTACAATCTGCGTCTCCTTGTATGCACTGTTGTTTGTGGCAAAGTCAAACAGACATTTCTTTTTTTTTATATATTGAAAACTTTTAGACTAGGGGTTCCCAGGCGGCCAGTAAAGGTTTTACACAGCACGTAGACCAGTATACTCAGTGCCAGGAGGTAACCCAAAAGCCCTGGCCATCTAAGTATACCCCTGCATCTATTTCTGTGCTACAGTTTACGCTTTGACTTTGCATAAAACCGATATTCAATATTAAGCCTGGTTTTGTTTGTCTCGTGTTTGTGCTTTTTTTTCCCAGAGCAACTGAGACTCATAAAACTGTTTACATTATAGAAGCCTGTTGTAAAAATAATGAACCACCAAAGATCTCCTGAACCCCGGGGATTAGGACTCCTGTACACACATTGCTTTTAGCAACCATAACAACTGACCTTTTTTCCATCTAGCGTGGAGCAGACAAGGGAGCCTTGGACCTCCCATAACTAGAATCACGTCATCCCATCTATGTTGTATTTTGGTTCTGTGTTTAACCACTTGTGGACCTTCTTTACCCACATTTGTATTACGTTTTATATTAAACAAAGCAAAATCAATAGTACATCAAATGCACATATGCATGTAGCGCTCGCCCCCCGAGAGGACCGCTGATGGTTCTTTTCCCAGATGCAACAACAGCCAGGCAGAAAGGAACAGTCCTTCTACTGGCTCAATAAACAGTCTAGGGATTGCCTTTACAAGATTTATTGTGGATTAAGTTGGATAGGACATAGGGAGCTGTGGGATACTCCATAAACACTGAGCAATAGATTAAGGACACCCTTCACTGTCTCCCTACTTCTCAGGGCAGTTCCTCCAGCAAAAGACCAGAAATTGAACAGCATTGGGAAACCTTCAGTAATGTCCTAGGCCAGGCAAGCACTAAAAATATGCTAGGGATATCAGCAGCAACAGTCACTTGGATCCTCCATTCAGGTCTGTACTCACATTTTCCCTGAATCCTTGGATGCCTCCCTCCAATATCAGACAGACAATTCCTCAGTGAGTCTTCCAGACCAGATCCCCAGTAAAATCTCTTGCTTAACTTCAAGGATTTTTAGCAGAACAGGCCCCCCCCCAGCTCTGCTACAGCTGGGACCTCCATAGGAGCAAGTAGAATTTTCAGCAGGGCTGCCCAGGAGGGCAGAAGCCCTTCAGGCTGGGAACTTCTCCTCTTGCACAAGAACAGAGCTGCCTCAGGTCTCAGACTATTTAGGCCATCTCCAGTCACCTACTGGACACCCTCCACTAGGGATTGTCTGGAACCACATAAATATTCAGACTGCTTATCTGACTCTCCCAACCTACTATAATCTGGAATCCTCCAGAAAACAGGGGGAAGCAATCAAACCTGTAGCCTGTAGAGCCCAGAACAGCCCAAACCAATCACAAGCTGCCTAACTGATTACAGGAGCCACCAGTACTAAATTTACCTAACCTAACTAGCAACCTATCTAGGAGGGTGCTACAATAAAAATGAGGAGGATTTAAAAGCACAAGAGACATAGAATAAGGTCAGTACAAAATCACAATACTGTAAAATAGCAAAAATACTCCTTAACAATCCTAGTCCCGATAAGGATGGGCAGAAGAAGAGAGCATAGCCACCTGAGACTTCTGCTAATGCCACGTACACACAAATGGAATTCTCGTCGGAAAAAGATATGACGGCTTTTCCGACGGGATTCCGCTCAAGTTTGCCTTGCATACACACGGTCACGCAAAAGTTCACTGAAATTACGACCGTCAAGAACGCGGTGACGTCCAACACTACGACGAGCCGAGAAAATGAAGTACAATGCTTCCGAGCATGCGTCGAATTGTTTCCGAGCATGCATAGGAATTTTGCGTGTCGGAATTGCCACAGACGATCGCATTTTCGGATAGGAACTTTTCCCAACCGAAAAATTGAGAGCATGCTCTCAGTCTTTTGCTGGCTGGAATTCGGCCAGCAAAAAAATGATGGAGCATACACACGGTCGCATTTTCCAATGAAAAACTCCCATCGGTCTTTTGCGGGCTGAAATTCCGAACCTGTGTACGCGGTATTAGTATACAGAACAAAACAAAACGGCTGAAGCCACAGAAAGAGGAAAGAGCGTGCCTGTGGGACTAGGTGGCCACTTGTGGACCTTCTAAAAAATCTTTGGGAACTTCACTAAAAGAGTCCAACCAAAAGTGGTAATTTGTCTACTTGTGAAGCCTGATGGACATAGTGAGCCTTTGCCTTGTTATATGTTCCTATCATCTTTTTTATTGCTGTGTGTGCCCCTTTGGGACAATTTCCCTCATTTCGTGTTTTGGTGACCACATCATCACTGTACCAAGAAGCGTAGGAAAATCTACCCTTCTCCAAACTTTAGCTTTCCCATCACTTTTTATCTCAGCAACAATATCCAACAAGGACAAACAGAGATTGGTGAATCTCCACACAGCAATAAAAAGTTCCCAGAAAACACTTTATTTATTAAATCTTTTGGCATTGTTAAAAAAACACACTTATGGAAGTGTATTTTACAGGGATAAATCACTTTTTTTTTATTCCTATTAATCTTCTTCTATTTTATTTTTGTATATTTTTCGATTAATTGATATGACCTTTTATACCTATAATTTTAAAATGTAAAGTATTCAGATGGACCTATTATACCTATATACCTATTATACCTATAAGGTTCATATTTACACCTTTTTCTGTAGCAGTGATAAAATCTGATCATGCTGTCAACTTTTAGGGTTCATGCACATGGACTATGGCATTTTTTATCCAGGGAGCCGCACATGCCACGTAGTAAAGTCCTAGAAGATTTACGCTAGGCATAGAAGTGCCTACAGTAATCCATGTCCATGTATCCTTAAAGCAATTAAGACTATTTCATCATTTAGTTTGGAGTTCATGACCCAGCAAAGGTTTTAATCCCCCCCCACCACCACCACCACCACCACACTCTGTCTGTAGCACCCTTGAGTTTAGGCAGGGTTGCTCCTCACAGTCATCCTGGTTGATTGTTAGAGATCTATTGATTTCTCCCTAAATTTGGCCTTGTTGCACTTTTCTACCACTAGGTGGCCGGGTACTTGGTGGTTCTATATATGAGAAGGGCAATACAAGGTCAGGTTATGGGTATGTGGGGCGTCTCAGCCAATGGGCAGGGGTTTTATTGGATCCCTTGGCCTACTGGGAGAGCCTATATTTTCAGGTGAGGTCAGGTGAACGGTGTTCTTTTTTTTTTTTTTAATTGTTTATTTAAAGAGTTTTGCAGAGTATTACAAAATTACATGGGTAGTACAAATTTTCCATATACCGTATATACTCGAGTATAAGTCAACCCGAATATAAGCCAGGGCACCTAATTTTACCACAAAAAACTGGGAAAACTTATTGAATCAAGTATAAGCCTAGGGTGAGAAATGCGCAGCTACTGTAAGTGGAAAAGAGGGTCAACAGTGCCCTTTTGCAGCCCCACTGTGCCCATTTTCATGCCTCACTGTGCCCATTTGCAGCCATAGGTCCCCCAAACTTCAAACTCAGTAGTTAAGGGTTCCTAGATGCCCCCTAGCTTCAGCCAAAATTTGGGGTCTCTGGACCCAAAGGGTCACGAAATGACATTGCTGCAGATGGACACAGTTGACCGAATTTGGGGCCCTGTATCTCGGGGCCACTTAGTGCTAGGATCCCCAAATTTGGTGTGCAAACCCAGTGGAACTAGCACCAAGTGGCCCGGAGATACAGGGCCCCAAAAATCGGTTCAGAAAATGTCAAGCACTTTTCTGCAGCAGAGAATGACATTTTTCGAACCGATTTTGGGGCCCCGTATCTTGGGGCCACTTGGTGCTTGGAACCCCAGCTTTAAATATATTGTAGTGCTAGTTCCACTGGGTTTGCACACCAAATTTGGGGTTCCTAGCACCAAGTGGCCCCGAGATACAGGGCCCCAAATTCGGTTCGGAAAATTACATTGTTTGCTGCAGAAAAGTGCTTGACTCGAGTATAAGCCGAGGGGGGCACTTTCAGCACAAAAAAATGTGCTGAAAAACTCGGCTTATACTCGCGTATATACGGTAGTAAAAAAAGAAGAAAAATATACACTGTCTTCAATAAAGTAGAAAGAATTACAAAATCTTAGAAACAACAATAACAATAAAGTTGCAGATTGGATGGACATAGAGCATTTATACACATATGGATACATATCCGCATATGAGTAGCACCATATCTGCAAGAAGGAAATTCCAAGTAAGTGTGTACTTACACAGGGTGACACTGTGGGTACACAGATGTGTGCCAACGTCCCAAATTGGGCATATAAAAACTAGACTAAAAGAGTGGACTTTAAAGGCACACAGGCTGTCTAAAAATAATAAGATTGGTTTATTGGATACAAAATTCATAGGGTGAAGACAATTAATACAAATAAATATATATAAAAAAATTATTGAGATTGGTGTTTTATAGCACACATAACCTTTGACACCACTTCGTACAATACATAGATATAGTAGTGTATCAGAAAAGGCGGAAATCGAAATTCCCGTAACCGTAATAGTGTTCCAGTTAGGGATGTGGGTAGGCAAGCTTGTGGGTTAGGATTTGCTCGACATGTTGCGCGTAGAGATACGCTTCTTCAGGAGCATAAGAAGTTCTATTGGATATACATGAAAAGACAATGAATATACAGTTTGTCAACATATAGAAGAAAAAAAAAACCTAAATAATACATAATTAAAAAGGATACGAAAAATGACTCCAACCAGGCCAGTTGGCTACAAACAGACCCCCCAGAAGAGGCCTGGCCACCCGGAAACAGAAAGCAAAGCCAGGTAGCTGGGACGCATAATATAGCATGGTAAAAAGATTAAGATATATGGTATTTCTCTGTTAGTATAACCTAGTTCTAAAGCTAGACAACGGCGCCAAAATATGTGTAACAAATAGAGCAATCATGGTAAGCCATAATATGAGGTGAATTTAGGTCACGATAAAAGGGTCGATAACGTTTGCAGAAAATGCAGAGATAAGTAGTATTAAATATGTTAAAGAACATAGGGGACTGATAAATCCCAAAAAAGGGGCTTAAAAATGTTATGCGTGTAGACGTAGGCTAAACAGGGCTATATAATCGAGGGTGGCTTGCATTAGAAAGCCTTTCTAATTCACAAAATACACCCAATTTACCCCCTATAGCACAACTACAGACCTTTAACCACTTGCTTACTGGGCACTTAAACCCCCCCTCCTGTCCAGACCAATTTTCAGCTTTTAGCGCTGTCGCACTTTGCATGACAATTGCGCGGTCATACAACACTGTACCCAAATGACATTTTTATCATTTTTTTCCCACAAATAGAGCTTTCTTTTGATGGTATTTGATCACCTCTGCGGTTTTTAGTTTTTGTTAAAAAAATTGAAAAAGACAGAATTTAAAAAAAAAAAATTATATTTTTTTTATATTTTGTTATAAAATTTTGCAAACAGGTAATTTTTCTCCTTCGTTGATGTACGCTGATGAGGCGGCACTGATGGGCACCGATAGGTGGCAGTGATGGGCACTGATGGGTGGCAGTGACGGGCACTGATTGCTTAAACTGACGGCAGCACTGCTAGGTGGCACTGATTGGCACCACTGGTGGGCATTGATAGGTGGCACTTGAGGGCATTAATAGGTGGCACTTGTGGGCATTGATAGGTGGCACTGCTGGGCACTGTGGGCACTGGCAGGTGGCAATGACAGATGGCACTTGCAGGTACAGATGAGGCATATGTGCCTCCTTCCTCTTCGGGACCGATGTCTCTTTGACATAAGCCGGTGATCGGCTTTTTTCGTGAGGAGAAAACGAATCCGATCACCGAGCTTTTGTTTACATCATGTGATCAGTTGTCATTGGCTGACAGCTAATCACATGGTAAGGGGCTGGGACCGGCCCCTTACTCGGATCTGTGATCATCCGAGTCTCTGTGACTCGGTGATCAGAGCGCGCACACCGCACGCCCTGCAGGGTGCGCGCGGTGCGCGTACACAGGGGAGGACGTCCCATGACGGCCTCCCGGAAATTGAGGTCCGCGCTGTGGCCGTCATTCGGCTATGGACTGGACCTCAAGTGGTTAAAAAACAAAGCACTTTTGATTTTCATATCAATCAAATAACTACACCAATTCTAAATTTTCCAACACTCGAGATTCAGCTACCCCAAATGTAGAACTCGATATAATAAATCTCACTCCCTATCACTTCACTGAGCAAGAACTTAATGTACTCAAATTTGGTTTGAGTTTTTGTCCCTCACAAGAAATAGACAGATACAAAACTATCAAGGATGTCTATATGTTCACTAGAAACCTGACATACAAGTTCTTATTTGACAAGGAATGCCTGAGAACCAAAGAAGAACGTGACTTCTCAGAAAGCATTAAGCATTTCAAAATGGAGGACTTTCGAGCCCTCCGTGACGACACCAGTACCACCAACACTACTACCTATGCCCCACCTTCACCCCCTATCAACAAGTTTAAACCCAAATCTAAACACTTTCCCGACCTGTCTATTAACCCTCCAGCCTGGATTTTTTTTACAATATGTTGTGAGTGACATTAAACAAATGCGCATTATTCCCAAAAAGAGCAATCTAACTTTGACACGACAAACCATCTCAAAAATACAAACCCACCCCGATGTGGTTGTGAAGGCAGCAGATAAGGGTGTCAGCATAGTCCTGATGACTAGGAAGCTCTATGAAACTATGTGCCACAACATTTTAGGTAACCCTCATTGGTATCGACGTATTTCCATACTTCGCACCTCCTCCTTCAAAGATGACTTCCTCAACATTATCAATGATGCGTACTCTGAGGGCCTCATTGATAAAGATGTTTACGCTTACCTGAATGTTCGGTCTCCCAGGGTGGCGACGTTCTATGCACTTCCCAAGGTGCATAAGAACCCCCTGTCGCCCCCTGGGAGACCGATAATTTCGGGAATCGTTTGCCTTACCGAAAATGCCAGCAGGCTTGAGGGGGTGGTCTTTCCTCCTGACTCCCTGCTCATGACTTTGGATGTAGAGGCACTATACTCCAGCATCCCACACGAGCAGGGAGTCGAGATGATCCGTACCTTCCTCTACGAGGAGGACCACCACCACTGAATTTATTTTGCAACTGCTGAGATTTATCTTAACCCATAACTGGTTTGACTTTATGGGCTCTCACTACCTCCAGATACAGGGGGTAGCCATGGGCACTTGTTGTGCTCCTGCCTACGCCAACCTGTATCTGGGGGGGTGGGAGCGACATCTTTTTTCTTGTGAATCTCTGACTAAATTTACTGATCATATCCTATGTTGGAGACGTTATATTGATGACGTCTTCATCATATGGACAGACACTCCTGAATCTCTTGATGATTTTATTCAATCCTTAACCATTTGCTTACTGGGCACTTAAACCCCCCTCCTATCCAGACCAATTTTCAGCTTTCAGCGCTGACACACTTTGAATGACAATTGCGTGGTCATACAACGCTGTACCCAAATGAAATTTTTATAATTTTTTTACCACAAATAGAGCTTTCTTTTGGTGGTATTTGATCACCTTTGCGGTATTTATTTTTTGTTTAAAAAATGTAACCAATTAAAAAAATAATTTTTATTATATTTCGTTATAAAATTTTAAAAAAGGTAATTTTTCTCCTTCATTGATGTACGCTGATGAGGCGGCACTGATGGGCACCGATAGGTGGCAGTGATGGGCACTGATGGGTGGCAATGATGGGCACTGATGGGTGGCGATAATGGGCACTGATCGGTTACACTGATAGGCAGCACTGCTAGGTGGCAATGATTGGCACCACTGGTGGGCATTGATAGGTGGCACTTGTGGGCATTGATAGGTGGCACTTGTGGGCATTGATAGGTGGCACTCATGGGCATTGATAGGTGGCACTGGTGGGCACTATGGGCACTGTCAGGTGGCAATGGCAGGTGGCACTGGCAGGGGGTACTGGTGGCACATATGAGGCAGAATTGCCTCTTCCTCTTAGGGACCGATGTCCCTTGCAGATAAGCCGGTGATCGGCTTTTTTTTCTCCTCGCGCTGTCAGCGTGAGGAGAAAAAAAAACTATCACAGAGCTTTTGTTTTGATCATGTAAACAGCTGTCATTGGCTGACACATGGTAAGGGACCAGGACAGGCCCCTTACTTGGATCGTTGATCACCCGAGTCTCAGTGACTCGGTGATCATATGATGGCCTCCCGGAAATTCAGATCCATGCTGTGGCCGTTATTCAGCTATAGCGCAGATGTCAAGCGGTTAAACACCAACCAGTTTAACCTAAAATTTACCTATAGTTGTGACATCAAGAAAACCATTTTCCTCGACCTTGTTATTTCCAAGGACAAGGACAACACATTAGCAACAAACCTCTTCCGTAAAACAACAGCTGGCAACACATTGTTGCACGTGGCTAGCGCACACCCTCCAGCACTCATTCGAAGCACACCGTACTCTCAGTACATTAGGCTCCGCCGAAACTGTACGCATGCATCAGATTGTTAGTACAAAGCCAAGTCACTACAATCACGTTTACTGGCACGAGGATATAGCCGCTCACTGCTGCGTCATGCCTACAACAAGTGCCAACCACGCAGTGACCTGCTATATAAAACCAAGATCCCCCTGAAAAAACCTACAGTTAAACTGATTACCAAATTCTCATCACATCACGAGGACATCAGAATGATAATGGACACACATTGGCATCTTCTACAGGAAGACCCAATATTTAGAAAATACATTGGCCAACATCCGGAAATTGTGTTCAGGCGTGCTAACTCCCTCAGAGATAGACTTGTAACTAGCCACTACACAGCACATAACCTATGTACATCCAAGTTGCCTTTGGGGACATCACGTTGTGGCAACTGTGACTTTTGACATTGGGTATTACCTGGACATAGAATCCTACTCCCCAATGGTGAGACCTATTACCCCAAATTCTCCGCCACTTGCTGCACACTAGGGCTGGTATACCTTATGGTGTGCAAATGTGGGGCTTTTTATGTAGGGAAGATGGACAGACAACTGAGACAGAGAATCAACGATCATCTATATTATTCGGGCAATGGGAAAATGCTCACTCCCATCAGCCGACATTTGGACTTCTACCATCACTTTGATACTTCCTCTGTCTCATTTGTTGTTCTGGCTTTCGTCTCAAAAAGCCCTAGAGGGGGTTAATGGGACAAGCTTATCTTGCAAAAGGAAACTCTCTGGATAGAGCGACTTAACACTACCTGAGCTCTGGGGCTCAATGAAAACCAGTCCTACAAACCTTTCCTGTAGTTCCCTTGCTATCGGCTCCCTCATCCCCCCTCTCCATGCCCCATCAAGTCTGACTTTCACCTAGTTTGATGGTCGACTGTATTTAAATTGCCTGTAATTACCATGTTGCCTGTAATATGTGATCCAGGTGTCATTTAGATAGCTCCTCGATACACTTAACTATCCCAGTTATAGCCCGGTAGGAAGAGCCAATGCTCAATGGGCTCCTTTGGTATAATGTTCCTATAGGATATTGATTGTTCATCCAACAACCCTGCTCTGTTCCCCTCTCTAAAACAATAAATAACTCAATAGTTCCCTAGCCAAACCCTAACGTTAGATTAAAAATAGAAAAAATAAACAAACACAAACAATTGCCCTAGCTTAGAAATCTAAATCATCAAACTCTGCAATAACTGTTTATGTGGGTATTAACACATTAGACAATCACCCAGCGAATTAAATTCAAAATACTAACCACAACATACAAAGCCATTCACAACTCTGCCACCAATCTTGTCTCCAAATATCACCCAAATCGACCTCTCCGCTCTTCTCAAGACCTCCTACTCTCGAGCTCTCTCATCTCCTCCTCCCATGCTCGTCACCAGGATTTCTCCAGAGCCTCTCCCATCCTCTGGAACTCGCTACCTCCATCTATCCGGCTATCCCCTACTCTTGCTACCTTCAGGCGATCCCTGAAAACTCATCTCTATTCTTCTGTCTCTGGATATACCTAGACAACCTTGCTTACCAGCAATTTATTATACTGCTTGTTCCGCGTCTGATTACTGTGTGGTAGGCTGTGTGCTTTGCTCTACCTATTGCTGTTTTCCACATTTAGTACTATAATATCCTTTCTAATGCAAGCCACCCTCCACTATATAGCCCTGTTTAGCCTCCATCTACACGCATAACATTTTTGAGCCCCTTTTTTGGGGATTTATCAGTCCCCTATGTTCTTTAACATATTTAATACTACTTATCTCTGCATTTTCTGCAAATATTATCGACCCTTTTATCATGACCTAAATTCACCTCATATTATGGCTTACCATGATTGCTCTATTTGTTACACATATTTTGGCACCGTTGTCTAGCTTTAGAACTAGGTTATACTAACAGAGAAATACCATATATCTTAATCTTTTTACCATGCTATATTATGCGTCCCAGCTACCTGGCTTTGCTTTCTGTCTCCGGGTGGCCATACCTCTTCTGGGGGGTCTGGTTGTAGCCAACTGGCCTGGTTGGAGTCATTTTTCGTATCCTTTATTAATGATGTTTTATTAAGTTTTTTTTCTTTTTTTTTTTTTTCTTCTATAAGTTGACAAACTGTATATTTTTCGTCTTTTCATGTATATCCAATAGAACTTCTTATGCTCCTGAAGAAGTGTATCTCTACGCGCAACATGTCGAGCAAATAAAAGAATATTTATACCCGGATTTACATCCTGACCCACAAGCCTGCCTACCCACATCCCTAACTGGAACACTATTATGGGAATTTTGATTTCCGCCTTTTCGGATACACTACTATATCTATGTATCGTTCGAAGTGGTGTCAAAGGTTATGTGTGGGCTATAAAACACCAATATCATGATTTTTTTTTATATGTATTTATTTGTATTAATTGTCTTCACCCTATGAATTTTGTATCCAACAAACCAATCTTATTATTTTTAGACAGTCTACCTGTGTGCCTTTAAAGTCCACTCTTTTAGTTTTTAGTTTTCATATGCCCATATCTGCAAGAGGATCAAAGAACCAATGTAGAAAGTCCACAAACAACTGTTAACCTAGGTGATCGGTGTTCTGTGCCACCTGGATGGCTGTCTGGGTGGACGTGTGTTGTACTGCCCGGGCTGCTAGGCCGGAGATTGGGCCTATCCCGGGCACATCTGAGGGCCTATCCAGAGGCAGGAGAGCAGTGCAGGGTTGACACTGCGGCTTGCAGTCCAACCAGAAGTGACGGTTCTGACGGCCGGAGAACCTGTCGTGGTCGGAGGTAGAAAGGGAGCTGTTGCCACCAAGGGACCAACCACCTTATTACCAGGGACCACAGTGAGTAACTGAAGCAAGTAACGGAGCAGTATTCTCACCAACAGGGGGCAGTAAAGAATCTGGAAACTTCAGTGGGTATCAAGCCAGGGACCCAACCATCGGAGGTGACATTTGCAGAGCAGCCTTGTGTGTCTAGCCAGGGACCGAGCAGGCCAGTGGGGTGAAGTTTGAGAGGTATCTTGAGTGCCAAGCTAGGGACCCAGCAGAGAGGCGGGGGTGACGCTTGAGGAAGATACCACTGTGAAGATTGGAGTGGAGGAGCTCAAGGGATTTAGTGCCGGTGAATCAGTGGGTCTAGTGAGAGACCAGGAGCTTAGTGGGTTGAAGAACTACAAGGAGCGATTGTAGTGGAAGTGAAAGGAACTGTTACACTTTGTGTTAGGAACTGTTAAAGACTGTTGCCATAGGCGACAGCATTCCTGCAGATACAGATGTGGTGTCTTGCTGGATGCCTTTCCCTCCATGGCTGTCCTCCTATTGAAGTCAGCCAATTGAACTTGCAACTACCTAGGGGTGTCCTGGCCCTAACCCTCTCTCCCCCAAAAGTTTGTTAAGAGGAATAAAAATCTCTTTTCCATTCAAGAAGTGTCTGGTGCCCAATAACTTTAACCAACTTGCACCCACTATGCCTCACAACCCACCATATACAGAAGGATGTCAGCTACCTCTGGCCCTGGAGGTTCTCATTAGAAGGAGGCCTGGGACCTTGCTACATATCCAAAATGTAATGTTAACATTTTTGGTTGGAGTTGCATCCTACTCTTGGAGGGTATTGTACTCTGCATGGACACTTCAAACACTCACTGACTTTCCAGTGGATTAGACATGAGTGCTGTCAATATACACACACCAGCCAGTATATCAGGTACACCTGTTCAATTGCTTGGTAACACAAATTGCTAATCAGCCAATCACATGAAAGCAACTCTATGCATTTAGCATAGGTGTGCACAGCCTATTGTATTAGGGTGTGCACCTCAAAGCTCCAACACATATGCCTTTGTGAAATATTAACCGGCCTCTTCCCCACTCATCATCCTAAAACAATGGGGGGGGAGCAGGTGATCACACAGGGGGACCTGGGCAGCAGAAAGAAAAGGAACTGGGACAAGAGGGGTGGCATACATTGGTACCAATCCCCTGTATTTTCCTCCCGTGGCAGCTGAATATCGGCGAGAGGAAGAGGAGGAGAAGCCTACTTTTGATGGGTTGCCAATTCCAGAATTAGGGTGTGCCCAGGCACACCCCTTGCGCACGCCTATGGCATTTAGGCATCTAGACGGGGTGAAGACGACTTGCTGAAGTTCAAACTGAGCATCAGAATGGGGAAGAAAGGGCATTTAAGTGACTTTGAACGTGGCGTGGTTGTTGGTACCAGACGGGCTGGTCTGAGTATTTAAAAAACTGATGATCTACTGGGATTTTCATGTACAGCCATCTCCCGGGTTTACAGACAATGGTCCGAAAAAAAAGAGAAAATATTAGACACGTGCAATTCGTTTCGTTCCGAATTCGTTTTTCATTAAAATGTGGCATATTTGTTAATTCGGAAACATCCGAATAAACGAAAGACTGTTTAACAAATTTTATCGAAAAAAAATTTTGTCGAAAACGAAAATTCAAAAAAAATCGAAAATACGAAATTTTAAAATTCAAAAATCGTAAAAAAAAAATTGGAAAGAACGAAAATATGAAAATGCGAAAATACAAAAATAAGAACGAAAATTCGAAAGAACAAAAATTCGAAAATCCAAAAAAACAAAAAACATTCTATTATAATTAACCACTTCAGCCCCGTAAGAATTTACCACCTTATTGACCAGGCCATTTTTTGCGATACGGCACTGCGTTGGCAATTGCGCGGTCGTGCGACGTTGTACCCAGACAAAATTGAAGTCCTTTTTTTCCCCCACAAATAGAGCTTTCTTTTGGTGGTATTTGATCACCTCTGCGGTTTTTATTTTTTGCACTATAAACAAAAGAAGAGCGACAATTTTGAAAAAAGAAAAAACATTTTTTACTTTCTGCTATAAAACATATCCAATAAAAATATGTAAAAAAATCGAATTTCTTCATCAATTTAGGCCAATTTGTATTCTGCTACATATTTTTGGAAAAAAAAAATGCCAATTAGGGTGTATTGATTGGTTTGTGCAAAAGTGATCGCATCTACAAGCTATGAGATAGATTTAGGGACTTTTTTTTTTTTTTTTTTTTTTTTAGTAATGGCGGCGATCAGCGATTTTTAGCGGGACTGCGACATTGTGGTGGAATAATTGGACACTAAGTGATACTTTTTGGGGACCAGTGACACCAATACAGTGATCAGTGCCAAAAAAATGCACGTTCACTGTATACATGACACTGGCCGGGAAGGGGTTAACATCAGGGGCAATCTAAGGGTTAAATGTGTTCCTTTCCCGATGTGTGCTTTCTAAGTGTGTGGGGGATGCTGACACTAGACAAAGAGAGAGATTGGTGTTCCTGATTAGTAGCAATCACAGATCTCTCTCTTCCTCTGTGACAGAACGACGGTCTGCCTTGTTTACATAGGCAGACCGCCGTGCTGTCATTCCCCCCAATCAATGCGAGTGGCCGGCGGCCGCCCGCTGACTGGCTCCCGCCGTGTCCAATCACAGCAGGAACAGGTCGCCGGCGGCGCATGTGTGCGCTCAAGACCGGGAATTGCGAACAACGCACAGGTACGCTGTTTCACGCAGCTGGGGGCCGCCCTGCCGCCGTATATTTGCGATGGGCGGTTCGGAAGTAGTTAAATTATTACATTTGTTAACCATTATTACAGTTTTTTTTTATTATTATTATTTATTAATAAAAAATAATAATAATAAAAAATGTTAACAGCCAAAAGTTGTAATGTTAACCGACGTTAATTTTTGAATATTGCTTTATAAATTTATAATGTCAATGTAAGCTACATTATCTTTAATAAAATCCTTTATTGTGAAAAAAATAAAAATAAAAACTATAATAATAGTTATAAACTATTAAATTACAGGTATTGGAATTTCCTTTCAAATTTAGCTGTTAGTGAACGTAACGAATACGCATTTTAATCCGAACTTACGAATTATCAAAACAACTAATACCGCATCTATACGAATGTAACATAGCGAATTAGAATTTTTCCAAATTTCCAAATTATCGAAATAACAAATACTGCATCTATACGAATGGAACGCAACAAATTCAAATTTTTCAGAACTTATGAATTATCAAAACAACGAATACCGCATCTATACTAATGTAACATAACGAAATAGAATTTTTCCAAATTTCCGAATTATCAAAATAACGAATACTGCATCTATACGAATGGAACGGAAGAAATTCGAATTTTTCAGAATTTACTAATTAATTTGAAATAACGAATATCGATCATAACGAATGATAAGGAAAACGAAAATAAAAACAAATTTTTCAGCAGTGCACATGTCTAGAAAATATCCAGTAAACAACAGTTGTGTGGAGGAAAATGCCTTGTGGATGTCAGAGGTCAGTGGAGAATGGGCAGACTGGTTCCTGATGATATACAGGCAACAGTAACTCAAATAACCACTCGGTACAACCAAGGTATCCAGAATACCATCTCTGAACGCACAACACATCAAACCTTGAAGCAGATGGGCTACAGCAGCAGAAGATCACACCGGGTGCCACTCCTGTCAGCTAAGAACAGGAAACTGAGGCTACAATTGGCACAGGATCACCAAAATTGGACAATAGAAGATTGCCTGGTCTGATGAGTCTCGATTTCAGCTGCGACATTGAGATGGTAGGGTCAGAATTTGACGTAAATGATATTAAAACATGGATCCATCCTGCCTTGTATCGATAGTTCAGGCTGGTGGTGGTGGTGTAATGGTGAGGGGGGATTTTTTCTTGGCACACTTTGGGCCCCTTAGTACCAATTGAGCATCGTTTATCCACCTCAATACAGGGCACTTACTTCCTGCCCAGGCCATCTTTCAGCTTTCAGTGATGTCGCACTTTGAATGACAATTACGCGGTCATGCTACACTGTAACCATGTGAAATTGTTATCATTTTCTTCACACAAATAGACCTTTCTTTTGGTGGTATTTAATCACTCCTGTGTTTTTAATTTTTTTCTAAAAAAAAAAAAAAAAAGACCAAACATTTTGAAAAAAATACGTTTTTCTTTCTGTCAGTAAATTGTGTAAATAAGTAATTTTTCTCCTTCACTGATGGGCACTGATAGGCTGCACTGATGAGATGGCACTTATCGGCACTGATTAGGTGGCACTGATGAGGAGGCACGAATATGCCGCTCTTATGGGCACTGATATGTGGCACTGATGAGCACTGATAGGCGGCACAGATAGATGGCACTAGTAGGCATAGATAGATGGCACTAGTGGGCACAGATAGGTGGCACTGGTGGGCACAGATAGGTGGCACGGATAGGCGGCACTGATGGGTGGCATTGATAGGCAGCAGGGATGGGCATTGATGGGCAGAACTAATAGCCAGCACTGACTGGCATCACTGATGGCTACTGATTGCTGGCACTTGTGGGCACTGATTGCTGGCACTTGTGGGCACTGATTGCTGGCACTTGTGGGCACTGATTGCTGGCACTTGTGGGCAAAGATTGGTGCCAATTGTTGGCACTGGTTGGGACTGATTGCTGGCAGTGGCATTGCTGGCACTGGTGCTCACTTAATTGTAATCAGGGAACTGATGATCAGTGCCCTGATTACATCCCTAGACGTCCTCTGTGAGTTGATGCCGCTGATCGGCTCTCCTCTCCTCACACTCTGACAGCTTGAGGCGAGGAGCGCCCATTATCGGCATCTTCGTGTTTACATGTGACCGCCTGTGATTGGACACAGCTAATCACATGGTTAAAGAGCCGCGCCCGCGGCTCTTTACACAGATCAGGGTCTCGCTGTGTCCTATCAACGCGGCACGTCCGCCATGCTGCGCACCCCCGGGAGGCGCGCGACAGCGGTCGTTCTGGGAGGCCGTCATATGACGACCACCCAGAATGAGAGCCGCACCACCCAGCCGTCATTTGATGATGGGCGGGCGGCAAGTGGTCCACGGCCAACCTGAGTATTGTTGCTGACCATGTCCATCCCTTTATGACTACAGTGTCCCCATCTTCTGATGGCTCCTTCCAGCAGGATAATGCACCATGTCACAAAGCTCCAATCATCTCACCACTGGACAATGAGGTCCCTGTACTCCAATGGCTTCCACAGTCACCAGATCTCATCCAATAGAGCAGCTTTGGGATGTGGTGGAAGGAGCGATTTGCAAATCTGCAGCAACTGCGTGATGCTATCATGTCACTATGGACCAAAATCTCTGAGGAACGTTTCCAACACCTTGTTGTATCTATGCCATAAAGAACGAAGGCCAAAGGGGGCCCAACCCGGTACTAGCAATGTGTACCTAATAAAGTGGCCGGCGTGTGTAAGTGGTGATGCGCTATATCTGTAAAATTGGTGCTTTCCATGGTCAGAGGCATCTAAATAAATATCCTTCTAGTGAGATATTCCAGACACCGCTCAGGTCAGAGACTGATGACCCCAGTTGATTACAGGGAGTGCTGGGAGAGGTGCCTACACTACGTACCATGACCCAGACTGGAAGGTTAAATCTTCTTGCCGATGGCTTGTCAGTAATAATGATTGGAGAATCCTATCTGTCAGCTATTCTGTTATATATGCCTGCAGCCTGGCAATATGTCTTTATTAATGTGTATTTAAACCCAAGAACAAAAATGTGATGTATTCCAATATTACCCATCCGTAGATGTGGTGGCTGCAATAGTTTCGTTTTTTTCAGCCTTTTTTTCAACTGGCCGTCCTGCCACTAACACACGTCCTGCCCTAGGGTGACGACGCTCACTGACTGTACTGAACAGTATTTATAAAGGAGCAACATTTTCACCCTAGGGCAAGTCTAATACCACGTTCCCCTCTCCACATCTCCAAACAAAGGGCAAAGGGGTTATGTAGTCCTTAGAGATGACTGAGAACAATGGAAGGCCTTGTTCACATGGGCGTACTTAAGCGTACATCTGTGAAAAGAGCCGCGTTTGCCCGCTCAGGATGCACAGGCGTATTATGCAACCACATGCAGGCAGTACCATTAATGTCTATTGGGATGCAGCAGTTGCACAGACACAGCCGCTGCTCCCAATCTGACATCCGTGGAGTTCGGGGGTGTTCGGGTGCATGACTCAAACTCACACTGTCTGCGTTTAGGGACACCCACCCACACAGACAGGGGTGGACTGACAACTCATGGGGCCCCTGGGCAATAGGAGATTATGGGGCCCCCAGACAATCAGAGATCATGGGGCCACACAGTATACACACACACAGTATACAATCACACTGTATACACAGACATGTTTCTATTGGCTGAGAAGGTACTGGAGAGGTGGGGCAGCTATAATCTCGGGATTTTTAGACCAAAAGGATGTCGGTAAGGGACATTTCAGATGTAAAAAAAACACAGATTTTTACATACTGTCCCTGGTTTTACTGAGGCTGGCAGCCCTGATGGGGCCCCCTAGTGGCCCAGGGCCCTCGGGCAGTGCCCGAGTGTCTCAATGGTCAGTCCGCCCCTGCACACAGATGTCAAATTGGGAGCCGCGGTTGTGCCCAATTGGCACTCGGTTGTCATCTTATCACATGCACCCCTGATGGTCCCAGTCTGGTAGACACAGACGTAACCTTGGGGTCAACAACAGGATACCCAAAAACAGCATAAAAAAATCCTTCCATGCAGTGGATTTTTTCAAGAATTCATTAGGCCCAGATAGGGGACTGCCACAGGCAGTGGCGGCTGGTAGTATTCTTTCTTTTTGGGGGGGGGGGGGACAGTGCATATATTTTGTGATTAACCGCTTCAGCCCCGGAAGATTTGGCTGCTGAATGACCAGAGCATTTTTTTTGCGATTCGGAAGTGCGTCGCTTTAACTGACAATTGCGCGGTTGTGCGACGTTGCACCCAAATAAAATTGACGTCCTTTTTTTCCCACAAATAGAGCTTTCTTTTGGTGGTATTTGATCACCTCTGCGGTTTTTATTTTTTTGCGCTCTAAACAAAAAAAGAGCGACAATTTTGAAAAAAAAAACACAATATTTTGTACTTTTTGCTATAATAAATATCCCCATTTTTAAAAAAACAAAAACAAATTTATTCTCAGTTTAGTCCGATACGTATTCTTCTACATATTTTTGGTAATAAAAACCGCAATAAGCGTATATTGATTAGTTTGCGCAAAAGTTATAGCATCTACAAAATAGGGAATAGATTTATAGCATTTTTATTTTTTTATTTTTTTTTACTAGCGATCTGCGATTTTTATCAGGACTGCGACATTATGGCGGACACATTGCACACTTTTGACACATTTTTGGGACCATTGGCATTTATACAGCGATCAGTGCTATACACAGGGAAGGGGTTAACACTAGGGGGCGATCAAGGGGTTAATTGTGTTCCCTCTCTGTGTTCATACTGAAGAGAGAGGGGACTGTGTAGGGGAGATGACAGATCTCCCCTACACAGCGGTCATCGCGCCCGCCAAGCACTCTTATTGGCTCCGGGGGTGAGCAGCGGGCGTGCGCGTGTCCTTAGTGGCCACAGGACGAAGCGACGTAAGGTGACGCCGTTTCGCCCAGCCATGCCATTCTGCTGCAGTAAAACTGTGGCTGCTGGTCGGCAAGTGGTTAAATAACATTTATAATTATATGAAGTTAATCACAAGAGTCCCCTCTTACATCAGAGTCCACAGAGTTCCCCTTTTACATCTGAATCCGCAGAGTTCCCCTTTTACATCTGAATCCACAGAGTTTGCTCTTACATCTGAACTTGCAGAGTTCCCTTACAGACTCTGCAGACTCTGATGTAAGGGAGAACTCTGGGGACTCTGACATAAGGGATTGCTCTGGAAACCCTGATTTAAGGGTTAACACTGAGAACTCTGATGTACGGAGAGGACTCTGATATAAGGGGGAACACTGCAACCTCTGGTATGAAGGTAAACTCTGATGTAAGGGGTGCTCTGAGAACCCTGATTTACCTTAGTGTACTTACTCAGAGGCAGGAGAGAGAAGGGGGAGGGGGAGACTTCAGTCACAGATAGGGATGGATGGTGAGCTCATTCACCCCCTGGCAGTCAGCACCTCTCATCCAGATGTATCTGCGTCTGCTGGGCTTCAAATGTCCCTCCCCCACTTCCCTTTTCTTATTGGATTGGAGTGTGGGCAGACACAGGAAGAGGAGCAGATCAAGCCCTCTCTCCTCTCCTGTCTGTGTGTTTTTTTTTTGGGGGGGGAGGGGGGTTGTTAGTGCTGGCTTTGGGCAGTGTGAAAGAGAGGGTAACAGACACTCTCAGCTTGGACAACTGCAGCTAGCAACCCTGCTGGGAAGCCATAGTCTGGTTTGAATAATGTGTCCGGGTTTCAGGTGGTCTGAAACCCAGACACATGATTCAAAACCCGAACTGTCCGGGTGAATCCTGGACAGGTGGCAACCGTACTTCTAAGACCTCTACCACAGATCAGCAAGCTTAGGTTCCTCATGCCCAGATGGACATCTAAGAACACCAAACTCTTCTTCATTCTGGTTTCCTCTAAGCAAAGTCCTGGTAGACAAAAAAAAACCCTTCTCACCTACAAGCTCTGCAGGGCCAAGCCTGGAAGGCAATATTTTTTTTTATTTTCATTTTTATATTTAAAAAGGTATGGGTCTCACCAGTAGCCAATTAAGCCAATCTATGTAGTACTTAATCGTGCAAAGGCAATTGCAGTTCCTAACAACCATGTGTAAGGATGTATAATGCACCCATTTGTTCTATCTCAACTGTAATTTTATGAATCAGTAAATGGAACAAAAACTCCTTACAAAAGACGTTGTCTGGTTCAATTAATGGGGAAAAAGGAAATCAATGTGCCTAACAGTGTGTAGTAGTGTAGTAGTAGTGGTGCATCAAAAAGAACTAGGAACTGAAGAGGAGAAGGTATTAACCCCTTAGGTTGTGATGGATGGTAACCAGTGCCAATGTGCAACTTTGGTGAAAAGAAATCAGAAGGAGAAGCAGCCAGAAAGAGCAGTGATGGTGGTAAGTGACGGGGTCCTGTTGGTCAGGGAACAGCTTGGTACTTTGTGTGCCCCATTAATGGTCGGGCCTCCATAGTGGAGCATACCTAGGCACCGAGAATGGGATCATGATGGTCGAGGCTTCCTTGTCAGACTAAGGGCAGAATCATTTAAAATGTAAGTGCAACATGAATTAGTTTGATGGAGATGAGTATTTGCTCAGTAATACCATCTCAAAATGCTTCAGAGTCATTTGTAGGGACAGGAAGGAGCAAACCACGTCACCCGCCGAGACGGCTGCCTCCTGTCCTCCGCTCTGCAGTGACAATGACAGCAGCCGTAGGTGAAGAACCAGCTCCTAAATGGTAGAACCGTGGTGGTCAGATTTAGGGATGGAGGCGCATTAGTACATCCTTCTGGTCAATATTGAACATAGGGATGGAGGTATGTGGCTCACTGGTATATAATTTTTGACCACTATCCATGTATCTTTATGTATCCTCAGTATAGATAGCAGACCTTATCTCTTGGTCTGTACTCTGTACATACTTGGTGGATTTATAGGATATATAGAGTCCACATGTATATCAACCTTAGCACTTTGTCCTACACGTATGGAGTAGTCACTTTGTTAAGTCCCATGTGGTCTGATTCTGTAGGGTTGGTTGTAGGGTTGGTTGGCTGTCTATGCACCTGGGAGCTGCGATGCGCATTGGGCGCCCTCCCCTCCGCCCTTCTTCCATGCGGGGGAACGTTTGGGTGAGCACATGATGAGCATCAGCGCCATGCCTTGCGCTGAGCGCATGACGTCATTCTTTGGCAACTTTTACATCTTGGCTGGTCCACGAGAGAGGCGTTTTGGCGCCGATTGCCAGGCAGCAGCTGCCACTCTCATGAGGACGCTTCCTTTTATTACCTACGCCAATGTGAAATTGGGAGGTATCCGTGGTCGCCCCGGTGCATTAAATACCCCTAATTGGAACAGAGAGTTCTTTTAGCCACAGGTTTGGGCACATTGCACACCACATTTGGATCATGGCTCCATGTGGTAACATAAGGTAACTACTTAGTGAGTTTCTTCACTCAAAGGCCAATATGTAAGTATTTTGGGGCTGGAAATTTTCTTTCCTTCAGCCCTCATTTCCTCCTGGTTGTTTGGGTTAAACATTTGACTACATTGGTATTTATGAGTCTTTTGCGGATATGTTATGCATCTGCTTCTGAGGAAGTGGAGCGAATCCACGAAACGCGTCAAGCTTTGTTAGATGCAGCCAGGTCCCTATTACGCGGTTCATTTTAGACCATTATGTAACTTTTTACTATTGTAACTGATCCCATGACACGGAGTACAATTGGCTTACATCATTGTTTACTGCATTGTGCTAGGTTGCTATCTATGTATATATATGAATTGTCAATATGTCATTGGTGTATATATATATAAATATATATATAATTATTAATATCCATGCATGTACAACTGCAATGTGCTATGTTATTTGTTTATGATAATAAGCATGTCAATATGTTTTTTTACCAAGCTGGTTGTCACGTGCCCCATCTAAAGCCCCAAACTCCCCTTCTTTTCTTTTTTTTAATCTGTTTATTAATATTTTTCTCCATTACAATCACATCGTGAAACATACATAAAAAATACAACAATAACATATTACCTTACATATAAAAAAGAAAAAAAAAAGGCCAAAAAACCCCTTCTTAGTGGCGGTCCAGATTGGACACTGACTCAGTCCGCATCCGGGCCGCGGTCCACCATTTAGTGATGCCCGTTCCAGTCCCTAGACAGGAAAATGCCAGTTTTTGTCTAGACTGACCCTTTAAAACATCTGTGAGCACAATAAAGGAAATTCGTACAGTTATTACAGGTACTTGGCGTCTGCAATTGTCCCAGATTGACCACTGGTCCCTTTCAACCTGTAAGCAGGCCATAGCTGCGTATCGCAAACTCTGCAACTCTGTGTTGTTGACATTCGACTACGCAGTAACATGGTAAGAAAAAATCTCCCAGGTAGTAAAGCCCACACTCTGTGTGAAAGAGAGCAAATCTGTATATTTCCAACAAGGTAACAACACACCCAGCCATCTACCTAATAGATAGTTTGACCCGAATTATTTCAAAATTGTGACACAAATTACAGGGTGACTGCACAAGATTAATTTGTAATTAATTTTTTTGGTTTTTGGAAAGCGAGCTATTACCGTTGGGTGTGCCTAACTGTTCCCTAATGAGTCCTTGGGAAGGTCTCTCTAGGAACCAGGTAATGTTTAATTTACACGATTTTGGAAAAGAACACCCAGAAAGGGACCATTTAAGTAAGTGATATATAGTTTTATGTATATGCCATGTTCCTAAAGTAGAGGTACACCCTAAATTAATGAAATTTAACAGTTGCCACTTGCCATAGTTTTTTTTTTTCTAAACAAAATATTGTTTTCACTTTTTTTTAACCTTTGTCGCATTTCAGTGCTGCTGATCTTCTGCAGCCTTTCTTTCGGGCACTTCCTGTCTACAAGCACTTCAGTGATGGCTTCATGGCATTTCTCAGGGTGGCTTTCCTGATGGTGACAACCAGTACTGGGACAGGGTCGTCCAGCACCCAGGGCAAGAATCAAGAATCGCACCCCCTCCCGCACTTTTCCTACACGCCTTAGAATCGGTGTACCACCCTGCGTCTGTTCTTTGCCCCCTTGCTCATCTCATCCTGGGGCAGCTGCCCCTCCTGTCCCCCCCTTGCCCTGACCGTGGTGACAACAGTAAACCTTAACTGCTTGCCGACCAGCCACCACCATTATACTGCGGCAGGTTGGCACAGCTGCGTGAATCGCCGTAGGTGTACGTCAGCCGTTTTAAGAGCTGTAGGCTGCGTGGGCGATGTCCGCCGGCCACCCGCGATCGCTCCTCAGGGAGCCAGAAGGGGGATCTGTCAATGTAAAAAGACAGATCCGCGTTCGGTCAGGGAAGTAGAGAGAGATCTGCTGTTCCTAGTGATCAGGAACATCGATCTCTCTCTACTGCCAGTCAGTCCCCTCCCTCCACAGTTAGAAACACCTCCCTAGGGAACACACTTAACCCCTTGATCGCCCCCTAGTGTTAATCCCTTTCCTGCCAGTGACATTTATACAGTAATCAGGGGCCATTTTTAGCTCTGATCGCTGTATAAATGTCAATGGTCTCAAAAAAGGGTCAAAAGTGTCCGATCTGTCCGCCTCAATGTTGCAGTCCCGCTAAAAATCGCTGATCACCATCATTACTAGTAAAAAAAAAAATTATAATAAAAATGCCATAAATCTATCCAATATTTTGTAGACGCGATAACTTTTGCACAAACCAATCAATATATGCTTATTGGGATTTTTTTTTACCAAAAAATATGTAGAAGAATACACATTGGCCTAAACTGTGGAAGAATTTTTTTTTGTTTCGGATATTTATTATAGCAAAAAGTAAAAAATATAGTTTTTTTTTTTTTCAAAATTGTCACTCTTTTTTTGTTTATAGTGCAAAAAATAAAAACCGCAGAGGTGATCAAATACCATCCAAAGAAAGCTCTATTTGTGGGGAAAAAAAGGACATCAATTTTGTTTGGGTACAGCGTCGCACGACCGCGCAATTGTCAGTTAAAGCGACGCAGTGCCGTATCGCAAAAAATGGCCTGGTCAATAAGGGGGTAAATTCTTCCAGGGCTGATGTGGTTAATTATAATAGAATGTTTTTTGTTCTTTTGGTTTTTTGAATTTTCCGATTTTCGTTCTTATTTTCGTAAATTCAAATTTTGGTATTTTCCTTCTTATTTTTGTATTTTCGCATTTTCGTTCTTTCGAATTGTTCTTCTTTCGAAATTTTCAGATTTTTGAGTTTTCGTATTTTCAAATTTTCGTTCTTTCTAAAAAAAAAGGACATTCATTTCGTTTGGGTACAGCATCGCACGACCGCGTAATTGTCAGTTAATGTGACGCAGTGCCGTATCGCTAAAAAAAATGGCCTGGTCAGGAAGTGAGTAAATCCTTCCGGGGCTGAAGTGGTTAAATGCCTGATCTGTGTTGGCACAGCCAGCTATAGTTTCCAACGTGAGAGCGTGTTACAGAAAGGTGGCAAAGCAGAAGAACAAAAGTTAGCCGACAGCTGGTCCGTACATGAGCAGGTGGGAGTGCCGTCGACCGGGGTAAACCCAATGCAATTCAATACAACACAAAAGAAAATGATCAAATGAACGTGAAATGAATGGGCAAAGCGCCTTGATGTCCCCAAAAAAAAAAAAAAAAAAAAAAAAAGGTCAGCACTTTTTTTTCTGGCAGTGCACTGGGTGAAAATGGTGCTGCCATGCAGTTCGCAGGAACGACAACACACATGCGTGGGCATGGTTCATTAGTATGCCATGCAGAATTGAATGGCACCACATTGCGCCAATGGAAGTAACGAGCGTTGCCGCACCCTGCGTGTTCCTGAAATGCAGAACCGAGCGCAATTCTGTGAGCGCAGCGTTGTACACGCGGCGCTCTGTTTTGTTTTGCTGGAAACAAAGTAACACTAATATTTAAATGTTACAAAGACAAACTGATGGATGAATCAATGTTTCCATTGGAGAGGGAGACAGCTTTACTGCTTCTGTTAAACGGCTGTCTCTTGTCAGATGTGACAAATTAAAGAAAACTCCACTTTTTTAAACAAATCATATAAGTTTCACAGGTTGCATTATAATTTGAAGTGCGGGTTGGGGGTAATTATAACCCTGTTTTTTCAAGGTTGTATCAGTGCAGTAAATGTAGAGTATTTAATTTGGTGAGTAGGGTGGGGTTTTTTTTTTTCTTTTGGGGGGGAGGGGAGGGGACGGAACAGGAAAGTGGAGAGGGGCTTTTTTTTTTTCTATTTTTTTATCTTTTATCTTTTTTATTCTATTCTTATTTTTTTTATTATTCTTTATATGGAATATATATGGACAAAGGCACAAACATAAAGTAATACACTTATAATAGATACACGATTGCACATTAGTTAGGAAGGGGTTATGTTCTCTTTTACTTAAAATTTTTTTTTTGTTTGTTTTCTTTTTCTTCCCCCGTCATTGATGGTAGGCTTTATGCACATTTTTGGTATGTAATGCACTGATAACAGATACACAATTCCACATAACCTAGGAAGGGATTACGTTCTCTTTTACAGCGGTCTTAAAATTTTTTTGTTTTGTTTTTGTTTTGTTTTTTTGTTTTTTCTTTTTTTTTCCCCCGTCATTGTTGGTAGGTTCCATGCACATTTTTTTAATACATTTTTTTTTTACATTGTGCCCCTCTTTTGCCTCTGCTTCCTCCCCTTCCCTCTCCCCTCTCCTCCTCCCTTTTTTTTTTTTTTTGGGGGGGGTGGAGTTTTAGGTTGGTTGGGTTTTTATTTTATTTTTTTATTTTTTATTTTTTTTATTGTTTGGATGGGGTGGGGATGGTGGGTTCTAAATATTGTATAAAAGGGTTTGTTAGATAAACAATATAATTGAAAAAAGTGATTTAACCGCTTGCCGACCACCTCACGCAGATATACTGCGGCGGAATGGCATGTACAGGCAAACTAACGTACCCGTACATTGCCCTTTAAGAAGCGGCCTGCGTGCGCGGGAAGCTCCGTGAGTCGGGTCGCGGGTCCCGTGGACTCGATGTCCGCGGGGATACCCGCGATCGTCTCACGGAGAGGAAGAACGGGGAGATGCTAATGTAAATAAGCATCTCCCCGTTCTGCCTAGTAACCGGACACTGATCACCGCTCCCTGTGATCGGGAGCAGAGATCAGTGATGTGTCACACATAGCCCCTCCCCCCCACAGTTAGAATCACTCCCTAGGACACACTTAACCCCTACACTGCTCCCTAGTGGTTAACCCCTTCACTGCCAGCGTCATTTACACAGGAATCAGTGCATTTGTATAGCACTGATTGCTGTATAAATGACAATGGTCCCCATTTGCGCAAACCAATCAATATACGTTTATTGTGATTTTTTTTTACCAAAAATATGTAGAAGAATACATATCAGACTAAACTGAGAAAAAATTAGTTTTTTTTTTTTAAATGTGGATATTTATTATAGCAAAACGTAAAAAATAATGCGTTTTTTTCAAAATTTTGGCTCTTTTTTTGTTTATAACGCAAAAAATAAAAACCGCAGGGGTGATCAAATACCACCAAAAGAAAGCTCTATTTGTGGGAAAAAAAGGACATCAATTTTGTTTTGGTGCCAAGTCGCACGACCAAGCAATTGTCAGTTAAATCGACGCAGTGCCGAATCGCAAAAAGTGCTCTGGTCAGGAAGGGGTTAAATTCTTCCGGGGCTGAAGTGGTTAAGATAGAAGAGCAAAGATAAAAGAGTATATATGCAGTCTACTCTTTACTTTTTTTCTTTGTTTTTACATATCTTTTTGTACAGTATTGTATGGTTTGTCTTAAATGTAAAAAATTTAATAAAAATTGAATATTAAAAAAAAAAAGAATCAGTGCAGGCAATTTTTTTGCAATACGGCACTGCGTTACTTTACCTGACAATTGCGCGGTCGTGCAACGTTGTACCAAATTGATGTCCCTTTTTTTCCGACAAATAGAGCTTTCTTTTGGTGGTATTTGATCGTTCACCTCTGCGTTTTTTATTTTTTTGCGTTATATCCAACAAAAGACCGTCAATTTTGAAAAAAAAAAAAATTTTTTTTTACATTCTGCGATAAAACATTCCCAATAAAAAAAAAAAGTAAATAATTTCTCCATCAATTTAAACCAATATGTATTCTGCTACATATTTTTGGTAAAAAAAATCCCAATACACGTATATTGGTTGGTTTGCGCAAAACTTATAGCGTCTACAGACTATAGGATAGATTTTATTTATTTATTTTACTAGTAATGGCGGCGATCAGCAACTTATAGTAGGACTGCGATATTGCAGCGGGCAAATCGGACACCTAACTGACACTTTTTGGGGACTAGTGACACTAATACAGTGATCAGTGCTAAAAAAATATGCACTATCACTGTACTAATGACACTGGCTGGGAAGGGGTTAACATCAGGGGCAATCAAAGGGTTAACTGTGTTCCATGGGAGTGATTACTAACTGTGGGGGAGGTGCTTTGACTGGGGGAAGGTAAAGATCCGTGTTTCTGCTTAGCAGGAACACAGGATCAGCACATTCCCCTCTCACAGAACGGCGGTCTGCCTTGTTTACATAGGCAGACCGCCGTTCGGCCTTTTTCCCAAACGATCGTCGGGACCCGCTGATTGGCTCCTGCTGTGTCCAATCAAAGCAGGAGCAGGTTGCCAGCAGCGTTCGCCCCTGCACCCCAGCCCCCGGAAGTGTCAGATCACGAAATAGGTACATGACCTTGCAAAGAGTGGCCGCCCTGCCACAGTATATATGCGTGGGGTGGTCGCAAAGCGGTTAAAGTAGAACTAACCACTTTAAGACCAGGTCTTTTTCTGTTGGTTGTTTCCCAGTAAAAATCAGTATTTTTTGCTAGAAAATTACTTTGAACCCCCAAACATTGTATTTTTTTTTAGCAGAGACCCTACAGAATAAAATGGCGGTCATTGCAATATTTTATGTCACACTGTATTTGCGCAGCAGTCTTTCAAACGCAATTTTTTTTTATCTTATTATAGACTTTAATGAATAAAAAAAAACAGTAACGTTAGCCCAATTTTTTTGTATGATATGAAAGATGTTATGCCAAGTAAATAGATACCTAACATGTCATGCTTTAAAATTGCGCACGCTTGTGGAATTGCAACAAGCTAAGGTATTTAATAATCTCCATAGGTGACGTTTTAAAATTTTTTACAGGTTACCTGTTGAGAGTTACAGATTTTCTGCTAGAATTATTGCTCTCGTTTTAACGATCGCGACGATACCTCCCATGTGTGGTTTTAACACCGTTTTACATATGCGTGGGATGGGGAGCTTTCATTTTTTTTTTCTTATTTATTTTTCTTTTTATTTTTGCATTGTCCTTTTTTTTTATCGCTGTTATTCCTATTACAACGAATGTAAACATCACTTGCAATAGAAATAAGCATAACATATTCTCTTTATTGAGAAATCTGGGGTTCAAAAGAACCCAGATCTCTCATTTACCTTTTTTTTTTTTTTTTTTTTAATTTTTTTATTTAAAGATGAGACACAGATATAAACATAAAGACAACTTCACAATGCATATAGAATGTAATGAACATAACTGGTATAACAACCATGCAAAGTTGCATGTGAGTGAAGGTCGCTATTCAATCAAAATTATACCACCCGCTGAAGTCTAATATGGGGTAAACATAGACGTCTGTGCCCATCACTTTTGATTCTTTTTATTGAAAAAGAGAAATAGGAAAGGCAGCTTCTCATTTACCTTTAAAAGTAAAAACTAAATAAATAAAACGGAAAATTTATATCAAATACTTACCGTAATTTTCCTTTCCTGATGGACTCCATGGCAGCCTACGTATGGGTTAATCCCGCCTCTCATACCTCATAGGACCCCACTCCCATAAATCTTTGCTTCTAGACAGAGACTGTGTTCCGTAACTTAGCCTACTCCAGCAACTGGGAGGGAACTCCTGCTGCCATGGAGTCCATCAGGAAAGGAAAATTACGGTAAGTATTTGATATAAATTTTCCGTTTTCCTGACAGACTCCATGGCAGCCTACGTATGGGAAATAACTAGCCATACACACCCGGGTGGGCAATTGCTGGTTTAAAGAAAAAAAGGTTTAATTGGCACCATCAACAGATAATACGTGCAAACCAAATTTAACCGTAGACAAAGAAGCCGGTTCTACACAATAGTGTGTCATAAAAGTGTTAATTGATGACCATGAGGCCGCTTTACAGATTACATCTGGAGACGCATGTCGGGATGCTGCCCATGATGTAGAGACGCTCCTGGTAGAATGAGCGGTTACCGCCTCCGGAGGAGCCAAACCCTTAGACCTGTATGCCCATTGGATAGCTTGAACGATCCATGATGCGATGGTTCTAGAGGAAGCCCGTAAACCCTTGTTCTTGCCGTGAAAAAGCACAAACAGATAATCAGACTGGCGGAAAGAGGCTGTGGCTTCTAGGTATTGTTTCAGAACCTGCCCAACATCTAGAGGGTGAACATTAGAGTCCTCAGTGGATCTGAAAGTAGGGAGGACAATCTCCTGATTTTCATGGAAGATGGTTGTTACTTTAGGATTCGATCCTAACATGGGGATCAAGACTACCCGGTCTGGGAAGAAGGTAAGAAAAGGTTCTTTGTATCCTAGGGATCCAACTTCAGAAACTCTCTTGGCCGATGTTATGGCCACTAGAAAGACCACTTTGAGAGAAAGCTCTCTAATTGATGACTGATCCATATGCCGTATCTCCTTTTCTGAGAAGAAATCCAAGACGAGAGGAAGATCCCATTTAGAGAATCTTGGTCTTTTCTGAGGCCTAAGCCTCATTGCTCCCTTGAAGAACTGCCTAGTAAGGGGGTGTCTGGCCCATGATATGCCTGTAAAGGCTGAGATTGCAGAAATCTGGACCCGCAAGGAACTCACCGATAGGGACAGATCCAGGCCAGTTTGTAGAAAACCTAGAACGTCCTGAATCCTTGGATTACTACAGGATCCATTGGTGGAAATCACATAATCCGCAAACTTCGCCCAAATCCTCTGATACACTCTGTTGGTGCCCGCTCTTCTGGCATTCAACAATGTAGCAATAGCTGTACTTGGACAACCTAGTGCTTCCAACCTTCTCCTCTCAACCACCAAGCCATCAGATGGAGCTGGGATGGACAAGGGTGAAGAGACGCTCCCTGCAGCAGGAGATCTGGTCTGGATGGGAGAGGAACCGGCTCTCGGTAACTGAGCTGCATCAGGAGAGGAAACCATGGCCTGTTGGGCCAGAACGGAACAACTGCCAGCACCTCGACATTCTCCCACCTGAGCCTCGAAAGGAAACGAAGAATGACTGGAACTGGGGGAAAGGCATAGGCCCTGTGGAATTTCCACTGGTCCGTCAGGGCATCCACTCCGAAGGCCTGGGGACAGCGACACCTCGTGTAATATTTTCCCAGCTTGAAATTGCATGGGGATGCAAACAGGTCCACTTCCGGCATCATCCCTAGAGACAGGAGCCAATCGAAAACTTCGGCGTGGAGGGACCACTCGTTGTTGTCCAGGGTGACTCTTGAAAGGAAGTCTGCTTGGACATTCTGAATTCCTGGGAGATAAACAGCGGATAGATTTGTTAAGTTCGTCTGGGCCCAGGACATGATCGGGCTTACTTCCCTCAGTAAGGAGAGACTGCGGGTGCCCCCCTGTCTCTTGATGTATGATACTGCGGTCGTGTTGTCCAGTCTTAGGAGGACTGAGGCTCCTGATATCAGATGGAGAAAGGCTTGAAGGGCACGGAAGGCAGCTCTGAGCTCCAGGACATTTGAGACTATCCCTTGGGATGGGAAGTCCCACCTGCCTTGGGCTATCTCCGTCAGACAGAGAGCGCCCCATCCTCTGTTGCTCGCATCCGTTGTCACTGTAATCCAGGAGACAGGTGCTATGGAGTGACAATTGAGGAGGTTCTTCCGTAGCAGCCACCAGGGGAGGCCCTCCCGCATGGAGGTGGTTACCCGCACCAGATGGTCTCGAGACCCTGGATCCCATTGCTGGAGAAAACCCTTCTGAAAGGGCCGCATTTTCCACTGCGCCCACCTCACCATGGGGGCTGTGGCTACCATAGTGCCGATTATTTTGAGACACTGAGAGGCTCTGAGGAGAGTTGCTGACAATGCTAGGCGAATTCTCTCTCGAATTACCGGAATCTTCTCCAAAGGAAGAGAGATGGTGCTCTCCACTGTGTTGAATAGGGCTCCGAGGAACACTAGAGCTTGTGTCGGAACTAGGTGACTTTTCTCCCTGTTCAATAGCCAACCGAACTCCGTCAGAGTAGATATGACTTGATCCCGATGTGACAATATCTGTTCCCTGTCCTGTGACAGTAGGAGTAGGTCGTCCAAGTAATGGTGTAACCGAATGCCTTTTACTCGGATTAGAGCTACCACAGCCAATAAGAGCTTCGAAAACACTCGAGGCGATGTTGTGAGCCCGAATGGGAGACAAGTAAATTGGAGATGCCTCTGGCCTACTGCAAATCGGAGATACCTCTGGAAATCTTTTGCGATCGGCACATGAAAGTAGGCGTCTTTCAGGTCTATGGAGACCAGCCAATCTCCTGGTTGTACTGTTTGTCGGATTGTCAGCAGGGTTTCCATCTTGAACTTTTCCTTCTTGATGAAGGAATTTAGATGTGTCAGGTCGATTACTGGTCTCCAAGAGCCAGTCTTTTTGAGGACCATGAAAAGGGGGGAATAAATTCCAAGAAATCTTTCTTCTGATGGAACTTGAATGGCGGCCCCCTGGGCAATCAGAGAGTCTGTATACGATAGAAGAATTTGTCTTTTTTCTTCTGAGTGCGGAAGGACCGTAGGCCCAAACCGGTGACTGGGTGGATTGGTGAAAACCCAAGTGTGACCTGAGGAGACCGTTTTTACGGTCCAGTAATCTTGAATCGAGGCTGCCCAGACGTGCTGATACCGGAGTAAACGAGCTCCTACTTGCACTACCTGGACAGGCGTCGTATCAAAAGGACTTGGAAGTCTCCCGACCACTTGACGGGGCTGACTTTGAGGATTTTTGGCCTGAAGGCTGGCCTCTCCTCCAGTTTTTCCTAAACTCCCGACCAGGTCTGTAGCGACGCGCATCTCTAGCGCGTTCTGGCTCTTGTCTGGGTTGAGTCCTTCTTTGATTAAGGATGCGACGGTCCTGGGGTAAGAATCCTGACTTGCCCCCAGTAGCACGGGAGATAGCAGAATCCAGTTTGTTTCCGAAGAGTGAGGAGCCTTCGAAAGGAATCCTGCTCCACTTGCTGGTCCTCAGCTCCTCTCTCCTTCGTGGCTCTTGAAAAGCACAACTCACAGAGAGATTTACCCTCTGGGACCTGAGTTTTACATCCCCAGCAAGCTCTCCTCTCAGGGCGGCTGGAATGGCGGGGGGAATGATGGTTAGATTTAGACCTTGACCCCTCTTTGCGGTGTCTGGAAGATGACCTAGTACGTCTAGAACCCGACGTAGACTGGTGATGATGAGACCTAGACTGGTCCTTTTCTTTATGTGCCGATAACTGTGGTTCAGACCTAGAAGGGCTGCAGGGGAGAAAAAGAATACTTTGTTCCTAAATAGTACCCCAACCAATACAGGCAGAATGAAAATAAAAATACTTCATCCTACCTGCGGTGTAAGGGTTGGCCACAAGGGGGCGGTGACACATCCATGGCGACAGAAACAAAAGACTGCAAACAATCAATAAGAGACAAATAACTATGTATACTTTCAGCTTTCTCTTTCCCCTATTTGGAGAAAGAGACCTAGACACAGGAAGGTACAGCAAAGCTCCTTACCTCAGAAGCCAGAGAGATGGACACAGGGAAGCCGCTGCCTAAGCGAAAGAGCAACCCAAACCATAGCTGTATGTGACAGCTATTTGAATCTGCCGCCTGTGATGACGTCATCGCGGCCACAGCGTCCCTACGCTGTGACCGACGCCGCTCCACGGCGCTCGCGCGCATGCGCAGTCGCCGTCATCACGCGCGGACTGCGCAGGCGCGAACCAAGCCTCGATCTCAATCGAGACTTCGCAGCTGCGCAGTCGGAGCGGGGAAGCGGCGGACTGGAACGCAGATGCGTCCCAGCCGCCATGGCCACTAGGAAGCAATTTAAAAGACAAGACAACACACACAACAGGCTGCCAAAACTCAAAAACAGAAGAGCATACATTACCACGGCACCTGAGGGGATCCATCCTGGAAATGGGAGCAAGAGGAGCGCTCACCGCACGCCCGGGGTAATCATGAAGGAGGCCTCCCGCTAATAGCTGGGACGTTTGGCCGCAATGCCGCTTCCCAGCCAATGGCCGGTACAATCAGCTCTTCCAGGCATCAGAGTGCACCCCGTATGTCCGCCCTGCTAATAGCTGGGGAAGCTGGACCTCAATAAGACACCGCCATCATTAAAACGTGCGAACCACCAGGACTGGATCAACAAAACTTTCATAAGGTAAGATACACCTTGGTCCTAGGAGGAGGACAAAAAAGGAACACAGTCTCTGTCTAGAAGCAAAGATTTATGGGAGTGGGGTCCTATGAGGTATGAGAGGCGGGATTAACCCATACGTAGGCTGCCATGGAGTCTGTCAGGAAATGTCTTTTTGACTTAAAAAAAAAAAAAGAAGTCAATCTGCCCAAGGACCGGAAGTGATTTCGGAGGTCGCTCCGGTCCTCCAAGGGCATAGAGCCGAGATGGGGGCTATCTTGCCCTCACTCGGCTTTCCTGCCTAGCCATCGGCTGCATTGGATCAGTTGGAATTGACCGGAAAGCCGCGGGAGGGGACACCTCTCCGGCCGCCTATAACAGTGACCTCGCGGAAAATCTGCAGCTGGGACCACTTTTATCTGAAAGCCGGCCGCCTGACTAAAAAAAAGATATTGAGGTTATGGCAGCTAGCCGTATTTAACATCAAACTAATGACATACATTTACAGTAAGGTTAGCTTTTTTTTTTTTTTTTTTTCCATTTTAGATCGAGTTATAGGGCCAATAACAGCGGGCCCTTTATCATGTCATTAACTGTCAGCCAATGACAGCTGAGTGCTAAAGTAAACAGAAGCCAGTTATCTTTTTTTTTTCACATTGTCAGCGTGAAGAAAAGAAGAAAGCCATTAACCGGCTTCTGTTAGAGGGACATCAGTCCCCTTAGTGCCCACCAGTGCCATTTATCAGTGCCCATCACTGCCTCATCATCAGTGCTGCCTACCAGTGCCTATCAGTGCCAACTATCAGTGTCCATCAGCGCCGCCTATAAGTGCCCATCAATGCCACCTATCAGTGCCACCTATCAGTGCCCATCAGTGCTGCCTATCAGTGCCGCCTATCAGTGCCCATCAGTGCCGCCTATCAGTGTCCATCAGTGCCGCCTATCAGTGCCCATCAGTGCTGCCTATCAGTGCCCATCAGTGCCGCCTATCAGTGCCCATCAGTGCCGCCTATCAGTGCCCATCAGTGCCGCCTATCAGTGCCCATCAGTGCTGCCTATCAGTGTCCATCAGTGCCTCCTATCAGTGTCCATCAGTGCCACCTATCAGTACCGCCTATCAGTGCCACTTCTCCTTGCCGCCTAATAGTGCCCATCAGTGCCACCTATCAGTGTCCATCAGTGCTGCCTATCAGTGCCCATCAGTGCCACCTATCAGTGTTCATCAGTGCCGCCTATCAGTGCCCATCAGTGCCCAATGGCATCCCTAGGGGGGGTCAGAGGGGGCCCTGACCCCCAACATTATGCTGTGCCCCACCATGTGCCCCCCCAATTAAAAAGTAAACAGAAGCCGGTTATCTTTTTTTTTCACATTGTCATCGTGAAGAAAAGAAGAAAGCCAATAACCGGCTTCTGTTAGAGGGACATCAGTCCCCTTAGTGCCCACCAGTGCCATTTATCAGTGCCCATCACTGCCTCATCATCAGTGCTGCCTACCAGTGCCTATCAGTGCCAACTATCAGTGCCCATCAGTGCCGCCTATCAGTGCCCATCAGTGCCACCTATCAGTGTCCATCAGTGCCGCCTATCAGTGCTGCCTATCCATGTCCATCAGTGCCGCCTATCATTGCCCATCAGTGCCGCCTATCAGTGTCCTTCAGTGCTGCCTATCAGTGCCCATCAGTGCCGCCTATCAGTGCCCATCAGTGCCGCCTATCAGTGATCATCAGTGCCGCCTATCAGTGCCCATCAGTGCCGCCTATCAGTGCCCATCAGTGGCGCCTATCAGTGCCGCTTATCAGTGCCCATCAGTGCCCATCAGACCTGCCTATCAGTGTCCATCAGTGCCGCCTATCAGTGCCCATCAGTGCCGCCTATCAGTGCCGCCTATCAGTGCCCATCAGTGCCACTTATCAGTGCCCATCAGTGCCGCCTATCAGTGCCCATCAGTGCTGCCTATCAGTGTCCATCAGTGCCGCCTATCAGTGCCACCGATCAGTGCCACCTATCAGTGTCACCTCTCCTTGCCGCCTATTAGTGTCCATCAGTGCTGCCTATCAGTGCCCATCAGTGCCGCCTATCAGTGCCCATCAGTGCCGCCTATCAGTGTCCATCAGTGTCGCCTATCAGTGCCCATCAGTGCCGCCTATCAGTGTCCATCACTGCTGCCTATCAGTGCCCATCAGTGCTGCCTATCAGTGCCCATCAGTGCCGCCTATCAGTGCCCATCAGTGCCGCCTATCAGTGTCCATCAGTGCCGCCTATCAGTGCCGCCTATCAGTGCCCATCAGTGCCACCTATCAGTGCCCATCAGTGCCGCCTATCAGTGCCCATCAGTGCCACCTATCAGTGCCCATCAGTGCCACCTCTCCTTGCCGCCTATCAGTGTCCATCAGTGCTGCCTATCAGTGCCCATCAGTGCCGCCTATCAGTGTCCATCAGTGCCGCCTATCAGTGTCCATCAGTGCCGCCTATCAGTGTCCATCAGTGCCGCCTATCAGTGCCACCGATCAGTGCCGCCTATCAGTGTCCATCAGTGCTGCCTATCAGTGCCCATGAGTGCCACCTATCAGTGCCCATCAGTGCCGCCTATCAGTGCCACCTCTCCTTGCCGCCTATCAGTGCCACCTATCAGTGCCATCAGTGCCACCTATCAGTGCCCATCAGTGCCACCTATCAGTACCGCCTATCAGTGGCACTTCTCCTTGCCGCCTATCAGTGCCCATTAGTGCCACCTATCAGTGTCCATCAGTGCCGCCTATCAGTGCCCATCAGTGCTGCCTATCAGCGTCCATCAGTGCCGCCTATCAGTGCCACCGATCAGTGTCCATCAGTGCCGCCTATCGGTGCCCATAAGTGCCACCTATCAGTGCCACCTATCAGTGCCCATCAGTGCCACCTATCAGTGCCCATCAGTGCCACCTATCAGTGCCACCTCTCCTTGCCGCCTATCAGTGTCCATCAGTGCCACCTATCAGTGCCCATCAGTGCCGCCTATCAGTGCCCATCAGTGCCACCTATCAGTACCGCCTATTAGTGCCACTTCTCCTTGCCGCCTATCAGTGCCCATCAGTGCTGCCTATCAGTGTCCATCAGTGCCGCCTATCAGTGCCACCGATCAGTGTCCATCAGTGCTGCCTATCAGTGCCCATAAGTGCCGCCTATCAGTGCCCATCAGTGCCGCCTATCAGTGCCCATCAGTGCCACCTATCAGTGCCGCCTATCAGTGCCCATCAGTGCCACCTATCAGTGCCCATCAGTGCCGCCTATCAGTGCCACCTCTCCTTGCCGCCTATCAGTGTCCATCAGTGCCACCTATCAGTGCCCATCAGTGCCGCCTATCAGTGCCCATCAGTGCCACCTATCAGTACCGCCTATCAGTGCCACTTCTCCTTGCCGCCTATCAGTGCCCATTAGTGCCACCTATCAGTGTCCATCAGTGCCGCCTATCAGTGTCCATCATTGCCGCCTATCAGTGTCCATCAGTGCTGCCTATCAGTGCCCATCAGTGCCACCTATCAGTGCCCATCAGTGCCGCCTATCAGTGCCCAAAAGTGATGCCTATCAGTGCCCATCAGTGCCACCTATCAGTGCCCATCAGTGCTGCCTATCAGTGCCCAATAGTGCCACCTCTCTTTGCCGCCTATCAGTGCCCATCAGTGCCACCTATCACAGCCCATCAGTGCCACCTATCAGTGCCGCCTATCAGTGTCCATCAGTGCCGCCTATCAGTGCCCATCAGTGCCACCTATCAGTGCCCATCAGTGCCGCCTATCAGTGCCATCTCTCCTTGCCGCCTATCAGTGCCACCTATCAGTGTCCATCAGCACCACCTATCAGTGCCCATCAGTGCCACCTATCAGTACCGCCTATCAGTGCCACCTCTCCTTGCCGCCTATTAGTGCCACCCATCAGTGCAGCCTCATCCGTGCCTCCTAATCAGTGCCCATCACTGCCACCTCATCAGTGCCACCTTATCAGTGCCCATCAGTGAAGGAAAAAAATTACCTGTTTGCAAAACTTTTTAACAAAATATGAAAATGTTTCGTTTTTTTTCTTCTTCTAAATTTTCGGTCTTTTTTTGTTTGTTTAGCGAAAAAATAAAAACCCCAGTAGTGATTAAATACCACCAAAAGAAAGCTCTATTTGTGGGGGGGGGGGAATGATAAAAATGTCATATGAGTACAGTGTTGCATGACCGCGCAATTGTCATTCAAAAGGCCCGTACACACGATCGGACTTTTTAACAACAAACATGCAAATTAGCTGTTTTGGAGCAACATCCGACCGTGTGTACGCTCCATCGGACAAACTTTTTCTGTTTCCATCGGACTTTTGTTGGCTGTGCGAACGGACAAACTTTCCGGCAACAAAAGTCCGATGGAGCAAAGTCCGATCGTGTATACACAAAGCCATCGGACTTTTGTACAAACTACAGTATGCAGCCGCGAGAATTTTTCCAGCGCGATCGGATCGCGCTGGTTCTCGGCGGCAGGCTACTGTACATCTCGCGCTAACTGCAATAGGAAAAACACATTTTCCTACTGCGGCGGGCGTGAGAGGGAATTCCACTCTGAAGAATATGAAGCCCTTCGGTCTGGTATGGATTTTAAGGGTAACCCCCTACGCCGAAAAAAACGCGTGGGGGTCCCCCCAAAATCCAAACCAGACCCTTATCCGAGCAAGCAGCCTGGCCGGTCAGGAAAGGGGGTGGGGACGAGCGAGCGCCCCCCCCGAGCCGTACCAGGCCGCATGCCGTCAACATGGGGGGGTGGGTGCTTTGGGGGAGGGAGGCGCCCTGCGGGCCCCCCCACCCCCTAGCACCTTGTCCCCATGTTGATGAGGACAAGGGCCTCTTTCCCCCCACCCCCGTTGTGGAGCACTCAAAGAGCATTCCAGCTGGAGAGAGCGTTGTGTCAACATCTCTGGAAGAGAAGAGGGAAGAAGACGATCCAGAAGTCCGGGCCACCGATGGCAAAAGAGCGGCAGAAGATAGCGGTGGAGCCAGCAGAAGATTCAGACACCAGGAGAAGACGCCGGAGAGAACCCCGAAGTCAGAAGAGGACCCCCGAAGTTGGAAGAAGACCCCCGAAGTCGGAAAGGACCCCCGAAAAACCTGTGTACTGTGTTTTTTATTGACACTACTTTTTTCCCTAGGTGAATGGGTAGGGGTACGATGTACCCTATACTCATTCACATAGGGTGGGGGGCCGGGATCTGGGGGCCCCCTTATTAAAGGGGGTTCCCGGATTCCGATAGGCCCCCCGCCCGCAGACCCCGACAACAAACGTCCAGGGTTGTCGGGAAGAGGCCCTTATCCTCATCAACATGGAGACAAGGTGCTTTGGGGTGGGGGGGCCTGCAGGGCGCCCCCCTCCCCCAAAGCACCCACCCCCCCGTGTTGAGGGCATGCGTCCTGGTGCGGCTCAGGAGGGTGGGGGCGCTCGCTCGTCCCCACCCCCTTTCCTGACCGGCCAGGCTGCGTGCTCGGATAAGGGTCTGGTATGGATTTTGGGGGGACCCCCACGCCGTTTTTTCGGCGTAGGGGGTTACCCTTAAAATCCATACCAGTTTGAAGGGCCTGGTATGCCCCTGGAGGGGAACCCATGTCAGTTTTTTATTTAAAATTTGGCGTGGAGTTCCCCCTCAAGATTCATACCAAACACAGTGCCAATGGGAACCCGGCTCGCAAGGTGTCAATCTCGCCAATAAAAGTGGCAAGATTGACACAATATCAGACAACAATAAAGAAGTTGACTAAAGGGTGGTGGTAAAGAGCTGAAAAACCACGTGATTTGGTAAAAGTTGGCTGGAAAAGTCCTGTCGTCTGTATGTAAAGACAAACTTTTGGGCAACGCCCTTTGTACAAAAATCCAAGGGGAAGTTTGTACAAAGTCCTATCGTGTGTATGGGGCTAAAGTGTGACAGTGCTGAAAGCTGAAAATTGGCCTGGGCAGGAAGGGGGTGAAAGTGCCCGGTAAGCAAGTGGTTAAGCAAGCATTTTTGCTTAGAATATTTTGTTTAGTTTACAATGCTAATGTACTGTAAATGTAATCATTTATCACGGGTTGCCTGAGACATGAAAACGATATCATTGGTTTCTGACGTGTTAAGAAGTCTGCTCTATAGTGTCCTATATAAGTGGATGAGTACAGGGAATATAGAAATGGACGAGTCTTGATCTTTTTTTCTTTCTTCTAATGAGCTGTGAATGTAACACGCAGATTTTTCTCCATTTTACACCCTGTGGATAAATCTCTAGAGAGGGAGCTTCTCAAATCTATTTCCTCTATGAATGGACTGGATCCTGTCCGTCTATTTAATGCTGGGCCTCAATAATGAACATTCTCTGTTTTATAATCCAATTAGCTCTCTAATCAGTTTCCTTCTCTCTCCATCTCACACAGCTGCCGCTGTTCCGGAACTCTACCATTATCACTACAGCAGAGTGTTGCAGCCTCAAGTATTAAAGAGCTCATTGGCCTCAGATGGCAGACGTGTAGTCATGGTCTTTCTACGGTTGAGTCTGAACATGCATGCAAAGGTCCTTTACATGATTGTGTCATCTCTGAGCTGGGAGCTTAGTCCAGAAAGTAGATGGTGACTCTGCATGATGTCTAAACAAAGATGGCACCGTACTTTTGGAAAGAAAAGCAGATAAAGGCATTGTCAGGGAGATTACTGTGATACACCATATTACCAAAAGTATTAGGACGCCTGCCTTTACACGCACATGAACTTTAATGGCATCCCAGCCTAAAGCCTCGTACACACGATCAGATTGTTGGCAGACTGTTGGCCTAAAATCTGTCGGTTAGTACGCTCCTTTTAACCATTGTTGTCCAACTTTCTGCCAACAAATGTTGGATGACAGGCTAGGAAATTTTCGGCGGACAACGGTCTGTTGTCAGACTTTCTGATGGTCAGTACACAAGTCTGTCGCACAAAAGTTGAAAGTACAAAACACGCATGCTCGGAATCAATGCTCACCAAACAAGAAATTAGCAGAAGGGGCCCAAAGGGTCGCGCTCAAGAGCTGAAATTCCTCGTGTTTGTTGGCAGCGATCAAGAGCTGAAACTACGTTCGTGTTTGTTGGCCGACAATCGTGTGCCATTAGTATGCAAGACAAGATCCTGGCACACGCCCTTTGGACAAAAATCAGACACTCGGTTGGCCAACAATTGGATCGTGAGTACGAGACTTTAGTCCGTAGGGTTCAATACTGAGTTAGCCCACCCTTTGCAGCTATAACTGCTTCCACTCTTCTGGGAAGGCTGTCCACAAAGTTTAGGAGTGTATCTATGGGAATGTTTGACGATTCTTCCAGAAGCACATTTGCGAGGTCAGGCACTGAAAATCAATAGATCTCTATCAATAGACCAAGATGACCACTCTTGGCAAGTAAATTTGTGAGGAGCTCCCTGACTAAACCCCAGGGTGCTACATCCTCCCCCTGCCCAAGAAACTACGTCTCAGAGTTTGCAGAAAAATACAATTTGAGTTCTCAAACCTGAGAGCAAATGTCCTGGCAAAAACTGGGATGGGTGGGGAAAACAGGAAAGGATTAACAGTGTAACAAGATAACAAATGCATGTGGCGTACCACACGAATAAACATTATTACACGCACCGTATTTTTGGAAAAAAAAGCAGATGAAGGCATTGTCAGGGAGATTACTGTGACACACTCTATTACCAAAAGTATTAGGACGCCTGCCTTTACACGCACATGAACTTTAATGGCATCCCAGCCTAAAGCCTTGTACACACGATCAGATTGTTGGCAGGGTATTGTCTGTTGACAGGCTGTTGGCCTAAAATCTGACCGCTAGTACACTCCTTTTGACAATTGTTGTCCAACTTTCTGCCAACAAATGTTGGATGACAGGCTAGTAAATTTTCCGCGGGCAGCGGTCTGTTGTCAGATTTTCTGATGGTCAGTACACAAGTCCAACACACGAAAGTACAAACATGCACCAAACACGAAATTAGCAGAAGAGGCCCAAAGGGTGAAATTCCTCGTAGTATGTCACTACGTTCGTGTTTGTTGGCCAACAATTGTGTACCATTAGTATGCAAGACAAGATCTTGGCACACACCCTTTGGACATAAATCAGATGCTCGGTTGACCAACAATCAGATCGTGTGTACGAGGCTTTAGTCCATAGGGTTCAATAATGAGTTAGCCCACCCTTTGCAGCTATAACGGCTTCCACTTTTCTGGGAAGGCTGTCCACAAGGTTTAGGAGTGTGTCTCTGGGAATGTTTGACGATTCTTCCAGAAGCACATTTATGAGGTCAGGCACTATTGTGGGCCGAGAAGGCCTGGCTCACAGTCTCCGCTCTAATTCATCCCAAAGGTGTTCTATCGGGTTGAGGTCAGGACTCTGTGCAACCCAGTCAAGTTCCTCCTCCCCAAACTAACTCATCCATGTCTTTATGGACCTTGCTTTGTGCACTGGTCCAAATCATTTGGTGGAGGGGGGGAGTATGGTGTGAAGTTTTTTCTCAAGGGTTGGGCTTGGCCCCTTAGTTCCAGTGAAGGGAACTCTTAAGGCACCTCTTTTTGCACAATTTCATGCTCCCAACTTTGTTTGGGGATGGCCCCTTCCTGTTCCAACATGACTGAGCACCATTGTACAAAGCAAGGTCCATAAAGATATTGAGTTTGGGGTGGAGGAACTTGACTGGCCTGCACGGAGTCCTGTCCTCAACCCAATAGAAAACCTTTGGGATGAATTAGAGCGGAGATTGTGAGCCAGGCCTTCTCGTCCAACATCACAAATGCTCTTCTGGAGGAATGATCAAACTTTCCCATAGAGACACTCCTAAACCTTGTGGACAGCCTTCCCAGAAGAGTTGAAGCTGTTATAGCTGCAAAGGGTGGGCCAACTCAATATTGAACCCTATGGACTAAGACTGGGATGCCATTAAAGTTTATATGTGTGTAAAGGCAGGCGTCCCAATACTTTTGGAAATATAGTGTATCTGTGAGAAGTGATAAATAGTGATAAATAACTGGAAGCACTGACATAAAAATTGAAATGCATGTACTTATAATGAAATAATATATCTGATGCTAGAGCCACCTATGCATAGTTGTAGTGTTTGCTGCGTTGATTGGTTTTGAATATGCCATACAGTAAAATTAGTGAGTAAACCTTTCTCGTTATTATTGTAATCTCTGTTTGGAAAGATTTTTGACGTGATGCCTTTTGACACATGGTGTGCACTATGTTCATGATGTTACAAGCACACAGCTCCACCTGCAATAAATTCCGGGTGAATGACCAAAGCAATCTTCACTACCAACAAAAGACAAGTATGATCAACATCTCCATGCAATAGGAAAAAGTCCATCTTTATGTAGCAGAATCTCTGACCTCTTGCAGTCTAATGAGAACCTTTGAGGCCACAAACGGCTGACATCCTTCAATATATAGTGGGTTGTGAGGCATAGTGGGAGCAAAGGTGGTAAAAGTCACTGGGCGCCTTCTTGGATGCAAAAGAGCTTTTATTTCTTTTAACAGTCCTTTTATATTTTGCAAGGGGAAGATGGACGGGGCCAGGACACCCTTAAGTAGCTGCAATTTCAATAGGCAGACTCCGAGGCTTCAATAGGAGGACAGCCGTACAGGGAAAGGCCCCAGCAAGGTGCCACTTCCGCACATGCAGGTTTGCTGTCTCCTATGGCTACAGTACTTAACAGTTCCTAATTCAAACGTAACAGTTTTCTCAGCTTTAGTACAACTTCTACTTGTAGTTCTTCAGCCCATTGAGCTCCTGGTCTCTCACTGGACCCTGTGGCTCACTGTCTCTGAATCCCGTGAGCTCCTCAAGGCTTTTGCGTTGGTATCCCCCTCAAGCATCACCCACGCTTTCCTGCTGGGTCCCTAACTTGGCACTTCGGATACCTTCAAGCTTCACCCCTGCTGACCGACTCGGTCCCTGACTTGACACACAAGGCTGCTCTGCATGCGTCACCTCCGCTGGTTGGGTCCCTGACTTGATCACTGCCTGAAGTTTCCTGATTCTCCACCGTGCGGTGATAATACTGCTCCTGTACTTGCTTCAGTTACTCACTGTGGTCCCTGGTAAAGGTGGTTGGTCCCTTAGTGGCGACAGCTTACCTTCTACCTCAGACCACTACAGGTTCTCCAGCCGGCAGAACCGTCACTTTTAGTTGGACTGCAAGCCGCAGTCCCAACCCTGCGCTGCCCTCTCACTTCTGGATAGGCCCTCACACAGCCTGTCAGCCAGATGACCCTGGAATTGGCCCAGTCTCCGGCCTAGCAGCCTGGGGCAGACGACACACGCAGTGGCGTCTCCAGCTTTCATATTTAGGGGGGGCACATGGGGGGACAGGGACAAAAGTAGGGGGCAACTATAAAATGCAATTATATATATCCTGGGGCCCTTTACTACGATCTCACAACGGCCCTTTCACATGTTCTGCAGTGAGCTCCATTCCTAATGTATTGGGGCCCCCAGGGTGGCAGAAAACAAGAGATATATGTCACCAGCATAGCAAGAAACTATAAGGGTCCAAAGCAGTGGGGGAACTATCAGGGTTGCAAAGGTTGTCTTGCCACCAGGCCCTGCTGTTCTGCCACTGTGGGGTTCCCCAGCCTCCTCTTGCTGCCCTGTCCCTGCTATTGACTGCTCTGGTCTGGCATCTCTTGGAATTTACAGGCTGGTTCTCCTGTCCTAAGGACGGGAGAAATCAGTCTGTTTTTTCAGTAACTGAGAGTCCTGGTGGAGTCCTTCCTGCAACTCGCTCTTCTCCCTGCCAATGAGGATGCAGGGGAAGGAGCAGATCGGGGCGGCCGTGGTTGTGTGAGCGCTCGCATTATGCAGTGTCAGTGAGCAGAGGGAGGGGGGAGGAATTACCCGCAGGAGCTGACTGGGGACGCTCTCCCTCTAAGACATTGCCTTTTTTGTAAAAAAAAAAAAAAAAAAATTTTTTTTTTTGGGGGGGGGGGGGGGGGGGCACATGGTGGGGCACAGCATAATGTTGGGGGGGTCAGGGCCCCCTCTGGCCCCCCCCTAGGGTCGCCATTGGACACACGTCCACCCAGACGGCAGTTCGGGTTGCACAGAACACAGCTCACCTGACCTCTCCCGAATATATAGGTTCTGCCAGCAGGCCATGGGATTCAAGTAAACCCCTGCCCATTGGCTGAGATATCCCATATACCCATAACCTGACCTTGGGTTGCCATCCTCATATCTAATACCACCACGTTCAAGACCACCTAGTGGTAGAAGAGAAAAGTGCAACAAGGCCAAACTTAAGGATAAATCAATAGATTTCTATCAATCAACCAAGATGAATGACTCTTGGCAAGTGAATTTGTGAGGAGCTACCTGACTAAACCCCAGGGTGCTACAATTATGTAATGGTGTTTCGGATGGGGGAGGGGCTGGTAATGTAAGATGACCTGATGTTATAGCAGCACCTGGGCAAACAGGGATATCCGATCCTCCACCATGGCCCTGTTCACACCTGTGCATTTTATGTATGCTGCTTCTTGATTTGCTTCATGAAAATGCACACCATATAGAGTTCAATAGTAATGCACCTAAAACACATGTAAAACGTGCCTAAAATGTAACGCAATAGAAACATAGATGTGAACCAGCCCTAAATAGGAGTTTACAACAATTATCTCTGAATTCATAAATCATCAGTGCCTCCACCCAAATGAACCTTATAATACAGGGTACTCCCTCCTAGGAACACGTGGTCCCAAGGGTACATCACATTAATGGCTGATTTATATATATGAGTTGCAATGATGCATTGAGGTGCCATTCATTTTGAATAGCATCCCCGATGCACTAAGGCAGGGGTATGCAATTAGTGGACCTCCAGATGATGCAGAACTACAATTCCCATGAGGCATAGCAAGACTCTGACAACCACAAGCATGACACGAGAGGCAGAGACATGATGGGACTTGTAGGTTTGCAACAGCTGGAGGTCCGCTAATTGCATATCCCTGCACTAAGGCAATGCAGATAGCAACACACCATGGGGCACTGCAAATTACATTTTTGGACATGTCTGATTTTTAGAATGTTTTGGTGTTTTGGAGACCCGTTGATTTCAATGACTTGTCCTAATGCAAAGTACAGTATTGTGTGACATAATACGCATTGTGGCAGGGCGAGCCCGTGCCACTGTTTAATATGGCGGTCTAGGACAGATTTTGGAGGAAGCAGGTACGCTAATGATGCAGGTGTGTGCTGCATTGATTTTGGAGCCAGAGGTCTGGACCCCACCCTCCCGAGGGGGTCAGTGTGTGAAGGGAGCAGTGAGAGGTGTACGTCTGCACCGTGCTTCCTAGGTCAGGACAGACAAAGGCCCGAGCCTGTGAGAGGTGTAGCAGCTGGGAGTTGCAGGATAAGAAGCCAAGGTACAGCGTTTGGTGTATGAACTCCGGGACTGTGTGTTTGATGGTCAGGATGACTGAGGCACGAGGCCTGAGCTGAGGACCAATATTATGTTTTTTCGTATCGATGGTAAGAACCCCCTGTGTGGGAAAATATTTAATCGTGAACTTTTCTTCTGTTTTAAATAAAAGTGGGCAGAACAAGCCCTGAAAAGACATTTCTGATGTGGAGTCAACTCACTACCAATGAGTTACAAAACCCCCAAGTTGTCACAATGTGAATATATATGCATTAAGCACTGCACAAATGTAAATGGGCCCTTACACTTTCTGTAAATAAAGAAGTCCAAGTCTAGACTTGAATACAGTTTAACTGTTTATTCGTGAACTTGATATGAGTTAGGCTGGGAGAAGGTGGAACAACCCAAAACTCAATGGTCAGGCTCCAACAGATTCTAGGGTTAGAAGTCCCTGGGTGGGTCTCGGGGTCCAGAAGCATCACACAGAACATCTTCTGAAGCAAAAATGTTAAAATGTCAGGTTTCTGTGATGTAAAAAATTAGGCAAAGATCAATCATTTCAGAACTTTTTCCACCTTTAATGTGACCTATAAACTGTACAACTCAATTGAAAAACAAACTGAAATGTTTTAGGGGTGGGGGAGTAAAACTAAAAACTAAAATAATGTGGTTGCATAAGAGTGCACACCTTCTTATAATGATGTAGCTGTGTTCAGAATTAAGCAATCGCATTCAAACTGATGTTAACCAGAAGTCAGTACACACCTGCCATCATTTAAAGTGCCTCTGATTAACCCTAAATAAGCTGTTCAGCTGTTCTAGTAGGTCTTTCCTGACATTTTCTTAGTCGTAGCCTACAGCAAAAGCCATGGTCCGCAGAGAGCTTCCAAAGCACTAGAAGGATCTCATTGTTACAAGGTATCAGTCAGGAGAAGGGTACAAAAGTATTTCCAAGGCATTAGATATACCATGGAACACAGTGAAGACAGTCATCATCAAGTGGAGAAAATATGGCACAAAAGTGACATTACCGAGAACTGGATGTCCCTCCAAAATTGATGAAAAGACGAGAAGAAAACTGGTCAGGGAGGCTGCCAAGAGGCCTACAGCAACATTAAAGGAACTGCAGGAATATCTGGCAAGTACTGGCTGTGTGGTACATGTGACAACAATCTCCGGTTTTCTTCATATATCTGGGCTATGGGGTAGAGTGGCAACGGAAGCCTTTTCTTATGAAGAAAAACATCCAAGCCCGGCTACATTTTGCAAAAACACATCTGAAGTCTCCCAAAAGCATGTGGGAAAATGTGTTATGGTCTGATGAAACCAAGGTTGAACTTTTAGGCCATAATTCCAAAGGATATGTTTGTTGCAAAAACAACACTGCACATCACCAAAAGAACACCATACCCACCGTGAAGCATGGTGGTGGCAGCATCATGCTTTGGGGCTGTTTTTCTTCAGCTGGAACAGGGGTCTTAGTCAAGGTAGGGGGAATTCTGAACAGTTCCACCAGTCAACATTGGCACAAAACCTTCAGGCTTCTGCCAGAAAGCTGAGCATAAAGAGGAACTTCATCTTTCAGCATTACAACGACCCAAAGCATACATCCAAATCAACAAAAGAATGGCTTCACCAGAAGAAGATTAAAGTTTTGGAATGGCCCAGTCAGAGCCCAGACCTGAACCCCATTGAAAATCTGTGGGGTGATCTGAAGAGGGCTGTGCATAGGAGATGTCCTCGCAATCTGACAGATTTGGAGTGTTTTCGCAAAGAAGAGTGGGCAAAATATTGCGAAGTCAAGATGTGCCATGCTGATAGACTCATACCCAAAAAGACTGAGTGCTTTAATAAAATTAAAAGGTGCTTCAAAAAAGCATTATTTTAAGGGTGTGCACACTTATGCAACCATATCATTTTAGTTTTTATTTTTACTTCCCTCCACCTAAAAGATTTCAGTTTGTTGTTCAACTGAGTTGTACAGTTCATAGGTCACATTAACCACTTCAACCCCGGAAGGATTTACCCCCTTAATGACCAGGCCATTTTTTGCGATGTGGCACTGCGTCGTTTTAACTGACAATTGCGCAGTCGTGTGACGCGGTACCCAAACAAAATGTATGTCCTTTTTTTCCCACAAATAGAGCTTTCTTTTGGTGGTATTTAATCACCTCTGCGGTTTTTATTTTTTGCTCTATAAACAAAAAAAGACTGACAATTTTGAGAAAAAAAACAATATTTTCACATTTTTGCTATAATAAATATCCCCAAAAAATTAAAAAAAAAACAAATTTCTTCATCGGTTTAGGCCAATATATATTCTTTTACATATTTTTGGTAAAGAAAATCGCAATAAGCATATATTGATTGGTTTGTGCAAAAGTTATAGCGTCTACAAAATAGGGGATAGATTTATGGCATTTTTATTTTAATTTTTTATTTTCTACTAGTAATGGCGGTGATCAATGATTTTTAGCGGAACTGCGACATTGCGGCAAAAAGATCGGACACTTTTGACACTTACTTTGGGACCAGTGTCATTATTACAGTGATCAGAGCTAAAAATATCCACCGATTACTGTATAAATGACACTGGCAGGGAAGGGGTTAACACTAGGGGGTGATTAAGGGGTTAATTGTTCCCTGGGGAGGTGTTTATAATTGTGGGGGGGGAGACTGACTGGGAGGAGCGAGAGATCGCTGTTCCTAATCACTAGGAACAGACAATCTCTCTCTTCTCCCCTGTCAGAGCGGGGATCTGTTTGTTTACATTGACAGATCCCCGTTCTGGCTCTCTGTGGAGCAATTGCGGGCGGACAGTGCACACCTGCTATAGCTATCACACGATGCGCCGTAACGGTACGGCGGTTCACGCAATAGAACAGCCCTGCTGCAGTATATCTGCGGTGCCTGGTTGGCAGTTGGTTAAAGGTGGAAAATGTTCTGAAATGATTTATGTAGCGAGGTCCCAGGGCCCCTGGGACCTAATGGTGACCTCCAGAGTTAGGGCAGCTGACATCCTTCTATGTAGAGTGGGTTACGAGGCATAGTGGGTGCAATGCAAGGTAGATTTATGGGCGCCAGCAGTGGCGGTGCATCCATTAGGGGCGCACGGGCGCCGGCCCTTCTCTCCAGCCACCCCCTCTATGTAAAATGTATAGATTCATGCATTGCATTAATCTATCCATGACCGCTGTAGCCACCCCCTATTCAGGCATCCGGCCCCTTTTGGGACGTCGAGTGCCTGAATTACAGCGGGAGGAGATGTATTTTTGAAGCACCTGATTAGAGCCATAGCCTCTAATGAGGGGCACAGTGCCTGTATTTGATGGCACAGTGGCTGCAATTGATGTTTTTGTTTCCGTATTTTTCAGAATTTCTCAGTTCGTTTGCGCCCCCCCAAAAAAATTTTGAGCACCAGCCACCACTGGGAAGAACAGGAAGAAGAGATGCAGGGAGGACACAGGAGCCATCGTCTGACCCGTGCTACACATCCCACAACTCGCTGCCGTTACTCGTTACCTGACCCGCTGGCACGATGGAGTAAGTGCCGGACAGACAGCGGCCAGGCGAGCGGGGGGGAGCACAGTGGCTGCATATGGGCAAAGAGACTGTATATGATGGTCACAGTTGGTGGCATTTGGTGGGCACAGTTGGCTGCATATCATAGACACAGTTGACTGCATATGATGGGCACAGTTGGCTGCATATGATGGGCACAGTTGGCTGCATATGATGGGCACAGTTGGCTGCATTTTATGGGCACAGTTGGCTGCATATGATGGGCACAGTTGGCTGCATATGATGGGCACAGTGGCTGCATATGATGGGCACAGTGGCTGCATATGATGGGCACAGTTGGCTGCATATGATGGGCACAGTTGGCTGCATATGATGGGCACAGTTGGCTGCATATTATGGGCACAGTTGGCTGCATGTGATGGGCAGAGTGGCTGCATATGATGGGCACAATTGGCTGCATATGATGAGCAGAGTGGCTGCAAATTATGGGCACAGTTGGCTGCATATTATGGGCAGAGTGGCTGCATATGATGGGCACAGTTGGCTGCATATAATGAGCAGAGTGGCTGCATATGATGGGCACAGTTGGCTGCATATAATGGGAAGAGTGGCTGCACATGATGGGCACCATTGGTTGCATTTGCTGGGCACAGTTGGCTGCATATAATGGGCACAGTGGCTGCATATGATGGGTACATTGGCTGTATTTGATGGCATAGTGGCTACAATTAATATTTTTGTTTCAGTATTTTTCTGAATTTATCAGTTAGTTTGTGCCCCCCCAAAAATTTTGAGCATCAGCCGCCACTGGGCACCAGACACTTCTTGAATGCAAAGAGATTTATTTTCTCTTGAACAGAACTGTGGGAGAGAGGGTTAAGGCCAGGACACCCTTTAGTAATTGCAATGTTGAATATGTAGAATAGCTGTCTCCTATGACAACAATCTTGAACAGTTATTAACACAAGTTGTAATGAACTCTTTCACTTCTTCCACAATCTCCTTTTTAGATCTTCACTCAACCGAGCTCCCAGTCTATCACTTAGGCCTGCTGATCCACTGCCACTGGATCTCCTGAGCTCTTCCAATCTTCTCACTGAGTATCTTCCTCAAGTATCACCCCCGCGTCCCTGCTGGGTCCCTAGCTTGGAACACACAGATACTCCTCAAGCGTGATCCCAGTGGCCTGCTTGGTGATGCTTGCACACAAGGCTGCTCTGCAAGCATCACCTCCGCTGGCTGGGTCCCTGGCTTGATACCTGCTGAAGTTTCCCAATTCTTCACCATCCCCAGTAGGTGAGAATACTGCTCTGGTACTTGCTTCAGTTACTCACTGTGGTCCCTGGTAATAAGGTGGATGGTCCCTTAGTGGTGACAGCTTTCCCTCTAACTTCTGACCACGGCAGGTTCTCCGGCCCGCAGAACCATTACTTTTGGTTGAACTGCAAGCCGCAGTCCCAACCCTATACTGCTCTCTTGCTTCTGGATAGGCCCTCAGACAGCCTGGCAGCCAAATGTCCCTGGGATAGGCCTCAAGCTCTAGCCCAGCAGCCCGGGGCAATACAACACACGTCCACCCAGACGGCCATCCAGGTGGCACAGAACCCCGATCACCTGACCTCACCCAAATAAATAAGCTCTCCCAGCAAACCAAGGGACCCAAGAAGATCCCTGCCCATTGGCTGAGATGCCCCATCTATTCCTAATCTGTCCTTGCAATGCCCTTGTCTTACCTAGTGCCACCAGATACCCGGCCAACTAGTGACAGAAGAGAGAAGTGCAGCAATTCCAGAATTATGGTGAAGTCAATTGATCTCCTCAATTGGCCAAGGCAACTATACCTGGCAGGTAAATTTACTAGCAACCTTGCCTAAACATCAAGGTGCTACATCTATCTTTGTCTAATATTTTTGCCTCACGGAAACCTGACATTCTACAGAGTGTAGACTTTTTATATCCACTGTAGCACCACAAAACTGGAGGTTCTGGTATTTCACTGTTCAAGTGTTTCTCAGTTCTAGTGTTTCTCTGAAAATTGAAGTTCTTGTATCACCACAAGATGGCGTTTTGTGTGCCAACGTCCTAAATAGATTGGAAAATTGTTTGGAAAACGAAAAGGTGGACTCAGGGGCGGACTGACAACTCATGGGGCCCCCGGGCACTAGGGGATCAGGGGGCCCCCAGGTTCAAAGATGGCCACCACACAGCAGCCATCTTTCTGATGCAACATTAATGCGGCAGGGCCTCATGGAAGGGCACCTAGCTTGGCGACATGCAGAGTGGCAGGAGACTTAAAGCTGGAGATTCATTAAAGGTACCGGGAACCTCTCATGGGCAGTGCCACCTTAACAGCATCATGGGCCCCTGGGGCCACTACCAGGGTGAAGGTGACCTGCGACATGCATAGCCACGGTACACAGTGGGTGTGGCAAAATAATGGCATGTTTTGGGCGTGGTTTGGAACGAAGCCCTCCAGCGCAGTAAAGTCACCTCTGAGGAGATTGACAGGTTCCCAGGTTCGCAAGCTCCAGCTATGTGATTGGCCAGAGCCGCGATGACGTCACTCCCAGGCATGCACACGGGAACCGCCATTTCCGGCAAGGGCTCTGAAGGTCCAGCACTGTAAGCCGGATCTTCAGAGCTCATGCGCTGATTTATGTCATCAGCTGCATACACTCTGAATATCCCCTAAACTGTAAAAGTTTAGGAGAGATTCACAGTACCTACAGGTAAGCCTTGTTATAGGTACAAGTGGTAATACAGAGTTTATTTAATTTTTTATTTATTTATACTAATTGTTAATTTAATATTTTTTTTTCACAACTCTGTTGGGGGGGGGGGCTTTGGTGAGATATCAGGGTTCTAAACAGACTCCCTGAAGTCTCACTTTTGAGACAGAGACAGGTACTGAGGAAAGAGATTCCACAGTACCTTTCTCTGCAGCCTCAGTTGCAATGAAAATGAATGATCATAAAACAGAGGCTACTGCTGAAGTTTTCAGATTCTTTACCGTCCCCGGTTGGTGAAAATACTGCTCCTGTACTTGTTTTAGCTATGAATTGTGATCCCTGGTAACAAGGTGGTTAGTCCCTTAGTGGCGACAGCTTCCCCTCTAACTCTGACCATTACAGGTTCTCTGGCCGGCAGAACTGTCACTTCTGGTTGGACTGCAAGCAAACCTAGCAGCCCAGGCAGCACAACACACGTTCACCTAATCAGCCATCCAGGTGGCACAGAACACCGATCACCTGACCTCACCCAAATATATAGGTTCTCCCAGTAGGACAGGGGATTCAAGAAAACCCCTGCCCATTGGCTGAGATACCCCATATACTCATAATCTGACCTTGTTTTGCCCTTCTCTTATCTAATGTCACCAGGTACCCGAAAACCATCTAGTGACAGAAGAGAGAAGTGCATCAATTCCAGACTTAGGGTGAAGTCAATTGATCCCTAACAATTGGCCAAGGCAAATACACCTGGCAGGTAAATTTAGGAGCAACCCTGCCTAAACATCAGGGTGCTACATGTGAAAAACATGCCCATGCTTGGTTGCACCTGCAGTTGTGAACCAAGCCTAACTGTTAGGCCCCTTTCACATGGGACACATCCGTTTTGACTGGCCCCACTTTGCTTAGCGGTGGATCGATCCGCTGATCCCTGCTGAGCAGGCGGATGACAGGTCCGTGTCCGCTCACTGTGCAGAGACTGATCTGTCAGATCTCTGCTCTCCTCTATGGGGAGATTGGATGAAAATGGACCACCTGTCCATTTTCATCTGATACCATTCGATCCGATAGGCAGAGGGAAAATAGGGTCACCATACGTCTGGATTTTATTGGACAGGATCAGATTGGATAGCAGCGGGTGCAAGCGGACATGTCACCGCTGACATCCACCGCTCCATAGGCGAGACTGGAGGGTCCGATCAGGTCTGCCTGAAAAGCTGACAGGCAGACCTGATCGGAAAGCCCGTGGGAAAGGGGCATTAGCACATAAAAAAAAATAACAATTCTCCATGAACATAGATGATTCTCTAAATGATCAGTGTTTATACAGTTGTGGTACCATGCAAATAGCCATGAACATTGTGCTCTGATATGTTTATTGAGGAATGTTGTTTTGTATATAGAGTGTATAGTTTATGTGGTGAGTGTACACTTCATTGTACAGAGGGTGTGCATGACACAGGGTTAAATAGAAAGGTCTTAAATGAACTACCCATTATCTGGGACATACACAGAGTGATGGAGGGATGTTTATGTAGATAGATAGTGATTAGTGCTGTGTGCCTGCTTAGGTGGTGTCTGTGTCAATGTCTGTCAGCTGGGGGGGGGGGCTGCAAACTCTGCTGGCTCCAACACACACACAGTTGCCTGCTATTTCAACCCTCCTTGTCACCTTACCTAACCCTTCACATGTTGCCACAAACATTTCCTCCTGACATGAAACTTGGTATTGTGTGCACTGCAACAGCTTACCTCTACAAAAACTTTCCTCACTCACTCAGCTCATCTCTCTCTCTGCATACAGTGTGCAGTAGTCGGCAGTAGCTATGTCCCTCCTCTGGGTCCTCCCGTCACATGGCACTCAAGGTGGGACCTGTAAGTCTGCAGGAGAACGCTGAGTGGTGAGACAGAACAAAGACTCTAAATAAATAAACAGCCGGGCAGTATATGTATTTAGAAGCAATGACACTGCTACTGACAAACCCCGCGATTGAGCTGTAATGGAACACCTTCTTAATGAGTGTGACTGTCCCTGCTCATGGGGCCCCCTACTGGCCTTGGGGCCCTCGGGCAGTGCCCGAGTGCCCTAATGGTCAGTCCACCCCTGCGTGGACTTTATAGGCACACATGTAGCATCGATGTAGAAAAAATATAGAGATTTTATTTAAACATGATTAAAAAACAAACAACATTGTTGACATAAATGTTAAAAAACATGTATGTCAACAATGTTGTTTGTTTTTTAATCATGTTTAAATAAAATTTCTATATTTTTTTTCTACATCGATGCTACATGTGTGCCTATAAAGTTCACATTCTAGTGTTTCTCTGTTGAAGCTGGCAAAGAAAAGAGTTGCCACCCTCTCTGTATGCAGGCCTCCAGCCACAAGGCCTGTATACAGAGGGGATGGCACTCTCTAGGCCCAGGCTCTAGCCTTTGGATTCTAGACTGGCCCATGACCTTCTCAACGGGGGACCTCTTCTCTAGAATCGAATCCATCATTTAAGAATGATATTCAGTGTGGCAAATTACAAAGAGAAAAGTGCCAATGGATTGTACTTATCTGAAAAGGGTCCAACATACATTCGAAGTTCGGAGTCACTCTTGTTGACTTAAAGAGACAAAAGCGCAGCATCCAGTTGAATGGCTATGCATCTGGATCTTGTTTCAAGAAAAATACAGAGGCTGGGTCGAAACAAAAACAGGTCGGATGTATGCTGGACCATATCCAGATAAGTACAATGTATTGAGACTTTGCTACTTGTAGGCAGATACATTAAAGATCTTTCTGTAACAATGGATAAGAGAACCTACTTCCTGTGCTATTTCTTTGCATTAACCAGACCAATAATTCCATTAGGAAATCTTTCCATAATACTATATGTACATTTTAGTATATGTTGGGTGTGTGATTTACCTGAAACGTCACACTCTTGTAGACATCCAAAAGCCCTGAGATGTGATGTCAGCAACCCCAGGAGACTCAAATGAAATGACACTCTGTCAGGGCTGGACTGTGATAAAAATTTGGCCCTGGACTTCATCCAGACCGGCCCACTTTATTTGTGCAAACAAGCACAAAAACAGTATATAAACTATACGCAATTGTGCAAAAAAACATAAGTAGCATAACATAAGGAGTCCTCACTAACCTCTTTTACTATTTCACTTATTCTCCTCTGTATTTTTCTCATCTTTCTCACATCACTGTGTGAAGTTGAGGGTGAACCAAGAAAGCCATTACTTTGACAGGCTGTCACTGAAACCAGCCCACTGAGCCATCGGCCCACCGGGAAACTCCCTGTAGTCCCAATGGCCAGTACAGGCCTGCACTCTGTAGTAATCCCCTACACTCCTCCACTGGTTGCTTCATAAAAGGTTATGTCGAGAAGTAAGGAGAGCGGCACAGGAGCTGGGTCAGCACAGACAATAATTAGACATCCAGAGATGGTCAGATTTATGCCCAGGAACAATGATGGAAACCATAACTGCCCAACCTCACATGAGTTGTTTGTTCAATGCTACTGTGCAGGAGTTTGATACTTTCCTCTGATTCCTAGCTGAGGATTAGGCCTGGTCACGGGGTGACTGGAGGAGGCAGACCTTTCATTCATCTGCCCGTCCTCCATTCATAGAGTGCTTTTAGATTGCAGGAAGCTATAATGCATCTCCTATGAATGGAGAAGGGGAGGAATAGGCGTGCAGGTCCAGTGACTTGTATTAGCCCCTGCAGCACAGGAAGATTACCGCTGTGGGGGTATGGGGAGTGGGGGCAGGGGAACGAACATTTAAACAAAAAGAGCAGCAACCAACACATGGGAGACTTTTGATTGACTGTAAGTACCATCATCCCTTGTGATGATTTAAAAAATATATACTAACTTGGGCTTTAAATGCTTTGCAGATCTCATAATGAATTGAAGGCTAAACACATCAGATTTTTCTGTTTCTTGTCTGGTAAGCTCATTTTTTGCTGATCTCACCTTTGGTGACACACATAGTTACTGGGACTACAGGAAAACTTATATAATGTTATTAAAGATTTGGTGTTTTCATGACAAGCCCGGGCCTGCCGGGGCGGGTGTTACATGATCCTCCCTGGAAAAAGGGAAGACGCCTATAAAGCCATTACCTCCAGCTGGGTTGGGTCCAGTACCCCTTTATTAGGCTCCTGTCCGGGCACATCGCACAGGCCACCCCAGCAAATGCTCATTCTAAACATCTACCAAATGGTCTCCACTAGGAATGACACAAGACCAGGAATACATTTATTGTAAATAATTTTAAATTGCTGATTTCCACTTAATATATAGAGGTGAATATACTGTGTGTGTATATATATATAGATAGATAGATAGATAGATAGATAGATAGATAGATAGATAGATAGATAGATAGATAGAATTTTTTTTTTTTTTTTTTATTGTTCATTAAGGGACACAGGATCATTAGATATTCTAATATGATTGAGTTATACTGCCACCAGGAAGGGAAAAAAACTATTATCCAGCCAGGTATAACCCCTCCCAGCATGTTTCAACCCCTCCCAGCATGCTTTTTTTTTTTCTAGTGTCCTAGGAGGGGGTTGTCTTTTCTCGTCTGAGAAAAGGCAAAACCTTAGTGCCGCCTTGGAGCCTGGAATGTGTCCCCTAGGCATTGGGCTCTGCCATCGGCTGTATCCAGTTTTTCAGGTACGGCGTTAATTAGCCATGGAGCACTTTTCAGGCAGAGAGCCGTGGCACTTATTAGTAGGCCACATGGAGCTAAAGATTGGGAGCTACTGCACTTTGGTATCAGTCGCCACAGAAAGCGGTATTACGCTAATTACAGCTAAAAAATTATTGTTGCGTCATCAGCTGGAGAGCAACATGCGCACTCTCTGGTGTCTTCCTGCCCTTTTTCTTCAACATGAGGCAGCTCTTTTCCACCTTTGCACCTATCTTCAGGGGACTTGCGGTTAACATATCAGTTAATCCTTTATTCCGAATACAGTAATCTGGTCATCCCCTGGCCATTAAATCCCTCCTGCTTATGCAGCTTGTTATGAATAAACCAAGATGTTACCTGGTATCCATAAGTCCATCAAGTAAGGCCCCCTCCTCTGCTTTATCCAGGGGGGAGTTTACTGCAACCATGTAGCATTTTTTTGTTTGTTCTCTACGGTGACTTGGAAGATCCTGACAATTATCTTCTCCTCCCAAGCATTTTGCTGATCGATATCTTTTTGAAGAGGTCCATAAGAATGGTCCATTTGCATTGTGGATCTGGTGATATCTCACCCAAATAAAACACTGACTCCAGCTGTTGAAATATACAACCAACAAATGTTTGGAAATGCTTTCCAAATCCTTTTTGTCACTTGCAGGCCCACTATGCAACCTGTTATAGTGGTTATCTTGGTCTGTCAGATTTTAGCAGGATGGACTCAGGCTAAGGCTAATGACCCAACTACAGTCCTAACTGGTCATTTCATTATGGAGCGCTTAGAGCAGTGATGGCGAACCTCTGCACTCCAGATGTTATGGAACTACATTTCCCATGATGCTCAACTACATTGCAGAGTGCATGAGCATCATGGGAAATGTAGTTCCAAAACATCTGGGGTGCCAAGGTTCACCATCACTGGCTTAGAGCATGTGCCCTCAGCTCTACATTACTGTGTGGATGGTTTCACTGATGCTATCTGCTTCATCTCCCGAATCAGTCTCCTGTCAGTTAAAATACGAAGATCTCTCTGGTTGAATGTTGGATTGCAGAATAGCAGTGTAAAAAATACTTGCTGTGCATGGCTTTTAATGGTGAACATCTTTTTGGAGCTTTGGTGAATAAAGCCATTGAGAACAATACTGGTGGTAGGACCCTAAGCCTCAAATTGGTAGATCTTCTCCTGTCTCTGAAGCCAAAAATAATAATTTTCCTTTCTCCCATGCTTCTTATGCAAAAGCAAAGCCTAAGGGATGGTCCCAGTACCACCACAAACCTTGGGCCTCTAAACTCTCCAAGCCTGCAGACAAGTCCTCTTCAGCATGTAGGCAGGTCCCCACTTATGAAAGTGAGACAATTGTATGTTGGTCTTTGTAGATATGTGGGCAGGTCAGAGAACATGACTCAATCACCCACATGCTCTCCACCAGGAACCTGCCTAAAACACGGTAGACTAAGGCCTAACTTCCAGGCTGCCCACAGTCCTCTCAGTACATAATTGCTCCCCCACCTGTGCATGTATGGAGTGCTTGAAACATGAAGTGCCCTGTACACCCACTCATCATATTCCTGGTCACCTGTAGTAACGACACTCTTCCAGCTGAGGACTCTCCTTGCATCAGGCCCGATGTTTTTCACATAGTTGCAGGATAGAGCTACAATTCCCCTATCCACCACCATCCCCTAGCCCAACCAGGTCTGCACAGAGTTAGTTCCTACTTCTCAATAGATGTTTCTCGTGAGATGCAGAGTCTAGCATAGGCTTAACAGGGTGCTATCCCACTTCACAGCAGCAAAGATATTATGGATCCACTTCAGACATTTGAAACAGCCAGAGGCTTGGTCCAAGCCTTTATTAAGCTAGTCCTATAACAGTTCAGTGAAATAATTTCCATGTCAATCAGCAATAGTCTTCTGTCTTGCAAAAATTGTACCTTCTGTGCCCAGTAGAAGGGATGTCCATCCCTGGGGTAGCAATGTAAGAATAAGTCCTTACTTCATCTCTCTCTTGGTTCTTCTCTTCCCATCGGCCAGCCTGGACTCCCTGAGCTAAGATCCACTCCAAGCTTATATACTATCTTGCCAGGAAGGATATGAAATCATTCCCCTTTATGGGAAGATTTAAAGAGGAAATCTTCTTTAACCTTCTGGGCACTTTCATCCCCTTCCTGCCCAGTTCATTTTTCAGCTTCCAGTGCTGTTGCACTTTGAATGACAATTGTGCAGTCATGCAACACTGTACTTGTATGAAATATTTTATCATTTTTTTTAAGACAGATAGAGCTTTCTTTTGGTGGTATTTAATCACCACTGTTTTTTTTATTGTTTGCTAAACAAATGAAAAAAGACCAAAAATTTTGGGAAGAAACATTTTTTTCTCTGCTTCTGTTATACAATTTTTTAAATAAGTAATTTTACTTCTTCACTGATGTGCGCTGATGAGACTTTAGTGATGGGCACTGATGAGGCTGCACTGATGGGCACTGATAAGCTGCACTGATAAGGAGGCATTGATGAGGTTGCACTGATAAGGCGGCACTGATGGGCACTGATGGACACTGAATGGCACTGATGGGTCTGCACTGATGATCAGTGCCTTGCTTATCAGTATTAATGTCCCTTGTCACTGGATAGCCAATAACTGGCTTTCTTTGCCTCACACAGTGACAGCGCTGAGGAAAGGAAATGCAGATAACCGGCATTTGTTTACATGTGATGAGATGTGATTGGACACAGCTGATCACATGGTAAAGGGCTGCTGTGATTGGCCCTTTACATTAATCACAGAGCACACCCAGTGAATGCCCCAAAGGCGAGCAGGGGACGGGGTTCTGGGAGGATGTCAATAGATGCCCTCTCAGAACTAGACGACTGCTCTGTAGCCGTCTTTCGGCTATATCGCAGTCGGCAAATGGTTAAAGGGGCAACCAAGTGTAGCACCCTCTAGCTAGTGTGCTAGTTGTAAATTGGCTTGACTGAGAGCCAGACCTGGGTTGAATCTTGGTCAGGGTTGAGTGACTTCGGGAGGATGGATGACTCATCAGGTAGCTCTTCTGGTGCCTCCCTCTGTTCTCTGGGGCTAGGAATGTGTTTCTTTTCCTTGTTCTGTTCTGCAGGTATGGTTGTGGACCGTTGTTCACCCTGCTTCGTGATGGACTGTACATTTTCCAGCTTGCTTCCCTCCTAGGGGGTGGTGCTCCAGCTCAATAAAGTGTTTATACTTTGGTGAGTTAACTGCAGGGACCTGAAGCTAGGATGTATATATGTTATGTGATGTACATATGTGTTTAAAAAAATAAAAAAAAGAGAAATGTCTATTTTTGATACTTGCTAATTTATTTGTACATAGCCCTGTCCAAGTTAGTCCCCTTTTCCCCTCCTTTGTTTTTTTATGGGATGCCCTTGCTCCTGGGCACAGGAGCTATTTGTGTACTTTTTTCCCCAGCCGGGGGGAAAGGCTGTTTTGTAGGAGGGGGTGAGTGTAGCACCCTCTAGCTCAGGGGTCTCAAACTGGCGGCCCTCCAGCTGTTGCGAAACTACAAGTCCCATCATGCCTCTGCCTATGGGATTCATGCTTGTAACTGTCAGCCTTGCAATGCCTCATGGGACTTGTAGTTTTGCAACAGCTGGAGGGCTACCAGTTTGAGACCCCTGCTCTGGCTAGTGTGATAGTTGTATATAGTTAGCTGTTAGTGTAGGTAAATTGGCTAGGCTGAGAGCCAGGCCTGGGTTGAATCTGGGTCAGGGTTGAGTGACTCAGGGAGGCTGAATGACTCATCAGGTAGCTCTTCTGGTGCCTCCCTCTGTTTTCTGGAACCTTGGAGAAGCTTCCAGATGTAGTGGGCGGAAGCCCGGAAGGGCTGCTTGGAATATTTATAAGGGGCTCAGCCAAACCCCAGCAGGGTGCTAAGGAGGCTGTTGGAGGCCCTCGCAGGGCATCCCCTAGTCTGGGGGAGGGTGACCTTGGGCCTGGGGCTCGGGTGCTGGAAGGATCCCACAACACATGGAGGAACCCTTTCCTGGAGGCATGGGAGCAAGGAGAGGACAGTAGGAGCAGGTCAGCATGTCTTGGAGATCTCTCAAGGAGACAGCTGGCTGGGCTGGTGAGTGTTCAGTCTGGGAGGACTGTGGAGAGAATGTCAGTCTGGGGGACTGTGGAGAAGTTAGCCAGAAGGGCTAGCGAAAGGAGCAGCTGAAGCCAGGCGGGCTGGCAGTGCCTGAAGAGGTGGTGCTGGGATCAGTAGCCACAGGGATGTATGCTGGATACTGACTGAGTGCCTTGTCAGATTTTTCAGCAATGTGACAGTGGAGTTCTGCAAGCAAATAAGGAAGCAGAGGACTGTATATAGGAAGAGTTGTCCCTAAAGTTGTTCTGAAAACAAGTGGGCCTCCCATAATTTTCCAATCTCTATCCAAGTTCTAATCCCTCAATAAAACAAAAAACAAAGTACTGGACTGTTTTTTGACTCTGAAGTGACTGTGAAAATTTGGTGTGCCTGGCTGTGCAGGATGGAGGATCGCAATTACTTAGCCCTTAAGGGGGTGCGCTACACAAGTGACCCTGTCTACAGACACCTAGTCAGAAAGCATCTCGGAGGATGCCTGGTTAAGTGACATGGTGGCCAGGGACTACAAGCTAGAGTTCACCTCTCTCCCTCAGCCCCGATTTATGTCATCCAACCTGCCTGTGACTCTTTTCAGACTAGCAGACCTTCATGTTGCTCTTGCAGATCTATTAAACCAAGGAGTTAATAACATGGCTCTCTCTGAAATGTTTCAAGGGGTTTACTCCAACCTTTTCACTGTTCCGAAACCCAAAGGAGGCATTTACCCCATCTTGGACCTGAAGGCTCTAAATGTCTTCATTCAAACTCAAAATTTCTGAGTTGAATGCACCAAGTTTGTCATAGTTACCCTTCATCGGGGAGATTTTCTAGCTTCTGTGGACATCAACAATTTTGTTTTGCTATGGGCTCTCAAAATCATCAGTTTGTAACCCTATTGTTTTGTGTATCCTCTAAATCCTTCATGTTCACCAAGGTTCTGGCCCCTATTCTGGTCTCCTATTACAGTAACAATCCGCTCAAACTCTGACTTGCAATATGATGCAGACAGACCAAGCCTTAAAATGGTTTGGTTGAATCCCGAACCTCCATCTATCTGGGTCAAATTTTAGATACAGTTTTGAAGGACTTGTAATTAATCCAAGAAGCAGCAGTAATTAAAAAAAAAAACCTGACCTGATCTTCATATTTAAAAAAAAAAAGTATTCAGAATAAAAATCTTGAACTGGTGACAGGCCCTTTGTATCCTGAATAAAAATAAAAAGATAAAAATAGGAAAAGGAAAAAATCCTGGCAATACATATTGCAACAAAGGTTCTTTGTTCTTCGTCAGAGCGTTCAGGAAGTAAAAACTTCCACAACTTATCACAGATGTCACTCTAGATCGCCTCAAATACGCCACTGATAAAGAGTATCACGCCTCATTGAGAAGCAAAACCATCGCGAGGGGAGTGTACGAGGCCTCTTGTTTTTCCTCCTTTTTTTTTTTTTTTTGCTATTTTTAGAAGAACTTTTCAATAACATCACGAAAGGAAAATGACATTACACAGATCTCGATGACAGAGTGGGATAAAAGCTGGAAAAATCACAAAAGAATAACTATGGAGAGGATTAAGGTGTGACGCAAATAAATAGAATGGTAACAAGATTTAAACTGGAATAGAGGGAGAAATGGCTTTATCATACCTCCCAACTTTTTGAGATGGGAATGAGGGACACCTATCAGCAAAGATATGCAGGCATAGGACACATCCCTTGCCACACCCCCTTAAAGGAGAATTGTTAAAAAAAAAACAAGATTGGTTAAACCCACAAGTGCTTTTTTTACCACTACTATTCCTTTATATTGGCTTTTGGAATTTACAAATGCAGCAATTTAGAAATCAGATGAAAGGTTTAGAGCTGGGAAACACTTTTTGATAGATAAAAAGTGCATTTTATATACATCTATATTGATCAGGCCAAAATGAGGGACAAATGAGGAGGAACGAGGGACAGAGGGACATTGCTCCAAATCAGGGACAGTCCCTCCAAATCAGGGACAGTTGGGAGTTATGCGTTATACATATAATTAACCCCATTGTCAAACAAGGTACTTTTATAAACATCTTGTATTCAAGGGGTTAAAGCAAGCTTGGTATCAAATTTTTGGGACTGGCAAAGGGCTTTTAAGTAAAAATGATCACTTTTATAGGGCTCTGAAGGTCCGGGCACCTGCGATCACTCCTGACAGAGCAAGGACGGAGATTTGTGTGTGTAAACACACAAATCCCCATCCTGTCAGGGGAGAGGAGACAGATCGTGTGTTCCTAGTATATAGGAACAAAGATCGGTCTACTCCCTAAGTCAGTCCCATCCCCCCACAGTTAGAACACATGGTAAGGGAACACATTTAATCCCTTTGATCGCCCCCTAGTGTTAACCCCTTCCCCGCCAGTGACATTTATACAGTAATCAGTGCATTTTTATAGCACTGATCGCTGTATAAATGTCAATGGTCCCAAAAATGTGTCAAAAGTGTCTGATCTGTCCGCCGCAATGTTGCAGTCCCGATAAAAATCGCAGATCGTCACCATTACTAGTAAAAAAAAAAAAAAAATGCCACAAATCTATCCCCTATTTTGTAGATGCTATAACTTTTGTGCAAACCAATCAATATACGCTTATTGCAATTTTTTTTTTTTTTTTACCAAAAATATGTAGAAAAATATATATCGGCCTAAGTATTTCGCTCTTCTTTTGCTTATAGCGCACAAAATAAAAATCACAGAGGTGATCAAATACCACCAAAAGAAAGCTCTATTTGTGGGGAAAAAAAGACATCAATATTGTTTAGGAACAACGCCGCACGATCGCGCAATTCTCATTTAAAGCGACGCAGTCCCGTATCGCAAAAAATGGCTTGGCCAGGAAGGGGGTAAATCCTTACGGGGCTGAAGTGGTTAAACTAATTTCTAGCAAACAATGCAGATTTTAACGTGTGCAAAAAAAAAAAAAATTGCCCTGGTAGACAAATGGTCCTGTAGTTTTTACTCTAGTCTGATGACATCACAGATCCTTCCTCCTCCAGAAATTGGAAAAGAATGAGCACCACTCGGTCCAGGAGTACTGTCTATGACAGCCTGAGTTCACAGGCAGTGGTCTGAATGATGCTGGCCGTCATTCAACCCGGGACATCTTGTGGTGGAAATTAATTACTGCAGGCACAGCCATGAATTGGAGTATTAAAAGAGAAGTATGGTTTTTTTTTTTTTTGTGTGTGTAGCAAAATGGTTACATTTAATGAAGGTACAACATTTAGCAACTCACATGGTTTAGGGCTGTCTTTAATACCGATTGGACCCTGGGCAAACATTTTCTTGGGCCCCCCATGCAATTTCTCTCTCCAACTGATCTGAGACATAAAATAAAAATAGTAGCCAGACTAAAAAAAAAAGACTCAGTTTACTGCAGCAGATCGGGCAGTTATTTGCGATTTCTGCTTGCTGATTGGTTGCTAGATGTTACTGCACATCAATACCACTCATTGATTGGTTGTTACAGGTTACTGCACATCATTACTGCTCACTGATGGGTTGCTATTGCTTACTGTTAAGCATTGCCACTTACTCATTGGTTGCTAGAAGTAAATGTGGAAATCTCTCTATGGAGGTTCCCCTGGACTGAACGTTGCAGTCTCCCTATGGAGTGTCCCCTAGACTGAAGGTTGCAATCTCCCTATAAAGGGGCCCCTGGACTGGAGGTAGCAGTCTCCTTATGAAGAGGTTCAGGACTGGAGGTAGCAGTCTCCCTATGATGGGGGCCCCTGTACTGGAGGTGGCAGTCTCCCTATGGAGGCCCACCAAAGAGAGACTGCTATTTTCAGTTGAGGAGCCACTCCTTGGAGACTGTTACTTCCAGTCCAGTGGCAACTCCATTAAGAGACTACTACCTCCAGATCGGGGGCCCCTCCATAGAGGGACTACTAACTCCAGTCCAGGGGCTCCTCCATAGAGGGACTGCTACCTCCAGTCCAGGCTCCCCTCTTTAGAGGGGGACTGCTACCTCCAGTCCAGGGGTGCCTCTATAGAGGGACTGCTACCTCCAGTCCGGGGGCCCCTCCAGAGAGGTACTACTACCTCCAGTCCAGGAGCCCCTCTATAGAGGGACACTACTACCTCCAGTCCAGGGGCCCCTCCATAGACAGACTACTACCTCCTGTCCAGGGGTCCCTCCACAGAGGGACACTAATACCTCCAGTTCAGGGGCCCCTCCATAGAGAGACACTACTACTTCCAGTCCAGAGGCCCCTCCATAGAGGGACACTACTACCTCCAGTCCAGGCGCCCCTCCATAGAGGGACACTAATACCTCCAGTTCAGGGGCCTGTCCATAGAGGGACACTACTACCTCCAGTCCAGGGGCCCCTCTATAGAGGGACACTACTATTTCCAGTCCAGGGGCCCCTCCATAGAGGGACACTACTACCTCCAGTCCAGGGGCCCCTCCATAGAGGGACACTACTACCTCCATTCCAGGGGCCCCTCCATAGAGGGACACTACTACCTCCAGTCCAGGGGCCCCTCCATAGAGGGACACTATTACCTCCAGTCCAGAGGCCCCTCCATAGAGGGACACTACTACTTCCAGTCCAGGGGCCTCTCCTATTGTAGAGACATAGAATGGAAAGCCCCAGGAGTGACAATAGTTACAGTAGTGAGGAACACTGTGCTCTCCTCCCGGCAGTGTTGGGGTTCAGGTGTGTGTCCTGTATGTGGGTCTCACCTGAGATAAGTTGAGCCCATGTGGCTCTCCCCTCCTCCTTCACAGCAGGCAGGTGAGAGAGAAAGGAAGAGGATGGATCACTCCGCCGTGACAGGGCTGCAGTCAGGACTAGAGTAGCAGAATCCGGAAATGCGGCCGACTTCTCCTTCCGTGATGCTTGCCCAGCGCTACCAGCGTCTTTTGGTGAAAGGGCCTACCTACCAGAGCTAAATATACTGTTAGCAATGGCAACCCTGGCCAGTGGGCTCAAGGGGCAGCTGCTTTGGGCCCCATAACAATAATTGGGCCCGGGGCAGCTGCCCTGTTTGCCCAGCCTTAAAGACGGCCCTGACATGGTTGATGATTAAAAAAGACACATCTAAGTATGCAGGCATCCGAGGTAAAGCAGTCCACACAGACCTTCCTCCTCACCGCCGGCTCTCACCGATGTCAGTCTGCAATCGTGACCGGGAAGACTACCCTGCAGTAGAGCGTTCTGAAAGCGAGGCTTGAACTGCTCGTGGAGCGCAGCGTGGAAGGGGTGACGTCAATGGCGGTGAGGAGGACGGTCTATTTGGACAGCTTTACCCCAGAAGCCTGCATACTTAGATGTGCCTATTTTAATCATCAACCATGTGAGCTTCTAAATGTTGTTCCTTCATTAAATGTAACTGTATTGCTACACTTAGAGGCGCCTCTCTTCTCATTCATACTCAGTTGTGACATGATGCTACTTGTATATCAAGACATCGCTTGTATATCAAGTTAAAATTCATTTAAAAATGCTCTCAAACCAAGTTACACTCAAACCAAGGTTTTACTGTATTAGAGTTACTCTTTTTTCTGTAATATTATACCTTTTAATGTTTTAATAAAGGTTAATTATCTGCAGTATGTGAGTTTCTTCTTGCATTAACTCTCCGCCTCTTGGATTTGCCAACTGAGGACATTAAGACTGCAGAAAGGAAAGGGTGTGGAAGCTGTGAATACAGACCTTTCCTAATATACTTTGAACCTGGGTAACAGGTATTGAGCTTATTGCATGGCCCAATGTAAGCATGCATATGCCACTTAATAAAAAGATAAAAAAAAAAAAAAAAGTATGTCTTCTGGATCCTGTGCTCTGCTGCATAATAATCTCAAGGGAGTATGCTCTCAGCATGGATGGCATTCACACAATGCCTTGCATTTTTTTCAATGAATACAAAGTGTTCTCTGTGGAGAGGTGATGTCATGATCTCAACTTCATCCAATCACAGAGCACTTTGCATTTATTGCAAAGCCTTCTGTGAATGGCCATCATGCTAACTGAGCAGCCCCCTTGCAGCAGGACAGCTACTTGGCAGTGGGATCTAGAAGACAGCAGTAATTACTCTAAGACCCCTTTCACACTGGGGCTGTGTTTGCGGTTTTCGGCCACTAGCAGGGTGCTTTTAACCCCAAACAAGGGGTTAAAAACTCCCGTGTTGGGGCGCTTTCTGAAGCGCTTTTCAGGTGCTTCAGAAGCATTGCCCATTCCTTCCAATGGGCAGGGTGTTTTGGCAGTGCTAAATACAGCGCTCCCAAAACATCCCAAAGATGCTTTTCAGAACGTCTCGCAAGAGCACCGCCCCAGTGTGAAAAGTCACACTTGAATGAACGGGAGGCGGTTTTCAGGCGCTTAGCAGATGCTATTTCCAGCGCTAACGTGCCTGAAAACCGCCTCAGTGTGAAAGCAGTCTAATAGCAGTGACTACTGTTTTGGTTTTCCACTTCCACGGCTGTCCCACAAGTATTTCATATGCATAGTTACATTGGTCCAACATTGAAAAAGTATTCATACCCCTTGAAATGTTCCACATTTTGTCATGTTACAACCAAAAACATAAATGTATTTTATTGAGATTTTATGTGATAGACCAACACAAAGTGGTACATAATTGTGAAGTGGAAGGAAAATTCTAAATGGTTTTCAACATTTTTTACAAATAAATATCTGAAAAGTGTGGCGTGCATTTGTATTCAGCCCCCTTTACTCTGATACCCCTAACTAACATTTAGTGGAACCAATTGCCTTCCGGAGTCACCTAATTAGTAAAGTCCACCTGTGTGTAATTTAATCTTAGTATAAATACAGCTGTTTTGAGAAGCCTTCAGAGGTTTGTTTAAGAACCTTAGTGAACAAAAAGCATCATGAAGGCTAAAGAACACACCAGACAGGTCAGGGATAAAGTTGTGCAGAAGTATAAAGCAGGGTTAGGTTATAAAAAAATAATCGCAAGCTTTGAAAATCTCACAAAGCACTGTTGAATCTATCATCGGAAAATGGAAAGAGTATGGAACAACTGCAAACCTACCAAGACATGGCCGTCCACCTAAACTGACAGGCCGGGCAAGGAGAGCATTAATCACAGAAGCAGCCAAGAGGCCCATGGTAACTCTGGAGGAGCTCTCCACAAATCTGACCTTTATGGAAGAGTGGCAAGAAGAAAGCCATAAGAAATCCCATTTGCAGTTTGCGAAAAGCCATGTGGGGGACACAGCAAACATGTGGAATAAGGTGCTCTGGTCAGATGAGACCAAAATTTAACTTGGTGGCAGCAGCATGTTATGGGGATGTTTTTCTTCAGCATGGACAGGGAAGCTGGCCAGAGTTGATGGGAAATTGATGGAGCCACATACAGGGCAATTATGGAAGAAAACCTGTTAGAGTCTGCAAAAGACTTGAGACTGGGGCAAAGGTTCACCTTCCAGCAGGACAACGACCCTAAAAATACAGCCAGGGCTACAATGGAATGGCTCGAAAATTGCTGTTCACAAACCAATCCATCCAATCTGACAGAGCTTGATCTATTTTGCAAAGAATGAGCACAAATGTCACTCTCTAGATGTGCAAAGCTGGTAGAGACATCCCCAAAAAGACTTTAGCTGTAATTGCAGCAAAAGGTGGTTCTACTAAGTATTGACTGAATACAAATGCACCCCACACTTTTTACATATTTATTTGCAAAAAAATGTGAAAACCATTTATCATTTTCCTTCCACTTCACAATTATTTCCCAGTTTGTGTTGGTTTATCACATGAAATCCCGATAAAATATATTTACGTTTTTGGTTGTAACATGACAAAATGTGGAAAATTACAAGGGGTATGAATACTTTTTCAAGGCACTGTACATGGACCACAAAGGTCTAAAGGGGGTCTAATGCCGCATACACACGATCGGACTTTACGGCATACTTGGTCCGGCGTACCGGATTTCGTCGGACAATTCGATCGTGTGTGGGCTCCAGGGGACTTTGTTTTCTCAAAAGTTTGACGGACTTAGATTTGGAACATTATTCAAATCTATCCGACAGACTCGAGTCTGGTCGAAAAGTCCGCTCGTCTGTATGCTAGTCCGACGGACAAAAAACGATGCTAGGACAGCCATTGGCTACTGGCTATGAACTTCCTTGTTTTAGTCCGGTGTACCTCATCACGTACGAATCCGTCGGACTTTGGTTGATCGTGTGTAGGCAAGTCCGTTCATTCGGAAAGTCCGTCGTAAAGTCCGTCGAAAAGTCCGCCGGGCAAAGTCTGCCGTAAAGTCCGCTCGTGTGTACGGGGCATTATGCTTTTATCATTTCTTACTGGTTCTAAGGGTTGCTAAAAAAGTGACATTTGGTAATGACAGTTGACGAGTGGTTACATGCACCATACCAAATTTACATTATATGGCCAAACTTTGGTCGACACCCCTCCAAATTATTGGGTTCAAGTGTTACCAGTGAAGGGTGGTCATTCACGCTACAGCATACAGAGATTTTATACAACTGCGTGCTTCTAGTCTTCTAAAAACACTTTTCAGTTCTAGCATGAGTGTCTGTGCCCCTCTGCACAAAGTTGGGTCCATAGAGACATAGTTTGGTGGGTTTAGTACTGAGCAACTAGAGTTGCCTGCACAGAGCCCTAACTTCAACCCTACTGATTGTTTGGAATAAATTGTAATTCAAACTGCAAGCTTCTTGCCCAACATCAGCACCTGGTCTCTCCAATGTTCTTTGGACTAAATGCCAAGAAATTCCCACAAACACACTCCAAAATCTTTACTAGAAGAGTGGAAGCTGTTATAGCCACCATGGAGGGGACAAATCCATATAATAATGGACAGGGCTTTGGAATGGGTGTTCAACAAGTTCATGTAGATGTGATAGCCAGTTGTCCACAAACATTTGGCAATTTAGTCTACCGCTGCAAAAGCTGTATACTACTACTACAGAGCATAGATCATTTCCATTTGGTTGCTTTCTACAGGTTTTGGTCTTTTTTTTTTAATTTATTTTTTTTTATTTAAAGATGTCTACAACAAATGTAATCCCTCTAGACTAGTGCAATGAAAGGAAAAAAACAGATATGGGTGAGGAATTTTCCACTTGTGAAGGGACTGATATTAGGCAAGATATTTTTGAACTACATACTGTACAGAAGCCACAGACTGCTGTTGCTGCATATTTTTATTGAATAAAAGCTGTATTATTCTTCTTCAAGCACATGACTAACGATTAACCACTCATTAAAATAATGACTTTCATAAAGAGAAAATTGCTGATTTACGGGGCTCAGGTGCCTAGTAATTACAACACCATCATCCTTAAAAGAGTTGGCATGGACTTCGCTGCCAGGTGCTGCACCCAAGCTAGAAGTTTCTGGCGCCAATTCAGTGTGCAGAAAAAAAAAGTCTTGCATTCAGTATTCTGGGTATTTCTGGAAGGGAGCTGCGAAAATGGAAATCGCCAGGTGCCTCTTTGTGTCAATGATAAAGTAGATGTAAACCAATGCGTTGTCCCTGCCTTCCAACCATACCGCATTGTCAGCCATTGTGCCCATTTTAACACACTTTATGCATAGTACATAGTGAATACCCTCCCGTTTATGCTCTGAAATATATACTGTGTGTTGGCCATATAACATTGCACTAATGGTTCTCTTTTGTATTCCCTTTTCCACCCTTTTTGAGAAATATTTTTCAGATTCTGGGTAGTCTGCTAATCATTCTGGCCTGTTGGCCCTACAAAACTGTAATGCCCCGGACACACGGTCGGACTTTGTTCGGACATTCCGACAACAAAATCCTAGGATTTTTTCTGACGGATGTTGGCTCAAACTTGTCTTGCATACACACGGTCACACAAAGTTGTCGGAAAATCCGATCGTTCTAAACGCGGTGACGTAAAACACGTACGTCGGGACTATAAACGGGGCAGTGGCCAATAGCTTTCATCTCTTTATTTATTCTGAGCATACGTGACACTTTGTCCGTCGGATTTGTGTACACACGATCGGAATTTCCGACAACGGATTTTGTTGTCGGAAAATTTTATATCCTGCTCTCAAACTTTGTGTGTCGGAAAATCCGATGGAAAATGTGTGATGGAGCCCACACACGGTCGGAATTTCCGACAACAAGGTCCTATCACACATTTTCCGTCGGAAAATCCGACCGTGTGTACGGGGCATAAGTGGGGAAGCTCACTGGGCCCACAACCTTCCCTATTGGCATAACTTGGGTCCCTGAATTAAGAATAAGAAGGGTGCCCCATCCAGCTACCCACCCCCAAGTGCACAGACACTGTATATACAGTATATATACATATACACACAAGGGGCGTTCAAGTTAAACTGGGACTTGAGTTTATATAATAAAAGAACAAATTTCAAGGAGTGAAAACTACATGTATTTTTCAACATCCTACCCTGCTACATTTATACACTTATCCCAGCCTGGAATGCCTGGAAAGCTTTGGCATATAAAAATTTGTCCATACGCCTGAACTATCCTAGGATGGCCTGCTTCACTTCGTTACTAGTGCTGAAATGCTTCAAGGGACTTATTTAGGGGGTCCAACTTTTCAAAAAATGCAAATGTTTGTGAATGATTGTGTTCACCGTTCCCACATAAAGATCAGTCTCTTGTGCAATTTCATGACAGGTTACGCGTCGATTATCCAGGATCAGGCGTTCCACGCACTAATTGTTCACAGGAATGATTGCTGTGGGCTGGAGACCACCACGACCAGGATCATCACTGACAGACGTACGGCCATCTTTGAAATGTTTACACCATTCAAATGTCCTACTGCAGCTGAGTGTTTCATCACCATACTGTGCTTGAAGTCTTCTGTCGATATCTGCGGGTTTTACACCTTTGTTCACAAGAAACGTAGTCACTACACACTGATCCATGCACGCACTAACACTGTTGTCTGCCATCTTGATTAACGGTCTCTGGACTGGCCCCTGACATGTGCGCCGCCTATCAGTAGTAGAACACACTTGCCACTTGCTACTGCATCTAGTACCACCACGCTATCATCCCTTTTTATACCTGTAAAATTTAAAAGTCCCAGTTTGACTAGAACACCCCTTGTATTACATTGTCACTATTGCACACTCCTTTGCAGACAACATTGAATAAACCACATTGGTCCTCCAAAGAAAGTTAGTTGAATGTCCCAACCATGGTCACGCAGACCAAGTCAAAAGGGGAAGTAAATTAACCTTGCAACATTACAAACTGCTTAGTATACAGTGAACAGGTAAAGGGGTCCTTTGGATCACTTGTTAACTTGAAGAGACTACACAGCCTGGATTGATAGCCTTTTGTTCACTTCAAACAGATTTGCATTACCATACAAGTCTATGGAAACGCTAATCATTAAATTCTGAATGATGTTAAGCATCTCAAACTGCAGCCATCAACACAATCCAAAAGCCCATCAACACAGGCTCTTAGGCCTGGTTCCCACCCATAGATGTGCGCAGCCTATTGTATTAGGGTGTGCACCTCAAAGCTCCAACACATATGCATTTGTGACATATTAACCAGCGTCTTCCCCACTCATCATCCTAAAACAATGGGGGGGGGGGGGGAGAGCAGGTGAGCACCCAGGGGGACCTGGGCAGCAGAAAGAAAAGTAACTGGGACAAGAAGGGTGGCATACATTGGTACCAATCCCCTGTATTTTCCTCCAGTGGCAGCTGAATATTGGCGAGAGGAAGAGGAGAAGCCTGCTTTCAGCTGTTGCAGAAGAAAATACAGATCGGTCCATTAATTTCCACTCCAGCCGCCTATCCTGTCCAGGTTCTGGGGGTGGGCAAGTAATGATCGCAGCTTACCTGTCACCTGCTCACAATTGATGGGTTGCCAACTCCAGGATTAGGGTGTGCCCAGGCACACCCCTTGTGCACGCCTATGTTCCTACCTATGCATTTTTTAGTGCAATTTCAGTTTTGCAGAAACACACTACAGTCCATTTAACATGGTTTCCTATGGATATAGTTCACATCTGTGCATTTTATGGAAAGGGCCAGGGACTTTTTTCTGTTTTTTTGTACAATAGACTTCAATGGATCAAAAACATGTATTGAAAAACGCAAAATGCACCTGGAATATGTAAACTGCAACCTGCATAGGTGTGAACCAGGTTTTACACATCTTCAACCCTAAACATTATGCCTGATGTTCTCTTAAATGTACAGTATCTCACAAAAGTGAGTACACCTCTCACATTTTTGTAAATATTTTATATCTTTTCATGTGACACTGAGGAAATTGCACTTTGCTACAATGTAAAGTAGTGAGTGTACAGCTTGTATAACAGTGTAAATTTGCTGTCCCCTCAAAATAACTCAATACACAACCATTAATGTCTAAACCGCTGGCAACAAAAACAGAAAATTGAATTCAAATACTTACCGTAATTTTCGTTTCTTGACAAGCTCCATGGCAGCACAGCTGGCTATAGGCTCCGCACCCCATGCCTCAAGGACTTAACTCATATAAATTTGAGCCCACCTACAGCCTCGGCGTTCTGTAACTAGTCCTACCAAGCTGGGTGGGATCTGCACTGCCATGGAGCTTATCAGGAAAGGAAAATTACGGTAAGTATTTGAATTCAATTTTCTGTTTAAATTTTCAGTTTTCCTGACGGCTCCATGTCAGCACAGCTGGGAACTAACTAGCCAAAACAGGGGAGGGATAATGCTACACACACTCCTCAATTCTGACTAAAAAAACGGAAGCCAGGATGCCTCTGCCAAACTCAACTGTTATTAAGCCATGAATATGAATATTTTGGTGCCCACGTAGCTGCCTTGCAGATAGTTTCAGACACTCGGCCTGCTGCCACTCTCAAAGTCGAGACCCTTCTAGTGAAAAGTGCCGTGATTCTTCTGGCACAGCCAACCCTTTCAACTTGTAGGCCAAGGAGATGAGCTTTACCAACCAAGATGCAATAATCTTGCTGGAATACGTAAAATCATTATGTTCCACCTGGAATGACAAACAGATGCTCCGACTTCCTGATGGCAGAAGTCGCCTTGATTGCATCTAGTACCACCACGCTATCATCCCTTTTTATACCTGTAAAATTTAAAAGTCCCAGTTTGACTTGAACACCCCTTGTATTACATTGTCACTATTGCACACTCCTTTGCAGACAACATTGAATAAACCACATTGGTCCTCCAAAGAAAGTTAGTTGAATGTCCCAACCATGGTCACGCAGACCAAGTCAAAAGGGGAAGTAAATTAACCTTGCAACATTACAAACTGCTTAGTATACAGTGAACAGGTAAAGGGGTCCTTTGGATCACTTGTTAACTTGAAGAGACTACACAGCCTGGATTGATAGCCTTTTGTTCACTTCAAACAGATTTGCATTACCATACAAGTCTATGGAAACGCTAATCATTAAATTCTGAATGATGTTAAGCATCTCAAACTGCAGCCATCAACACAATCCAAAAGCCCATCAACACAGGCTCTTAGGCCTGGTTCCCACCCATAGATGTGCGCAGCCTATTGTATTAGGGTGTGCACCTCAAAGCTCCAACACATATGCATTTGTGACATATTAACCAGCGTCTTCCCCACTCATCATCCTAAAACAATGGGGGGGGGGGGGGGGGGGAGAGCAGGTGAGCACCCAGGGGGACCTGGGCAGCAGAAAGAAAAGTAACTGGGACAAGAAGGGTGGCATACATTGGTACCAATCCCCTGTATTTTCCTCCAGTGGCAGCTGAATATTGGCGAGAGGAAGAGGAGAAGCCTGCTTTCAGCTGTTGCAGAAGAAAATACAGATCGGTCCATTAATTTCCACTCCAGCCGCCTATCCTGTCCAGGTTCTGGGGGTGGGCAAGTAATGATCGCAGCTTACCTGTCACCTGCTCACAATTGATGGGTTGCCAACTCCAGGATTAGGGTGTGCCCAGGCACACCCCTTGTGCACGCCTATGTTCCTACCTATGCATTTTTTAGTGCAATTTCAGTTTTGCAGAAACACACTACAGTCCATTTAACATGGTTTCCTATGGATATAGTTCACATCTGTGCATTTTATGGAAAGGGCCAGGGACTTTTTTCTGTTTTTTTGTACAATAGACTTCAATGGATCAAAAACATGTATTGAAAAACGCAAAATGCACCTGGAATATGTAAACTGCAACCTGCATAGGTGTGAACCAGGTTTTACACATCTTCAACCCTAAACATTATGCCTGATGTTCTCTTAAATGTACAGTATCTCACAAAAGTGAGTACACCTCTCACATTTTTGTAAATATTTTATATCTTTTCATGTGACACTGAGGAAATTGCACTTTGCTACAATGTAAAGTAGTGAGTGTACAGCTTGTATAACAGTGTAAATTTGCTGTCCCCTCAAAATAACTCAATACACAACCATTAATGTCTAAACCGCTGGCAACAAAAACAGAAAATTGAATTCAAATACTTACCGTAATTTTCGTTTCTTGACAAGCTCCATGGCAGCACAGCTGGCTATAGGCTCCGCACCCCATGCCTCAAGGACTTAACTCATATAAATTTGAGCCCACCTACAGCCTCGGCGTTCTGTAACTAGTCCTACCAAGCTGGGTGGGATCTGCACTGCCATGGAGCTTATCAGGAAAGGAAAATTACGGTAAGTATTTGAATTCAATTTTCTGTTTAAATTTTCAGTTTTCCTGACGGCTCCATGTCAGCACAGCTGGGAACTAACTAGCCAAAACAGGGGAGGGATAATGCTACACACACTCCTCAATTCTGACTAAAAAAACGGAAGCCAGGATGCCTCTGCCAAACTCAACTGTTATTAAGCCATGAATATGAATATTTTGGTGCCCACGTAGCTGCCTTGCAGATAGTTTCAGACACTCGGCCTGCTGCCACTCTCAAAGTCGAGACCCTTCTAGTGAAAAGTGCCGTGATTCTTCTGGCACAGCCAACCCTTTCAACTTGTAGGCCAAGGAGATGAGCTTTACCAACCAAGATGCAATAATCTTGCTGGAATACGTAAAATCATTATGTTCCACCTGGAATGACAAACAGATGCTCCGACTTCCTGATGGCAGAAGTCGCCTTGATTAAACATTTTAAAGCTTGGCCCACATTGGATGGGCTAATTTCTTGAGTACTCCCCAAAAGTTCGGAAAGTCATAGCTAGGAGGTGGATCTATGGGGAACAACTGACGTTAAGGATGTGGTTGAAAGTTGTGAATGCGGACATTCTTCTCTACTGTATGACGTTCTTCATTTTCTTCTTCATTTTCTTGAATAGCCACAGTGAACAAACGCAGATTAAGTCAGTTGACGGTTTTCAGCCTATAAGGCCTTAGTCATAATCACATTACAGACATAAAACTTTGAAATAAATAGTAGCTCTAAAGATCACAGGCTCCACCCATTGATTGTCTTAATTGACCGCAGGCAATTATCCAAAAAAGAGAATCAAAAACGTTGCTTCTACAGGAGTTTTGTGTTCTGCCTGTAGAAGCAACTCAATGTTATCCTATGTGTCAATGCACATTAGGACGATAACAGGCAGATTTTGAGCTCAACGTTTAGAGGCAGGAAATCAGTGTTTCTGATTGGAGCTCACTGGCAGAAAAAACGTAAAATTCTTCTAAACTTGTCTACACTTTGTACAAAAAATGCTCTAAATGAGCGTTTTTTACTCCCAAGAGAACAGACATCTTTTAAAAGTGGTTGTAAACTCTGTACAACCACGTTTACCTACAGGTAAGCCTATATTAAAGCTTACCTGTAGGTGCTGGAAATAACTCCTAAACCTGCACGGTTTAGGAGATATTTACTATATACGTGTGCGCCAATGTCATCAGTGCATGCGCATTTTAGAAAGGGCACGATTGTGCCGTTTCTAAAGGGACCATGCCGTGACTGTCGGCTCCCGTGAGCATGCGCTGGAATGACGTCACGTGACTCCAGCCAGTCACAGAGCCGGAGACCACAGCCCCGAAAGGAAGAGGGGTGAAGATGGACGCTTCCAGCCAGCGGGCACATCACAGGCTTTGTTTCCAGGTAAGTGACACAGAGGGGGTGATTTACTAAAAGTGGTCCACACACTGAACTGCAGCGGTGCATAATAACCATTCAGCTTTTAACTTCAGCTTGTTCAATTAGGCTGTGAGAATAAAACCTGGAAGCTAATTGGTATCTATGCAGAGCTGCACCAGATTTTGCATGCTGCAGTTTTAGTAAATCAACCCCATAATGGGCTATTATGCGATGCATAGTAGCCCATTATGCTTTACCTTTGCAGGCAAAAAAAGAGGACGTAAAACCCATCAAGGTTTACTTCCTATGTAAGCCCAGTGTGGATGGAGCCAGGATGGCCAAGAGTTTCTTGTTGACCATTATCCAAAAGAGTTTGATCTTAATCATGTCAAACGAGATAGTGGGAGTATTCCATGACCTAGTCATCGCAATATGGGCTGCTAGAAACACAAAAGAGATGTCTTCTCAGATGTCGGAGCCTCTAGAATTGGTTGGTTCAACAAAGCCTGTTGTGGGTTTTTATTTTTAAAGATTTGTACCTGTCAGGGAATATAGGATATTGTAGACATGAATCCAAAATCTGCTGACTTTTGGGCATTCCCTTCCCTTTCTGTCCAGTAAAACCACCTGTCAGCAAGACAGGAAGTGAAGGCCAATTTCTTTAAAGGCTAACTCACCTCTTTGCACCAGGTTACACCCACATTTAGGGCGCAACATGTAACATGGTGCAAATGGGACCCCCTAACCCGCAAACCGTGGCAGATAGACTTGTATTTTTGCAATAGAACACGACGCCATGAGCAGCCTTTAACTGAACCCAGGATGGCAGTAAGATTTGAATCCTTCTCCACGCAATTAAAAGCTAAGTAAAAAATTTTTTGGTTTGGCATACTTAAAATTACCCCTTGCTTTCTGTCCTAGTGACCACACAGGCAATAGGCGGAGTGTACCCAACATGGTTCATAATCTAATGAAAAAAAGGCAATATTAGACCCATTTGGTGGTATTCTGAATACCTTACATACATCATCTCGTGAGAGACAACTACATATGCAAAATCAAAATACCAAATTTGTCTTTTACAAATATGAGATCAGATCTTGGAAATTAAGTGTGGTGATCAGAGGATTTTGATCCAGAAGAGAGTTTATGTTTACCTGCTGTAAAAGTGAAACACCTCTCTCTTATGAAATGAGCCTCCTCCCTCCCACTTATTACTGGTGGCAAATTTCCAATGTGCATGTTATCTAAACCACTTTAATCCGGTTTTCCTGAACTTTGCCAGGCCAGACAATAAACACTATATTGAAATCTTCCAAGAGCAAAACAATGGCACCATGTAGCAAGTCAATGTTTAAACACAGCTCTGAAATGCAATAAAAGGTGATAATTACACTACAGTTTTCATAAAGAACAAAAGCACACTGGTGATTTAAGCAATAAAGTAGGGGATATCCATTTCCAAAAGGAAATGTGAACTTGGATAATAGGGTCAGAACCCTCTCCCCTCAGTAGCTGCCTCATTGTGTTCATCAAGTGAATTGCCTGGGTCACATAACCCCCAAAAGATGGTTCAATGCTGAAGAGATGGGCAAATCAGCCAAAGCTCTTGGATGTTGATTGAGAGAAGAGATTCTTCTGATAGGGTGGCTCAGATTTCCTTCCCAGTCCAACATCTTGCGACGAAGGAAGGAAATTGACAATTCCAGAGCAGAACTCCTACGAACTTCATACAATCTGGTCTGAAACAAGTCTCACACCGATAGAATGTTGTGTTAGAATGTCTGGACAGTTATGTTGTCTGACAGAGCCTGCATCGACTGTTCCCTCAAAAGGAGGTTGCCTCGATATATAACAAGAGAGCATCAGTGCTAGTACTGGGGCAGGCACCTTGGTGATTACCCAAGGTGCACATGAGAGGCCAAAGGGCAAGGCCACAAACTGGTATTGTAGGGTGACCATAAACAAAGTATAAGAAATGCTTTGTTTTTGAACTGGAAAGATAAGGTCTTGTACCTACATTTCCCTAATTTCAGCGGAAAATAGAAAGTCCCCCTGGTGAAGGGAGGAGATGACGTTCCTGGTAGATTCCATTAAAAAAATAGCTTATTGTTGGGTTGATGCACAAGGTATTACTGTATAATTCTATAATACCTGCACACTCGGAGAATGTTGTAGGTTTCTTGACCCTGGTTTTATTATCAGTTCCTACTCTTTTTCACCATCCCCCCCCTTCCGTTTTTTTTTCCAAACTTTTTCCCACTCCTTTGGTTTTTATTCCTCTTCCTCACAGCTGGGGCGATTGGGATTGTGTACTGTTCCACTGCATGTATGCTACGACATCATATGTGCACCATGCCACTGTATTTCTATGTACCTTATAATACTGTTTTTTTTTTTATTGTGAAGTTTTGATACCAACTGTTGCTATCAGTGATTCGTTTTTTGTATCTTTGTACTTTTACACAGGTGTACGTTTAAGAGAGATTTAGTATACATACAGGTAAGCCTTAGTATAGGCTTAGCTGTAGTTATAATTAATAAAAGTGGACTTTACTACTGCTTTGAGTCAGGGAACTTTGGACAGGTTAGATTCAAACCCCTGAAAACATTCTGCCACAGGAACTGGGGCAATGAAAACATGATCTAGAAGACCTGAGAGCACCAAACAGAGACTTGCTAAACTGTGCAGTGACACAAGAATGGCGGAGGTGAAACTCCCTACTGAAACCCTTGAAGATAATCTCCAGAACTTAGTGTCAAGTGTCCATAAATGTTAAACTTTCCCCACTTTGGAAAGTACGGGTGCAAGTTTATGCTGACTTTGAGCCCCAGACCTTGTAGATGGACTGGTATTCAAGTTTTGGGTACAAACCTGGTAGGTGCAGGTGTGCAGAGATGTTTCTTCACGGATGGTAAGGAAGAAGACACTTCCTGTCCCCATCTCAACGGTTAATTTCCTCACCGGAACCTTGAGGATGCTGGAAAAATTTAGGGAGGGTTTCCTGATTCTGGGAGGAGGTTTTAACCTCACATTAGACCCGAGTATGGATACTTCAACGGGTAAAACCCCACTATCTTTCAGAGCATTAATATATGTAAAGCAATTGTTGCGCTTTCTCCACTTGGTGGACAGCTGGTGGGTAATGCACACCGGGGTAAAGGACTATAGCTACTATTCTAAAACGCATGGTACATATTCTCGTCTTGATTTATTTTTTGTTGACCAATTTTATTTGAACAATGTTCGTTTATGTACAAATTGAATCTATAACTATCTCAGACCATGCTCCTATAACTTTGACCTTTTTTCCGGTCGCCGCAGGTCAGGTGGAACGGACCTGGTGGTTGAATGAGTCACTACTAGATGATAAACGTGTAGTGGAGGCATTACTTCTTAACATGGGAACATACTTTGAAGTGAATATACCTGGGGAAGTGTCAGAACAAGCGGTTTGGGAAGCCCATAAGGCTGTAATTAGAGGTGAATTGATATCACAGGGCTCTCATATTAAAAAAGAAAGACAGAAAGAGATAGCAGACCTGTTGGGAGAAATTAATGAGTTGGAGACAAAACATAAAACCCATCTTAATCCAGCTGACGCCCAACAACTAGAGATATTAAGATGTAATCTCTCACAATGCCTGGACCGTAAAGTCAAAAACAAGTATAGATATTTTGCACACCGGTGTTACAAACAAGGGAATAAATGTGGTCGGTTATTGGGCAGACAACTTAAAAAGCAGCAGGACTCCAGGCACGTTCATAGTTTAATGGTGCACAATAAGAATTTCATAGATTCTATAATGTCTTATATAATATCGTCTTCAAGCGCCAGGGAGGGAAAGCAGGTGGACGAGATCTGAGATTATATCAAGGACTCGGCGATGCCCTCGCTGCCCTCCGGGATTACTGAAGAAATAGAACATCCAATTACTATAGAAGAACTGGGTAGAGTAATAGCGGCCTTGCCAACAGGTAAAAGTCCGGGGCCGGACGGTCTGACGAATGTATACTATAAGAAGTTTATTTCTATATTAGCATCTCCATTATGTAACTATTTTAATTCAATTAATGCCTCTAACCCTTTGCCCCCCCCCCCCCCCAAAGCCCTATTGGCTTATATCACAGTCATAAATCAGTGAAGGATCCGCAATGTTGTGCCAATTATAGACCCATCTCCCTACTTAATTCTGACACCAAACTTTTAGCCAAGATCTTAGCCCTTCGACTACAGAACCATATAGTGAAGTTAGTCCACCCAGACCAGATGGGGTTTATGAAGGGCTGTGAAACTAGAGACAATACTATCCGTGCTCTTCATATACTCCATTGGATGCAACAAGGCCCTGACAGAACCCCAAGAGTGGTACTATCAATGGATGCCGAAAAGGCATTTGATAGGGTGAACTGGGTCTTTATTACCGAAGTGTTGAGGGGGGTGGGTCTAGGTGACCGTATTATGGGCTAGGTGTTGGCACTATATGCGGATCCAAGAGCTAGGGTTAAGGTGAATGGTACACTCTCGGACCATTTTCATATACGTAATGGTACGAGGCAAGGGTGCCTGCTTTCTCCACAATTATTTGCTATGATACTACTGGAGCCCTTTCTTTGTAAAGTAAGGAAAAATATGGAGATAATGGGGATACGTATTGGATCTGTCGAACATAAAGTCTCAGCTTATGCTGATGACTTGTTATTTTATCTTTCCACCCCTCGGGCATCTCTATTTGCTTTGATGTCTGAAGTTCAGAGATTTGGTAGTTATCTAATATTAAAATAAACTTTGAGAAGTCTGCACTCATGCCCAGTCATGTCCCTCCAACTATGGTAGCGACAATAAAAACAATATTCCTACCCTTTTATCTGGAATACTGACTCTATCTGGGGGTGCACATTACATCAGACCCAAAACTTTTATATGAGCTTAATTATATTTCTCTATTGCCGGGAATAACAGGGGACCTGCAGAAATGGAAGGGCCACTATTTAACATGGTTTGGAAGGGTGAGTGCTCTTAAGATGAGTATATTACCCAGAATAATCTATATTCCACACACGATACCAATTACACTCCCACAGATCTTTTTTAACATTTACGGAAAGCTTTTGTAGCGTTTGTATGGAGAGATAGATGACCCAGGTTGGCTTATGATATGCTATGTAGAAGTAAATTGGAAGGAGGAGTGGGGTTACCAGATGTAGTCTTGTATTACAAGGCGATGGGCTTTAGTACGTATTTTGAATTGGTGTCACGACTCCTCCAATAAAATATGGGGTTCTTTAGAGAAGACAATGGCGGGTACAAATCTGATGGGTGCCCCATGGATACGGACATTATCAAAGGGCCTCTCACAATGGACTTCCTCTCTAACCCGGAATTCTTTATCCGTTTGGGATAAATTGAATAAATTAGGTAAATATGCACCTCAGATATCCCCTCTGGCTCCACTGGAGGGATACCCTTAATTTCCCCATGGGGAGGAAGTAGGTGCATGGGGCCGGATGGGGGTACGACATGTGGCAAAATCACCCCACGGGGAATTCTATCACCCTTTTCAGAGCTGGCTTCAGGCTTGGGGAATGTACCCCTAAGCCAGGTGGAGATACAATCAAATGACGTTTTTCTTTAATAAACTGAAACCTCTATTAAGGCCTTTAAACTCACTCACCATATTCGAATCTTTATGTGTACATATAACAAATGGGAAACATTTGTTATCACAAATGTATAAACTAATCTTAAGTGGCCAAAACACTACAGTACCTTATTTTGTTAGAGAATGGGAAAGAGAACTAAATCAGGTATTTACTTCTACACAAATCAAAAAAATAATTAAATCAGCTCATTCTACTTCTATAAGTTCTCATGTACAAGAAATGTCATATAAATTCTTAGCTAGATGGTATCGGACTCCAGTTAAGCTGGCACAGATGTACTCAACATCTGATGCCCGCTGCTCGAGGGGGTGTGGACAGAAGGGCACATTTCTCCACCTATGGTGGACATGCCTTAAGATCAAACCATTCTGGGAGACAATTGCTCCATGGGTCAGAAGGCTGTCCCCTAGTCCCAGTGAATTTACTCCCACACATTTCCTATTTCATGGGGTGCCATTGTCCATTAAGTCCTACAAAAAAAAGCATTACCCCGCATTTATTAAACATAGCCAAATTAATACCAAGGTTCTGGAAACAGACTTTATGCCCTACTCTGTTGGATTGGAAAAGGGAGGCTAATTCAATAATGGAAGCCGAAGGATGGGTATATGCGCTCAAAGACCAAGAGGACAAGTTTAAAAATATATGGGTAGGATGGGAGTTGCACTCTCCAGAGATCGATATAGAGTTAACAATGCCTGTGATTTAAGCATGTATAAAGTGCCGCTTGCTCCCTGCATAAATGCTTCCTGAATTTGTTATATAGTTAGATGACTTTGAATGGTTATATTATTAAACCCCCCCCCCCCCTTTTTTTTTTGTATAGATGTAGGTATGTGCATATGGGTAGCATGTGCGTATGGGTACATGTATGCACACATCCGTAGGGGGAAGATGTGTTCCGACATCACCTCAAAAAAGGGGAAAAAGAAAGGAAAGTCACAGGGGTATTGGGATGAATGGTTTGAAGTATGAGAGATGGTGTTGTTATATATTTAAATGGGTTAAAGAGAGTGGGCACACATGGACTGGGTACAGTAGTAGCATAATATGGGTATAAGTGGGTATAATAAATCACCTATTAAATATGGCAAGACAATGTAATTTGTCTAAGCGGATTGGGGAAGGGAGCGAGAGAGAGAAGAGAAGTAATAACCTTTATTATCAAATGATCACGTTTTTGTTTTTTCTGTATAAGGCCTCATTCACATGAGGCAGATCTGCTCAGCGGAGTCCACCAGCTCAGCGGGGGATCTCTCCCCTGATCTCCGCTGAGCCAGCGGATGACAGGTCCGTCTCTGCTCACTGAGTGGGGAGGGGCCTGTCAGAGCGCTGCTGTTACCTATGGAGGGACTGGACGAAAACAGACAGCATGTCCGTTTTCATCAGATCTCATCCGATCCGATAGGACGGATGGGAACATATCACCATACGTCTGATTTTAGCGGATCGGATGAAACGTCACCAGTGACATCCGTTGCTCCATAGACCTGCAAGGAGCGTCCGTTCAGGTCCACCAAAAAAAAACTGACAGGCGGACCTGAACGGTCCGTCCGTGTGAAAGGGGCCTTAGTCAACTCAACTCAGCACATGGTGGCAAAGTGGCCCTTAGAGGCCTTTTTACATAGATTTTTTTTTTACACTAACAAGTGCACAATGAATTTATGGATCTATCCATCATTTATTTTTACTCATGGTGGTAATTAGGCCTATAGAGGCCTCTTTCATAATAGTGACTTTTACACTAATAAATGCACAATAAAATTTTGGTTCTTCACATCCCTCTCCCCCTTTTTTTTTTACTACTAAATATGCTACTATGCTATACTACTAAATATTCACTTTTTTTTCATTGAATTAGGGGTGTAATAAATGATTGGTGCACCGAGAGATATTAGGAACATGAATAGCTAGGGAGGTTGGGGCCCTCAACTGGGGGGGTTGCTATCAGAGCAAATTCAACCTTTTTAATATATTGTATGTTAAGATGGGAAGTGATTTTTCCCCCTTTTTTTTGTTCTCTTTTCTTCTTTTTGAATAGTTTTGAATAGAATATTTTGATATGTGTATATAGAGTTTTGGATATTATGTAAATGTTATATATGGACACGTCTTTGTCCTTAGTTGACTGTTAAATTGAATTCTAATAATATAAAAACAAAAAAAACCTAACATTCTGTGGTAAAAACCCACGGGAAGCAGGAAATGTATAGAATCACAGTGCCCCAAGTACAAGAGTTAGCCCCCAGTGTTTTGATCCAATCAACCCACTCACAAAGACGAGGTAATACCAGTGGTTTTAGACCTGGAGAGCACTCTGTGGCTACTTTTTACTGGAATGGAGCCGGAAAAGTGCCCTACATGCAAACCAGTGCCCAAAGGGGTCTTCCAGTCTAGCCCTGCAGCGTCCACTGGGGTCCAAACATGGCACTCCTAAAGCCATGGTAGTGACACATAGCTGCAGAGAGACCAGCTCTAGCATCAATATAGACTATAGAGAATATTTTTGATTGAGGAAATAAAACGATGCTAGCAAAAACAGGTTAGTCTTTTACCCAGCAGATCTGAAGAGACATCCATCCTACTCAAAAACTGAGCTATGCTGGTAGTTGGAAGGGATATCCTGGGCTGGTCTACAGTTTTTAGTTTGCCAGTGTCCAATCTCCCTGTGTGGCAATATAATCGAACGGTGAATGACTTCCTACGTTCATTAATCGAAAAGAAAGAAATCTGATCGCTTTCAAAGGCTTGGCTGTGAATTTTGACCCAAGTGCTTGAGGTAGCCCACAGTGCTTGTGAAGTTTCATCTTCACAAGCAACAAAGAGAATGACTGAAATTTGTTACCATAAATGCCTCTGTAGGTGGGATCATAGAGCCGGCAGTCTTTGAGGGACAGTGCCAAAAAGGAGGTGACTTGCAGCCTAAGCTGTATTTTTTGGGGTTTTAAAGGGTAACTTGACTTTCGTAGAAAAAAAAAATAGCAAATAAAAAAAACAATATAGCGTAAGCCATATAACAACTGCGACACAAGTCATATTGTAATTGAATTTTATTAAAAATTGCCTTTCCAATCTGCCGTATAATAAGGCTTACCTGTAGGTACTGTAAATATCTCCTAAACTTGCACGGTTTAGGAGATATTTACCATATACGCTTGCGCCGACGTCATAGTTTCTAAAGGGCCTGTGCCGTGACCGGCGGCTCATGCGCGGGAGTGACGTCATCGCGGCTCCAGCCAATCACAGTGCCCGAGCCCGCAAACCCAGAAATAACTCCTGGAGACATCTCGCCAGTCACAGCGGTATACGGGGAGCGCTGCAACAGCTTCGATCCAAGGTAAGTATTTCATAATGAGCAAGTATGCAATGCATAATAGTATAGTTCATTATGCCTTTGTCTTGCAGGTATTTTTTTTTTTATGGGTTTACAACTGCTTTAAAGCGGAACGTCCACTTTTGGGTGGAACTCCAATTTAAGGATGGTTTTGACTTGTGGCTGATTAAACAGGACAAACTTTGGCCCAATTATGTGAAAGCATTAAAGGCGGCGTTCACCTTTTTAAAAATAAATAAATAAAATATATAATAATAATAATAATAAAAGCACATGATTTAGCAGGTAAAAATAAATGCACTTATCTCTTTACGCTGTAGCCCGCAAAACATTGCACCCGCAATCAGTCGTACGCGGGTGCAATATCAGAATCCTGCAAACACTTCACTCAGCTGTCTGCCTGTACCTGCATACGGCAGACAGTCCCTAAAGTACAGGATGAATCAATAATCTACGAGAACGCTCACCAACACCCCCACAGCTCACTGAGAACTGCAAACTGTCTGCCGCGGTGGAAGACAGGACTTGTAGTTCGTTCATTCATTCATTCACAGATTGCTGTGAATGAATATTGCGGCTGTGTGGGCTGAGCACTGCACAGCCGTGCTGGTTTTGACATGGGACAGTGGGTGCAGGGAGAGGATCCCCCCCCTGTCATGGGGTGGGTGGGGTGAGGTCGGCTGCTCCAAAGTAACACAAAACACCATAAATATGGGTGTAGCATGTAACATGTTACAAAAGGTGAACGTATCCTTTAATGCTTTCACTGGCACTAAAGGAGTACATACTCCTAATGGTCTGCACCCCCCTCCCTGTGCATGGTGTAAGAGTACATGTATGCACTTGTACCCAACCTGCATGGCACTACTGCGCCTTCTTCAAGATCCTCCCTAGTGGGTTCTGCGCCTCCCCCAGAGGCAGTGGCGAATGGTGTTTTTTTGTTTGGGAGGGGGCGGCAAACAACCACCCCTGTGGCACCTCAACCCCCATCTCCCCCGCGCTGTTTGCCTGTCCACCGAAACTTACCCGATCAGCGGGCACATCAGGGATCATCGGGCAGGGGGACAGGCTGCAGCAGGCATCTTGCAGCATCTTCTGTGTCCTCTTCCCTTCTGAGATCACGGCGGCTTCCGCCGTGCGTCTCCTCCCCTCCTCCTAGGCGTCCAATAGGATCGCCTAACCTTTCAGCCAATCGGGAAGTGGGTAACAGACCCACGCCTCCTGATTGGTGGAGAGGCGATTCAGTGTTAGAAAAGCAAACATTCATTTGCTTTTCTAACATATCTGGGTGGACTCCGAAGGGCTCAATGCTCTGTGCTCCGAGTCCACCCTATTTTGAAGCCTATTAGAGCCTTTGGCTCTACTCAGGTGCTTAAAAAAAAAAAAAAACAAACAAAAAACACCCCAGCTGCTGTAATTCAGGCGCCCGAAAAGGGGCCGGACGCCTGAATAGGGGGTGGCTACAGCGGCCATGGATAGATTCATGCAATGCATTAATCTATCCATTAACCATACATGAGGTTGGCGAGGATAGAGGGGGCGGTGCCCGTGTGCCCTTAATGCACTGGCCGCTCCTGCCCACAGGCCAAAAATCAATGATGGGGGTTCAGATCGGGGGGGGGGGGGGGGCAACGACTACAATTGCACCTACCCAATGCAACACACAGGGTGGTCAACATTCAGACCTGAAGGCAGCCTCTGCATAATACACAGTGTCGCAAACTTACAGGTACAATCCCAGTATCAATGTTATCCTTCCTTTGAGGTTCTCAGAAGGGCTGATGTGCAGCACCCAATTGTCTGGCAAAAGGTTTTGGGTCCCAACCAGAGACAAATTTGAAAAATTCTGCTCGATCAGAGGGCACTCATTTTATAATGCTAGATCAAAAGATAACTTAAAAGCAGATTCTGATTTCACCATAGTTGCAATGTTTACTGGATGGGTGTTATCAGTTCACTGATTAATATACGTTCCTCTTTAACCTACCAGCCAAAAAAAAAAAAAAAAAAACTTATAGATATTTATTACAACAGTATAAAGAACACGGATTTTGTGGGCGGCATAGTATTATTCCGCAAGCAAGAAAAACTCAGCTCACCGAAATTAGTGCTGTGAGAGATTCTGATTGGCTGCTATGAAATGACTGTACAGAACACGTTATCAAGATTCTCCGCGTAGCCAGGAATGACTATTATTAAAAAAAAATTTTTAAAAAGTTTCATCGTTTTAAAATGTTTTATATATTTCTTACAAAATATTTCACACACTCGTCTCAGTCTTTCCTACAGTTTCACTTTGAACGGTATAAAAACATTTTTCCAATGATCTCCAACAAAGCTTTCTCCGTTCTCGTTCCTCTGCGCTTGTTGTGGACGATGCAAAAAGGATAATGTGGTCCTCGGTTGTGGAATACGATCGATCATCAGATGTTCCATTTCTCTGTCCGTGTCTCTACACGCAGCACCAAGCCTTTACCCAAGATCTCAAAATCCCCCAGAATGGCCTCCACATTGGGGACCAGTAATGAGCTTTTACTGTCCATCATCCGCCCATTAATATTGGTGGTCTGCAAGAGATTAAAATATAAACAAGTATCAATAATAACACTGGCCAAATACCGTAAGGAAAAAAAATTAAAATAAATCAAAAACCTGCATACATACAATCCTAGACGCACAATCCAACTTAATCCAGCAGGGGAAATGATAAATTCCTTTCCGATCTAACAATGGCAATTGGATATTCCCAGGATCAACAATCTCTAGTGTTATTTACCAAACTATTTTAATATCCCTTTTATATACTTTATTATGCAAAGTATTAGGACGCTTGTCTTTACACAAACATGAACTTTAATGGAATCCCAGTCTTAGTCCGTAGGGTTCAGTACTGAGTTGGCCCACCCTTTGCAGCTATAACAGCTTCAACTCTTCAAGGAAGGCCGTCCACAAGGTTTAGGAGGGTGTCTATGGGAATGTTTGACCATTCTTCCAGAAGAGCATTTGTGAGGTCAGGCACTGATGTTAGACAAGAAGGCCTGACTCACAGTTTCCGCTCGAATTCATCCCAAAGTGTTCTATTGGGTTGAGGGCAGGCCAGTCAAGTTCCTCCACCCCAAACTCGCTCATCCATGTCTTTATGGACCTTGCTTTGTGCACTGGTGTGCAGTCATGTTGGAACAAAAACGGGTCATCCCCAAACCGTTCCCAGAAAGTTGGGAGCATGAAATTGTCCAAAATGTCTTGGTATTCTGACGCCTTAAGAGTTCCCTTCACTGGAACTAAGGGGCCAACACAACCCCTGAAAAACAACCCCCACACCATAATCCCCCCTCCACCAAATGATTGCGGCCCAGTGCACAAAGCAAGGTCCATAAAGACATGGATGAGCGAGTTTGGGGTGGAGGAACTAGACTGGCCTGCACAGAGTCCTGACCTCAACCCGATAGAACCCCCAACATCAGCGCCTGACCTCACAAATGCGCTTCTGGAAGAATGGTCGGCTGCGGACCTCATGGGGTTCACACTTTATTGACATGCGAGTATCCATTGGGAATGGGTGACTTTTCTCTTCCCCTATACGTATACCCTTCCTACAACAATACACATTGAATTCTACTTATTGACCCTTATTCTTTTCTAGATTTTGGTGCAAACTGCCCCTGAAGAGTGTTTTGAGACACGAAACGCGTCGGGCTTACGCCAAGCACCAAACAATTAACCCCTGTACCAGGTTTATATACCACAGTGTGTTTTTAGAACTTTTAGATTTTGTCATTTTAGAATGGATGCATCACCTATCAAGGATTTTTTTGCCCTGTATCATCTGGGGGCTTTCTATTTTGTCCATAATGTATTAATCATTGTGTATATACTGTACGATGTGATTGTTATTTTATACCTGGGTATTTATGATACCATGTTATTGCCTCTCAATAAAATGATTTTTTTTATAATGGTAACTGTTCCCTGGCCTCTCTTACCCACTTCATTTAAAGTCGCAAACCTTTCTGTTTCATGTTCGTACAGGGATGGAGACCTGTGTCTCATTCAAAGTCCCAACCTTTCTTGCTTAACCCCCCCTGGAAGAATGGTCAAACATTCCCATAGACACACTCCTAAACCTTGTGGACGGCCTTCCCAGAAGAGTTGAAGCTGTTATAGCTGCAAAGGGTGGACCAACTCAATATTGAACCCTACGGACTAAGACTGGGATGCCATTAAAGTTCATGTGGGTGTAAAGGCAGGTGTCCCAATACTTTTGGTAATACAGTGTATTTTGTGCATTTTAGGAATGAATCCAGCTCTTTTTACAAAGGATAGTGTAGCTAATTTTGCACCTTCCCCCAATACTAATGTACATTTTTTACAAGCGCATATTTTCATCCTACCTTAAAAGACTGTGGTGCGAAGCTAGAGGGATTCCATAGAACGCCAATAACATCCCCTCCGTGTTTATCGTAGAAGAACAGAGCAAAATCCCCGTATGAGTCCTGAGGGAAAAGGAAATTGGGAGAGAACACTTAGACCGATACATCGCAGAGTACAGTATGGCCTCCTACTAAAGAAAAGCATACCCGAGAGGTCAACCGGCTTCTGATGAATCCAATACTTAACCACTTTACTGCGACAGTGCGGGCCGGCCGCACAGAATCACATATATGTACATGATTCTGCATTTCCAGGTAGGGGCGTGCGCATGAGCGCCCGGCTGTGCTGTGATTTGTCACAGAACATGCCGATCACCCCCTGCTGTTAAAGCGGAGTTCCACTCAAAAATGGAACTTCCGCTTTTGGGAATCCTTCCCCCGCCACCCTCCGGTGTAACACGTGGCACCTTTCAGGGGGGAGGGGGGGAGCAGATGCCTGTCTAATACAGGTATTTTGCTCCCACTACCTCCCCCCCCCCCCCCCCCCCCCGCGGTCTTCTGGGAGACACACGGGTCCCAGGAGACAGCAGGGACCAGTGGGAACACGCACTGTCCTGTTAAAAGTCGCTGATCGCTGCCATCACTAGATATAAAAAATAGATAAATAAAAATTCCAGTATATATCCCATAGTATGTAGACTATGACTTTCACACAAAACAATCGGTATACATTTATTGTTTGTTTTTGTTTTTACCAAAACCATGTAGCAGAATACTTTTTGGCCAAAATTTTTTTTAAGAGATTTTTTTTTTTTTTTTGGATATGTTTTATAGGATAAAGTTAAAGAAAATATTGGGTTTTTTTTTGTTTATATAATAAAAGAAAATCAAAAACCCAGAGGTGATCAAATACCACCAAAAGAAAGCTCTATTTGTGTAAAAAAAAAAAAATGATATAAAATTGTGTTTGGGTACAGCATTGCATGACCGCGCAATTGTCAATTAACCCCGAAGCGCGGATCTACTTTGCCGGGAGGCCATCAATAGATGTCCTTCCCTTTGCACGCTCCCTGCGCGCCCCCTGCAGAGCGCACGCTGTGATCAGCCGAGTCAATAAAACTCGGGTGATCACAGATCGGAGTAAGGGGTTGATCCCGGCCCCTTACAACGTGATCAGCTGTCAGCCAATGGCAGCTGATCATGCGATGTAAACAGAAGATTATCGTAATCGCTTTTTTTTCTTCTTATGCTGACAACGTGAGGAGAAAAAAAAAAGCTGTTCACCGGCTTCTGTTGAAGGGACATCGGTCCCGAAGAGGAAGAGGCGAAGCTGCCTCATCTGTGCTCACCTGTACCGCCTGCCAGTGCCACAAATCAGTGCCCACCAGTACATAAAAGTGCCATCAATCAGTGCCACTTATCAATGCCCATGAGTGCCACCTATCAATGCCCACCAGTGGTACCAATCAGTGACTCATCAGTGCCACCTAGTAGTGCTGCCCAGTGTCACCTACCAGTGCCCATCATTGCCAGCTATCAGTGCCACCCATCAGTGCCCACCAATGCCAAATCATCAGAGCCCATCAGTGCCGCCTAATCAGAGCCCATCAGTGCCGCCTAATCAGTGCCGCCTAATCAGTGCCCATCAGTGCCGCCTAATCAGTGCCCATCAGTGCCGCCTAATCAGTGCCCATCAGTGCCGCCTAATCAGTGCCGCCTAATCAGTGCCCATCAGTGCCGCCTAATCAGTGCCCATCAGTGCAGCCTCATCAGCGTACATCAATGAAGGAGAAAAAAGACCTGTTTGCAAAATTTATTAACAAAATATAAAACGGTTTTGTATTTTTTTTTTTTTATTTCAGTCTTTTTTTATTTTTTGAGCAAAAAATAAAAAACCCAGGAGGTGATCAAATACCACCAAAAGAAAGCTCTATTTGTGGGAACAAAATGATAAAAATGTCATTTGGGTACAGTGTTGCATGACTGCGCAATTGTCATTCAAAGAGTGAAAGCGCTAAAAGCTGAAAATTGGTCTGGGCAGGAGGGGGGGGGGGGGGGGGGGGGATGGGTATGGGTTTAGGTGCCCAGTGAGTAAGTGGTTAAAATAACACAGTGCCGAATAGCAAAAACTGGCCTGGTCATGAAGGGGGTAAAATCTTCCAGAGGGCAAGTGGTTAACATGCGGTACATAGCCAGTATAATAATGTCGCACTGATCTGATCTGCATTTTCGAAAGCCTGACCAAGTTGGAAGGGGCGGCATGGGAGCCTTCAGCATTCCCTATTCTGTCCCATGTAGGAGGAATGTCCCATATGGACATGGTAGATCTGCGACCGTTCCTGGGAGAGGCAGAGCGGCGATCTGCCTATGTAAACAAGGCACACGGCCGTTCTGACAGGGGAGAAGATGGAGATCTTGTGTTCCCGCTAAGCAGGAATACCAATCTCTGTCTTCACTCAGTCAGAGCATCACCCCCCCCCCCCCCGGGACACACTTAACCCTTTGATCGCCCCTGATAACCCTTTCCCTGCCAGTGTCATTAGTACAGTAACAGTGCATATTTTTAGCAGTGATCACTGTAATAATGTCACTGGTTCCCAAAAAAGTGTCAGTTTGGTGTCTGATTTGTCCGCCGCAATGTCACAGTCCCGCTAAAAATCGCTGATCGCCGCCATTACTAGTAAAAAATAAATAAATACAAATTCCATAAAAATATCCCATTGTTTGTAGACGCTATAACTTTTGCGCAAACCAATCAATATACGCTTACTGGGATATTTTTTTACCAAAAATATATAGCCGAAAACACATTGGCCTACAGCGCAAAAAAGTACAAGCCGCAGAAGTGATCAAATACCACCAGAAGAAAGCTCTATTTGTGGGAACAAAAAAAAGGACGTCAATTTTATTTTGGTACAGTTTCGCACGACCGCGCAGTTGTCAGTTAAAGTAACGCAGTGCCGTATCGCAAAAAATGGCCCGGTCATGAAGGGGGGGTAAAAGCTTCCGGGGCTGAAGCGGTTAAATCGATCGATAATTAAAAGCATTTGAACCCAATTTGAAGACAATTTTTAGGCAGATTCTCACCCTGAGAGATTGAAGGTATAACTGAGCTGGATCATAATCCACCACAGGGAACTTCAGGGCCTTGACCTGAGCGTCCTCCTCCAGAAGACCACGGGAAAACGACTTGGCGGCCTGATCCACCGCCTCTCGGTGCCGGGGAATATGCTTGGGGTTCAAGTGGATCAGCACATCATAGAGGTCCAGGGGAGGCCGGAAGATTACCTGTGCAAAAGAGAAAAATTAGGTCAAATTTATAAACGTGATTTTAAGAAAGTGATTATACGGAAACTAAAACAATCAAAAGGACCACAACATAAATATTTGGGGAACAGTATTTACACGAGTTGTCAAAACAGACAACACAGCAGGAATTGCCAGTCTTAAAATGGAAGTAACCCCCCCCCTATCGTTTTCAGCCAAGGAAGCTGCCATCTTTGCCTCTGTTTAATCTACAACTGCCATGATGCTGTACATGTGATCAGTTATGACACCAGCCATTGGATGGTTTGACAGTTTGGTTGAGAGTACAACCAATGGGGAGTGTTACATTTCTGGCGCATACCGGAAATGAAACTGTTTTATGGATGGGTTTTACTTCCGCTTTAAGTAATTTTAGCATTTGTAAATTCTAGGCTTGAGCTATTGCACTCTGTAAAAATCTGCTAGATTGTAAGTTATTATGAGCAGGACCCTCTGAACCCGCTTGTATTTTCTTGTAAATGAACTGTCTTCCTTTTATATTGTAAAGCACTGCGTAAAATAATACTAATACAGGCAATTTAGAATGGGTGGTAAGGAGATAAAGATAGATAAGTGAAAGGGAGACTAAAGCGCCACCTGCTGCCTACAAATTGGATTACAAAAATATGAAGGTCAAGCTGTGATCTTACTGTCCCCTACCACTCTCCTTTATGCTGCAAAGGCAAAGGTGGGGGGTGTAAATATAGCGTGGCAAAAAATTAACCCTGATGTCGCAAGTCTGTGGGCAATACCGCTCCCGTGGAACATTGCCTATTTAAATTGGGGCATCCCGTAAATCTTATTGGAGAGTTAAAGCGGAGTTACACCCATTTAAAAATCAGCAGCTACAAAAAGTGTAGCTTCTGACTTTTAATAACCAGACACTCACATGTCCCACGGTCCAGTGATGCGGGCGCACGAAGCCCCACTCTTCTCCGTGGCGCTGGCATTCTAACTGTGGGCGCCCAGCTGTGGCTTCACAGCCGGGCGCACGCTGCGAATGGCCGGGCAATCTTCTGGGACCTGTGACGCATCCCATAAGATTGCAGGGAAGGAGGGGGGAGAGGTGATCTTCCTTCAGGCCCTGCGGCGCCAGGGGCGGAAATGGGAGCTGGGTGCCTGTAAAAAAAAAAAGGGTACCCGCTCCCCTCCAAAAAAAAAAAAAAATTACATGCCAAATGTGGCATGTCAGGGGGTCATGACACTTAAAGCGGAAGTTCCATTTTTGGGTGGAACTCCGCTTTAAGCTGCCTGTGGATGGTGCCAAGTCAACAAGTAACCACCCTGTCCAGACAAACTGGGTCTAAGGATGTAGGTCAATGCATAAAGCAAGTGAGGTGGAGCCAGGAGTGCCGACGGGGGAGCCGAGAAAAGGAGGATCGGGGCTGCCCTGTGCAATTCTATTGCACACGGCGGGTAAGTATAACATGTAACTTAAAAAAAATAAATTCTTTACAACCACTTTAACTGCCCACATAACACGTGTGGCTGCAAAAGGGTGGGGTGTTAAACATACGGCACTCAAATGCATCACTGGGTGACCCAATGTTTCTGTGCTGAGGGCCAGTTCACACAGTGCTTTTTTTTGTGCATCTAAAAATGCACAGAAAGAAGGTTACATGGTTTTCAAATGGCATAATTCACGCCAGTGCTTGCGGTGCCAGTGCGTTCCGGTTCCAGAAAAAAAAAAAAAGTAGAACATGCTGCATTTTTCCTGCACAGAACTGAACTAAAACACATCAAAACGGCACCGGAACTCATCAAAACTCAAAAACTGCATGACCTCCAGTACAGTGAAAAAGAACCAAGAAGAGGAAGAAGGAAAAAAAAAACCCTTTCTGGGACGCATCAAAAATGCACCAGAATGCATATAAAAAAAAGCGTGAAAAATGTGCATGCAGAAACGCACCCGGAACAGATCTGGAAGACGCTTTTGTGGTGTGAACTAACCCCGAGAGCGCGCTCACTGCACATTCCCAGCACAGAGACCAAGCTGTCAACACAGCGCACTGTCCCCACTAAGAATCAGTAGCCAACAGGATCTGGTTCCCAATCATGTGACCACTGTGACAGCCAATCACAGCGGTCACATGATCACTGATGCTTTCCACCCCCTTGACATACATATCCTATTAAAGGGAAACCGGGGCTGGGTGGGAAGGGGTTAAAGACTTTATTTCGGCTTTAAATGTTTTATGTTGTAAAAAAACAAAAAAATCATAAATTACACATCAGTATTAAAAAACAAACAAACAAACAAAAACAGCTCAACTAAAAATGTAAACTATTGACCCAAAACCATTAGAGAAGCTCTCAGAATGGGCCCCATGTGGACATCTCACTAAAAGCTTGTGTCGGGAAAGCGATTCCTAAACAGAAACCCCCAACAAAGGATTTATTTGATGTGAAATCATTCACTCCGAACACAAAGATAAAATTTGTGGTTGCAAAATAAGACGCGTCCTCTATAAAGGAACGGCGGCAGCGATATTGATGTGCAGAGGACCTTGCAGACACAATTGCCCGTGGATGGGAAAGTAAACAGGAATCGCGCTCCCCCCGCTCTGCAGAGTTATATAGAGAAGACAAACAGAAATTCACCCGGTTGCATAACTGGCATTGTGCAAGATGAGACCTGACAGAGGAGACTTGTTTTTCGCTCAGGCGTAGAAAATCTGGTCTGTACTGTGTTAACATACTGCGCAGCGACAGGTGGGAGACTGCCTCACCAACAGGGGATTCCCAAGTGCTTATAATTCCGCGTACACACGACCAGACTTTACGGCATACTTGGTCCGGCGGACCGGAGTCCGTCGGACAATTCGATCGTGTGTGGGCTCCAGCGGACTTTTTTTCCCCAAAAGTTCGACGGACCTAGAAATGAAACATGTTTCAAATCTTTCCGATGGACTCGAGTCCGGTCGAAAAGTCCGCTCGCCTGTATGCTAGTCCGATGGACAAAAACCGACGCTAGGGCAGCTATTGGCTACTGGCTATGAACTTCCTTGTTTTAGTCCGGTCATACGTCATCACGTACGAATCCGTCAGACTTTGGTTGATTGTGTGTAGGCAAGTCCGTTCATTCGGAAAGTCCTTCGTAAAGTCCGTCGAAAAGTCCGCCGGACAAAGTCTGCCGTAAAGTCCACTCATGTGTACGCGGCATTGGGCATACACAAGGAGGAGTCAGGATGGAAGGATACCTGACCATCATGCCTACATGACCTTGCTGGACATCCCTGTTCCAAAACCATGGACATGAAGATGGAGTTGGCCTTCCTTTGAGGCTATAACAGACTCCACTCTTCTGGGAAGGCTTTCCACAATATTTTGGAAGAGGTCTGTGGGAAATTTGTGCCCATTCAGCCAAAAGAATATGGGTGGGATCAGGTACCGATGTTGGACGGGAAGACCTGGCTCAGTCAGATTTCATCCCAAAGGTGTTTAGCAGTGTTAAGATCAGAGCTCTGCGAGGGACACAAGTTCCTCTGTACAAGCGTTCCCCAACCTTTCTTCAGTCACGTCACCCTTTAAAATTATGCAAAATCCCAAGGCAATCCAATTGGAGAAGGGGTCCCTCCTTTACATCAGGAGCCCCCCTCTTACATTAGAAACCCCCTTTTCACCTCTGGGTCCTCAATCACCCCCCCTTTCACATCAGAGTCCCCAGCCCACCCCTCCACCTTCCTCTTTCCCTTTCACGTAAGAGTGCTCAGCCCCCCCCCCCCCCTCTCTTTTAGAGAAGAGTCCACTGTCACACCCTCCTCCCCCACACACTCTCACATCATAGTCCTCAGTCCCCCATCCCCTCTTCACATCAAGAGTCCCAATCAGTGGGGAAAAGAGTGGTCAGTGACAACCGAGATTGGAAGTAGGGCCGAAACAACTAATCGATTAATCGACAACTAATCGATTATGAAATTAATCGATTACTATTTTCATAATAGATTACTCGGCCAGTAACGTAATGGGGTTAAGAAAAACTAAAATTAGCCCTTTATAGTACAAAAAGAGCAAATAATCGCTATTGTAAATATTACTTTCACAGTTCTACAGTAAAAAAAATTAACCCCTTACAGTAGTGATTATCTGCTTTTTTTTTCTACTATAAAAGGCTAATTTAAGTTTTTTTAACCCCATTATGTTACTAAACGTCTTAGACCTGGTTGCACTACAGTTCATTCACATGGTTTGCTATGGGACGCGTTCACATCTATACTTTTTTTTAGCCGCTGCGTATTTGGAAAGGGTCAGGGACTTTTTTTAAACGCAAAACGGTGCTTTTTTGGTTCAATATACTTCAATGAAGAAGCTGCAGAAAAGCATGTAACGCATTTTTGCAGAAATTTGTGTTTTTTAATCTGCCCAACAACAAGTTGGCCAAAAAAAATGCAAAAACGCAAATTGCAGCAAAATCACGTGTGCAAAAATCAAAATGCACAGCAAAAAGCACTGCAGAAATAGATCAAAAGCAAACTGCATAGGTGTGTACCGAGCCTTATGCTGGCCACACCGATCAATTTTCAGACAAGAATATTCAGACGGAAAATCTTTGTACATTCGCTGAATGAAAGAATGTTTGAAATTTTCACTTGTTTTTAACATTCTGTTTTTAAAATGAAGGAAAACCACATACACCGTCTGAAAATTCCTTTGACCAAAAAGTTTTCTATTATTTCCAAATTGTCACCATGGTTGAAAATGAACATCGATTTGACCCCACTAACGATTAGAAAATCGAACCAACGTTCTTAAAATGCCTTTTTTTTTTTTTTTTTTGAAGAAAGACATTGTTTTTTAAATAAAAAAAAATTTGATCTCTGAGTCTGATGATATTTACCAGATTCACCCTTTATTAGTATATATCCTCCAATAGCATATACAGTATATCTCTCCTCTAATAGTATATACAGTACATCTCCTCTAATAGTATATCTCTTCTGTCTGTTATTCTCAGAGTGGATGAGATATTTTGCTCCCTAACCATATAGTTATTTATATTTATCACTGCATAGAGATATTTAAGAATAAATTGTCTTTTTTTTAAACTTTACATATTAACTAAATTATACACCGCACCTTTTTTTTTTAAGCTTATTAACCGATTAATCGAAACAATAATCGGACAACTAATCGATTATGAAAATAATCGTTAGTTGCAGCCCTAATTGGAAGCCACCAACCATTCATAGTGGAACTCAAAAGGGAAGATGGTTTTTTCACCAGTCCTCGGTAACAGGCATCAGTCCGGGGAACGTTATTAAACATTCTGCAGAACAGAATGGTCAATGAGAGTCAAGTTTGACAGCCACCAGCCGTGCGAGGTGGAGTGCAATGAGAAGATGTCTGTTAACCAGTCCCCGGTAACAGGTATCAGACTTGGGAACTTTAATAAACATTCTGGGGGACAGAGTGGTCAGTGACAGACAGCACTGAGAGCCACCAGACGTGCAAAGTGGAGTTCGAGGGGAGGATCTCTCTTAATCAGTTCCCAGTAACAGGCATCAGGCCAGGGAACTTTAATAAACATTCTGCAGAACAGAATGGTCAGTGAGAGTCAAGTTTGAGAGCCACCAGCCGTGTGAAGTGGAGTTCAATGAGAAGATGTCTGTTAACCAGTCCCCAGTAACAGGCATCAGTCTGGGGAACTTTAATAAAAATTCTGGGGAACAGAGTGGTCAGTGACAGATGTTATTGAGAGCCACCAGCCGTGTAAAGTGGAGCTCAGGGGGTAGGAGGATCTTTGTTAACCAGTCCCCAATAACAGGCATCAGGCTGGGGAACTTTAATAAACATTCTGTAGAATAGAATGGTCAGTGACAGTCAAGTTTGAGAGCCACCAGTTGTGCAAAGTGAAGTTCAATCATAGGGTGTCTGTTAACCAGTTCCCGGTAACCGGCACCAGGCTGGGAAACTTTAATAAACATTCTGCAGGTGGGAATGGATTAAATGCGTCAATACCAATAAATGATTAGTGCGCTTATAATAAACACACACTGCATAAACTCGCCGTTTGCCAGCATACAAACAGTGGCTTTACAACAACCCCCGATCACAAGTCTATGCATGCCAGCGTGCCCAGTGCCAGCAAATGCCATGTTTGCAACCTAATCTAGTGGAATGAAATGGAGCAGCATGGAGTTCAAGAGCAAGGCACACATGGACAAGGTGTTCAGTATACTCCTCTTTTGTACAGGGGATTGGGTGAGTCAGACATAACGCCTTTCCACTGGTTCTGCTTCAATGGAGATGTGAGAACAAACAAAAAATATTTATTGGATTTTAAAGAGCTGGCTGCAAGACAACAGTTCTCAACTCCTGTCCTCAGGGCTCACTAACAGGCCAGATTTTATGTATTGCCTTGGGGAGACTAGAATACTGCAATCACTGAGTAGCAAATGATATCACCTGTGATGTATTTCAGTTATCTTGCAAACCTGGCCTGTTGGTGGGTCCTGAGGACAGGAGTTGAGAACCACAGCTCTAAGAGCTTAACCATTGATCAGATAAACTAGGCAAGTGGCCCTCCGTAAAAGGCTGGTACACATGGGCTGAATATCGGCTGGTTCAACAGAAAGGAGGGTCAAAATGGGTGGTAAGGAGGTGAAACGTCACTTCCTAGCTGCCGGTCTCAAGACCGATCTACCACAGATCACTTTTCAGGGAGGCGGCTAAGGCTGCCGCACCTCTGAATGAGCCCTTACCCACTATTTTTGGACTTGAGTCAGGCTTTAAAACTTATTTAAAACCCAACTCTGGGCAGAAAGAACATTTTCCCATGCAATGGGGCTGCGTCCTCACTGCAGGGTGGATAAAAAAAAAATCAATGATTTATTTATTTATTTTTTTAAGAAAAAAATTTAAACAAAAAAAAATCTGATTTTTTATATATATAGATCTATCTATCTATCTATCTATCTATCTATCTATCTATCTACACACACACACACACACACACACACACACACACACACACACACAGTATCTCACAAAAGTGAGTACACCCCTCATTTTTTTAAATATATTTTATTATATCTTTTCATGTGACAACACTGAAGAAATGACTCTTTGCTACAATGTAAAGTAGTGAGTGTACAGCTTGTATAACGGTGTAAATTTGCTGTCCCCTCAAAATAACTCAACACACAGCCTTTAATGTCTAAACTGCTGGCAACAAAATTGAGTACACCCCTAAGTGAATATGTCCAAATTGGGCCCAATTAGCCATTTTCCCTCCCCGGTGTCATGTGACTTGTTAGTGTTACAAGGTCTCAGGTATGAATGAGGAGCGGGTGTGTTAAATGTGGTGTTATCGCACTAACTCTCTCATACTGGTCACTGGTAGTTCAACATGGCAAAGAACTCTCTGAGGATCTGAAAAAAATTGTTGCTCTACATAAAGATTGGCCTAGGCCAGCGATGGTGAACCTTGGCACCCCAGATGTTTTGGAACTACATTTCCCATGATGCTCACGCACTAAGCAGTGTAGGTCAGTATCATGGGAAATGTAGTTCCAAAACATCTGGGGTGCCAAGGTTCACAATCACTGGCCTAGGCTGTAAGAAGATTGCCAAGAACCTGAAACTGAGCTGCAGCACGGTGGCCAAGACCATACAGCCATTTAACAGGACAGGTTCCACTCAAAACAGTCCTCCCCATGGAGAAGTTGAGTGCACGTGCTCAGCGTCATATCCAGAGGTTGTCTTTGGGAAATAGACGTATGAGTGCTGCCAGCATTGCTGCAGAGGTTGAAGGGGGGTTAGCCTGTCAGTGCTCAGACCATAAGCCGCACACTGCATAAAATTGGTCTGCATGGTATCGTCCCAGAAGTTAGCTTCTCCTAAAGATGATGCACAAGAAAGCCCGCAAATAGTTTGCTGAAGACAAGCAGACTAAGGACATGGATTACTGAAACCATCGCCTGTGGTCTGATGAGACCAAGATAAACTTATTTGGTTCAGATGGTGTGAAGCGTGTGTGGCGGCAACCAGGTGAGGAGTACAAAGACAAGTGTGTCTTGCCTACAGTTAAGCATGGTGGTGGGAGTGTCATGGTCTGGGGCTGCATGAGTGCTGCCGGCACTGGGGAGCTACAGTTCATTGAGGGAACCATGAGTGCCAACATGTACTGTGACATACTGAAGCCGAGCATGATCCCCCTCCCTTTGGGGAGACTGGGCCGCAGGGCAGTATTCCAAAATGATAACGACCCCAAACACACCTCCAAGACGACCACTGTCTTGCTAAAGAAGTTGAGGGTAAAGGTGATGGACTGGCCAAGCATGTCTCCAGACCTAAACCCTATTGAGCATCTGTAGGGCATTCTCAAACAGAAGGTGGAGGAGCGCAAGGTCTCTAACATTCACCAGCTCTGTGATGTCGTCATGGAGGAGTGGAAGAGGACTCCAGTGGCAACCTGTGAAGCTCTGGTGAACTCCATGCCCAAGACGGTTAAGGCAGTGCTGGAAAATAATGGTGGCCACACAAAATATTGACACTTTGGGCCCAATTTGTACTCACTTTTGTTGCCAGCGGTTTAGACATTAATGGCTGTGTGTTGAGTTATTTTGAGGGGACAGCAAATTTACACTGTTATACAAGCTGTACACTCACTACTTTACATTGTAGCAAAGTGTCATTTCTTCAGTGTTGTCACATGAAAAGATAGAAGAAAATATTTACAAAAATGTGAGGGGTGTACTCACTTTTGTGAGATACTGTATATATCTATCAGGTCATGATGACATCAGGAACAGTCCACCGCACAAGACCACTAGACAGCAGAGGGCAGGATCCACAGGGACTGGTCTTGTGCAGGGAGCATTGGAGGATTAGGCAAGTATATCTTCCTTCTCCAATGCCCTAGACCAGGGGTCTCCAAACTGTGGCCCTTCTCCAGCCTTTATCCATCCCTTGGAGCACAATTCCTCCCACTAATATGAGGCACTATTCCTCCTACTGAGACCAACAATGGGGCACTATATTTTACACCGATACCAATGATGGGATACTATTCCTCCTACTAATAGAATACTACTCCTCCTATTGACCACCAACCATGAGGCCATATTTGTTCTCACTGATGCTGGGCCTGTGACATTTTCTGCCTCTGCTGGCCACAATCCGGCCCTCCTAAAGTCTGAAGGACAATAAAATGGGCCTTTGTTTGAAAAGTATGGAGACTCCTGCCCTAGATAAAAACGAACAGTTGACCCGCGCAGTGTGAGCACAGCTCCACTGCATGGGAAAACTTTTTTTGGCCTGGAGTTCAGCTTTAACATACTTTAATACTTAAAGCCCAGCTGAAAAAAATAAAAAATACAACAGCCAGCTGGATGCAAATCAGCTCACGTGACGAGTCGCCTATGACATCATACTACATCAGACAGATGTTCAAAACCATTTTTCGGGAGGCTTCTCTCTGTGTACACGGCACTTATCCATAATCCCAAGAAATACTAAATGCAAACAGAACGCTCCCCAGTATAAAAGTATCACAGATCCGGCAGCTCTTAGTGCAAGGATGACAACATTGCAGCATTGTGTGCGATATCACTACTGTGACCCCTTGTGGTAGGCTGAAGAAAACACATATCCACGTTAAAAGGGAACCTGCCTGGAAACACATACAAAAGCCAACATTGGTGCAACTCTAGGGCCATCATCTTCCTAGCGAGTGGCTGACTCACAATACTGGACCGGGATGAAGCCAAGCAAGGATGAGGATGACAACTCAGGATATCTTCATACCCAAGAAAAACCAATACACAAGGTAAACGTGCACAGTGTGCACCGCTTACACTGCGCCCCTCACATTATAATGGGGATTGACCGATATCGTTTTTTCGGTGTCGATACGTTACCGATATTTCAGGCTACCTCTCAGGCCGATATTATGTGCTGATATTCTGTACATTTAACATTTTTATTTTTTCACTTTTTTTTTTTTTTATCACTGTTATTGCTGTCACAAGGAATGTAAACATCCCTTGTGACAGTAATAGGCAGCGACAGGTACTCTTTATGGAGGGATCGGTGGTCTAAAAGACCCCGAACCCCCTCCTCTGCACTTGAAAGTATTCAAAACTTTAGACGTTTTTGAATACTTTCTATTTTTTAAAACTGGCGCCTTTAACCACTTAAGGACCGAGCCTCTTTTTGAGATTTGTTGTTTACAAGTTAAAAACATTTTTTTTGTTACAAAATTACTTAGAACCTCCCGAACATTATACTTTTTTTTTTTTTTCTAACACCCTAGAGAATAAAATGGCGGTCACTGCAATACTTTGTCACACCGTATTTGCGCAAAGGTCTTACAAGCGCACTTTTTTTTGTGGAAAAAATACACTTTTTTTAATTAAAAAAATAAGACAACAGTAAAGTTAGCCCAATTTTTTTTGTATATTGTGAAAGATAACATTACGCCGAGTAAATTGATACCCAACATGTCACGCTTTCTTCTAACACCCTAGAGAATAAAATGGCTGTCGCTGCAATACTTTGTCACACCGTATTTGAGCAGAGGTCTTACAAGCGCACTTGGAAAAAATACACTTTTTTGAATTAAAAAAATAAGACAACAGTAAAGTTAGCCCAATTTTTTTTTTATATTGTGAAAGATAACGTTACGCCGAGTAAATTGATACCCAACATGTCACGCTTCAAAATTGCACCCGCTCGTGGGATGGCGATAAACTTTCACCCTTAAAAATCTCCATAGGCGACGTTTAAAAAAATTCTACAGGTTACCAGTTTTGAGTTACAGAGGAGGTCTAGGGCTAGAATTATTGCTCTCCCTCTACTGATCTCGGCGACACCTCACGTGTGGTTTGAACACCGATTTCATATGTGGGCGCTACTCACGTATGCGTTCGCTTCTGCACGCGAGCTCGGCGGGACGGTGCGCGTTCAAAACATTTTTTTTTTCTTATTAATTTTACCTTATATTTTTTACTTTTACACTGTTCTTTCAAAAAAAAAAGTGTCACTTTTATTCCTATTTTAATGTAAAGATTCCTTCACTTTTATTCCTAGAAAAAAAAAGTATGACAGGACCTCTTAAATATGAGATCTGGGGTCAAAAAGACCTCAGATCTCATATTTACACTAAAATGCAAAAAAAAAAAAAAAAAATATTTTGTCATTTAAAAAATAAAATTAAAAAATGGCCCTTTAAGAGCTATGGGCGGAAGTGACGTTTTGACGTCGCTTCCGCCCTGCAATGGTATGGAGACTGGTGGGGGCCATCTTCCCCTCACTCATCTCCATGCCCAGGCAAGGGAAAAGATCCGATCGCCTTCGCCGACGGCTCAGGTAAGCGGAGGAGAACACCTAAGCGCGGCGGAAGGGGGCCCTTTCCCGCCGCCAATAAAAGTGATCTTGCGGCGAATCCGCCACAGAGACCACTATTATTGGAAAGCGGACTGCCAGCCAAAGAAGAGGATACCAGGGTTATGGCAGCTAGCTGCTGCCATAACAACGATTTTCCTCTCCAAACTTAGAACGTATATCGGCGTGCGGCGGTCCAGAAGTGGTTAAAATGCCAGTAATCCGGAAGTGATGTCATGACATCGCTTCCGGGGTACTAGATCCGAGACGATCAAAGCATCGACTTTGTTCGGGTCTTTGGCAGCCGGCTGGTGGCTCGGAAGAGCCCGGGTGAGCAGTGGAAGGCGGCGTGGGGGTTGTTCCTTCCGGCTGCTTGTAATAACAGCTGAGCGGTTTGCTGACCGTCCGCTCTAAAGAACGGTACGGGGGTGATGCCTGAAGCTGCAGGCATCACCCCGGTACAACCCCTTGAAGCAATAATCGGTAAGTTTTGTGATCGATACTTAAAAAAAGTGACTATCGTCAGTCGTTAATCGGTCGGTCGCTACATTCTAATTAGCCATGCAGTCCATATATGAAACAGTCTCTGAAAAAACTGTCATCCTACTATTTCAGGGTCCATGCTACCTTTGTAAGGAACAGGGCTCCTGAAACGTGTAGTGGCCTACCCAAATCCGGCATCACACTGTGCTTAGCCAGTTCTATATAGAAAAAAAAAAAAAAAAAAAAAAGATACCAGGGTCATGACTGCAGCCCCGTATAACCACGTAAACCCGGGGACGTATGGGTACATTCTAAGGGCAGCAAGTGGTTAAACGGGGAAAAAAGCCTGAAAAAGGGAAAACGAATGCAGCCGATAGATCTGCGGGAGTGGTAAGCTGCAATGATTGAAATTTATGTTTGGGTTTAGATCAGTATTGCCTCCTCCATTAACTGAATCTTCCACTCCTCCATTCCAGACATGTTCTAATCAGATTGGAGGGAAGCCGGCCCTGCAGTTGTGTTGGCGTCTGTGACGTCACCCGCCCGGCCCTTGTCTACTGGTTATTAAGATCGTTAGATGGCAGCAGAAATCATTCTAGTTTATGCTGTGTAATTTTTTATTTATTTTTTGCAAAATCTTGATGATCTAATCACAAGTGCGTAAATGTTTTTCACTTTTTATGGTACAGACAGGTCCTTTAAGGTAATAACTTGCCTGTGGCATCTTAGCTTCTGATTTCCCAATGATCAGGGAGGAGAAGTTCTAGAATTGCTGCTCGGCGGATTATTTAGTACAGGCTGATCTGTTATAGCTGGGAGGCTTCTAGTACTGTGAAGCGGCAAGGTAAGGATTGCATGGGAAGTTTATATTTTATAATATGATTATTTAATCTCACATCTGCATGTTTAATACTAAATTGTTTAAAGCGGAACTCCGGGCATATAAAAAAAAAAAAGACACAAACTGATGTAGCTGCATTATTACATCAATAAAGAGAGCCTGTTGCCAGACCATTCATTGTAACATCAGTCTTCCCATTGAGATGACGTGTGCTCTTCATGCCTTTGATGCGTTATTTACCTGTAAAAGCCTCTCTTATGTACACCTCCAAATACACCGAGGCTGCTGCTTGGTGTCACCATCTTGGCTCTAGTGACTTAAGCGACACCCTATAATCCCCTTCACTCCTCCGCCAATATAAAGTTAGGTGATGGGAGGGGAAAAGGAGCTGGGCCAGCACAGACAGTAATTGGACACTCCCAAAGGAGGAGAGGGCTGTGACGTGCAAGGAGGGTGCTGTGGTATTTGTATTGATCAGAAGCCCAAGAAAAGCTATACATCGCCATGGCCTGGCAGCTTAAACCACCAGACTATCACTGACCCACCACCAAACCGGTCATGCTGAACAATGTTACAGGCAGCAGAACGTTCTCCGCGGCTTCTCCAGACCCTTTCATGTCGGGCTGAACCTGCTATCATCTGTGAAAAGCACAGGGTGCCAATGCTAGACCTGCCAATTCTGGTGTTCAATGGCAAATGCCAATCAAGCTCTACGGTGCCGGGCAGTGGGCCCACTGGAGGCCGTCGGGCCCTCAGGCCACCCTCATGAAGTCTGTTTCTGATTGTTCGGCCAGGGACATTCACACCAGTGGCCTGCTGGAGGTCATTTTGTAGGGCTCTGGCAGTGCTCATCCTGTACGTCCTTGCACAAAGTAGCAGATACTGGTCCTCCTGTTGGGTGAAGGACCTTCTACGGCCTTGTCCAGCACTATTAGAGTTACTGCCTGTCTCCTGGAATCTCCTCCATGCCCTTGACACTGTGCTAAGAGACACGGCAAACCTTTTGGCAACGGTACATATTGATGTGCCATCCTGGAGGAGTTGGACTGCCTATGCAACCTCTATAGGGTCCAGGTATCGCCTCATGCTACCATTAGTGACACTGGCCCTAGCCAAATGCAAAACTAGTGAAAAACAGTAAGAAAAGATGAGTATTTTTGGGGTGTCTTTGAATTCAGCCCTCTGTAGGTTGATAATTTTCATTTCCATCAAACGACGTGGCATACTTTTGTTCCTAACACATTACCCAGTCCATACCAGTACCTTGCAAAAGTATTCACCCCCCTGGCTTTTTACTTCTTTTGTTACATTACAGCCTTTAGTTCAATGTTTTTTTTAAATCTGATCTATATGTGATGGATCAGAACACAATAGTCCAAGTTGGTGAAGTAAAATTAGAAAAATATATACATAAAACTATTTTTCAGAAATAACAAACTGATAATTAGCATGTGCGTATTTATTCCCCCCCCCCCCCTTTGTTATGAAGCCCATAAAAAGCTCTGGTGCAACCAATTACCTTCAGAAGTCACATAATTAGTGAAATGATGTCCATCTGTGTGCAATCTAAGTGTCACATGATCAGTCATTACATATACACACCTTTTTTGAAAGGCCCCAGAGGCTGCAACACCTAAGCAAGAGGCACCACTAACCAAACACTGCCATGAAGACCAAGGAACTCTCCAAACAAGTAAGGGACAATGTTGTGGAGAAGTACAAGTCAGGGTTAGGTTATAAAAAAATATCCAAATCTTTGATGATCCCTAGGAGCACCATCAAATCTATCATAACCAAATGGAAAGAACATGGCACAACAGCAAACCTGCCAAGAGACGGCCAAACACCAAAACTCACGGATCGGGCAAGGAGGGCATTATTCAGAGAGGCAGCACAGAGACCTAAGGTAACCCTGGAGGAGCTGCAGAGTTCCACAGCAGAGACTGGAGTATCTGTACATAGGACGACAATAAGCCGTACGCTCCATAGAGTTGGGCTTTATGGCAGAGTGGCCAGAAGAAAGCCATTACTTTCAGCAAAAAACAAAATGGCACGTTTTGAGTTTGTGGGAGACTCCCAAAATGTATGGAGGAAGGCACTCTGGTCTGATGAGACTAAAATTGAACTTTTTGGCCATCAAAGAAAACGCTATGTCTGGTGCAAACCCAACACATCACATCATCCAAAGAACACCATCCCCACTGTGACCACATGGTGGTGGCAGCATCATGCTGTGGGGATGTTTTCCAGCAGTCGGGACTGGGAAACTGGTCAGAGTTGAGGGAAAGATGGACGGTGCTAAATACAGGGATATTCTTGAGCAAATCCTGTACCACTCTGTGTGATTTGAGGTTAAGAGAGGTTCACCTTCCAGCAGGACAATGACCCCAAACACACTGCTAAAGCAACACTTGAGTGATTTAAGGGGAAACATGTAAATGTGTTGGAATGGCCTAGTCAAAGCCCAGACCTCAATCCAATAGAAAATCTGTGGTCAGACTTTAAGATTGCTGTTCACAAGCGCAAACCATCCAACTTGAAGGAGCTGGAGCTGTTTTGCAAGGAGGAAGCCACAGTGACTACTGGTCTTGTGCATGGAGGATTAGGGGATCCTCAATCTTCTACACAAAAACGAGCAGTTGACCTGTGCCCCACTGCATTGTAAAATGTTCTTTCTTTTGCCTGGAGTTCAGCTTTATCATACTTTAATACTCAAAGCCCACCTAAAAAGAATTAAAAAAATACAACAGCCAGCTGGATGGCGCCTATGACATCATACTACATCAGACAGATGTTCAAAACCATTTTTCGGGAGGCTTCTCTCTGTGTACACAGCACTTCTCCATAATCCCAAAATACTAAATGCAAACAGGACGCTCCCCAGTATAAAAGTATCACAGATCCGGCAGCTCTTAGTGCAGGCAGGATGAGAACATCGCAGCATTGTGTGCGATATCACTACTGTGACCCCTTGTGGTAGGTTTAAGAAATACAACATATCCACTTTAAAAGGGAACCTGCCTGTAAACCAATACAAGAGCCAACATTGGTGCAAACTCTAGGGCTAGTGATGGTGAACCTTGGCAACCCAGATGTTTTGGAACTACATTTCCCATGATACTCATGCACTCTGCAGTGTCGCTGAGCATCATGGGGAATGTAGTTCCAAAACACCTGGGGATGCCAAGGTTCCCCATCACTGCTCTAGGGCCATCATCCTCCTAGCGAGTGGCTGACTCCCAATACTGAACCGGTGTGCAGCCAAGCAAGGATGAGCATGACAACTCAGGATATCTTCTTGGCTCTTATTGAAGCTACACTACTGGGTGAGGACAGTGCTGGATCCCTGGACAGGTAGGTGTCCTTTTATTTTAAAAAAACTCAGCAGCTCCAGTACTTGTGGGGGGGGGGGACTAAAGAACCACTTTAAGCTGCCATGTTAGTTGGGCCCCTGACTAATAAGAAATATCACAGCCCTCCTCCTTGCAAGTCCTCTTCCTCTGGGAGTATTCAATTAATGTCTGTGCTGGCCCAGCTCCTTTACTCCTCCCTTTATCATCTTTTAGCTGGCGGAGGAATAAAGGGGATTATAGTGCGTCACTTGAGTCTGCTCACGTCACAGCTAAGATGGTGACACCCAGCAGCACCCTCCGTGTATTTGGATGTGTACATAAAGGGAGGCTTTTACAGGGAAACAACATGCATCAAATACATGAAGAGCACACGTCATCTCATGGGAAGAGTGACATTAAAATAAAATGGTCTGGCAACAGGCTCTCTTTATTGGTGTAATTATGAAGCTGCATCAGTTTGTGCCTTATATATCTGCCTGGAGTTCCGCTTTAAACCATTCGGTATTAAAACATGCAAATGTGACATTAGATAATCATATTATAAAATATAAACTTCCCATGCAATCCTTGCCTTGCCGCTTCCCAGTACTAGAAGCCTCCCAGCTATAACATATCAGCCTGTACTATATAATCCACCGAGCAGCAATTATAGAACTTCTCCTCCCTGATCATTGGGCAATCAGAAGCGAAGATGCCACAGGCAAGTTATTACCTTAAAGGACCTGTCTGAACCATAAAAAGGTGAAAAACATTTAAGGACTTATGCAGGCGTTAGAAAAAAAACGAGCTGTAAAGTCACTACCGACGCCAGGAAAAGGCGGCTGTAAAAAAACAAACGTGCTTTTAGTAGCTTTTTGCATTGGCGTTAATGTGCCTTTAGCAGCGTTTCTCTGCCGCTATTCAAAATCAATGGTTCCTTATGGGAGAAGTCGCACCAGAAGTCAGATCATGATGATCCAACTTGCGGCATGGCTTGTGTGCTGAGGATCTTGAAGGGGAGCACCTCCCCCAAATGAGTATAATAAAAAAAATGGCATGGGGTTACCCCCCCCCCCCCAAGACGATACCAGACCCTTTGGTCTGGTATGGATTTTAAGGGGAACCCCCATGCCAAAAGAAAAATGGCGAGGGGTTCCCCCAAACCCCCCCCGAGATCTATACCAGACCCTTATCAGAGCATGCAGCCTGGCAGGTCAGGAAAAAAGGGGATGACAAGCAAGCCGCCCCCCTCCCCCCCCCCCGGACCATACCACATGCCCTCAACATGGGGGGGGGTGGGTGCTTTGGGTGGCCTGCATCCCCCCCCACCCCAAAGGACCTTGTCCCTATGTTGATGGGATGGGGACAGGGGCCTCTTCCCGACAACCCTGGCCGGTGGATGTCGGGGTCTGCGGGTGGGGGCTTATCGGAATCTGGAAGCTCCCTTTAACAAGGGCCCCCCCCCACTCTATGTGAATGAGTATGGGGTACATTGTACCCCTACCCATTCACCCCAAAAAAAAAAAAAAAAAAGGTGTCAAGAATGAAAACACTACACAGGTTTTTAAAGTAATTTATTAAGGCAGCTCCAGCGTCTCTTCCGATTTCTTCTCCCTCCTGCGAGGTCTTCATCCTCCAGTTCTTCTCCATCCTCCGCTGATGTCTTCTTCCCCTCTGCGGTTCTTATCTCTGCGCGGTCTTCTGCCTCTGCCAGGTTTCCACTCTCCTCTGTCTTCTCCCTCTGTTCTTCCTCCGATGTTGTCTGGAAGTGCTCTCCCATTGTAATGCTAGGGCCGCCGTGTGCTATTACTTATATAGGCATGGGAAGTGGCCACCTGGTGACGTCATCCGGAGGCCCCAACCCCTTGTGACATCACCGCCTGGTGCATGATGGGGCGGCGACGTCACAAGCGGGTGGGGCCTCCGGTTGGCCCCATGCCTATATAAGTAATAGCACACGGTGCCCCTATCATTACACCGCTCGCTCGTCCCCACCTTCCTGATCTGCATGCTTGGATAAGGGTCTTGTTTGGATCTTGGGGGGGGGACCCCAAGCCATTTTTTTTTTTTGGTGTGGGGGTTCCCCTAAATTCCATACCAAACCAAAGGGTCTGGTATTGTTTTGGGGGGAAACCCCACGCCAGTTTCTTTTTCTCATTTTGGCGAGGGGTTTCCCTTCAAGATCCTCAGTACAGAAGCCGCACCATAAGTCGGATCATCATGATCTGACTTGTGGTGCGACTTCTATTCAAATAAATGGGCTCCCATAGGGAACCATTGATTTTGAATAGAGGCATGAGAAGGCATTACTACAACCCGTGGTTGTAGGAAAGAAATTTGCTTCTGCGTATGGCCTAAGAGCGCACGCAAGTCCAGCGCGCATATGTAAATGGTGATCGCACCACACGTGAGGTATCGCCGCAAATGTCAGAGCGAGAGCAATAATTCTAGCACATGACCTCCTATGTAACTCTAACCTGGTAACCTGTAAAGGCTTTTAAAGCATCGCTTATGGAGATTTTTAAGTAGCATAGTTTGTCGCCATTCCACGGGCATACGCGATTTTAAAGCATAATGGGTATCTATTTACATGGTGTATCATCAAATTATTTTTTTACCAACAAAAATTGGGTATTACATTGTGTTCTTGTGATTTATTTAGCAAAAAATAAAAAAACCCAGTGGTGAATAAATATCACTAAAAAAAAGAAAGCTCCGTTTGAAAAAAATGATATAAAACTTAATTTGGGTACAACGTTGCATGGCCGCGCAATTGCCAGTTAAAGTAGAGCAGTGATGAATAGCAAAAAATGCCCGGTTCATGAAGGGGGTAAAACCTTCCGGAGGTAAAGTAGTTAAAATTCATTGAGAGTGTATTTTTTCCAAAATAAATTGCAGTTGAAAAACCTCTGCGCAAATATCGTGCGACATAAAAAATTGCAACCACCAAAATATTTTTCTCCAGGGCCTTTGCTTTCAGAAAATATATGTTTGCGGGTTCTAAGTATTTATCTAGCAAAACCAAAAAAAAAAAAAAAATACAATTATTATATATATATATATATATATATATATATATATATTTTTTTTTTTTTTTTGACATATGAGAGAAGTGTCAGAATTGGCTTGGGGCAGCTAGGGGTCAACTTCCCATGCTCTCTGATCACTTTTATTAGTTTGTTACATTGTTTCCAGTTCTGACTACAGAACACCTCCCTCTAGGTCATGGATCTCCAAACTACAACCCTCCAGCTGTTTCGGGGACTACACATCCCATGAGGCATTGTAAAACTCTGACATTCACAGACATGACTAGGCATGATGGGAATTGTAGTTCCTGAACAACTGGAGGGCCGTAGTTTGGAGACCCCTGCTCTAGGTTATGGAAAAGGGGGGAGGGGTAGGTGTTTGTAGTCCTTTCAACAACACTGCTCCTCCATAGATACAGTAGGGTTAAGTGAGCTGTCACTCTAGTGTGTTACTGGTAGAACCACCAGGTGAAAATAAAGTAAAAAAAAAAAAAAGACTAAAAAAAAAGGTGAACACATCTAAGGACTGGGCTGCAATTTATTACAGGTGTTGTTGGGCTTGGATATGCTTCAAAACAGTGTAACAAGGAATAAAAACAACTGACCACAGTGGCTCACCTTAATATCGGTCTTCTGAGCCGGTTTACTCAGCTGCTCCTCCAGCAAATGTAGAGACTCCGAAGCCAGGACTATTAATCGCTGTAGGATCTGAAAAGGATCAGATGCCCATTATACACCATTCTGCTATCCAACTATTCCCACACAGCATCAGAAAGAATACACACATGGCTATGGAGTTCTTACAGTACATGTGACAACTACAACCTGTTATTCAGGTCACAACTAAGGCTATTCACAGCCTAGTGGTAGAATATCCTGGATTTTATGAGGCTTTGTTACCTTATTGGGCACTGCAGCCACAAGCTATTATTCCTGGATACCAGTGATAGAAAATATAACTAAATGCACTATATTACCAAAAGTATTGGGAACACCTGACTTTACATGCATATGAATGTTAATGGCGTCTTAGTCCGTAGGGTTCAACATTGCGTTGGCCCCTCCTTTGCAGCCAAAACAGCTTTAACTCTTCTGGGAAGGCCGTCCACAAGGTTTAGGAGTGTGTCTATGGGAATGGTTTCACCATTCTTCCAGAAGAGCATTTGTGAGGTCAGCTGTGGACAAGAAGGCCTGGCTCACAGTCTCCACTCAAATTCATCCCAAAGGTGTTCTATCGGGTTGAGGTCAGGGCCTCTGTGCAGTTAAGTCAAGTTCCTCCACCCCAAACTCTCTCTTCCATGTCTTTATGGACCTTGCTTTGTGCACTCGTGGGCAGTCATGTTGGAACAGGAAGGGGTCATCCCCAAACTGTTCCCACAAAGTTGGGAGCATGAAATTGTCCAAAATGTCTTGGTAGGCTGATGCATTAAGAGTTCCCTTCACCGGAACTAAGGGGCCAACACAACCCCTGAAAAACAACCCCAAGCAGAAACATCTGGGTCCAGTGCAATACCCGTATATTTTCTTACCAGTTGGAGGATAGCTATCACCCCATAACAGGATTTTAAAGGTTGGCTCCAGTCAGCTGTTAAGAAATTTTGAAATTTTTAGTTTACCTCTAAAATCCTTTTCTTGGAGAACATCACAGGCTTTTTTTTTCTGCCATGCAGCAAGGCTGCTTCACCAAGGTTAATCTTATTGAGATTGAATTTATGTGAGGGATGTACTGAAAGTAGGGGTGCAACGGATCAAAAAACTCACGGTTCGGATCGTTCCTCGGATCAGGAGTCACGGTTCGGATCATTTTCGGATCAACAAAAAAAAAATCTCACACCACTGTAAATATCCACAATCTCCCTATTGGCAGGGTGTGGCAGAGTATTGGCAGGGTATTTGCGGGTATATTGGCAGACTATTGGCAGGGTATTGGCAGACTATTGGCAGGGTATTGGCAGACTATTGGCAGGGTAAGGCAGAGTATTGGCAGGGTATGGCAGAGTATTGGCAGGGTATGGCAGAGTATTGCAGAGTATTGGCAGGGCATGGAAGAGTATTGGCAGGGTATTGCAGCAGGGCATTGTAGAGTATTGGCAGGGTATTGCAGCAGAGCATTGGCAGGGCATTGCAGAGTATTGGCACTGCTGCCATCCAATCTCTCCCCTCCACTGTACAGATCAGTACACAGAGGGGAGAGAGGAACCGGCGTTATGACATGACGCTGGTTTGTTACAAGTGATCGCTCCGTCATTTGACGGAGCGATCACGTGCTAAACGGCCGCCGGGTGTACCAAGAGAGCTAGGCCGAAGCCGCGGCCTTTCCTATGGCCGAGGCCACAGAGCGCTCCGCGGATCGCGGGTGTCCCGTACAGATCAACCTCCGCGGATTGGATCACAGATCGATGACGATGCGTTGCACCCCTAACTAAAAGTAATGCAAAAGTAGGCATAACTTTTTACCAACCTACATAGGTTGTTCAAATTTCACTCTTCCTCTATAGTAACCTTTCTTCTCCTTCATTGCAGATAAATAATGGATCCCATGCAGAAGCAATGTGCAGTCATTGAGTTCTTGATGAAGGATGGGTGCAGGCTCCCCAACATCCATGGAAGGCTACAGAATGTATATGGAGAGGACCATCTGACAACCCTAAATTTATTATATAAAAGAGCTCCCACCATACGCGACAAGATTGTCAAATCTTGGGTCCATCTTTTTAGGGGACTAACGTTTTATACGGTGTAAAGGCTTCTTCCCTTGCAAACGCTGTTTTGCATGCACAAAAACTAAACGTCCAAAACGAAAAGAAATTTAATTTCACATCCACCAATACAGGAAATACCTATGGAGGTGAAAGACTTCATAAGGCTGTAATACAGAAGGGGCAGTCTACACTTTAGAATGTAGTTGTGGACTACAATATATATCAGATGCATGAAAAGACCCCTGAAAGTACGCATCAAAGAACACGTGCAGAATATCCTTAACCACTTCCCACCCGGCCTATAGCAGAATGATGGCCGGGCGGTGGTTTAGTTATCCTGACTGGGCGTCATTTGACGTCCAGCAGGATAACTGTCGTTGCGTGCCAGTGGGGGGCACGCATCGCGGCGATCGGTGGTGCGGCGTGTCAGTCTGACACACCACTAAACTGATCTCGGTAAAGGGCCTCTGACGGAGGCTCTTTACGTTATCAGCCATGTCCAATCATAGCTGATCACGATGTAAACAGGAAGAGCCATTTGTCGGCCTTTCCTCACTCACGTCTGACAGACGCGAGTGAAGGAGAGCAGATCGGCGGCTCTCCTGACAGGGGGGTCTGTGCTGATTGTTTATCAGAGTCTCAGTGTTGCCAGTCTCAGAGTGGCACCCATACATTGTACCCACACCTTATGGTATTGGGGGGGCTGGGGTCAGTGGACTTTCCGTATCCAAGTATAACCCTCCTAGCTTGAACAGGAGCCCTAGCCACTGCGTCTCTAGTGTGAACATCGCGTTGGAAATTGTCTACAATACCCAACAGACATGACTTGGGTTCTAGTGGTATGGATGTCTGAAATACCATATTTATTGTTGGCAATACTCCTGTCCAATAGGCATGTAACTTGGGGCAACGCCAAGTCAAGTGGATCAGGTCCCCATGATCCCTGGAGCACTTATTGCAGATGGGGGTGTCCTAGATGCCCATTTTGTGTATCCTAACCGGGGTATAGTGCGCTCTCAACAATATATATAATTGCATGAGCCTTTGTGTCATGTTAAAGGAACATTGGGGGTATTTGCCTGTAGTGCTTCCTCCCATTGATCCTCCACATAGGGGCCAATATCTCGCTTCCATCTCATGCCCACTTTCAGATGAAAGGACGTGAAAAAAAAAAAATCATTAAGCAGCATTGCATAGCAACGAGAAATAATACCCTTTGATGAGACTGATTCAGCCATCAGTGAAACACTGGCGTTGGGGATTGTTGCCAATCCACTGCCGAGCCCTGGGTCACTATGGCATGCTTGAGCTGGACATAATAGAACAGCATGGATTTCCGCAAGGAGAATTTTACACACAGTGCTCCTCGAAGGGGCACAGAACACCCTCTTTAAAAACATGGTGTAAGTGAGTTATTCCCCACTTGCGCCATCTCGGGCCCTGTTGTAGTTTTGCCAACTAACTTATGCAAGTTAACCCTCCCCCTACTGCACACATATAGCGGTCTTTTTTCTGGGAGAACAGCGCACTCCCAGCACAGAGACCGGGCCCTCACCGAGAGCCCCAGCGGAACTTCAGTCATTTATTTCATCTTTCGCCTTTGTTGTTGTTTTAACTTTGGATAGTGAAACATTTTTCTTTCTGCCAGTAAATACCTTATACAGCCCACTTCCTGTTTCTTGTCTGGTCATTAGCCTAGGCTTATGACATCGTGCACAGCTCATAAGAGGGCCAATGAGAGCTGCAGGGCGCCAGAACTGGAGGTGTGCCTCTGTGTGTCTGTGCAAATCCAGGAAGTGAACAGGCATCAGCTTCAGCTGCCCACAGTTAAAATGGTTGCAGCCAGACTCAGTGGAGGGAGATTTCTGCAGCATATTTGGCAAGTAAAGAATCACAGTATATATAAAATAATATGCAAAGTGGTTGGAAGGAAACTTCAGAATGTTTTTATTACAAATTATGTGAGCAGACTGTAGTTCCTTTTAGCTATCAGGACCTGAGACACCAGATCGCTGTGATAGCCTCTGATTGGCTATCACAGTGATCACCTCTAATTGGCTATCACAGTGATCAGTCACTGTGAACCCGCCCCTGTTTTTACTCTCTCTTCTGAAGAGGAAGATAAGAAATCCCATGCAGATATGCTGCCATTAATGAAAGTGTTTGTTAGAAACGAATAGGGGAAATGCACCTTTTTCTGACAGTGCAGCCGTGCGATATCACATGATTCCCACGTGCCGGCCAGCCTCCCTCTATGGAGAGAAGCAGGAGGGGCAGAGATTACCCTGTGACATCAGCCGACCAGCAGAGGGGAATCTCGGCCCCTCCCACTTCTCTGCAAAGATCGCGGCTGGCCAGCACAGGGGAATCATGTGATCGCACGGCTGCAGTGTCAGAAAAAAGGTATTTCCCCTATTCATTTTTAACAAACGCTTACACTTTCATTAACTACTTGCCGACCAGCCGCAGGTCGACTCCCCCCCCGCGCGAATCGCCGTAGCTGTACGGCGGCCGCTCTAAAGGGGTATAGGGGCACGTGCCCGCCGTGTGACGTAGGAGCCGATGCGCGTGGCCAGCGGCTGCGATCGCTCCTGAGAGAGACAGATCGGGGATCTATTAATGTACAACAGACAGATCTCCGTTCTGTCAGGGGAGGAGAGACAGATCTGCTGTTCCTAGTGATTAGGAACAGCGATCTCTCTCCTCTTCCAGTCAGTCCCCTCCCCCCACAGTTAGATTCACTCCCTAGGACACACTTAACCCCTTGATCGCCCCCCTAGAGTTAACCCCTTCCTTGCCAGTGACATTTAAACAGTAATCGGTGCATTTTTATAGCACTGATCGCTGTATTAATGTCAATGGTCCAAAAAAAGTGGAAAAAGTGTTCAATCTGTCCGTCGCAATCCCGCTAAAAATCGCCGCCATTACTAGTAAGAAAAAAAATAAATAAAAATGCCATAAATATATCCCCTATTTGTAGATGCTATAACTTTTGCGCAAACCAATCAATATACACTTATTGTGGTTTTTTTACCAAAATTATGTGGAAGAATACATATTGGCCTAAACTGATGAAGAAATTTGTTTATTTTTTGGGGATATTTATTATAGCAAAAAAGAAAACAAAATATGTTTTTTTTTTTTTTTTTTTCAAAATTGGCGGTCTTTTTTTGTTTGTTTATGTGCAAAAAATAAAAACTGCAGAAGTGATCAAATACCACCAAAAGAAAGCTCTATTTGTGGGAAAAAAAGGATGTCAATATTGTTTGGGAACAACGTCGCACGACCGCGCAATTGTCAGTTAAAGCGACGCAGTGCCGAATCACATAAAATGGCCTGGTCATTAAGGGGGAAATTCGTCCGGTCTGTAAGTGGTTAATGGCAGCATATCTGCATTTCAGTGACTTTACAGACACTTTAAATGCAAAAATATCGGATTGGAGCAAATTTTTAAAATATTTTTTGAGCGAATGCCACCTCTCCGGTCAGCTAGAAGCAATCATAAATGTAGTCACACCATGCAGTGACCGGCCCGAGCTTGACAGTCTCTACAGGAAGGGCTGGTCTGCCCACAAGCCCTTTTCCCTTTGTTGCTCATCCTGGCAACAGGAGCATTAATTAATGTAAATGTCTACACAGTCAGAAGTGTTTAGTTAACACCTTCGAGTGAAGGGTGAAGACGTGCCAAGACAGAATGCTGCCCCGGGGGCTCAGTCTCTTTGTAGTGCTGGTTGCTTGTTAAGACCATCCTGGCAGAGATCATGGTGCCAAGCACCAACATGCCCAGGTGTTATCTCAGAGGAGCCGCATTCGTGCCCTTTAGTCACAGGGCTTTCAAACTCCTCTCCCCTTAAAGTGGTTGTAAAGGCTAAAGGTTTTCGTTTCTATCTTAAGACATTCTCTGCATCAAGGTAAAAAAACCTTTTAGGTGCTGGCGAGGCTCCCCTGGAAGCAGGAGGAGCCAGGAGCGCTGGCGAGGGACCCCGGGAGGCAGGAGGAGCCAGGAGCGCTGGCAAAAGCCACTTATGGGCATTGATATGTGGCACTAATAGGTGGCACTGGTGGGCGGCACTGATGGGCATTGATGGACAGCAGTGATGGGCAGCACCGATAGCCAGCACGGACTGGCATCACTAATGGGCACTAATTGGTGGCACTTGTGGGCCGTGGTGGGCACTGATTGCTGGCACTGGTGTCGCTATTGTAATCAGGGCACTGATGATCAGTGCCCCGATTACATGTGTAGATGTCTCCTGTGAGGAGATGCCGCTGATCGGCTCTCCTCGTCACACACTCTGTCAGTGTGAGACAAGGCGCGCCGATTACCGGCATCTCCGCGTTTACATGTGACCGGCTGTGATTGGACACAGCTGATCACATGGTTAAAGAGCCGCAGACGCGAGACTGGCCATTCTGACGGCGTCCCAGAACAGGAACCGCAACCGCCCTGCCGTCATTTGACAGTGGGCGGGCAGCAACTAATTAATGTATGTTCAGCTTAAATATATTTTTTACTTAAAAAAATAAATAATTACAGATCTTATCGATATTTGCGCAAATATCATGCAACCTTAAAAACTGCAACTACCATTCTGTTATTCTACAGGTCATCTGCTTTCACAAAATATTGCTTTGGGGTTTTAAGTACAGTTTGATGCAAATAATGTGCATTTTGGTATATGTGTAAAAATATGAAAAATAAATAAATAAATAAAACTATGTGAAAAGGTTCATTCCTGTACCCTTCTGAAAGCAGCTGAGAATTGCATCAACTTGCCAGCATTCCAGCATTAATTTAGTATCTATGTACTCACCTTAGAATCCTTTTCTCCGAGTTCATTAAAGGACACCGCCAGATCTTCAGAATGAATAGGAAACCAGTCTTCCCATCAACATCCTGGAGCTCTGGGTGAGCCATTTCCTTCTATCCCATCAGACGTCTGCCCTTGAGGATTGCCCGACCAGAGTCGAGTTGGACAATGCTACGGCTGTGGCCTACATCAACCACCAAGATGGTACCAAGAACTCAGCTGTGGCTCTGGAGGCGTCTCACATTCTCGACTGGGCAGAACTCTACAATCCAGCTTTACCAGCAGACCACATTCTGGGATTTGATAACTGGCAAGCGGACTATCTCTGTCATCTGAGTCTGGACCAAGGGAAATGGTCTCCAAGCCAGCAAATGTAAAGCGGGATGGAAAACTGGCCCTTGAGACAGAAGATCTGGGAAGGTGGAAGGAAGGTGGAAGGTGCCACGGAGCATAGGCAACCAAATGAACAAGATCCACAAACCGGACCTGGTGCGTCCAGTTCGTAGCCACAAGGATAACTGGAATGCCTTCCCACTCAATCCTATGTAACAATGAGCTCTAGAAGGGTTGAGGCATATATCGGGGAGTATTGGTGTCACAGAGCTACTAGCTCATCCAATGCCTCTACCCAAGGATCCAGTGGCCTGAACACAAATCTGGGAACCTTCCAATTGAGTCTGAACACAAAGAGATCCATGTCCAGTGTGCCCCAGCATTGGCAAGTCTGGAGAAAGACCTCCAGATGTAGAGACCATTTCCTGTGATCCAAATTCTGACAACTGAGATAGTCCGCTTGCCAATTGTCCATTCCTAGAATGTGAACTACTAGATAAGGCTCGGGGCACCCAATCAAGGATCCAAGACACATCCAAAGCCGCAGGTGTCGCCTTGGTGGTTGATGTAGGCCATGGCATTTCCCAACTGGACTCTAATCGGGCAACCCTAGGGAAGAGAAGTCCAATGGGACAGAGGGAGACGAATCGCCCTGAGCTTAAGGATGTTGATGGGAAGATTGGTTTCCTATCGGTCATGAAGATCTGGCTGCGTCCTTCAATGAATGGAAGAGAAATACCAGTTCCTTGGCTGAACCCTACCTTTCAAATAACTAACCTAAAACAGGCAAGCAGATTGTGAGTTTTGACTTCCATTTTCATTCCATGCTCTGCAGGCTTGCTTTCTCGTACCCTCAGTACAAATGACACAGGAGAGGGGGGTCCACTTACCTGAGCGCTCGGCTGTTTCTTGGTCCACACTGATGCTTTCTTATCCTTTGGTGTCGCAATGAACATGACCGGTAACTGGGCACGAGCCGATGAAAAGCCATCCTGAATCTCCTTAATCTCATCATCTACCAGAAGAAAAAAAAAAAAAAAAAAAAGGATATTAAAATATAAATTGCTTTTTGGTTTATATGGAGTGGAAAGAGCAAAGAAAAAAAAAAAATCAGGATTCCATTTCTGTGCACGAAGGAGAAAAACTCCTTTAACCCCAACCGCCTCCTGGCCCTTTAAGAGTTCTAAAAGCCGGGAGGTGGGCATCCGGGTCAAGTGACCTCTGATTGGCTGTCACATGATCGGAAAGCACCCAATCGCAAATATGTGCTGGGAGCGTGCAGGGAGCACACCTTTTAACAGTATCTCACACAAGTGAGTACACCCCTCACATTTCTGTAAATATTTTATTCTATCTTTTAATGCGACAACACTGAAGAAATGACACTTTGCTACATTGTAAAGTAGTGAGTGTACAGCTTGTATAACAGTGTAAATTTGCTGTCCCCTCAAATTAACTCAACACACAGCCATTAATGTCTAAACCGCTGGCAACAAAAGTCAGTACACCCCTAAGTGAAAATGTCCAAATTGGGCCCAATTAGCCATTTTCCCTCCCCGATGTCATGTGACTCGTTAGTGTTACAACGTCTCAGGTGTGAATGGGCAGCAGGTGTGTTAAATTTGGTGTTATCGCTCTCACTCTCTCATACTGGTCACTGGAAGTTCAACATGGCACCTCATGGCAAAGAACTCTCTGAGGATCTGAAAAAAATAAATTGTTGCTCTACATAAAGATGGCCTAGGATATAAGAAGATTGCCAAGACCCTGAAACTGAGCTGCAGCACGGTGGCCAAGACCATACAGCAGCTTAACAGGACAGGTTCCACTCAGAACAGGCCTCGCCATGGTCAACCAAAGAAGTTGAGTGCACGTGCTCAGTGTCATATCCAGAGGTTGTCTTTGGGAAATAGACGTATGAGTGCTGCCAGCATAGCTGCAGAGGTTGAAGGGGTGGGGGGGTCAGCCTGTCAGTGCTCAGACCATACGCCGCACACTGCATCAAATTGGTCTGCATGGCTGTCATCCCAGAAGGAAGCCTCTTCTAAAGATGATAAACAAGAAAGCCCGTAAAAAGTTTGCTAAAGACAAGCAGACTAAGGACATGGATTATTGGAACCATGTCCTGTGGTCTGATGAGACCAAGATAAACGTATTTGGTTCAGATGGTGTCAAGCGCGTGTGACAGCAACCAGGTGAGGAGTACAAAGACAAGTGTGTCTTGCCTACAGTCAAGCATGGTGGTGAGAGTGTCATGGTCTGGGGCTGCATGAGTGCTGCCGGCACTGGGGAGCTATAGTTCATTGAGGGAACCATGAATGCCAACATGTACTGTGACATACTGAAGCAGAGCATGATCTCCTCCCTTCGGAGACTGGGCTGCAGGGCAGTATTCTAACATAACAACCCCAAACACACCTCCAAGACAATTACTGCCTTGCTAAAAAAGCTGAGGGTAAAGGTGATGGACTGGCCAAGCATGTCTCCAGACCTAAACCCTATTGAGCATCTGTGGGACATCCTCAAACGGAAGGTGGAGGAGCACAAGATCTCTAACATCCACCAGCTCTGTGATGTCATCATGGAGGAGTGGAAGAGGACTTCAGTGACAACCTGTGAAGCTCTGGTGAACTCCATGCCCAAGAGGGTTAAGGCAGTGCTGGAAAATAATGGTGGCCACACAAAATATTGACACTTTGGGCCCAATTTGGACATTTTCACTTAGGGGTGTACTGACTTTTGTTGCCAGTGGTTTAGACATTAATGGCTGAGTGTTGAGTTATTTTGAGGGGACAGCAAATTTACACTGTTATACAAGCTGTATACTCACTACTTTACATTGTAGCAAAGTGTCATTTCTTCAGTGTTGTCACATGAAAAGATAGAATAAAATATTTACAAAAATGTGAGGGGTGTACTCACTTCTGTGAGATACTGTGTGTGTATGGCTGGTGCCAAGAAGTTAATGCATAGAATGCATTAAGGTAAAAAAAAAAACATTCTGCCTTTAGAACCACACACACACACACACACACACACACACACACATAATATATATATATATATATATATATATATATATATATATATATATATATATATATATATATATATATATATATATACACACACACACATAATATATATACATATATATATATATATATATATATATATATATATATATATATATATTACACATTTTTATTTAATACAATATAAAAAAAAATGCTGAATGTATAGTGTAGCAGCAGCAGGACACATTGATAAGTTATAAATATAACACAGCTGAATTATTCCCTTATCTGTATAAGAAACATGTCTGAGAGAGTGAAATTTGAAGGTAAACGAAGTACGCAGGTCTGCTTATCTGGGAGGGGTTCCTGCAGCGTCACTGACCTGAGCCTGCTGATAGGGGAAAGCAAACTAGGACACGGAGGAAGTCACCAGTAAATGTTTTTTTTTTTTCATTTTCATAAATTTTCATTTTTTATTTTTTTTTATTTTGAATGGTACACCAAGTAGAGTGGCGAGCAACACATCGCACGTGCATTTCCCCAATGCACTAGTACAGCAGCGAGCAACACATTGCACGTGCATTACCCCAATGAACAGTGGCGAGCAATGCGTTACGCATTGGAAAAGTGGTGCATATCCATTTTGTTGCTGCGTAGGTGCGTGTTGGTGGCCTTAACCCACTTCTTGTAAACTCAATGCAGAGCTTGGCTCACAGAATGCAAGGAGTTTTGTGAATGGGCAAGGGGAGAGGAGGGGTGAATGAATGACACTACGGCTTCTGTGTACGACAGCAACAGTGAGCTGGAAGTAATGCGATAGCATGGATGAAATTGTAAACAAACGGCCTACACTTTATGCGAGTTATGATTTTAAAGAATATTCTGCCTTTTGCTAAAAAAAATAAATAAAATAAATAAATAAAAATGTACCCATATTGAAAAATGCGCACCTAATATTTCCTTGCATTCGAGCCTGCGAAGCACTGCCACCGCAATCAGTGAATGCAGCACAATGCTCTGGCACCTGGAGGAGGTCCGCACCTCTGAGCTGGAGGAGGCATCAATAGACTACAGGTGTGGCTGCATATTTTGTATTGAGTGCAATTTTAACCACTTGCCTACCAGGCACTTTCACCCCCTTCCTGCCCAGGCCAATTTTCAGCTTTCAGCGCCGTCACATTTTAAATGACAATTGCGCGGTCATGCAACACTGTACACAAACTAAATTTTTATCATTTTTTTTTTTCACACAAGTAGAGCTTTCTTTTGGTGGTATTTGATCACCACTGGGGGTTTTTTTTATTATTGGCTAAATAAAAAAAAAAATTTAGAAAAAAAAAAGTTTCTTTGTTTCGGTTAAAACATTTTGTAAATAAGCAAGTTTTCTCCTTCACCGATGGGCACTTATAAGGCCGCACTAATGAGGTGGCACTGATGAGGCACCAATATGCCGCACTGATAGGCGACACTGATAGGCAGCACTGATGAGGAGACACTAGCAGGCATTACTGATGGCCACTGATTGGCACCGCCAATGGGCACTAATTGGCAACCCTGGTGGTCCTGGGTGGGCTTCCTCGAGGGGGGCTGGGATGATAACCAGCGCAGACCCCTCCTGTCAGGAGAGTAGCCGATCGTCTGTCAGCGCGAGTGGAGGAAAAGCAGATACATGGCTCTTCCCGTTTACGCTGCGATCAGCTGTGATTGGACACAGCTGATCACATGGTAAAGAGCCGACGTCTTAGGCTCTTTACCAGGATCTGAGATGTGGTGCGTCAGACTAACACACCACACCAACGATCGTCATACTTACCTCCACTGTACAGCTTGTTTTGCACAGAGTGGCACGGAACCTCGTCTTCTGGGGTCCCCCGGCGGCTCCTCCTCGCATCAGATGACCCCCTAGGAGAAGCACTCTTCCAGGGGGATACCTTGCCGGCACGCTCCCGAGTCCGGCATTTGCGTTCATAGACACGAATGCCTGACTCAGCCCCTCCCTTCGTTTTACTGGATTTGATTGACAGCAGCGGGAGCCAATGGCTGCGCTGCTATCAATCGATCCAATCGAAAGCCTGGGACCCCGTGGAGAGGGGCGGGGGTAAAGCGCCGCTATTGTTAGCGCTGCTTTGCCGGCGGTATAGCCGCGCTGTCCCATTGATTTCAATAGGCAGGAGCGGTGTATACACTGCTCTGAAGATGCAGCTAGCAGGACTTTTTTTCCCGTCCTGCCAGCGCACCGCTCCAGTGTGAAAGCCCTCGGAGATTTCACACTGGAGAGACGGCAGCTGCTGTTTTGGGTCGGTTTGCATGCGCTATTTTTAGCACAACAGCGCCTGCAAACCGCCCCAGTGTGAAAGGGGCCTAATGCGTAGGATGCATTAAGGTGAAAAAACACGAGGGTTTACAACCATTTAAGAGAGTATCTCTACTTTTGTTGAAAAAAAAAAAAAAACACTCCCCTATGTACATTGCAGGGATTTTACCAAATTTTGTTGAGTCTTACTTTTTGTTATTACTTGTCTGTGTCCATGTGCAAAATTAACGTGAATAGGAGTGCTTTTATAATTATCAATCAGCTGCTGCACCTGCAGGGCACTGATGAGGAAAGTGGCAGGGTTAGCATCCCTTTAGATCTGATTTTCCCTTTGGAAGTATCTCACCAAAAATGTTTTGTTGCAGGGGATGCTCAAAATCTGATTTGTATCTTGACAGACTTCTAAGAAAATCAGTGAGCCAATCACACAAGCAGGAAATGACAATTCTGGTGGGGGGGGGGGGGGGGTTGGGGGTGTACAGAACACCTCCAGGTGGCCATATTGCATTTTACAGAAAATTGCAGCGGCTGCAATTTGAAAAGGAAAAGGTCATTTTTAATAACATTCGATTACAATAAGACTTGTGTCGCAATTGTATATGCTATAATATTTTTTATTTGCAACCCCCCCCCCCCCCGCAAAGGTGGAGTTACCCTTTAATACCAAAAAAAATTCAGCTGCTGCACACAAAAGTGACCTTGTTGAGCTATGCCATGCGGGATTAGAGACGCGGAAAGTTAACTGGATACACTTACCTGTCAGGTCACCGTTCAGATTCACAATCAGCGGACTGTTCTTCCAATCAAACGTCGCCAAGAGGTTGAGGAAGCGCAGGAAGCCCACTTGGGGGGAGCTGAAAGAAGAACACTGTCAGTCCTGGACGGATACACAGAGATCATCAATTTCTCAGCGTCAGTGTGGCAGAGCAGCCGCCATTTTTTATTAAGTTCCAAGAATTTTCTGCTTGTGCACTTTTGCATGCGCTGACGCATGTTAACATCGGTGTGCATACAACAGTTTACTGCAGTTATAAAGAAGTCTCTCCTACAAAGCAGTTTGACCACAAAACATGTGGGCTTTGCTGGGGAAGGGGGGTGAACATTTTGCCTGGAGATGGGGCTATAAGAAAATACATGAAACTTATTTAGGTGTGCGAATCGGTCAGAAGCGTAGTCACATTACCTGACAGATGCGGACTTTGCATCATTTTGCCTGGACATCTAAGGCATCAACGGCCTCCTGGTATAAAAGAGTTAACGTGTATGTCGAAGCAAATCTTTTTTTTTCTCAAGGTTTTGGATAGAGTGGGGAAAGGTTGGAACCCGCCTGTTTTTTACTGCTAATCCCTCCCCACTCTGTCCAAAAGTAGAAGCGAAAAAAACAGTGGGGGGGGGGGGGATGTTAAGGGGGCGGAGGAAAGAGATTGGGGGGGTACAGGACATTACTGTGGGAGGAAGAGGGCAGAGGACACAGTATTGGGGGGTGTACAGGACATTACTGTGGGAGGAAGAGGGCAGAGGACACAGTATTGGGGGGTGTACAGGACACTACTGTGGGGGGAAGGGGGCAGAGGACACAACATTGGGGGTTACAGGGCACTACTGTGGGAGGAAGGGGGCAGAGGACACAGTATTGGGGGGTGTACAGGACACTACTGTGGGAGGAAGGGGGCAGAGGACACCGCATTGGGGGGTACAGGACACTACTGTGGGAGGAAGGGGGCAAAGGATACAACATTGGGGGGTACAGGACACTACTGTGGGAGGAAGGGGGCAAAGGATACAACATTGGGGGGTACAGGACACTACTGTGAGGAAAGGGGGCAGAGGACACCGCATTGGGGGGTACAGGACACTACTGTGGGAGGAAGGGGGCAAAGGATACAACATTGGGGGGTTACAGGACACTACTGTGGGAGGAAGGGGGCAAAGGATACAACATTGGGGGGTTACAGGACACTAATGTGGGAGGAAGGGGGCAGAGGACAACATTGCTGGGCTGTGGAGGGGGTGGCAGTGGATGGCTCAGTCTCCCAGCGGCTCACTGAGGATGGGCCAGCTGCCGGTCGGTCCAGGTTTCTGGGTAGATCCAGACTGTAAAGTCGATCCAGTGGCTGGACCGGCTGAGTGACGTCAGCCAACAGCGGACTTAAGAATGACAAAGAACAGCGCCTTCTAGCGCCTTGGTTCCAGCCAATGCAAGTATGTTAAAAAAAAAATTACTAAACAGTGTTTTAAGACTTTAAAATCATCACAATGGAAAATGTTCCCATACTGAGACGTGGAAAGCTGTTTTTCTTCGACATCAGCAGCTGAAGAGCCAAAAGCAGAGTATGTGCCGCTATAGGGAGTCGGCATTAAAGTGGTTGTAAACCCACTTTTTGGACTTCTACCTATAGGAAAGCCTAGAATAAGGCTTACCTATAGGTAGTAGAAATATCTCCTAAACGTGCCCCGTTCAGGAGATATTTCACTTGTAGTCCGCCGGAAATTCCAACAGGGCATGCGTGGGACAGAAACTAAACTAAGTGCCATTTCTTCCCTAGCCTATGCCGTTAATCGCGACTCCCGTGTGCATGCGCGGGAGTGACATCACGCGGCTCTGGCAAATCACAGAGCCGGAGTCCGCGGAAGAGGGCCAGCCATTGGCTCCAGCTGCTGTCAATCAAATCCGGCGTTGGGGGGGGGGGGGGGGCGAGTCCTGCATTCTGTGTGAATGGACACAGATTCGAGACTCTGGAGCGCGCCCTGCACGGGTGTCCACCAAGGAGAGCGCTTCCCCAACGTGGACACTCGATGCGGGGAGGAGCCACCAGGGGACCCCAGAAGAGGAGGTTCAGGGCCACCCTGTGCAAAACAAACTGCACAGTGGAGGCAAGTACAACATGTTAGTGATTTTTTTTTTTTTTTTTAAACGAGGGTTTACAACCCCTTTAAAGCGGAGTTCTGGCGAAAAAATTATAATATTTTTTTTTTTTAATTGACCCTATCATTATTACTAATTAAATACAAAACTATTATACAATGTTTGTTATGTATTTAGCAAAAATATAAATATCTTACTGATTTTTTTCTGGCTCTTGTTGTGGTCCCTTGCCATCATGATTGTGGGCATGTGAAGCCCAATCGATATCTCTTCCTGTATTAAGCTTTGGAGAGGTGCATGCTGGGTAACCACCATGCAACTCTCGATCTCGCGCATGCGCGATTCACCGGCCGTAGCGCCGATTGTTTCTAAAGTTGCAGTAACAACGGGCGGCGACGGAGAAAGGTCCCGCCACATTGTTATGGCTACATCACAGTACTGCCCACAGACTCCTGGGGAATGTCACAGGCGAGGAAGGAAGAAAGGAGGAGCTCCGCGGACCAGGAAGTGGCAGATTAGGAGGACTACATAGCAACAGGGCGATTCTGGTAAGTATAAAAAAAAAAAAAAAAATTTTTCCTTCAAATGTTTTTTTATAGGTTTAGAGGAGTCCAATTCTGAAAAAAAAAAATTGAGGGTGGGACTCCGCTTTAAGACTACCCTTCTGCTCTGCCTTGCCATGGGCAAAGCACAGGTGTAATGTACAGTTATTGTGTATTGTGTTTGTACCTTGGTGCAGTGAATGGAGCTGGATGCAGAAAGAGATGAGCCACAAGAAGGTCCACACACTCCTCCGACAGGCCGTCCGACAGCAGCTGGGCCCGAATCCAACGCTTGGCGAGGCGCGATGTGCCTCCAAATGCAGGAAGTTGCTGGTGGAGACTAGCAGAAATAAAAGGAAAACTGTAAACAATAACTCAACATGGGCTTTCACACCACATCAGGCCTTTAGCACGCACCTTTTTTTCACGCCTCTGGATTTCAAGTATTCTGTATACAGTTTAGGCATGCAAAAAGTAACATCCTGGTTGGGATTGCACTAATACTGTTTTTTTTTTTTTTTTTAATCGGCGAGTATAAGTACCGATACTTGTGACTCAAAAACTTGCTGATATCGATTACCGATACCTTAGCGGTGCGATTTGAGCCCGTACAAGGAAATTGCAACAGGAATGCGGGGGCACCGATCCAGCGTGAAGCTGGGCTGAAGTCACTATGACAAGCCTGGGTTCACACAGGAACAATGGGGGGGGAAACTGCATGCAACTTGGACAGGAATCACATTGCATGCGATTTTCTGCAGTGTGATTTGAGCCCATTAATTTTGTATGGATGCGAATCGCACCGCAAAAGGTATCGGTTTCAGGTATCGGAGCATTTGCACGAGTGCTCATGCAAAATGCTTAGTATCGGCAGCGAGACGATATTACGACTTTTTATTCTTGTGTAAAGTGAAGCTTTAGCTCATTTACTAAGCTCTGCAGCAACCGCACTTGCAGTGCACAGTATTATTTGCCTTTAGGGCCCTTTCATACTGGGGCGGTTTGCAGGCGATATTGCGCTAAAAATAGCGCCTGCAAACTGACCTAAAAGTGCCGTTGTTTTGTCTCCAATGTGAAAGCCCCGAGGGCTTTTTACATAGGAGCGGTGCGCTGGCAGGACGCTGAAAAAAGTCCTGCTAGCAGCATCTTTGGGGCGGTGAAGGAGCGCTCATTCACCGCTCCTGCCCATTGAAATCAATGGGACACCGCAGCAATACCGCCGGCAAAGCGCCACGGTGGTTTTTAACCCTTTCTCTGCCGCTAGCGGGGGGTAAAACCCCCCGCTAGTGGGCAAACACCGACAGTAAAGGCCCGCTAACAATAGCGGCGTTTTACCGCCGATGCCGCCCCTGCCACAGTGTGAAAGGGGCCTTAGCAAATCCACCCCATTGCTGGGTGCCCTACCCGTGTAGCGTGCTGGTCAGCTGCGTCAGGTGAATAGTCTCCAGTTCCAGCTGCAGCGACTCCTCCGTATCGCGGTACTTCAGCATCCCCTCCGGAGTGATAACCTCCTTCATAAACTGCGGCTCTCGGTGATACGCAACTTGGAGACGGAAAACATAGCCATCCTGTAATGAAAGAGCGATGGAGAGCGTGGGAAATCACGAGTAATACATTTTAAAATGAACACAGACCGACATTTAGGAAAAATTATTCTTCAAAACAGCGTGACATTATTAGGGGTACTTTCACCTTGGGGTCTCCCATGCGTTGGCAGTAAAGCGCCGTTTTAACGGCGCTTTACTGCCGTTTTAGCTGCACATTTCAGCCTGTAAGCAGGGCGCTTTTTAACCCCCCCCCCGCTAGCGGCTGAAGAAAGGGTTAAAAGTGCCGGTGTTGCGGCGCTTCTGAAGCACTTTTCAGGCACTTCGGAAGCGGTGACCATTCATTCCAATGGGCAGGGGCAGTGGAGGAGCGCTGTATACACCGCTCCTACACCGCCCCATAGATGCTGCTTGCAGGACTTTTTTTCCCGTCCTGCAAGCGCACCGCCCAAGTGTGAAAGCACGCGGGCTTTCACGCTGGGGTGGCATGGGAGGCAGCTTTTCATTTTTATCAATGCCCTTCAGTGCCGCTCATCAGTGCCACCTCTCAGTTCCCACCAGTGCCACCTCATCAGTGCCGCCTATTAGTGCCCATCAGTGCAGCCTATCAGCGTACATCAATGAAGGAGAAAAATTACCTTTTTGCAAAATTAACAAAATATAAAATGGTTTTGTATTTTTTTTTTTTTTTTTTTAAATGTGGTCTTTTTTAATTTTTTTTTTAACAAAAAAGAAAAAACCCAGAGATGATCAAATACCACCAAAAGAAAGCTCTATTCGTGGGGGGGGGGGGGATGATAAAAATTTAACTTGAGTGCAGTGTTGTATGACCGCGCAATTGTCATTCAAAGAGTGACAGCGCTAAAAGCTGAAAATTGATCTGGGCAGGAGGGGGGTTTAGGTGCCCAGTAAGTAAGTGGTCAAATGAAGGTTTACAACCACTTTAAGAAGAGGAAAAAGCATCAGATAATATACAGATCTATATAAACAAGGACAAGGGAAGAGAATAGGCAGGTATTACTGAGAAACCTGTAGGGGTGTTGGAACCTCACCTTGTACACATCTGTATAGGTTGCTGTGGGTCGGCACAGTAGATCATGTTGCTCCTTTAGCAGCTCGCCCAGCCGGATCTGGAAAGCGGCCTTCACTCGCTTAATGGCGTCTTTATCTTGTGGCCATTTCCCACTTCCTTCCATGTGACAGATCACTGCCAATAAAAAAAAAAGGAAAATTTCATCCAATTTCCTGTACAATATAATTATCTTTCACTGATCACTGCGTCCCATCTGTACCAGAAGATTAACATCATTTTCCAAGGAAATTTACCAGTTCTATCACATTTCTACCAGTGAAGTAATACAATTCTAAAAAAGAAACATTTTTTACATGTTATACTACATAATTTACCAGCAATACAATTGAAACCCGCTGTAAAATTCCAGCACCTCAGAACATCAATGACAAGTAAACATTTCTTTTGCACATTTTAGGTATTCCAGTACGGCAGTAATTGTTTTATGCACCATTCCGAGGAAGTGGCTAGTGTAGCGCCACGAAACGCGTCGACTGTGTTTTATACTATTCTGTGAGCAATAAATATCGAAACTTGTGAAGACTCAGCTCTACCCCTTCACATTCGGACGCCTCTCTGACACCACTTTTTCGTTTTTGGGGTTCAAAGACCGTTTTATTGTGAATACACCGGAATCC